>NW_027590146.1:0-635000 GCF_964213995.1 Mustelus asterias
GCCACATTTAGTTGTGAATGATAGTGGATGATGAAACAACAGAAGGAGGAGGCTCCACAAATATCCCATCCTCATGACGGAAGAGACTCGCACATCAGTGCAAAAGATATGGCTCAATTATTAGTAACCAACTTCAGTGGCTAAACGTCCAGAGGGCCCCAGCATCACAGATATCAGCTCATTCCATTCACTCCACATGATGTCAAGAAATAGTTAAAGATAATGGATACGGCAAAGACCACAGATCTTGACAATATTCCAGTAACTGTACTGAAGATTACTGCTCCAGAAGTTGCTCTGTTCCTCGCCAAGCTGTTCCAGTTGAGCTACAACACTGATGTTTACCTAAAATAGTGGGAAATTGTCCAGATATGACCGTAAACAAAAAGGAAAGAACAAATCCAATCTGTCCATTTCCCACCCCATCAGTCTACTCTCGATCATCAGCAGAGTAATGGAAGGCTAACGAGACTAACAAGTGACACTTAATTAGCAATGACCTGCTATCTGACTTGAAGCTTGTGCTTACTCAGGGTCACTCAGTCCCCGACCTCATTACAGCCTTGAGGCAAACACGGACAGCAGAGCTGAACTCAGGATGTGAGGGGAGAGTGTCTGCCCTTGACATCAAGGCAGAATCTGACCACATGTAGCAAAAAGGAGCCAGAGAAAAACTGAAGTCAATGGAAATGAGAAATGGGCAGCACGGTAGCACAGTGGTTAGCACTGCTGCTTCACAGCTCCAGGGACCTGGGTTCGATTCCCGGCTCGGGTCACTGTCTGTGTGGAGTTTGCACATTCTCCTTGTGTCTGCGTGGGTTTCCTCCGGGTGCTCCGGTTTCTTCCCACAGTCCGAAGATGTGCGGGTTAGTTTGATTGGCTATGCTAAAAAAAATTGCCCCTTAGTGTCCCGAGATGCGTAGATTAGAGGGATTAGTGGGTAAAATATGTCGGGATATGGAGGTAGGGCCTGGGTGGGATTGTGGTCAGTGCAGACTCGATGGGCCGAGTGGCCTCTTTCTGCACTGTAGGGTTTCTATGATTTCTTTCTATGAAAACTATCTGCCGGTTGGAGCAACACCAGCACAAAGGAAGTTAGTTATGGTTGTTGGACCATCTGCATGATGCAGTGCAACAACTCACCATGGCTCGTTACACAGCACTGTCCAGTCTGTGATTTCTATCCCTGGAAGGACAAGGGCAGCAGATGAATGGAAACATCACCACCTGGAAGTTCCCTTCCAAGATACACACCATCCTGACTTGGAAAGATATCGCTGTTCCTGGGTCAAACTCCTGGAACTCTCTTTCTCACAGCACTGTGGGTGCACCTGCACCACAGGAGTCCCTAAATGCAATGATGGTGATATAATAGCGAGCATAGTTGCTTTCCAAGCAGTTGATACAGGTTTAATTCCCAGCTATCTCAGTTTGTTGGAGTGGATGAAGAGAGGGCCAGGAGGCAGTAACCACAACCGAAAAGACTGGGTCAATCCAATTTAGTCAAGTCTGCGGCTCCAGCCTGGAGCAGTAGTGTTAAACTTAGCTGAGGGTCCGAGGGTCAGTTGATCATTCAGCTACTCTGAGCCGGCCCACGCTGAGTTCAAAAGGGAAATGGTGAATCTAATAGCGACACAGAGGAAACTAAATTCATTGGTTGGTAAAAAAAATGCCGTTTTCGACTGGCTTTATATTGCTGTGAACTGGAGGAAGCAACAGAAAGGGTCAGTGATGGTTCTGCTGTTGATGTGGTGTACATGGATATTCAAAAATCATCTGATGCAGTGACACAACAGACTTGTGGCATAAGCTCATAAAATAAATGGGAAAGTAGCAACATGGATACAAAATTGGATGAACAAAGAGTAATGGATATTTTTAAGGCTGGAGGATGTCGGTAATGGAGAACCCTCACAGTTGGTATTGGGATCCTTGCTTTTCCCTGATATATGTGAATGATCTGGGTGTTTGGGCGGCACGGTAGCACAGTGGTTGGCACTGCTGCTTCACAGCTCCAGGGACCTGGGTTCGATTCCCGGCTTGGGTCACTGTCTGTGTGGAGTTTGCACATTCTCCTCGTGTCTGCTTGGGTTTCCTCCGGGTGCTCTGGTTTCCTCCCAGTCTAAAGATGTGTGGGTTAGGTTGATTGGCCATGCTAAAATTGCTCCTTAGTGTCCTGAGATGTGTAGGTTACAGGGATTAGAGGGTAAAACATGTAGGGATATGGGGGTAGGGCCTGGGTGGGATTGTGGTCGGTGCAGACTCGATGGGCCGAATGGCCTCTTCCTGCACTGTAGGGTTTCTATGGTTTGCAGTCTCGAGGAAAATTTCAAAGTTTGTTGATCACAGAACAGTTTGAGGCATTGTAAACTGTGAGAAGAGCTTGGGACTGAAAAACAGACTATGGTGGAGTGTACAGATAGGTGGCAGATTAAGTTCAATGCAGAGACGGGTGAGGTGATACTTTCAGGAAACATGCACATGAGGAAGCAATATAAAATAATCGGTAGAATGGTTAACGGATTGCAGGATCAGAGGGACTGAACACATATGTGCATCGATCATTGTCGTTGGCAGGACAAGTGTAGGTAGCAATTAATAAAGAAAACAGCATCTTGGGCTTACTGTTATATAATAGTTTGTGTTTGTGGGCATTACACAGTAATTCATGAGTTTAAGTTTAATTTGTGTTTCTGTGCTTGTGAGCTCAGAAAGGGCCAAAACTTTAATTTCACTTCATGTTAAACAAAGCTGCCCGCTTGCGGGTTTTTGGTTTCAATTTAAACTGTCCCTACATTTTAATTTAAGGTTTACGACGTTGTAAGAGTTTATAGAGGTTTAAAGAAATGGTTGCTTCTATTCAGAGGCCCACAATGAATGATAGAAGCTCTGAGTTTCAGTTACAACCAGTTAATCCAAGAAGCAAGACGGAGTTCACAGAGGCTGCCAGTAGAGGCAGCGCAACGCAGGCATTCAGAAAGCAACCCGAACTGATGATGTCACCAGTGATCACGTGACTTATAAAGGGACATTGTCCCAATATAACACACACCGACTGTAATACATAACACAGGGAGAGCGCAGGAAAATAATCCTGATCATAATTAAACACAAACTGTAAGCTGCACCGAACAAGAGAAACTAATTTCTGTATCGCATCGTACAGAATCAGATGGTTTCTGTTGGGAGAGGGAATGATCCTTTTTCAAATTTTGGAGGGAGGCCTTTACAGCTCTAATCATTTAAAATTCATCCCAATAATGTTTTTATTCATTCAAGGAACGTGGGCATCGCTGGTTATGCCAACATTTATTATCCACGCCTATTCCACGAGAATCTGCCTTCTTGAAACGATGTAGTTTTATCAGAGAATCTGGATTTATTACAGGTTCAGAAGGAGGCCAATCGGCCCATCATATCTGCATCTGCTCTCAAATGAGCATTATTACTTTGTGCCATTCTCCCACACTTTGTGACCATTGGACATTGTTTCTCTCTTGACGTCCTCGAATGAACATGCCTCTGTTTTATTCGAACAAGGGAAATGGCTTCTCAACAATGAAAATATCCGCTATGAGACCAAACAGTTACCTCAACTCCTGACACTTGTGCAGAACGGGTCCCAGCCGCTGGAGCCCTTCACACTGAATGAAGCATTCCTCTAGATCGAGGTGTTTTATTGTATCACAGAGTCCAATGACATGAGACAGGACCGCACAGTCAATCGGGGTCAGTCGCAGTTCCCTAAATGAAAGTGTTTCAGCAGATCCCACTGTGTTCCGAGCCAGTGCTTTATTCCGAGACTCAAACAGGTAGTGGAATGTGTTCAGGAGCTTCCTCTTCCCAGTTTCAGTCTGTGTGTCTCCAATCTGCCCTTCAACCTTCTCCTTCACCCAGTCAATCACTCGGCAGGTTGTTTGATGAAGAAATGGACCCAGAAACTCCACCAGGGGTCGAGCTGACTGTGGGGAGGACAGACCAGCAACAAAACGGAGAAATATCTCAAATCGCCCATCTTCCTTGCTGTGGGCTTCACTGAGGAGTTTCCCGATCTCCCCGGGATCTGGAGTCAGGAATTGTGAGAGTGCAGCTGCAAACTCTTGGATGGTGAGGTGTGGGAATGTGTAAACCACACTCTGGGCAGATTCATCTTTCTCCAAAAGTTCCACCAGGAATCCAGACAGGAACTGGGAAGGTTGTAGATTGTACTTGATCAAATCGCCATCTCTAAACACAATCTTCTTCTTGGAGATTCCTGTGAAGGCCATCTCACCAAGCCTCAGTAACACATCACGGAGGTTTTCAATCTCTCGGCCATGGTTTTTCAGAATGTTGTAAATATAGTAGGAATATAGTTGGGTGATGGTCTTGGGAACTTGCTGCTGTTTCCTGTCTCTTTGTGTAAAGAAGGGACCCAGTGACAGACCGAGGATCCAGCAGTAGGAAGGGTTGTAACACATGGTGTACAGGATCTCGTTCTCCTCCACGTGTTTGAAAACGGCTGCTGCCACCGTCTGATCTTCAAAAAACTTGTTGAAATATCCCTTCCGTTCATCACCAACAAATCCCAGGATTTCAGCCCAGACACTGATGTCAGCCTTTTCCAATAAATGTAATGCAGTGGGGCGGCTGGTCACTAGCACTGAACATCCTGGGAGCAGCTTGTGCTGTATTAAACTGTACACAATGTCAGACACTTCACACCAGCATTCGGGATCTGTGCACATGTACTGAGGTTCTGTATTTCTCCGATTGTCGGCAAAATCAATACTGTCCTTGAATTCATCCAAACCATCGAATATAAACAGCAATCCCTCTGGGTTCTTCCAGAGCTCTCGCAGAATATTCCCAAAGTAGGGATACTGATCCAATATCAGATTCCTTAGATTTATTCTACTGTTAATAGTGTTCAAATCCCGGAATTTAAAATTGAAAACAAATTGAAAGTGTGGGTATATTTTCCCAGTGGCCCAGTCATAAACAATCTTTTGTACCATTGTTGTTTTTCCAATTCCCGGCACTCCGCTCACTGCTGCTGAACTCCCAGATTTGAATTTTCTCTGGGAAAAGCTGCTCTGGAACAATTGATCAGTTCGGATTTTTTCCAGTTCTTTCCGGAGATGTTTCTCTCTCCACTCTTCATGGTCTCGGCCTCTTGCCAGCAGTTCATGTTCGACAAGTGTCCGATCTCGAACAGTAGAAATAACCGTTAGCTCAGCGTATCGATCAACCAGCTGGAAAATCTTAACCTTCTCCTTTATGAGGATAGTGTTCACTCTCAGTGTTTCAGTTTGTACCCGGAGTGTCTCCTTGTGTTTCTGTTGGAGATCTTCAATAAGAATGGAGAGAAAGTTAGTTCTATTGGCATTTTACAAACATCCCGGTAAAATTGACCAATCCATTAAATATTGCAGGCATTAGTTCAGTTCCAACATAGATTTTTGTACAACTGGCTTTGACAACTAATGGCCCATGGGCCAAATTCAGCCACTGAACTGTTTGTATTCAGCCTAATAAATATGGCTGGACAGCTCAGCTCTGCAGAAGTCAAATCTGATCCAAACACCGGTCTCCCTTTCTGCCTCTGCAGATCTGCAGAGTTTTTCCGCAATTTTCTCTTTTTATGTCATTTGTCCTGCAACAGAATTAGACCACAAATAAAGAAAATATGGGGAGAAAGGAGGCTGTGATTGGACAAGCAGCAAAGTGTTGAAAACCCCACTTTTCTATTTCAATTTGAATCTTACAGAGCTCGTATCACGACAGCGAATATCAGAGTTCAGGTCAGGGCAGAGAAAGGGCGAGAATCCTGAGGAACAATTATTGTACGTGAGTGGGGTGTTTGTGTGCAAATATATGTGTGAGTGAGTGCACAGAGAGAGAGAGAGAGAGAGATGGAGAAAGAGAGAAGCAGAGTGTGTGCAAGAGAGTGTGTGAGATTATGTGAGAGTGACAGAGAATGAGAACAACTGACAGAGAGCGTGTGGGAGGGAACATGAGAGTGAAAAATTCCCTGAGACTGTGGGTGTTAAACAGAATGCGATAATAACAGAGGAAAGGTTGAGGGATAAAGGTTGTGAGACTGTGTTAGGGAGAATGACAGAGGAAGCGATGAAGAGGGAGATAGTGTGCGTGAGGAAAGGCGAGAGGATAATATTGTGAGACTGAGTAGGTGAGAGTGAGAATGTCGATATAAGATAAAGAGAGAAAATGTGAGCGCAAAACAGAGTTATCGATGTGTGTTTGAGAAACACACAGCGTGTATGGAAGAGAGTGCGTGTGAGAGGAAGAATGAGGGTGTTGTGGGTGTACATAAGAAAGAGATTGTGAGAGTATGTGAGAAATATGTGAGAGGAAGACCATGCGAGAGATTATGTGACAGAGAATCTGTGTGTGACTGAGTGACGATGAGTCTGAGAATGTGTGTATGAGTGCGTGTGTGTGAGTCTCTGTGAGGGATAGAGTGTGAGAGTGTGTGCGCGAGTGACAGTGAGTATGAGAATGTGTATGTGAGAACATGTGTATAACTGTGTATGTGGGACAGCGTGTATGTGTGCGAGAGAGAGTGTATTGTGACAGAAATTGTGCAAGAGAGTATGTGCGAGAGGGTCCATTGGAGAGGTTTTTTTTAATCATTTACTGGATCCAGATGTCACTGGCTAGGGGAGCATATATTGTCCGTCGCCGATTGCCTTTGCGATAGTGGCGATGAGCTGCCTTCCTGAAGTCAAGGAACCGAACAGCACGTCTTTCGGGCTGTGGGAGAGAAACGGAGCACCCGGAGGAAAACCATGCAGGCGCAGGGAGAACGTGCATACTCCACATAGACAGTAACCCAAACCAGGAAAAGAACCCGTGTCCCTCGCCTGTGAGGCAGCATAGGGGGAGCAGCTGGAAAATGCAAGGTTAAAACAAGGTTAGCGAAGCAAAACTTGAAACTGACATGTGGCCTTAGAAGTTGAACAATATAATGATATGCAAGTGTCACGGGTGAGTCACTTTCATACACACTGTGAGAAGGACGATAATGAGATAGAGAGCTGTGATAGAGAGGAATGCAGCTAACAAGAATTTGGGGAGATCGTGCAGAAATATAGTAAATTCGAGGCAACTGTGAAGTGAAACAGAGAACACAATCAAAAACTGTCTAACAACACAACGTGTCAGAAGGAGATAGAGGCTGACATAGAGAGTGATAAATTGACGTCTCTATTCTCAGCTCAAATGGTGTGATGTGCAGTTTTGAGAACCATGGGCTGGATGGAATCAGTGATAAATTGAATTATTGAATTCCCTGCTATCGCCTATGATGGGTTGTTTTGCACATTTGGGAACATAGAGCTGGATGAAGACAGCGACAGGGACGGAGATATGGTGTGCATTTGGTGAAACCATCAGGTCCACTTGCACCCATGATCACGACCCTCACATAGACCGCAAAGAAACCCAAGGGGCCATTTGCACCAAAACAAATAAGTGAGCAAGTGATTGCGCGATGTTACAGAACTGGGAGGGGAAGGAACGATGTCCCCACACAGCACCTGGAAATGTTGTAAACAAATTGGCAAGAGGCAAATGCAAGGGTAGGTTCATACTGATCCACTGCTGTGGTGTAAATTGGTGGGAGGCTCAGGTTATAGATAAAACAGATCACGCCTGAATGGCTAAGCTAACTAACAATCTGGGAAAAGGCTTTGAATCACAGCATTCTGAATGCACATTTAAAACACAATACGCTTTGATAAGGAAACTTGTGTTTGAGTAAGTTTCTGTGTTGTGTGACAGGTCCGTGTGATTTTTCTTGCCAGCGAATCTGTGCCTCCTGTCTGTGGCATTGAATTGTGCTGGTTAACCCTCTGTGATTTGGTTCCATTAGCTGGTTTCAAGTTTCTTGGTAAATGCATGCAGTTATATGTTGAAATAGGTTGAGTCAGGAGAAGATAATTGTGATAAAATGATACAGGAGTTCTTGAAGCACCTGCTTTGTTTTGGCGGGTGAGTGGTGATGATGGGACAATAAATATAATTATTTACACTTTGGTTTAACTTCAAAGACTATCTATGGCTTAGAGAGATTGACTATTAAACCAGAAAGGCATTGTTTATAATTTCTTCAGCATTTACCTTTAGCTTGGAGGATAATTACAGTTTTTGTAGAAAGAAGAATGATGACTCCTGTCTGAACCTATTCCCTTATTTTATTTTAATATTCTATTTTCAGTTATAAATTGTTAACAATGAATGAAAGCAAAGTTTAATGCTGTGCAGAGGATATGTGAATGTGAGGCATCCATGCTCGATGAGTCTGTGTGTCTAATAAAACACTGGTATGGATTTTTCTTTGCTGTCTTGGTAGCTTTAATGTTTTGTTTACCTTAATTGCGATTTTGTAATAAAAGTTTCAATAAACAGTTTATAATCAAATGTGGGTCATGAGCAGAATGAAAAATGAAATTTATAACCAGGCAAAACTTTGAAATTCCTTAATCCTGGGCACGGTTGCTGATAACTTATTTGTATTTTTTTTAAACGGGCAGTGATGATGTAACTACTTTTGAAAACTTTTGTTCTTTTTTCATTTCCAACTAGCAAAAACTTAACAATTCTCTGTTTAAATTTATTGCACATCTCATATACGGATTGCGGTTTTTTATTGAGAGCAGATTTTAGCTTTCAGTTTTTCTCAAATGGACAGATATATCTGGACTGAATTAACTAACTTGGCTCCAAGCCAAATGTATATTTTGTGTTTTTTTCAAATATATAGCTCATGAAGCACAAGACAAGAAGGAAGTCGAGCAGCTTCAAGACTTCAAGATTGTTTATCACAACATAATGATAATTGGGGATGTAAAAGCTTTGTCGTTTTGTAGAAAAGCTGAACTCATTTAAACTAATTTGTTACCCTTTGAATTAAAGTATTTGTGATTAAATTCACTTAACTTCCATTTCAACTCGGGCACTGCTGTATCTGATAATTTAACCCTTCTCTTAAAACTGCCATCCCTGGATATTTAACTGTTTAAATAAATTGATTGTATGAATATTAGCAACTCGTATTTAAGAAGTTACATACTGTTTAAGAGGCTAATAAGCATTTTTAAAAATTGTTTTTAAGGAACAAAGAGTAATATGATTTAGTCTATATGTTTTCTTTTGAGTTTCAAGACCTTTTAGTTGTTCGAAAAGTGATGAGTTAAACATATTCTCAGCTTCTGGTCAATTTGAATCTTGGCCTCAATTTCTAAAGGTAATATGAAGTGTTTTGTGTGTTGTGCATGCGGAGTAATGTTAATGTAAACTCAGCTAACGTATACAGAGGCATGAAAAATATGTTGCTGAATTTATACTTAATTAAATGCTAATATATTAGAAATTAATGACTGTAAAGTAATTTTACAATAACACTTTAGGGCTGTTATGTGTTCAGGAATGAGGTGATCTGCAGATAGGAAGATAAAGTTAAATATTGGGAATGACAATGAAGTTGCAACAGATGATGAGATTTTTCCATCATTTAATTGTCTGCAGTTATGGAATGGAATTCAAAACCTTAAAAGAAGAATAAAATACAGAGTTTGTGCCAATCACGCTATTCACGAACTAAAGGAAAAATAGTTAAGGACAGTAGAAGGGAAAGCTGGTGGGTACCACATTAGCAGAATTCTATCAAAGAGACAAGATAATTGCTTGCTCCGTCCCCACATGCCAATGTGCCACCCCTATTCAAAAAGGGATGGAGGCAAAAAGCAGGTAGCTATCGGCCGAATAGCCTAACATCTATTGTGGAAAAAGATTGGAATCAATTATTATGGAAGCAATAGCAGCAGATTTGTAAAATTATAATCTAATTAAACAGCATCACCATGGCTTCATGAAAGGGAAATATGTCTGACTAATTTATTAGACTTTTTCGAGGAACTCTCAACCAGAGTGGAGAGAGGGGAAGCAGTAGATGTGTTGTATTAGGACTTCCAGAAGGCGTTTTACAAGGTAAGTCAAAAAAGTTCAAGATATTAGATATGAGCCCATGATGTTTGAGGCAGTGTATTGGCATGGATCGAGGACTGGCTAATGGGCCGGAAACCGCGAGTGGCATAAAGGGTTCCTTTTCAGGTTGGTGACCTATAAACAGTGGGTTTACACAGGGATCAGTGCGGGACTGCAAATGTTTACAAAGTATAATAATGACTTGGATGAAGGAAATTAATGTTTTGTAGCCAAATTTAGACAATACAAAAATAGGTGGAAAGGCAAGTTGCAAGATGGATTCAAATAACCTATAAATATTTTATTGTAAGCTAAGTAAGTGGGCAAAAAGTTGGCAAATGGTGCATAATTTGAGAAAATGTGAAGTCAGAACATAGAACATAGAACAGTACAGCACAGAACAGGCCCTTCGGCCCACGATGTTGTACCGAGCTTTATCTGAAATCAAGATCAAGCTATCCAACTCCCTATCATCCTGGTGTGCTCCATGTGCCTATCCAATAACCGCTTGAATGTTCCTAATGTGCCTGACTCCACTATCACTGCAGGCAGTCCATTCCACACCCCAACCACTCTCTGCGTAAAGAACCTACCTCGGACATCCTTCCTATATCTCCCACCATGAACCCTATAGTTATGCCCCCTTGTAATAGCTCCATCCACCCGAGGAAATAGTCTTTGAACATTCACTCTATCTATCCCCTTCATCATTTTATAAACCTCTATTAAGTCTCCCCTCAACCTCCTCCGCTCCAGAAAGAACAGCCCGAGCTCTGTCAACCTTTCCTCATGAGACCTACCCTCCAGACCAGGCAGCATCCTGGTAAATCTCCTTTGCACTCTTTCCAGCGCTTCCACATCCTTCTTATAGTGAGGTGACCAGAACTGCACACAATATTCCAAATGTGGTCTCACCAAGGTCCTCTACAGTTGCAGCAAAACCCCATGGCTCTTAAACTCCAACCCCCTGTTAATAAAAGCTAACACACTATAGGCCTTCTTCACAGCTCTATCCACTTGAGTGGCAACCTTCAGAGATCTGTGGATATGGACCCCAAGATCTCTCTGTTCCTCCACAGTCTTCAGAACCCTACCTTTGACCCTGTAATCCACATTTAAATTTGTCCTACCAAAATGAATCACCTCACATTTATCAGGGTTGAACTCCATTTGCCATGTTTCAGCCCAGCTTTGCATCCTATCTATGTCTCTTTGCAGCCTACAACAGCCCTCCACCTCATCCACGACTCCACCAATCTTGGTGTCATCAGCAAATTTACTGATCCACCCTTCAGCCCCTTCCTCTAAGTCATTAATAAAAATCACAAATAGCAGAGGACGAAGCACTGATCCCTGTGGCACTCCGCTAGCAACCTGCCTCCAGTCCGAAAATTTTCCATCCACCACCACCCTCTGTCTTCTATCAGATAGCCGGTTACCTATCCAATTGGCCAACTTTCACTCTATCCCATCCAAGTCGTTCATTTTGGAAGGGAGAACAAAAGAAAAGCGTATTATTTCAATGGAGAAAAACTGCAGTAAGTCACAAGACAAAGTACCTTGGTGGTACGTGAGCACGAAGCACAGACATCTGGCACATAGGTGCAGCAGGTAATCAGGAAATCTACTGGAATGTTGGCCATTATTTCAATGGTGTTGGAGAACGAGTAGGGAAGTCGTGTTGCAAGTGTTGGTGAGACCACATCTGGAGTACTGTGAGCATTTTTGGTCCCCTTATTTAAGGAATATATTATTTCATTGACGGCATTTCACAGAACTTACGGAGGAATTGTCTTATGAAGAAACGTTAAGCAGGTTGGGACTCTACTCATTGGAATTTAGAAGAATGAGAACTCATTTCATTGAGACAGACAGGATTCTTAAGGGGCTTGTCAGGCTAAATGCTGAGGGAATGTTTCCAGTCATGGGAGACTCTGGGACAAGAATGCATAGACTTCGAATAAAGGGACGCCAATTAAAGACTCTTCTCCCACAGGGTTGTGAGTCTTTGGGACTCTTTTCCACAGAGAGCTGCGGCGGAAGAATTATTGCGTATTTTTAAGGCTGAGAAACATATTTTTGCTCAGCAAGGGAATCAAGGGTTATGGCAAATGGCGGGGAAGTAGACATGAGGAATGTCAGATCAGATGATTCTATTGAATGGCTGAGCAGGCCCAAGGAGCTGAACAACCTATGTCTGTATGTTTTTCTTACGGTCTGATGTTCTCATGATCTTATGATGGGCAGCACGTTAGCACTGCTGCCTCACAGCACTAGGGATCCGGGTTCGATTCCCGGCTTGGGTCACTGTGTGTGTGGAGTTTGCACATTCTCCCTGTGTCTGCGTGAGTTTCCTCTGGGTGCTCCGGTTTCCTTTCACAGTCCAAATGTGTGGGTGAAGTGGATTAGCCTTGCTAAATTGCCAATTAGTGTCAGGGTGCATAACTAGTGTAAGTGCATGGGGATATGGGGATAGGACCTGGGTGGGATTGAGGTTGGTGCACTCGATGGGCCGAATGGCCTCCTTCTGCACTGTAGGATTCTATGATGTATGATCTTGTATATCCCAGCGTAAAAGCCTTGTGTGGATTTAAAACAGACAAACATCTGAATTGTACAATGGAAACCCGAACCCTCGATATTGACAGTGTCCAAGTTCCTTATAAGGGAAACGGGGAATATTGTATTACCACCTAATTGAAAGAATAGGAATATGGCTGTGAGAGTTTTTCCCATTGCTAACACCATCCTTTGCTTTAAAGCCCAGATCCCATCATGCTGAGGCCACCTCAAGCTGCTCGACAGAGATAAACTGGAAGAAAACATTAATAATGTCACTGAAGAATCAAACAGTACTTTGGGCAATTACGATGATAAGTGTGAAACTAACATTACAATTTTACATAAAGTCTGGCAATGGATCAAGAAACAAATACAATTCACCAAACTATTGCCCAAATCATTCAACAAAGAGGGAAAACCAGGCAACTGATTGCAGCAACAAACGGAACCAACTGTTGAGATGAATTTTGGAATTGGGTGCGAAAGTACAAATACAACTATGGATAAGAATTACTTTGCATGTTGCAATTATAGTTGTAGTTTCGACGCTAAAGTAACAAATGCATACTTTGATCATTTGAATTCCGGAGAGATGAAGTGGAAAATAAGTTAGAAACAGAATTGTACATAAGAAAGCCCGAACTACTGATAGATATACTTCGAATGTAACATGACATGGATTTGAGTATCTGCTTAAACAGGGTGTGGACGGAGAAAGAACGGCTACAAAAATGACTTAACAAGAATAATGGCAACAGTGACTGTAAAAAGGGTATTCTCGCTGGGAGAGAAGCATGCTGGGATTTTTATTCAACATAGATTAAAACCAGGTGCCTGTCGGAAAGAGACTGTGGTCTGGGAGCTGTGTTCTGAAATTCCTGTATTGGCCCAGATAAGGGAAGTTGTTTCCATTAACAGAAACACTGCGTCTCTGATTTATATAGCTGCTATGTATGGGATATATAAAATGAACTAAGCGTAAAGGCGTCTTTCAAAAGTAATTTCAGTGGATGTTCGAGCCATGCGATCGGTTTCTGGTTACACAATTAGCTGGATGACAGATAATCTTCCGGAGGCGAGTGAAGAATTGTGGATAAAAAGCCATGTGAGTCCTTTGTTTGGCAGCAATAACTCAAAGAGACCGACCATCGCAAGTAGACTTGTACCCTGAAGGATGCTTCAGAGAAGGGGAAAATAGATTCTACATCGAGGATATTTAATGCTCTCCTCAACTGGGTAGTATCTATTTTCAGTTAAATAGTTAAAGTTGATGTTCAGTTAAAGTGCAGTTTAAGAGTTAAAGTTCAATTGAAAGTTGATGTTCAGTTAGTTCAAGTAGAGTGAAGATTTAATGAGTTGCAACTGTTTATGTTTGAATTGGTACGAGAAGTGTAAAATGAAGCAATAATTGAATTGCTGTCCTTGTTTGTCTCATTAAATGAAATGCTTGGAATGTGTTTCTATTAAAGCTGCATGACAAGAGTGAGGTTTGATGAGGCTCAATTGTGCTCCAATTCGCTAATGCTCAAAGGGGGACTAACAGCGAAATGTCTGCAGAGCATGATGGGAAAAAGGTCAACTTTGCACAAACAGGAGAAATGCTGCAGTTAAGGAACACAAGCAATAAACAGAGGCCGTCAGAATCTATAATTGGGTAATAGCGGCAAGACAAGAGCATTTTACGGGACAAGTGGATCCTTATTACCTTAATGAGAGAGAGTGTGCGAGCGAGAGTGAGTGAGCAGAATGTGTGGGTGTGAATTAGAAGTGGTGAGAAACATAGTATGAAATACGGTGTGAGAGAATGAACATGAGAAAGTAAGTTTGAGAGAGAGAGATAATCTGTGAGAGAGGTGATGAAGGTGTGAGGGAAAGTGTGAAAGAGTGAGTGAGAGAGTTTGAAAGTGTGTGAATGTGTGAGAGATGGAGGATGTGATCGAGAGAGTGAGTGAATGAGTTATGGAGTGAGAGAGTGTGAGAGAAAGTGATGGAGATTGTGAAGGAATCAACAGAAGAATGTATGCGTGCAGGAGGGAGGGCCCGCACGCCAGAGGGAGGGCCCGCGCGCCAGAGGGAGGGCCCGCGCGCCGGAGGGGAAGTGCGCGCGTGCCGGAGGGAGGTACGTGCGTGCCAGGGAGAACGTGTGCGCCAGTGGGGGGGGGGGTGTGCGCCAGTGGGGGGGGGGTGTGCGCCAGTGGGGGGGGGGGGGTGTGCGCCAGTGGGGGGGGGGTGTGCGCCAGTGGGGGGGGGGTGTGCGCCAGTGGGGGGGGGGGTGTGCGCCAGTGGGGGTGCGTGCGCCAGTGGGGGTGCGTGCGCCAGTGGGGGTGGGTGCGCCAGTGGGGGTGCGTGCGCCAGTGGGGGTGCGTGCGCCAGTGGGGGTGCGTGCGCCAGTGGGGGTGCGTGCGCCAGTGGGGGTGCGTGCGCCAGTGGGGGTGCGTGCGCCAGTGGGGGTGCGTGCGCCAGTGGGGGTGCGTGCGCCAGTGGGGGTGCGTGCGCCAGTGGGGGTGCGTGCGCCAGTGGGGGTGCGTGCGCCAGTGGGGGTGGGTGCGCCAGTGGGGGTGGGTGCGCCAGTGGGGGTGGGTGCGCCAGTGGGGGTGGGTGCGCCAGTGGGGGTGGGTGCGCCAGTGGGGGTGGGTGCGCCAGTGGGGGTGGGTGCGCCAGTGGGGGTGGGTGCGCCAGTGGGGGTGGGTGCGCCAGTGGGGGTGGGTGCGCCAGTGGGGGTGGGTGCGCCAGTGGGGGTGGGTGCGCCAGTGGGGGTGGGTGCGCCAGTGGGGGTGGGTGCGCCAGTGGGGGTGGGTGCGCCAGTGGGGGTGGGTGCGCCAGTGGGGGTGGGTGCGCCAGTGGGGGTGGGTGCGCCAGTGGGGGTGGGTGCGCCAGTGGGGGTGGGTGCGCCAGTGGGGGTGGGTGCGCCAGTGGGGGTGGGTGCGCCAGTGGGGGTGGGTGCGCCAGTGGGGGTGCGTGCGCCAGTGGGGGTGGGTGCGCCAGTGGGGGTGCGTGCGCCAGTGGGGGTGCGTGCGCCAGTGGGGGTGCGTGCGCCAGTGGGGATGTGTGTGATAGAGAGGATGTGTGTGATAGAGTGGGTGTGTGTGATAGAGAGGGTGTGTGTGATAGAGAGGGTGTTTGCAGGCGACGATTTGTGCGACAAAGTCGATGTGAGATATAATGAAAGACATGAAGCATTTTTTTTGGGAGTGGAGTTTGGAAACTCAAATGACAAGCATCTGAGCGGATTCGGAGGAGAAATAGCAAACGGTATCGTGTGTGCTGATGAGACCATCATAGCTTCCTGCAATTGTACATTGTCATTCGTGTTATTCTTAGAACGTGTGTATATTGGGTGGCCTAAAGGAGGGGTAAAGGTGTATTTTATTGTAATCCATTTTTCATTGTTTCATAAATGTTCCTTTCTTGTTGCTAAAACTAAGTAGTGGTTCTGTGACTCTGTTAGTCCACGTTTATTTTTTTTTCTTGTTAAAAGTTGCAATCCTTTGAGCCAGAGTTTAATTCTGGGATCATCCCATCCCGTTATAACATCGACTGGAATTGTTACAGAAGTGGGGACCTGCCTGGAATTTCAAAACGTTGAGAAAGGGTAGTTGGATTCTTAGTAAAAATTCAGTGGAAATTTTCACACGTGGAAGGCCAGTTACTGGATGCTGAACGGTGAAATTATTTTGGTGTTTATTGTACCACAGTTGGAATGCAAAATCCTGTTTATAAATTGCTCAGACGTTCCTGAAAATGGAAGGTGTAACACTGATGGGTTTACAGAAAGTAACTAAGACTTAGTTAACTGAATTGGCAGATAATTTGGAATGAGAGTGACTTGTCGGGGAAAGGAAAGGTGAAATTATTGAAAGTCCAGCGAAACATTTAAAATTGCAAGGGTTGTCTGACAGCCAAGTTCTTCAAAAAGTGGGGAAATTGGACACAAGACGGAGCTGGAGAAATGAATCGCTGCCGACTGCGTATTTCTCTGTTCAAGCCGAACAAAGATCCATCACCATCCAGTTATTAAATAACCTCCAAACAATTACCACTTATAGATTTAGACACAAGAGCCAAACTATGAGACAGAAGAGAGAAGAATGCAAAGTGTTTAAGGAAGATTGAAACAAAGTGAGAATTCGCCACCCCTCTCCGCATGGCAGCATCAGGGCTGCCTGAGCACCACATGCGGTATTGAGAAGTCTGCGCTGAACCCCATGCTGATTGATCTGAGAAAAGTCAGGTATGGAAAGGTCTGGTCTGAGCACTTTCCTGAACTGAGAACATTCAGAAATTCCGTAAATGAGGTCCTTGAGAAAAACATTAATTCAATCTCAGAACTGGAACAAACTGTCAGCGGGTTTTCAAAGCAGTTACTGGAGTCTGAGAACAGAATTAGAAAGTTTGAGGATAACAACATAAGCAACGACAAGCTACTCTTTCATTTACTCTATCGAAATAGGCAGTTAGAGGAAAGATGTGAGTACCTCGAAAAATTCAGGAGACAGAATCCCCTGTGAATTTATGGGGTGCCAGAAAACTCAGAAGGCGGGGACATTATCCATTTGGTAAAAGCTCTTTCAATGAGCTACAGAAACTGCCAGTCGATGTTCTACTACAACTAGAGCGGGTTCATAGATCGTTGCAGCAAAAGCCGTTGAATACTAATGCACCCTGAGATAACCGGTGGTAAAATCGCTCAGATTCCGGACACAAGAGTATATTCTCACCAAGGTTTGAGGTGAGAAAAATCTCCAATTGAAAGGAAGGCGATTCATGCTCGATAACGACGACTCACCACATCTGGAGTGGTAAACATGTGAATATACAGCTATTAAAAAGCAGTTTAGGGAGAAAAGCATAAGGTTTCAAAACATTAACCGGTGAGGCTGAGAGTCCACCTCAAGGATGCAAGCAAAACCTTTTCATCTGCATTGGAGGCTGCAGAGGGTTTGCAACATCTGGGCATCAGTGCGAGCCGATTGGAGGGTAAGCAGCTGGAGCGATCCTTGCACCAACCGCATCGCATGTTATTTGCTGATATTATTTTCCAAGTGGCTGAGATTTATTTTTTATATGCACTTTGCTTTATTCAGTGATGTTCAGAAAGTTTTAGCCAGTTCACATAACGGGTGGGGATATGAACACTTTGATGGGCGGGGTGGAGCAGTCTCAGCTGACCGTATCCATGGACACGGCTGCGCTTGTTTAGATGGGAGAGTTAACTCATGTGGCTTATCACCAATGGAGCTGTAGGCCTCAGAGTCGGAACATCTGCTCTGGAGAATTATAGTTATGAGACTCAAGTAGACATTTAATGGGTTGAATAGCGAGCCACTTTTGTTGGTTTAAGCACATTTGGTTTTCAGCACTTGGAAATGGATCAAATTTGCAGTTAAACTTTTTATGTATATAGTTTTTATCTCACAGTAATCCCAAGGGAACCATGTAAAAGCCATTGTATTGGCAGTACATTTTTCTTTCTTTTTCTCCTTCCCCCTCTCTCAATGCTTTCTTCTCTGATACCAGGCTACTTGCCCAGCTGATACTCCGGTCAGATCAATTAAATGCAGATTATTATGGATGTGTTCAAGGTAATTAGCTAGAATGTAAACCTGATATAAACCTCTTCAGGGAAAAATGCTCTCTCAGCTGAAACATCAAAGCTGCAAAATTGCATTTTTAAAGGAAACACATTTGTCAGATAAAGAACATAGTAGCTGGGCAGATCTTGGGAAAACCAGGTCTTCTTTTCCTCTCACCCATCAGGGGAATAAGGGGTTTAACAATCTTATTTAACAGACTGGTGAAGATTTGTGTCCACTCACAACATACGGACAATGAAGGCAAATTCGTATTGCATAACGGAGAAGGCACGGAACATTCATTCATGTGCCCCAAATGAGAATGATCCCCAATTAATGAAAATATTCTTCAACCTTATCTCAGCTAAAAGTACAGGATTGTCCTTATTGGGTGAGATTCGAATTGTGTTCTGTCCCAAATGGGAGACTGGCTCTCAGCATCATCAAACCCGTGCTCCAATATAAGCAAATCACTGAGCAATCGTGTTACTGAATCTGGGCTGCTGGACATATGGAAGCTTCTGCACCCGAGTAACAGAGACTTTATATTTTACTCCAAAACTCACTGCTGTCACTCTCGCATTGACTGTTTATTTACAATTGAGTCAGAGTCTCATAGAATCATTGACAGTGACATTCTCGCTATAACTCTCTCTGATCATAAGTCCATAGACTTGTGACCTGGGTCAAAAATCTACTGCAAAGAGATGGCATTTGAATGCATCTTTCTTAAATGATGATGAGAAAATAATTACAACGTTGTCTATAACTTAATACTGTCCCTGACCCGATGAAACAGTGTAAAGGAACATTTAAGGGGCCGCATCATATCATTTACTTGTTCCAAAAGGAAGAAGAATAAATTAAAGTGATCAAATGCAAAAAGGTAATTCATAATTTAGAACAGCAACACAATAAGCAGCACTCATTAGCTTTGATGGTCACCCTCACAAAGGCACGCCGAGCTCTCGATACTTGGCTTTCAGAACAAGTTGAAGGGTGTTTATGAGTTGCAAAACAGAGACATTACGAGCATCTTAACAAGGCGAGCCTTGGTAGTGGGGAAGGAAGCCACCAGGTCCATCGAGTCTGTACCGACTCTCCAACAGAACATCCCACCCAAGCACTTTCCCGTAATTCCACATATTTACCCCCGCTAATCCCCCTAAATGGATTAGTTAACAGAGGATTTGAACTATTTAAAGAATAAACTTGAAAAAACAAACTTGGCAGCGGTTCAGTGAAGTTCAGGCATTCGAAGTATTTGTGGACTATGGTGGAAAATACACAGAACAAGAAAATGAGGTTCTGGTCATTTAGAGTTGCTTCAGTGAAAAAATATAAAGGACAACAGACGAAAGATGATTGGGAAAAACAGGAATGCAATGTGAAGGTTGTGATGCGATCAGCCATGGACTTGTTCATAAGAACATAAGAAATAGGAGCAGGAGTAGGCCATCTAGCCCCTCGAGCCTGCCCCGCCATTCAATAAGATCATGGCTGATCTGAAGTGGATCAGTTCCACTTACCCACCTGCTCCCCATAACCCCTAATTCCCTTACCGATCAGGAATCCATCTATCCGTGATTTAAACATATTTAACGAGGTAGCCTCCACCACTTCAGTGGGCAGAGAATTCCAGAGATTCACCACCCTCTGAGAGAAGAAGTTCCTCCTCAACTCTGTCCTAAACTGACTCCCCTTTATTTTGAGGCTGTGCCCTCTCGTTCTAGTTTCCTTTCTAAGTGGAAAGAATCTCTCCATCTCTACCCTATCCAGCCCCTTCATTATCTTACAGGTCTCTATAAGATCCCCCCTCAGCCTTCTAAATTCCAACGAATACAAACCCAATCTGCTCAGTCTCTCCTCACAATCAACACCCCTCATCTCTGGTATCAACCTGGTGAACCTTCTCTGCACTCCCTCCAAGGCCAATATATCCTTCCGCAAATAAGGGGCCAATACTGCACACAGTATTCCAGCTGCGGCCGCACCAATGCCCTGTACAGAACCAGCAAGACATCTCTGCTTTTATATTCCATTACCCTTGCGATATAGGCCAACATCCCATTTGCCTTCTTGATCAATGGTGGAGCAGTTTAGAGGAACCGAGGGGTCAACATTTGCTCCTAATGTGTATGGTCGTATGAATTGCAAACTTGAACCTGTGCAGAACAGATGAGGATGGACGACAAATTCAAACAATATTTAACCCTGATTCCGAGACTTCGATTTTCTGATTCCCAAATTCTGACAACTAATTATTCAGACTCTTAGAAGTGAAATAATTAGTTTGCAATCTTCACTGTCATCACTTACCTTTTAGGTTACTGGGTACTTCCGATAAACCTTGTGGGATGTTCATGTAAACAAATGCATCAGGACCTGATTAAAGGAATTACAATCATGAAATCAGCTATGTGCAATATCAGAACAATCTGCAATGGTTAATTCACTGCGCGATTTTACTGTACCAAGTGTCGGTAATTCTTTCAGTATTTTCTCCAACTTTGGTAACCCACGGTGCATTTCCACAAAGGATTCCCACATCACCCTGAGAGCCCGAGGGCCTTTCTCTATCACCAGATTTAGGAGAAGTTTGGAACAGTCCGCGAGGTTCCCACTGTCTGCGATTTCCTTTACTTTCTGTAAAGAATAATAAGGAGCGTATTGGAAAACAGAGTGAAAGGTAAGCACTGGGAATGAGAAGGAAAGGATCTGTTCAGGGATTTCCCAGGTGTTTTGAGGACAGGAGGCAGTCCCTGGACTGGGTCCTGATCCCTTCTTAACACTGAATAAAGATCACATTTTGATTCCGTCCTTAATTTAAACGACATATGAATAAACCAAATTTTTAATTTTAAATAATTTTCAAAGAGAGTGAGAAATCCCAGAGAACCAGCAATAATTTCAATGGGATTAATTTCATCTGAACTTCCGTGCCCAACATGACATCAGATTACTGTTAGACTATAGGATCCACTTTTTTATGATGTTGTGGCAGTGTATCATGTAAATGGTAAACACCGCTGCCACGTGTGTCGATAGTGGAGGGTGTGAATGCTGATGTTGGTGAGATGGGGTGTCAATCAGGTGGCTGTTTTGTCCGGGATGCTGTCGAGCGTCTTGAAAGTTGTTGGAACTGCGCACATCCAGGCAAGTGGAGACGATTCCATCACACTCTGACTGTGCCTTTTAGACGATGAAGAGGTCTTGGGGAGTGAGGAAGTGAGTCACACTCCACAGAATCTGACCTGCTCCCGTCACCAGTATTTTGTGCCTGGTACAATTCAGTTTCAGGTCAGCTGCACCCCCCCAGCATCGTGATAGTGGGGGATTCAATGATTGTAATGAAATTCAATCGCCAAGGAGGGAGGGGTGGAATCTCTTTTGATGGCATTTGTAATTGCCTGGCATTTTTGTAGCGCGAACGTTACTTGGCATATCGCAGCCCAGGCCTGACTGGTGTCCAGGTTTTCTTGCATATGTGCTCTAATTGCTTCAGCATCTGTGGAGTTGCAAATTGTGCTGAAAACAGTGCAATCGTCAGCAAACACCCCACATCTGAGATTAAGTTAGAAGTACGATCACTGATACGTCTTTCTCCTGCCAGAATATTGCCATGGCCCAAAGCATTTACAGTTTACATTTACTTTGGTTATTTCATATCATCATTTGGAGTGAACTGAATTAGCTAAGGACTGACATCTGTGATGACAGGGACCTCAATGGACAGTCACAATAGATCATCTACTGGCTCCTAAAACAGAAAAGGCTCGAAAATCTCAGCAGGTCCGACAGCATCTGTGGGGAGAGAATAGAGACAAAGTTTCGTGCCCAGATAATCCTTCGTCAGAGCTCTGATGAAGGGTCATCCAGACTCGAAACGTTGGCTCTATTCTCTCCTCACAGGTGCTGTCAGACCTGCTGAGATTTTCCGGGGTTTTCTCTTTTTGTTTCACATTGCAGCATCCGCACTATTTTGCATTAATTCTTTCTTTCACCTCCTGCGTTCTTCTGGCTAATAATATTTGCCAATGTTTCAGCTTTATCTTTTGTACTGGAATGTTCAGACATACTGAAACATATTTAATTTAGGACGTGGATATTTGGGGCGCCTAATACTCCAGATGGTTAGTTAATAATTCACACCAGCCATGGACGAATCCGGCAGGGATGCAGAGCTTTGGATCCGATTCATTAGTTTTCGGGTCACTTCCCTCATGCTTGTTCTGCTGTTTGCTATAAAAGCATTCCCGTGTTGAACCTTCACCAGTTTGACACCTGTTGTTGAGGTACCCCCGGGCGCTATCAATGGCATCCCTTCCTGCACTGTTCATTCACTCGGACTGATACACTGGCAATAGCAGAGCAGATGATATGCTGGGCCGTGAAGGTCGAATACAATTCTGCTGCTCCTACTGATTGATCACACTGTCTAATGGCTGCGCAGTTTTGACTCAACTGACCTGTACAAAACCTATCACATTTAACTCGTTGGTAAATCCACACAACACCTGAAGGTAAGTCAGGACTTTGCCTCCTAATGGAAAGTTTGTTGGTCACTCCGACAGCTTTGACCATGTGCATCTGGACCAGACAGCCTGATCAGGAGGAGGTCAAGTAAGTTAAACCTTTTGTTGATTCACTCACCGCCTGCCGCAGACCCAGTGCAGCGGCTATGCCCTTTAGGACGTTGCTCGCTCGTTCAGTGGTGGCGCTACTGAGCATGACTTGTTGATGGATATTTCAGTCCCCACCCAGAGTATATTTCCTGCCCTTGCCATCCTCAGTGCTTCCTCCAAACACTGTGTCACATGGAGGAGCACTTGTTCATCAGATAGTGGGCATTGTAGGCTGAAACCAGCAGGCAATTTCATTGCCACGCTTCCAACCGGATTATGAGACTTCAGGGAGTTCAGACTCAATGTTGAGGAAATCCAGGGCAATCCGCTCCCCACTGGATGTCTTGTGGGTCTTTCCTGTCAGCGGGACAGGTCATACCCAACAATGATGATGGTTGTATTTGGGACATTGTCTGCAAGTATGATGTTAAGAGGTTCATTGTTTCAGGGAACTGGTTGACTAGTCAGTGGGATAGCTTTCCGAATCTTAGCACTGGCCCCACATGATGAAATTTGTAGGGTCGACAGGGTTGGGAATGTAATTGTAATTTCCGGGTGAATCATTCGGTTTCAATACTTTTAGACTTTGCAGCCATTTAATAAAACTGAGTTGTCTGTTAGACTCTTCAAGACGTAATCACACTGTTTTAGAGCTGGGGTCACACGTAGTCCAGACAAGGACAGCAGATCTCAGTCTACAAACGACATTATTGATTGGGATGGGTTTTTACATCAATGGATAATGTTTTCATGGTCAGCATTACCGAAACGAGATTTCAATTCAAGATGTATTAGTTGATTTTCATTTCCAAAATCTTCCACACTGGTTATTTGAAAGCATGTGCCCACAGCATTAGCCCGGATCTATGCATTATTAGTCAACGCCGTTATCTACATTGAGGAAGGGGTGTGGTGGTAATTTGGCAACAAATGCAGGTTAGAGGCTGCGAATTCTGCAAGGGTTACCTGTGCATATGTAGAAACATGGAAACCAGGAGTAGAAGAACATTTATCATCTGCCATTCATCGAGATCATAGCTGACCATCTATCTCAATGATGTGGAGATGCCGGCGTTGGACTGGGGTAAACACAGTAAAAAGTCTCACAACACCAGGTTAAAGTCCAACAGGTTTATTTGGTAGCAAATGGCTTTGGTAGCTAGTGGGTTTTGCGACCAAATAAACCTGTTGGACTTTAACCTGGTGTTGTGAGACTTCTTACTGCATCTATCTCAATGACATATTCTCGCCTTCTATCCGTATCTTTTAAAAATGCATTTCTTTCTTGAATATATTCAGTGACTTGGCCTCCAGAACCTTCAAGGGCAGATAATTCCACAGGTCCACTACCCTTTAAGTGAAAAACAATTCTCCTCCTCTCCTAAATAGTCTCCCGTATCCAGAGACTGGGCCCCCTGGTTCTAGATTCCCCAACCATGGAAAACTTACCCCGTGTATGTAGTCTGTCCAGTGCTGTTAGACTTTTATACATTTCAATCAGATCTCCTCTCATCCTTCTGAACTGTAGTGAAACTGACAAACTTGAACAAATCCCTCCTCTTCGGACAGTGCGGCCAACTCTTGTGTCAGCCTCCGCTATATTTTCTCGATGGCAAATATATCCTTTCAAACCTGCACGCAATACGACAGTTGTGGTCTTGCCAAGGCGCTGTACAGCTGCAGATGGACATGTCTAATTATGATCAGAAGTCCTTTTGCAATGAAGGCACCATTCCATTTGCCTTCCGAGTTGCTCGAGGCATCTGCCTGTGCACTTTCACTGATTGGTGTACAAGGACACCCAGATCCCTCTGGCTGTTTACACTTCCGATTATTTCACCACTTGAATAATACTCTGTTTTTCCACACCACAGTGTATAACCTTACATTTAGTGGCATTCTACTGCAACTCAATTATCTGCTCACCCACTCACCTTGTCCAAACCACTTTGACAACTCCTTGTATCCTCCATTCCCTTAATCCCACCCAGTATTGTTTCATCAGTAAATTTGAAACTATTACATTTGGTTCCCTCATCCTGATCATTTATATATTTTGAGAAAAGCTGGGTGTGAAGCCCTGATACCGGTGGTACCAAACAAGTCACTGCTGCCATTTATTCTCACTCTCTTTTTCTTGTGTATAAATCAATTTGGATCCACACTAACAAATTATCCCCTAACCCATGTGCTTTAATTTTGCCCTCTGACTTGTTATAAGGAATCATATCAAAAGCCTTCTGAAAGCACAAAAGCGATTCTTCTACTGGGTCTCTCTTAACTATTCTACTAATTACATCCCCAGAAAACTCCTGTCGATTTTTAAAGCATTATTTGCCTTTTATAAACCCATGCTGGGCTTTTTTCGATCCCGTTAATGTTTTCGAACTAGTTTTTAAAGTTTTTCTGGCAACTTCCCCACTACTGATGTCCGGCTAATTGGTGTGTAATGCTCTTTTTTCTCTTCCTACATTTTTAAATAGTGGGATTACATTTACAACCCTCAATTCTGTAGGAATTTTGGACAATGACCACCAGTGCATCCAATATTTTCAGAGCCACTTCCTTTAATACTCAGATGTCGAGTATCAGGTTCTGGTGATTTGCCACTCTTTAAACCCATTAATATTCCCATCACATTTTTCTTACAAATACAGATTTCGTTCAATTCCGCCTGTTCATTTGGTTCCCTAACATATTTGGAAGTTGTTTTTTCTTTTCTGTGCCCTCTTTTGTGATGACAGAATGAAAGTTTATGTTCAATTCATCTGCCATTTCTTTATTTTCCTTGGTTCTGATAAGAAGGGACCTCCATTGTCTTTATTTATTTTTTTCTCTTCGCATATTTACAGAGACTTTTACTGTTAGTTTCTACTTGTCTGCAATTGTAATCTCATAATCTACTTCCTGCGCTGGATCATTTTTCAATCTTCTTTTGCTGAATTCAAAACATTTCCCATCATCAGCCTTGCTGCCTTTCTATGCCAATTTTATATGGCTCCACGTTGGTTTTAATATTATCCCTAATTTATTGAATAAGCCACGTTTGAGCCACATTTCAGCAGTTTTTTTGCGCCAGACAGGATGTAAGCACTATTGTAATTCATGAAAACGTTGTTTAAAAATAAACCATTCCCTATCCACCTTCAACCACTTTAGCAAGGTTCCACCATCTATCTTTGATAATTCGCTTCACATACACTCTTAATTTCATTTGTTTAGATTCAGAGCCCTAGTTTCAGATTCAAATATTTAACTCTCGAACTTAATGAAACATTCTGTCATTTAATAGGTGCTCTTCTCCAAGGGAACTGCACAAGATTGTGAATTAATCCTTCATTACTCATTGCACAGTATCTGGTTTAGAATAGCCTGTTCGCTGGTTGGCTCCTCAATGCATTTGTCTAAAAAGAACACTCCAGGAACGCCTCCTCTACTATACCATTGCTAGTTTGGTTTGTCCAATCTCTGTGTAAATTAAATGAATACTTTGCGTCGGTATTCACAAAGGAGAGGGATGTGTTGACTGGGAGTGTCTCGGAGGGGAGTGTTGAACCGTTGGAGAAAATCTCCATTACAAAGGAGGAAGTGTTAGGTTTGTTAGAGAATTTAAACACTGACAAATCCCCAGGGCCTGATGGAATCTATCCAAGGCTGCTCAGGGAGACGAGAGATGAAATCGCTGGGCCTCTGACGCAAATCTTTGTCTCGTCACTGGACGCAGGTGAGGTCCCAGAGGATTGCTAATGTGGTCCCGTTATTCAAGAAGGGTAGGAAGGATAACCCGGGTAATTATAGGCCGGTGAGCTT
The DNA here is from genome assembly GCF_964213995.1 of Mustelus asterias. NCBI lineage: Eukaryota > Metazoa > Chordata > Chondrichthyes > Carcharhiniformes > Triakidae > Mustelus > Mustelus asterias. The sequence continues at coordinate 26,561 of NW_027590146.1, forward strand.
GACGTCCGTGGTGGGGAAGTTGTTGGAGAAGATTCTTAGAGATAGGATGTATGCGCATTTAGAAAGGAATAAACTCATTAACGATAGTCAGCATGGTTTTGTGAGAGGGAGGTCATGCCTCACTAACCTGGTGGAGTTTTTTGAAGAAGTGACCAGAATGGTTGACGAGGGAAGGGCCGTGGATGTCTTCTATATGGACTTTAGTAAAGTGTTTGACAAAGTCCCTCATGGTAGGCTGGTTAAAAATGTTGGATCTCATGGGATAAAGGGGGAGGTGTCTAGATGGGTGGAGAACTGGCTTGGTCACAGAAGACAGAGGGTGGTAGTGGAAGGGTCTTTTTCCGGCTGGAGGCCTGTGACTAGTGGTGTTCCGCAGGGCTCTGTATTGGGACCTCTGCTGTTTGTGATTGATATAAATGATCTGGAAGAAGGTGTAACTGGGGTGATCAGTAAGTTTGCGGACGACACAAAATTGGAGGACTTGCAGATAGTGAGGAGCATTGTCAGAGGCTTCAGAAGGATATAGATAGGCTGGAAATTTGGGCAAAGAAATGGCAGATGGAGTTCAATCCTGATAAATGCGAAGTGATGCATTTTGGTAGAAATAATGTAGGGAGGAGCTATATGATAAATGGCAGAACCATAAAGGGTGTAGATACGCAGAGGGACCTGGGGGTGCAAGTCCACAGATCCATGAAAGTGACGTCACAGGTGGAGAAGTTGGTGAAGAAGGCATATGGCATGCTTGCCTTTATAGGACGGGGCATAGAGTATAAAAGTTGGGGTCTGATGTTGCAGATGTATAGAACGTTGGTTCGGCCGCATCTGGAATACTGCGTCCAGTTCTGGTCGCCACACTACCAGAAGGACGTGGAGGCTTTGGAGAGAGTACAGAGGAGGTTTACCAGGATGTTACCTGGTATGGAGGGGCTTAGTTATGAGGAGAGATTGGGTAAACTGGGGTTGTTCTCCCTGGAAAGACGAAGGATGAGGGGAGACTTAATAGAGTGTATAAAATTATGAAAGGCATAGATAGGGTGAACGGTGGGAAGCTTTTCCCCAGGTCGGTGGTGACGTTCACGAGGGATCATGGGTTCAAGGTGAAGGGGGGGGAGGTTTAACACGGATATCAGGCGGACATATTTTACACAGAGGGTGGTGGGGGCCTGGAATGCACTGCCAGGCAACGTGGTGGAGGCGGACACACTGGGAACGTTTAAGGCTTATCTAGACAGCCATATGAACGGAGTGGGAATGGAGGGATACAAAAGAATGGTCTAGTTTGGACCAGGGAGCGGCGCGGGCTTGGAGGGCCGAAGGGCCTGTTCCTGTGCTGTATTATTGTATTGTTCTTTGTTAAGTCTTCCATGATTTCAGTTGGACCCTTATTGCATGAATTCTGGATTTCGTGTTTAACACCTGACCTTCTACACCCCACATAGGCTGCAGCATTCCATGACGTCAGATCATCAACACCGTCAATTAGAAATGGATAAATAAATAAATCCTGGCCTGGATGGTGACACGCACTTCCAGGGAAGAATAAATTAAAGAAAGAGAAGCTCAACTTGTTGATGTTGGGGATTGAGGAGAAAGGGGTAAGAAACTTTTCCAGGTTGTTTGCAGTTTTAACATTTCAATATTAAGTTGTCATGCAGTCAAAACAAGGATATTACCAGAGTTGAGAAATTATTGTCAATGTGAAAATTTGTGAATGTTGGAATAATTCCACTCGGGCAGGGCAAAATACGGGATGTGTTCGTGCAAGTTTTCAAGATGCTGAAAGCAAGTAATGAAATCAATGTACAGCAACAATGGGGAGCAGTTGGGATTTTCGTTCCCAAAGTTTTCATTTGAGTCCCTTTCCCAGTTTTTGTTTGACACATTTCCATCATTCCAACTCTTTTGTGTTTTAAGCTGCTTTTCCCCACCTGCCTTTGTTGCCTCTCACTCGACTTTGTTCACTGCCACTAACACCATTTTCTTTTTTTTTCAGAATTATACCCAAACCGTTTCCTTTTCACAGATGCTGACAGATCCTCTGGCTATTTTCATCTCTGCAGATCGTTTTGAGATCACAATATTTGCTATGTGTCTCCTTTTCTTTCCTATTTTCCAGTTTCCTTCCTGTCAAATTCTACAAAGATCTTGTTGCATTCATTATCATTAGTAGCGTGGGAATAAAATTATGTGGTATTGTGTATTGAACAACAAAATACTGATTTGAATCAGTGAGATAATCCTTCCTCCTCCTGCAATCAGATCTTTTTGTTTGGGACGCAGAAGTTAGGTTTACACTCGACCACAGCAGTGAGGAGGATTACATTTTTGGAAGTGCTGTCTTTCAGATGAGACGTTTACACAAGATACAATCTGCCCATTGCAGTGGATGAAACATGTCGCACAGCACCATTTCAGAAAACAGTCAGAGAGTTATGCCCCAATCAACATCGTAAGAAGACGCATTATATGTTCAGTATCACATTGTTAGCTATGGGAATTTGATGTATGAAAATTGCCTGACATGTTTCCTATAATACGACGACTACAACTCAAAACTACTTCATTGAATACAAGGAGTTTGGAGATGCTTGGTAGACGTGAAAAACAATTTTTAAACACAAAATATTTTTTATATGCTTGTGTAATTGAAGATGCCTCAGTACAAAATAATTATTGAAGGAAGCAGTTGGATGAAGGGGCTAGATGAGTAGTTATTGGGTACACCAGACCTCTCTTTCACCCATTGTCCTTCAAGGTGGTAGAGGCGTAGGCTTTGGACATTCTGTTAAGGGAGTGTTAGTGATTTGCTGCAGTGCATCTTTTACGAGGTGCACATGCTGACATTGTGACGTGGGAGGAAATATTTTTAAGAACAAATTCCATGCAAATCAAGTGGGTAGCTTCATTCTCGATGGTGTCGAGCTGCTTAGATAATGTTGGACACAATAATCCATGATTGTGGAGTGTATTCCGTCACGTTGCCCATTTTTGTCTTGTGGATTATTCACAGACTTTGGGAATTCAGGAAGAGAGCCTTGCAGCAAATTCCCAGCCTCTGACTCTTCTAGTTAAGGTTGTGTTCAATTGTAACCCTCATGGTTGTTGAAGTGGGTTTCCGCAATGGTAATGTGACTTAGTGTCAAACAGGGATGGAGTTGTGTGGCAGGAATATCACTGACCATTTACTAGACTGGATATTGTTCAGTTCCTGATATCTGAGGAGTTACAGATTAAGTTGTACATTTTAACATCAACACTAAAACACCTCCACTTCTGACCAATTGATAGCAGATAGGTCATGAAACAGCTGGATATATTTTCAGAGAACACAGGACGTTGAGGAACTCAAGTATGAGGGCCATGGGTCTGCTAGGATTGACCTCGAACAATCGCAACTATCATTGTGCTAGGTATGACTGCAGCCATTGCAGAGATTTAGCGCAGTTCCCATTCATTTCTATCGCCTGAGCATTCCATGACAGAGTTCAATCAAATAATGTTGTGATGTGAGAGGCAGACACTCGTGTTGGTCCATGAATGGACCAAGGGTTTAATGAGATCAGAAGGCAAGTGATACTGGCAGTACCTAAAAGGAACTTCAATTATCATGTTATTAAACGCTTAAAGTGTATTTATTCATGTTACAAAGAGGCTTGCATTAAGAATGCAATGTAGTGACAAAGATCAAACAAAGAACAATACAGCACAGGAACAGGCCCTTCGGCCCTCCAAGCCCGCGCCGCTCCCCGGTCCAGGATTGAATCCTGAATCCAGGATCCCCGCCCAATTTTCCAGCCTATCTACATACCAATATCCTATCCACCGAGCTGTCCCTCACAGCTACGATGCTTTGTTCATTACAACCTATTAACTATCCCCCACCCCCCCATTCCAGACCATGTGATCTCCAGGGAGAGGCGAAAACCCAGAGTGAAAAACCCCAGGGCCAATATGGGGAAAAAAAATCTGGGAAATTCCTCTCCGACCCCCTGAGGCGATCGAAACGAGTCCAGGAGATCACACTGGCCCTGATCGGAAAATGCTTCCCAACCCTAGTCATTTCCACTTCCACGAACACCATATGAATTCCCTGCCCCCGAGACAGGTTCCCAACTATCCGCAGTCTCGCTCTGTACTGGCACCAGCAAGATGATCATAGAATGAAGCCTTGAAACGAGAAACAAGGAACAATTAGCCCGCGCCGCTCCCTGGTCCAAACTAGATCACTCTTTTGTATCCCTCCATTCCCACTCCGTTCATATAGCTGTCTAGATAAGTCTTAAACGTTCCCAGTGTGTCCGCCTCCACCACCTTGCCCGGCAACACATTCCAGGCCCCCACGACCCTCTGTGTGAAATATGTCCTTCTGATATCTGTGTTAAACCTCCCCCCCTTCACCTTGAACCTATGACCCCTCGTGAACGTCACCACCGACCCGGGGAAAAGCTTCCCACCGTTCACCCTATCTATGCCTTTCATAATTTTATACACCTCTATTAAGTCTCCCCTCATCCTCCGTCTTTCCAAGGAGAACAACCCCAGTTTCCCCAATCTCTCCTCATAACCAAGCCCCTCCATACCAGGCAACATCCTGGTAAACCTCCTCTGTACTCTCTCCAAAGCCTCCACGTCCTTCTGGTAGTGTGGCGACCAGAACTGGACGCAGTATTCCAAATGCGGCCGAACCAACGTTCTATACATCTGCAACATCAGACCCCAACTCTTACACTCTATGCCCCGTCCTATAAAGGCAAGCATGCCATATGCCTTCTTCACCACCTTCTCCACCTGTGACGTCACCTTCAAAGATCTGTGGACTTGCACACCCAGGTCCCTCTGCGTCTCTACACCCTTTATGGTTCTTCCATTTATCGTGTAGCTCCTCCCTACATTATTCCCACCAAAATGCATCACTTCGCATTTATCAGGATTGAACTCCATCTGCCATTTCCTTGCCCAAATTTCCAGCCTATCTATATCCTTCTGTAGCCTCTGACAATGTTCCTCACTATCTGCAAGTCCTGCCAGTTTTGTGTCGTCCGCAAACTTACTGATCACCCCAGTTACTCCTTCTTCCAGATCATTTATATAAATCACAAACAGCAGAGGTCCCAATACAGAGCCCTGCGGTACACCACTAGTCACAGGCCTCCAGCCGGAAAAAGACCCTTCCACTACCAACCTCTGTCTTCTATGACCAAGCCAGTTCTCCACCCATCTAGCCACCTCCGTGACCGTGGAAATCCCGTCGTTGTCACGCTCCAGCGCCTGTTCAGGTACATTGAGGGAGAATTTCGCATGGTCAATGCACCTAACCATCACATCTTTCAGACTGTCGGAGGAAAGCTGAACACCCAACGGAAATGCACACAAAAACTCGGCAGCACGGTTCCAAAGTAGTTAGCAGTGCTGCCTCATAGCGCCAGGGACCTGGGTTCAAATCCCGGCTTGGGTCACTGTGTGGAATCTGCACAGTCTCCCCGTGTCTGCGTGGGTTTCTTCCGGCTGCTCTGGTTAGGTGCATTGGCCATGCTAAATTCACCCTCAAGTGTTCCCGAAAAGGCGCTGGAGTATGGCAACTAGGGGATATTCACAGTCACATCTTTGCAGTGTTAATACAAGCTTACTTTTCACAATAATGAATAAACTTTAAAACGTGGAACATGCAGACACCACGGAGACAATGACTCAAACCAGGAATCGAACCCGGGTTCCCAGCGCTATGAGGCAGTAATGCTAACCACTGTGCCACTTTGCCGTCCCAAACTGCAAAGTATCTACAACTTTAAGTCACTGGCAATGACTCATTTTATCTCTGCCACTTAGTGGAAGGAGGCTTGTGGGGTGCAAATTTTCCATATGGATTTGTCCTGTTTTGGGCAAATGGGATAGACATTTTTTACACGTTGTTGGGTAGATGCCAGCATTGTAGCTGCACTGGAACAGTTGTCTTTTTAGGAGAGCAGCAAGAGAGACCATAGCTTCTTATTGTTCAGCAAATTATTCTTCCTCTAATTTCATCAGGTCTGCGAAGTGAAAATGGGCAAAATCACTAAACCCACTATATCCTGGACTTACATGACTTTCTTTCACACCAATATGATCGCATGTTGCAAACATCAGACAGAGTCTCGCCACTCCTTCAATCGCCTGTTCTAGTCTGTCCCGGTAGAATTTGGTCAACAGCAACAGTTGGTCATCTTCACAGTTTGTCAAGAACTCAGTGATTTTAGAGTTTGGATCTGTGAACAGAAATTGGAAAAAAATGAAACACAATGAGTTCCTATCTAGACTGTTTTAATTTCCCGTAAACTTAAAACAACCCACTTAAATGTCATGTGAGCCATGTTATCAACTATCTTTCAGAAAACATTCATGATATTTATCTCATTTGTGAATAAAACCCATGTATCCAGCTGACCTCCAAATCACTTCATACCCCTGGTTAGTAAGAAGCAATTCACATCAACTTTCCAATATCAATTACCTTTTTTGCAGGAAATGTTTTTGCGTTTCGAAGCATTTTTCAATTTCATTCCTGAAAGGTTTTGCCTTTATTTTAACTGCAATCGCCACAGCCGGGATTAGTCTATTCAGGAGCTTGTCTCATAAGAACATAAGAAATAGGAGCAGGAGTAGGCCATCTAGCCCCTCAAGCCTGCCCCGCCATTCAATAAGATCATGGCTGATCTGACGTGGATCAGTACCACTTACCTGCCTGATCCCCATAACCCTTAATTCCCTCACCGATCAGGAATCCATCCATCCGCGCTTTAAACATATTCAGCGAGGTAGCCTCCACCACCTCAGTGGGCAGAGAATTCCAGAGATTCACCACCCTCTGGGAGAAGAAGTTCCTCCTCAACTCTGTCTTAAACCGACCCCCCTTTATTTTGAGGCTGTGTCCTCTAGTTTTAACTTCCTTACTAAGTGGAAAGAATCTCTCCGCCTCCACCCTATCCAGCCCCCGCATTATCTTATAAGTCTCCATAAGATCCCCCCTCATCCTTCTAAACTCCAACGAGTACAAACCCAATCTCCTCAGCCTCTCCTCATAATCCAAACCCCTCATCTCCGGTATCAACCTGGTGAACCTTCTCTGCACTCCCTCCAATGCCAATACATCCTTCCTCATATGAGGGGACCAATACTGCACACAGTATTCCAGCTGCGGCCTCACCAATGCCCTGTACAGGTGCATCAAGACATCCCTGCTTTTATATTCCATCCCCCTCGCAATATAGGCCAACATCCCATTTGCCTTCTTGATCACCTGTTGTACCTGCAGACTGGGCTTTTGCGTCTCATGCACAAGGACCCCCAGGTCCCTTTGCACGGTAGCATGTTTTAATTTGTTTCCATTGAGATAGTAATCCCATTTGTTATTATTTCCTCCAAAGTGTATAACCTCGCACTTCTCAACGTTATACTCCATTTGCCATATCCTCGCCCACTCACTCAGCCTGTCCAAATCTCTCTGCAGATCTTCTCCGTCCTCCACACGATTCACTTTTCCACTTATCTTTGTGTCGTCTGCAAACTTTGTTACCCTACACTCCGTCCCCTCCTCCAGATCATCTATATAAATGGTAAACAGTTGCGGCCCGAGTACCGATCCCTGCGGCACGCCACTAGTTACCTTCCTCCAACCGGAAAAACACCCATTTATTCCGACTCTCTGCTTCCTGTCGGATAGCCAGTCCCCAATCCACTTTAACACACTACCCCCAACTCCGTGTGCCCTAACTTCTATCCCTACATGCTCTTGTCCTCTGGACATAAAATCCAACATTAAATTGTTTGTTTTACTTTATGCTCCCTTTTCACGATATTTTAACAATCTATATTCAGGAATTCCCAAGGTTCTGTAGAGCTTCCAAGTTTCTAGGTTTTCCACATTTGGAAAGGGCCCTGTTCTATCCCTTATTGAAAGTGAAGGACCTGATATTTGCCTGCATTTTAATCTATTTGCCACAAACGTGCCAATTCACTTAATTTACTGATATTTCATTGCATAAGGCGGGTAACTACAGGTCGGTTAGCTTAACGTCCGTAGTTGGGAAGATGCTCGAGTCCATTATTAAAGAGGAAATAACAGAGCACCTGAATAAGAATGGTTCGATCAAGCAGACGCAGCATGGATTCATGAAGGGAAAGTCGTGTTTGACGAATCTACTGGACTTTTATGAAGATGTCACTAGTGCGGTTGACAGAGGGGAACCGGTGGATGTGGTGTTTTTAGATTTCCAGAAGGCGTTCGATAAGGTGCCTCACAAAAGGTTGCTGCAGAAGATTGGGGTACACGGAGTTAGGGGTAAGGTGTTGGCGTGGATTGGTGATTGGCTATCTAACAGGAAGCAGAGAGATGGGATAAATGGGTGCTTTTCTGGTTGGCAGTTGGTGACCAGTGGCGTGCCGCAGGGATCGGTGCTGGGGCCTCAATTGTTTACCATTTACATAGATGATCTGGAGGAGGGGACTGAATCTAGGGTATTCAAGTTTGCTGATGACACGAAGGTGAGTGGGAAAGCGAATTGCGTGGAGGACGCGGAAAGTCTGCAGAGAGACTTGGATAGGCTGAGCGAGTGGGCGAGGATCTGGCAGATGGAATATAATGTTAGCAAATGTGAGGTTATCCACTTTGGAAGAAATAATAGTAAATTGGAATATTATTTAAATGGAGAAAAATTACATCGTGCGACTGTGCAGAGGGACCTGGGGGTCCTTGTGCATGAATCGCAAAAACTCAGTCTGCAGGTGCAGCAGGTGATCAAGAAGGCGAATGGAATGTTGGCCTTTATCGCGAGAGGGATGGAGTATAAAAGCAGGGAGGTCTTGCTGCAACTGTACAAGGCACTGGTGAGGCCGCAACTGGAGTACTGTGTGCAGTTTTGGTCCCCTTATTTGCGAAAGGATATATTGGCCTTGGAGGGAGTGCAGAGAAGGTTCACCAGGTTGATACCGGAGATGAGGGGTGTAGCTTATGAGGAGAGATTAAACAGATTGGGTCTGTACTCGTTGGAGTTTAGAAGGATGAGGGGTGATCTTATAGAGACATATAAGACAATGAAGGGGCTGGATAGGGTAGAGGTGGAGAGATTCTTTCCACTTAGAAGGGAAACCAGAACTAGAGGGCACAGCCTCAAAATAAGGGGGGGCCGGTTCAGAACAGAGTTGTGGGGGAACTTCTTCTCTCAGAGGGTAGTGAATCTCTGGAATTCTCTGCCCATTGAAGTGGTGGAGGCTTTCTCGTTGAATATGTTTAAATCACGGGTAGATAGTTTTCTGATCGATAAGGGAATTAGGGGATATGGGGAGCAGGCGGGTAAGTGGAACTGATTCGCTTCAGATCAGCCATGATCTTGTTGAATGGCGGGGCAGGCTCGAAGGGCCAGATGGCCTACTCCTGCTCCTATTTCTTATGTTCTTATATTGCCAGCTATATTGACGACAATGTTTCAATAACTTTGTGTCATAATCAGTTTTATATATCCATTTTTTTATTCCAACATCTAGGCTGTCAATAAATTTGGTTAATAATTGTAAGTCTAACACAGATGCTTCTGGAACACAGCAAGTTGCATCCTGACAGTCAGCCTAAATGACCATTTACCTCATCTCTATCCCTTGCTTTTCCACCAATTTCACAATGAGGTCACAAATTTGCCTTCAATTGCATGACAGAAATCTTAAGAAACTCTGTCCAAATTCCTTCTGGATGTCCATGTAAACAATGCCTATCGACATGCACTAGACATTGCTTTCAGCACAACTTCATTATATCAGTTTTACTGGTTTATAATTTGCTGCCACTATATTCTTCTCTGTTCCTTGTGTGAACTGCAGGTTCATGAATGAGGTCTGGATTCATTAACAGGACGGTGAAAACTTGGGAGTATTTTCTGAACCTACCATTGTCCAAAGTCAATCTTTTTGAAGATATTGGATATACTCCGCTGTTGAAACCTTCAGCCATTTTTCGATTCTGGTGCTCTGAAATAGACAAATCCAGAGCAGGGTTAAATGGAAACTGTGAAGTGAAAATGCCTTGTTTGTATCTTTAAGCAGCAATGTGATTTCCAAAATTTATATGGGGACAATCTTTTAGTATTTACAATCTCACAAACACCATGTAGATATGGTAGATCTGACGGTGACCCCACAACCTTGGTACTGCCTCTTCAAAAAATCATCTTGATTTCATTTGCCCTTGAAAATCCCTGGCCCATGTCCAGCCTCCTTTTCTCCAAAACACATGACGATAACTTTACCTGATAAATGTAGACACACCTTTCTTGGTACTTGTTTGAATACATCTAACTAGGTTTCCACCTACACCACAATACTGAAACAGCTCGTATCAAAGTCAAACATTACATTCGAGCAGAAATAAAATGGTCAGTGAAGTATCTTCAGCCGACTCTACGTCTCTGAAGCCTTTGGCACAGTTTGTCACATGATCATCTCTTCACTGCCTTCCAGCTGTGTGGAAATTGTCCCTGTCTGTTTGTTTATCCAGTAAATCGCACAGCACATATCACTGGCATTGGTTTATCTTCCCAATCCCATTCTCTGGACTCCCACTGGGTGGGCTATCTATTTATCATAAATGTATTGCTTGCCAGCATATAAAAAATAGTGTTACACATGCAAGATGATCTTACAAACTGCCCTGAAACTTGTTTCTTGTATCCTAACTTGCACCACGTCTCATTAACCCTAGATCCTTGTACACCATCTGGATTGAGCTTCTCAAATATACCCACTGACTCAAACTTCCCAGCCAGATATTATAGCCCAGCCTTAGATGTTGGCAATATTTCCGCACTCCTGAAAGTTTGGCCAGTCCTTATTTGGATTCTTCTATACATGGGCCCCTTGCCTTCAGCTGCCAAGAGACTACGCTCTGGAGTACTCATCCCAAACATCTTCCAGCCTGTGGAACTCTTTCTTTAATTGAGATACTCATGAAGAGCTATGGATATGAACAAACTGGTTTAGCATTGGGAGATATGGTGGCAGAATGGTTAGCACTACTGTCTCACATCTCCAAGGACGTGCCTTCGATTCCCGGCTTGGTCACTGTCTGTCTGGAGTTTGCACATTCTCCCCGTATCATTGTGGGTTTCCTCAGGCTGCTCCGGTTTCCTCCCACAGTCCAAAGATGTGCGGCTTAGGTTGATTATTCATGTAAGATTGTCCCTTCGTGTGGCGGGATGTGTTAGTTAGAGTGATTAATGGGGTAACTGCGTGGGGTTGTGGGGATAAGTCCAACATGCGATTGTTGTCAGTGCAAACTCGATGGGCCGAATGGCCTCTTTCTGCACTGTAGGGTTTCTATTATTTCTGTGAGGTTTCTGGGTGTCCTTCCTTGTACTTCTTTTGCATCTTGGGATACGGCATCAAGTAGGCAGACTACCAGGGGAAAATTGAAACGTCAAAACACAATCTCTGTAAAGAGATTCAATGTCTATCCCAGACCTTGCAAATGCCCTCCAGGTAAGGAATTTCTCGCTCATGCCGGTGGACATGGCATGCTCCCCTTCCAGGGAAACCAGCAGTAAACCTGGCCACAGAAAATGAGTAAATTGTCTGAAGGAGAACCCTATCGAATCTGGTCTTCCTGGAGCCAGTAATAGCCTACAAGGCCAAAGCAGGAACGGGAGGGGCTTCCCTCCTGTTACCAGACATCTTCCCTATCTTCACTTCCACCACTCCCCCCTTCGCTTCATCTACTGTGGGTGCACTGAGATCGGAAACGGGGGGCAGAACTGCAAAAATTAACAAATTAACATGCTTTTCAGAAAACCAGAAATTGTGTGTCGTCAAGGTGAACTTCCCTGGAAACCTAAATGCCTCAAATGAAGCAAGAACTGAGAGTGTGTGTGTGAACAGAAGCAACTGACAGCGCTAAGTGATTGCTCCTTGCAACATCCCTCCAACGCAAGTCCACATGGTGAGGAGGATTCCGATATTTTGAACCCTCAACCTGGGATTGTGTCTGTCTGAATGATAACGATGGGCTCTATCCTCCCCGGGTTGGGCACTGTCTGATCTCAATCACTACATCTTGCCTAGTTAACAAACTTTCTGATCTCACTGGCTCCATCTACCCTGGGTTACACACTGTCTGATCTCACTGACTCCAGCCTCCCCGGGTTACACACTGTCTGATCTCACTGACTCCATCCTCCCCGGATTACACACTGTCTGATCTCACTGACTCCATCCTCCCCGGGTTACACACTGTCTGATCTCACTGACTCCATCCTCCCCGGGTTACACACTGTCTGATCTCACTGACTCCATCCTCCCCGGGTTACACACTGTCTGATCTCACTGACTCCATCCTCCCCGGGTTACACACTGTCTGATCTCACTGACTCCATCCTCCCCGGGTTACACACTGTCTGATCTCACTGACTCCATCCTCCCCGGGTTACACACTGTCTGATCTCACTGACTCCATCCTCCCCGGGTTACACACTGTCTGATCTCACTGACTCCATCCTCCCCGGGTTACACACTGTCTGATCTCACTGACTCCATCCTCCCCGGGTTACACACTGTCTGATCTCACTGACTCCAGCCTCCCCGGGTTACACACTGTCTGATGTTTTACTACTTTCCTCATTTCTCTGTCCCGGGTCTGTTCACATTTTGGGTGAAAAGCGAAAATTGGCTATTTGCTCTCCGAGCTGAGGATATATGTACAGAAACAGCGTGTGTTTGAAAAGTGTAACAGTAACAGGAGGTATACTCAGTATTATAATGCTGTGCCTATTCAGACTAGAATCACTCTGATATCCTCTGTAATAATGCTGTCCGTATTCAGACCAGAATCTGCACGGTGGCAGAGTGGTTAGCACTACTGCCTGACAGTGCCAGGGACCAGAGTTCGATTCCCAGCTTGGGTCACTGTCTGTATGTAGTTTGTACAATTCTCCCCATGTCCACGTGGGTTTCCTCCCACAATCCAAAGATGTGCGGGTGAGGTGCATTGGCCATGCTAAATTGAACATAGAACATTACAGCGCAGTACAGGCCCTTCGACCCTCGATGTTGCGCCGACCAGTGAAACCAATCTAAAGTCCATCTAACCTACACTATTCCAATGTCATCCATATGTTTATCCAATGACCATTTAAATGCCCTTAATATTGGCAAGTCCACTACTGTTGCAGGCAGGGCATTCCACGCCCTTACTACTCTCGGAGTGAAGAACCTCCCTCTGACACCTGTCCTATATCTATCACCCCTCAATTTAAAGCTGTGTCCCCTCGTGCTCGCTATCACCATCCGAGGAAAAAGGCTCTCACTATCCACCCTATCTAATCCTCTGATCATCTTGCATGCCTCTATTAAGTTACCTCTTAACCTTCTTCTCTCTAAAAAAAAAAAACAACCTCAAGTCCCTCAGCCTTTCCTCATAAGACCTTCCCACCGTACCAGGCAACATCCTAGTAAATCTCCTCTGCACCCTTTCCAACACTTCCACATCCTTCCAAAAATGCGGCGACCAGAACTGTACGCAATACTCCAAGTGTGGCCGCACCAGTTTTGTACAGCTGCAACATGACCTCCTGGCTCCGATACTCAATCCCTCTCCCAATAAAAGCTAACACTCCGTACGCCTTCTTAACAACCCTATCAACCTGGGTGCCAACTTTCAGGGATCTATGCACATGGACACCGAGATCTCTCTGTTCATCCACACTACCAAGTATCTTACCATTAGCCCAGTACTCTGTAATCCAGTTACAATTAAATTTACAATTACAATTACAAAATTACAATTGCAATTAAATTGCTCCTCAGTGTCAGAGGGACTGGCTAGGATAGATGCATGGGGTTGTGGGGATAGTGGTCAGTGCAGACTCGATGGGCCAAATGGCCTTCTTCTGCACTGTAGGATTCTATGATTCTATAATCACCCAGATCTACTCAGTGTTGATGCTGCGTCGGAAGCTTTTTCCCAGGGTGGAAGAGTCAATTACTAAGGGCTATAGGTTTTAGGGCGAGGGGCAGCGTTTAAAAGAGATGTAGTAGGCAAGTTTTTTTTTACACATGTGGTGGGTGCCTGGAGCCGCTGCCGGAGGAGGTAGTTGAAGCGGATACGACAGTGACTTTCAAGGGGCGTCTTGACAAATACATGAACAGAAGGGGATAGAGGGATATGGCCCGTGGAAGAGTAGTTTTTTTAGTTCAGGCAGCATGGGCGGTGCAAGCTTGGAGGGCTGGAGGGCCTGTGTCTCTGCTATAATTTTCTTTGTTCTTTTTTTCTGTGTCTATTTTCTAACTGTTTCCTCTTGCGCTCAGGCGGCAGGCCGATGCATGCGCAGAGAGAGGAGCCGCACTCTGGTCATGCACATGCATAGTGCTGGTCATGATGGTCCGTGCACATCTGTTAACACCAAGGCCGGGGCTTCGATGCTTCCCCTTCTCTGATTGGTGGATCTAGGTGTCAATCACCCTCCCTTAAACAGCGAGGAAGCTCAGTCTCATTGCGGTCACTAATTAACACAAAATAAAATCCAGAAAATATTAGAGACAAAAACAGAATAAAAATAGGAAAAGGAGAAAGAAACAAGTAACAGTTCAGGTGGAGAGAGAGAGATAGAGAGAGAACAGTTCAAAGAGGAAAGTTTTAAACGGAAATTAATAAAGCCTCACCTTTTCACTGTCCTTGTGCCAAGATCCATTGGTGTCCATGGCACCAAGGAGTTCCTCCCTCCTTTCCTTCCAAACACCTTGTGACTGACTCCCTCCCTATCTCTTCAATCTTCCCCATTCACTTTTCCTATTCTCCACTGCTCTGACCAATTGTGAGGGACAACATTACTTTTCATTGATCAGACTCTGTTCCAACATCAGCAGGAGTTAATTGAGGAACCTCACCCCATCAAGGAACCACACCAGGTATTTACAAACTTACAGGAAGAGGAGTAAGTGAACATTCAATGAGATGATTGTTCACCCGTTACTGAACACAATCTACCAGGTTGATAATTCACCGAACATCCACTGCTCAGTTTGCTGAAAATTATTACAGATTTCAGAAACCATAAATTTGCACAATTTGTTTTTTTGAACCACTCAAAACCACAATTGGTTCCCACCTCCACCTCTCACTCCCTCTCTCCCTTTCCCTTCTTCTCCCACCTTTTCCCTATTCTCCCTCCCAGAGGTGCAGCAGTTGCTGACACAGGAATACCTTCTGCTCTTTGCTCAAATGAGGGGGACATTTCTGCAAGGTGACTGAGACTGTGGAGCGCTGGCATGCAAGGGAAAAGCTCAGAGATTGAAATGCCAGTGAAATTCTGCATCTTGCAACATGCATCTTAACAAAATAGACCAGATCAACAAAGGGATAACTTCAAATGTGGCTTCTTAAAAATGAACAGAATCTCAAAGAAAAGTTAAACAAAGCAAAATATGATGAAATGAGTTCAAACACTGTCTGGTCCCCGCAGTCCCCACCAGATAAGGAAAGCTTCTATGTTTCAAGCAGATATCGCATTCTCCCATTTTAGGGACACCTGGCAGGGAACATAGCTGCCAGGTCACTGGTGACAAGGCGGCTATGGCAGGTGAGGAGGACCTAGAAACTATCACCACAAAAGAGGTAGTGTTGGGCAAGCTAATGGGTTAAAGGCAGACAAGTCTCCTGGCTCTGATGGAATGCATCCCAAGGTACGAAAAGAGATGGTGGGGAAAATAGCAAATGCACTAGTGGTAATTTAACAACATTCGCTGGACTCTGCGTAATTCCGGCAGATTGGAAAACAGCAAATGTGACGCCACTGTTTAAAAAAAGTAGTTAGATAAAAGGCGGGTAACTGTAGACCTGTTAGTTTAACTTCTGTAGTTGGGAAAATGCTTCAATCTATCATCGAGGAAGAAATAGCGAGACATCTGGATACAAATTGTCCCGTTGGAAAGACAGCATGGGTTCATGAAAGGCAGGTCACGTTTGTCTAATTTGGTGGTATTCTTTGAGAACATTACGTGCTCAGTGGACAATGAGGAACCTGTGGATGTGGTGTTTCTGGATTTCCAGAAGAAATGTGACATGGTGCCGCACCAAAGGCTGCTGCATAAGATAAAGGTGTGCGGTGTTATGGGTAATGTAATAGATAGAGGATTGGTTAACTAACAGAAAGCAAAGAGTGTGGGTAAATGGGTGTTTTTCTGGTTGGCGATCAGTGACGAGTGATGTGCCTCAGGGATCAGTGTTGGGACCGCAATTGTTTACGATTTACATTGATGATTTGGAGTTGGGGACCAAGTGTAGTGTGTTAAAATTCGCAGATGATACTCTGATGAGTGGCAGAGCAAAGTGCGCAGAGGACACTGAAAGTCTGCAAAGGCATATATATAGTCTAAGTGAGTGGGCGAGGTTCTGGCAGATGGAGTACAATGTTGGTAAATGTGAAGTCATCCATTTGGATATGAATAACCGCAAAATGGACTATTGTTTAAATGGTAAAAAATTGCAGCATGCTGCTGTGCAGAGGGACCTGGAAGTCCTTGTGCATGAATCACAAAATTTGGTTTGCAGGTGCACCAGGTAATTAAGAAGGCAAATGGAATTTTGTCTTTCATTGCTGGAGGGATGGAGTTTAAAAACAGCGAGATTATGTTGCAGCTGTATAAGGTGCTGGTGAGGCCACACAGAATACTGTGTGCAGTTTTGGTCTCCTTACTTGAGAAAGGACATATTGACAGGGTGCAGAGGAGATTCACTCGGTTGATTCCGGAGTTGAGAGGGTTGGTTTATGAGGATAGACTGAGTAGACTGGGGCAATACTCATTGGAATTCAGAAGAATGAGGGGAGATCTTATAGAAACATATAAGATAATGAAGGGATCAAGTGAATCTCTTGAAGAGTATAGGGGGTGTAGGAGTAGAGTTAAGAGAAGTCAGGAGGGCAAAAAGGGGACAGGAAATTGTTTTGGCAGATGAGGCAAAGGAGAATCCAAAGAGCTTCTACAAATACATAAAGGGCAAAAGAGTAACAAGGGAGAGAGTAGGGCCTCTTAAGGATCAACAAGGTCATCTATCTGCGGATCCACAAGAGATGGGTGAGATCCTAAATGAATATTTTTCATCAGTATTTACTGTTGAGAAAAGCATGGATGTTGGAGAACTTGGAGAAATAAATATTGATGCCTTGAGGAGTGTACATATTACAGAAGGAAATGCTGGAAGTCTTAAAGTGCATCAAGGTAGATAAATCCCCGGGACCTGATGAAGTATATCCCAGGACGTTGTGAAGGCTAGGGAGGAAATTGCTGGTCCCCTAGCTGAGATATCTGAATCATCGATAGTCACGGGTAAGGTGCCTGAAGATTGGAGAGTGGCAAATGTGCCTTTGTTTAAAAAGGGCTGCAGGGAAAAGCCTGGGAACTACAGGCCAGTGAGCGTCACATCTGTGGTGGGTAAGTTGTTGGAAGGTATATTGAGAGACAGGATCTACAGGCATTTAGAGATGCAAGGACTGATTAGGGACAGTCAGCATGGCTTTGTGAGTGGAAAATCATGTCTCACAAAGTTGATTTAGTTTTTTGAAGGGGTAACCAAGAAGGTAGATGAGGGCAGGGCAGCTGATGTTGTCTGCATGGACTTTAGCAAGGCCTTTGACAAGGTACCACGTGGTAGGTTGTTGCATAAACTTAAATCTCACGGGATCCAGGGTGAGATATCGAAATGGATACAAAATTGGCTTCTTGACAGAAGCCAGAGGGTGGTTGTCGAGAGTTGTTTTTCAAACTGGAGGCCTGTGACCAGCGTTGTGCCTCAGGGATCAGTGCTGGGCCCACTGTTAATTTGTCATTTATATTCATAATTTGGATGAGAATATAGGTTAGTAAGTTTGCAGCTGACACCAAGATTGGTGGCATAGTGGACAGTGAAGTTATCTCCAATTGCAACGGGATCTTGATTAATTGGGCCACTGGGCTGACGAATGGCAGATGGAGTTTAATTTAGACAAATGCGAGGTGATGCATTTTGGTAGACTGATCCAGGGCAGGACTTAATTAATTGTAGGGCATTGGGGAGAGTTACAGAACAAAGAGATCTCGGGGTACGGGTTCATAGCTCCTTCAAAGTGGAATCAGAGGTGGACAGGGGGGGGAAGAAGGCATTCGGCATGCTTGGTTTCATTGGTCAGAACATTGAATACAGGAGTTGGGACGTCTTGTTGAAGTTATACAAGACATTGGTATGGCCACACTTGGAATACGATGTACAGTTCTGGCCACCCTATTATAGAAAGGATATTATTAAACTAGAAAGGGTGCAGAAAAGATTTACAAGGATGCTACCGGGACTTGATGGATTGAGTTATGAGAAGCTGAATAGACGAGGACTTTTTTCTCTGGAGCGTAGGAGGCTGAAGGGTGACCTTATAGAGGTCTATAAAATAATGAGGGGAATAGACAAGGTAGATAGTCAATATCTTTTCCCAAGGGTAGGGGAGTCGAAAACTCGAGGGCATACGTTGAAGGTGAGAGGGGAGATATACAAAAGTGTCCAGAGGGGCAATTTTTTCACAGAGGGTGGAGTGTGTCTGGAACAAGCTGCCAGAGGTCGTGGTGGAGGCGGGTACAATTTTATCTTTTAAAAAGCATTTAGATAGTTACATGGGAACAATGGGTGTAGAGGGATATGGGCCAAATGCGGGCAATTGGGATTAGCTTAGGAGTTTAAAACAAAAAGGGCGGCATGGACAAGTTGGGCCGAAGGGCCTGTTTCCATGCTGTAAACCTCTATGACTATGGGAATTGATAAGATAGAAGCAGGGAAGTTGGTTCCACCGGCAGGTGAAACTAGAACTAGGAGGCATGGCCTGAAAATAAGGGGTGCAGATTTAGGACTGAGTTGAGGAGGAACTTCTTCACACAAAGCGTTGTGAATCTGTGGAATTCCCTGCCCGGTGAAGCAGTTGAGGCTGCCTTATTGAATGTTTTTAAGGCAAGGATAGATAAATTTGGAGGCCATTTGGTCCATCCAGTCTGCAACAACCACAATTCCACCCAGACCCTATCCCCGTGTTTACCCTGCTAATCCCCGACACCGAGGAGCAACTTAGCATGGCCAATGCACCTATCCTGCTCATCTCTGGAGAGTCGGAGGAAATCCCCGCAGACACGGGGAGAATGTGCAGACTCCACACAGACAGTGAGCCAAGGCCGGCAAAGTCAGCGAGATGAAAGTTGTGCAGTAGAAGCCCAGACAGGGCAAAAGGGTGGGGAGGGGATTTCCACGAGACACAAACATTGTGGGTTCCAGTTCTGTCTACAGAGTTTGGGATTTGGGGCTGCTGTGGCAATACACGTGTTGCACTGTGAATGTGCACGTATCCTCGTATTCAATCAACCTCTGTCAGTTTCCTTGCATTTGTTGATTTACAGCCGCACAAAGCAATTTAGTTTCATGTGCTGCAAATGCTCAGGCAGGGCCCAGACTGAAATAATGGAGAGAGATCTGGTGCTGTGTTTACTCAGACAAGCGCTTGATTGCAGTAATTTAGATGGTGCAGCAGTGTTTACACAGACACGGCCTGGATTGTAATAACAGATCTTTCTCTGAAACATTGAATCATCCAATTGCTGCAGTGCAGGAGGAGGCCATTCGGTCCATCCAGTCTGTACCGCCCACAATCCCACCCAGACCCTCTCCCCGTGTTGACCCTGCTAATCCCCCTGACACTGAGCAGCAACTGAGCCTGGCCAGTGCCCCTGTGCTGCTGATGTTTGGAGAGTGTGAGGAAAGGGCCGCAGACACGGGGAGAATGTGCAGACTCCACACAGACAGTGAGCCAAGGCCGGGAATTGAAGCCGGCTCCCTGGCGCTGTGAGACCGCAGCACCAACCACTGAGCCACCGCGCCGCCCACAATGTAACTGACCGTCCCCGCTCTGTTAATATGATACAAAGACGGGCTGTATTTACACAGGAAACCGCCATTTTAATCCTCAAGCTGAATGTTGTTGGAGTTGAAACTTTTTCTGGGCCGTTAATTCCTCCCCGTGATTCACAAACCCGGAAATACCCGGATACGCAGCGACAAACGGCAGTGCGCCTGCGCGCAATAGGAAGCGGGCCCCACCCTCCCGGAGTGAAGTTGGCGCAGGCGCACTCGGGGCGGCGAGGGCTGGTTTCCGGCTCGCCGATTGGTCAGCTCCCGGTCACGTGCTGTGAGCGGGTCGTGACTTCAGACCCCCCTCTCCAGCCGCGCGCAGAAACCGTTAACGGCCGCGCCACGTGACCGCGAGCCGCTCTCACCGAGTGGGCGGGACCTCACCGCACCCTCATTCCCCATTGGTGCGTTCTGCTGTCCGTCAAATGAACACAGCCAATAGGAAGCCGCTCCAGCAGAATGATTGGCAGCCAGTGCGCGGGCGCACTCGGGGAGCTTGTGATGAAGCAGCGACTCGCTGCCACTGGGGACAATCCCAGTCAGCGAGAGTCGGCGCCGCTGAAGCGGAGACTTTTGCTCTCATTTAATTCCTTACCGTGACTCAAAGATTCGGTGTGAGCGCCGCTGGGAAAGCCCCGCACACGCAGTGAGAAACGGCGCGGCGCCTGAACTCCGCACTCGAGACGGCGGCGGCTGATTGTCCCGCTCGCCGATTGGCCAGATCCAGGTCACGTGCTGTGCGTTGGCAGTGACGTCAGAACGCCCCCTCCAGCCGCGCGCGGAAACCGTTTAACGGCCGCTTCCAGCCACGTCACTGAGTGGGCGGCACCTCATTGCGTCATCATTCAGATTTACATACAGCAGGGAAACAGGCCCTTCAGCCCAACTTGTCCAGGCTGCCCCTGTTTTTAAACCCCTAAACTCGTCCCAATTGCCCACATTTGGCCCATATCCCTCTAGACCCATCTAACTAAATGCTTTTTAAAAGACAACATTGTCCCCACCTCTACTGCCTCTGGCAGCTCGTTCCAGACACTCACCACCCTCTGTGAAATAATTGCCCCTCTCACCTTCAACCTCTGCCCTCTAAGGTTTAGACTCCCCGACCTTTGGGAAAAGACATGAACTATCCAGCTGATCTGTGCCCTCATTATTTTATAGACTCGCTGTGGATTCGCTGCCATTGGAGACAATCCCAGCCAGCAAGAGGCAGCAATGAACCTCATAATTGACCCGAGCCCTCATAATTGACAAGGGACACATCAAATCGAGGGGAGGCGGGAGAGCAAATTGCTCAGGGAGGGAGGAGAGAGAGAGAGAGAGCAAGTGGTTCAAGGAGGAGGGAGAGGAAGAGAAAGGAGAGAGAGGGAGGACGCAACTGGTTCAGGGAAATCATAGAAATCATAGAAATCATAGAAACCCTACAGTGCAGAAGGAGGCCATTCAGCCCATCGAGTCTGCACTGACCACAATCCCACCCAGGCCCTACCCCCACATATTTACCTGCTAATCCCTCTGACCTACACATCTCAGGACTCTATAAGGGACAATTTTTAACCTGGCCAATCAACCTAACCCGCACATCTTTGGACTGTGGGAGGAAACCGGAGCACCCGGAGGAAACCCACGCAGACACGAGGAGAATGTGCAAACTCCACACAGACAGTGACCCGAGCCGGGAATCGAACCCGGGACCCTGGAGCTGTGAAGCAGCAGTGCTAACCACTGTGCTACCGTGCCGCCCCATCTAGGAAGGAGGAGGGAGATATAGAGGGAGAGAGAGGAAGAGATAGAATGAGAATTCAGGGAAGTGGAGAGACATATACTCAGGATGGGGTGGCACGGTAGCACAGTGGTTAGCACTGCTGCTTCGCAGCTCCAGGGAACTGGGTTCGATTCCCGGCTCACACTGTCTGTGTGGAGTTTGCACATTCTCCTCATGTCTGTGTGGGTTTCCTCCGGGTGCTCCGGTTTCCTCCCACAGTCCAAAGATGTGCGAGTTAGGTTGATTGGCCATGCTAAAACTGACCCTTAGTGTCCTGAGATGCATAGGTTAGAGGGATTAGTGGGTAAATGTGTAGGGATATGGGAGTAAGGCCTGGGTAGGAGTAAGGCCTGGGTGGGATGTGGTCGGTGCAGACTTGATGGGCCGAATGGCCTGTTTCTGCACTGTAGGGTTTCTATGATTGATGATCTGTTTTCAGACTAGAATCTCCCAGATATACTCAGTATTAATGCTGTTTATTCAGACTAGAATCTCCCAGATATACTCAGTATTAATGCTGTTTATTCAGACTAGAATCTCCCAGATATTCTCAGTGTTATAATGCTGTTTATTCAGACTAGAATCTCCCAGATATTCTCAGTGTTATAATGCTGTTTATTCAGACTAGAATCTCCCAGATATACTCAGTATTAATGCTGTTTATTCAGACTAGAATCTCCCAGATATTCTCAGTGTTATAATGCTGTTTATTCAGACTAGAATCTCCCAGATATTCTCAGTGTTATAATGCTGTTTATTCAGACTAGAATCTCCCAGATATTCTCAGTGTTATAATGCTGTTTATTCAGACTAGAATCTCCCAGATATTCTCAGTGTTATAATGCTGTTTATTCAGACTAGAATCTCCCAGATATTCTCAGTGTTATAATGCTGTTTATTCAGACTAGAATCTCCCAGATATACTCAGTATTGATGCTGTTTATTCAGACTAGAATCACCCAGTTATACTCAGTATTAATGCTGTGTTTATTCAGACTAGAATCACCCAGTTATACTCAGTATTGATGGTCTGTATTCAGACTAGAATCTCCCAGATATTCTCAGTATTGATAGTCTGTATTCAGACCATCAATACTGAGTATATACTGGAATCACCCAGATTTTCTCAGTGCTGAGGCTGTTTCTTTTCAAACACTTTCTCACCGTTATTTGGTCACCATTTCCTCTCGCGCACGCTCAGACAGCATGCTGATGTATGCGTGTTGAGTGGTCCCGTGCCCGGTTTCCCGTTTGATTCTGCACAGGCCCATTGCCGGTCATGACTGTCCCTGGGCATGCGAGAAGCCCAAGGGAGGAATTACGCTGCCCCCCTCCTCGTATCCATGGAGCCAGATGTCAATCAGCTGTCCCTCGCCAATAGAGAGCTCAGCCTCATTATGGTCACTGATTGATAGAAAGAAACCCAGTACGTTTGATGTATTACTGTCGAATGTATGAGCACACAGTGAAAAGTATTGTTTCTTGCGCAAGGTACAGACAAAGCATACCATTCATAGAGAAGGAAACGAGAGAGTTCAGACTGTGATGTGACAGTCATAGCTATTTTAGAGAAAGGAGAAGAGATGGAATAGTAGAGGGACAGACAGAGAGAGAGCGCAAATGGTTCAACAACAGAGAGCAACTGGTTCAGGGAGGTGAGGGAGAACAAAATGGTTCAGGGAGGGAGGAGAGAGAGAGAGAGCAAATGCTTCAGGTCGGGAGGAGAAAGAGCAAATGAAAATTCATCCAAGATGGTGCGACAGACTCCTTGCGAGCTGTGCGCAGCCTGCACTCTAATTCTACCTCTCACTCTATGGTTCTAAAACTCTATTCGAACTCTTTTAAACTCTCCAGACTTTTGAATGAACCTACATTGTATCGAGTTTATTTTTCTCTGCACCCTAACAATGACTATAACACCCAACTCTCTACTTTCCTTCTCTGTGTATGGTATGCTTTGTCAGTATAGCACGCAAGAAATAATACTTCTCACTGTATACTAATACACGTCACAATAATAAATCAAATGGCTCAGGGAGGGAGGAGAGGGGGCAAATCGGGTGGCACAGTGGTTAGCACGACTGCCTCACTGCGCCAGGGACCCGGGTTCGATTCCTGGCTTGGGTGACTGTCCGTGAGGGGTCCACACTTTCTCCCATGTCTGTGTGGGTTTACTCGGGTGCTCCAGTTTCCTACCCTGGTCCGAAAGACATGATGGTTCAGTGCATTGGCCATGCTAAATTCTCCCTCAGTGTAGCCGCACAGGCACTGGAGCGTGGCAACTCAGGGATTCTCACAGTAACTTCATTGCAGTGTTAATGTAAGCCTACTTGGGACACTAATAAATCAACTTTAAACAGACGTGGGCCATTCAGAAGTGTTCTGGAATTCAACATGATCACAGCATTACGATCCCACTTGATATTAACACCTGATAAGTCACGTCCAAAGATGGAACACGGCTTCACATATTTGAATAACATTTTGGCGAATTGGCAAGAGCTGGAGGCCAAGGTCTCCGCTCGTCTGAATAGCTGGACAGGACTGCTCTGAGTGCTATCTTACAGGGCGCGGGTTCTCATCATAAACCAGCTGATTGCCTCCATGCTGTGGTACCGGCTGGTCACTTCGACCCCTCCCCACCTTTGTCATAAACATCCAGAGAACACTCGTAGAGTTCTTCTGGGAGAAAAGACCGCACTGGGTCACTGCTGGGGTTCGGAGTCTCCTGCTGAGGGAGGGTGATCAGGCACTGGTGACCTTCCACCTTCAGACCCTGCAGGGATACCTCCTCGTTGAATCCCCTCCTCAATGGTGTGCCCTGGCGATGTACGTCTTCCACCAGGTGTGAAATTACTCTCCCTCCTTCTGAAAGTCTGGGTCATGGTCACCTCGAGGTACATCTCTCCCCTGTCTGGAGTAGCAGCTGTCGTTCGGAAGCCGCTGCTGTGGAATCTGCTCCTCCATCCATACCATTTCAGTTGGCTGGCAGAGAGGAAGGCTGTGACTGCTGTGTGACAGGGTCAGGGACGTGCTGGTGGTGGAGTGGACTGGATGACACCCCACGAGCTTGCTGAGTATGTGGTGGAGGACTTTCAGCTCATGGCCAATGGAATCTATGACCTGAGAACGGTCGTGCTCGGACACGACGTCACACGTGGTCTCGAGGAGGCACAACTGCGTGATGGGATCCCGTCTAAACATACCTGCTCGGGCAGAACTTCACATTGACCCGAAACCCAGACCTCACTTCCTGGATCTGGCACCCCATAGTTTGAGCTGCCTTGCAGAAATGCCCTCCATGCCTTTTGCCTCAGCACAAAGGGTTTCCTGTCTGGGCTGCTGCTGCACACCTTCCACTACTGTATCCTCACCCATCACCCGCACACGCCTTGGTTCGCCTTGCTGCTGTCTGGCGGCGGAGGTTCCCAGTGGAGGTCCCCCTCCGAAGGGATCCTCTTCCAATACATTGGGGACCTGGGGTGGAAGCTGGTGCACACAGCGATACCACGCAACCGTAAATTGTACCGATTCACTGGCTCACAAGAAACCGGCCCTTCTTGGGATCTTGTGGAGTCCGTGGGCCACGTCTACATTCAATGTCTTCGGCTGCACTCCCTTTTGGTTCCCCCAAATAACTTTCATTGATGTTCTGTTTGCACTTCAGTCCCACGCTCCTGATCTACGGGCACCTGGTACGAAGGGGTAGGGGTGAGGAAGGCAGAGGACCTCCCTGTGAACCTGCTCCTGGGCCTGGCTAGATTGGCCATAATTAGGCCCAGGCAGACGGCAACCAAAATGATCGTCCCACACGACTGCCGTCCCCTCGACTGGAGCTACATACGTGGCAGGGTGTCCCTGGAGAGGGAGCATGCTTAGTCCACAAGCTCCATTGAGGCCCGGCAGGGGCTAGCGTCCATTATCGATCCCTTTAATCACGTGCTGATCTGATATTTTAAGTTTCCTTTACACTTTGCTTTATTTTGCTTCGGGCAGTTCCTGACTTTTTAAGGGGCCACTGCTTTAATTTTGTCCCTCAGTTTATCAGATTTAATGTATTTGGTTTGCCAATAGGATGAGTTCACCTGTGGGCTTGTTGGAAGGAAATTGGGAGCACAAGCAATTCACACCAATGGTTTCTGTCCCTGGCTGTTACTCAGGGCCACCCAACTGATTTTACACTTTGATCTTCAAGAACTAAGGGTCATCTCTCACGACACTACTAATGCCCTCTCTGATATACACAAATTGCCCCACCACTGGCTCCCTGTTTTTTATCGTTGCTGCTTCCTCACATCCCATCTCAATTTCTATCTTCCCTGCGTCTGTATCAGTGTGTCTCTCTCCAGCTCACTGTTTTTCCTCTTCTCCCTGACCCCCGTCTGTCTCAGTGTCGGTTCCCCCTGGTCTCTCTCTCCTTTCTGATTAACATATCTCATCGCCTCTGTCTATCTCCAGAATCTGCCTCACACGGACTGATCCCCTCGCCTGGCCCCCCCACCCAGCTGCTTTCTCTCCACCGGTTGGTGTCCACACCTCTGTCTCTGGTACTGAGATCAGTCAGATCGTTACCCTGGCAACACAGGAAATCGCTCAGCAAAAATAACTGAAAACGGAAAAAACAAAACCACCATCACACACCCTGTTGGAGAGAAATCAAAGTAAAGGAGACAAAATGGTTACCCGGCACACAAAATGGACTCTGGGAAAAGACATTAAGAGGCACTGACTTTGGGCACAGACATTACCTAAAGAGTTAAAACCTTTAGTGTTTAAATTACTGCAGGAAACAGGTCAGACCTTGAGGCACCTTAAACTTGAGATAAAAGCAGACCCAGAACAATGAGTTTGATAACAAGATCAGCCATTGATGAGGGACATAAATGCATAAATGTATATAACAAGATCAGCCATTGATGGAAGACATAACTGCAGATATGTATCTACTCTATGTATAACCATGTGTTAACTGTCGATGTCCGTACCTGTCTACTCAACTTGTAACGATGTGCTAACGGCTAATGTCCACACTGTCTATTATCTAACAATGTATAAAAGATGCTCAACTACCATTGTGTAGTTGAGAAGGTGAGTGCCTGTACTGTGGAGTGCCAGCGCTTCTCCCAAAGCTTTGTCTGAATAAAACTGTTTGTTGAACCTCCAAGTCTGACTCTGAAGTGGTGAATTTCCCACAACACACCCTCAGTTCAGTTCAGAGGAAGATTAACCCAGAACAGTCAACCAGTTCTGTTTAACAATGAAACTGCAATTCCAATATTGCGTGTTTTAAACACCAAAACGTGACACTGTCGGGGGCTTGTGAAATTCAGGCACGGTGTTTCACGAGACACAAACTGCTCCAACTTCATGGTACATCTCACAGCCTTACACTGGATAATTGTGCTTGGTGCTCACACACTCCATATCTCACTCAGCATTTCCAACCTCACTTTATCATCTTTTTGTACTTGCTACAGGACCAGAGTAAATGGAACTTCCTCTTACCTTCCTCTCCAGAAAATATATGGAAGCTGTTTGAATGTGAAGGGTTCTCTCGGGCTGGCGCTCTCACAATACTGTGCTGGTTCACCTCTTACAGTTCTTCAGGACACAATCCCTGCTGAATTGTAACTGTGGATTTTCACAATTAATCCAGCGCTCCCCCGGAGATCTGATTATGCCAAAAGAGAAAGAGAGTCAAATAGTGCCAGTGTGAATCAAAATGACAATTTAGCCACATACCCGACATCAAAAGATGCTGAAGGGGAAGCAGGAGTGTTGGAAATGTTTCAATTACAATATTACCATTCGACATATTAACGAAGTTCACAAAATATCTGATCTCACTGACTCCATCCTCCCCGGGTTACACACTGTCTGATCTCACTGACTCCATCCTCCCCGGGTTACACACTGTCTGATCTCACTGACTCCATCCTCCCCGGGTTACACACTGTCTGATCTCACTGACTCCATCCTCCCAGGGTTACACACTGTCTGATCTCACTGACCCCATCCTCCCCGGGTTACACACTGTCTGATCTCACTGACTCCATCCTCCCCGGGTTACACACTGTCTGATCTCACTGACTCCATCCTCCCCGGGTTACACACTGTCTGACCTCACTGACTCCATCCTCCCCGGGTTCCACACTGTCTGATCTCACTGACTCCATCCTCCCCGGGTTACACACTGTCTGATCTCACTGACTCCATCCTCCCCGGGTTACACACTGTCTGATCTCACTGACTCCATCCTCCCAGGGTTACACACTGTCTGATCTCACTGACCCCATCCTCCCCGGGTTACACACTGTCTGATCTCACTGACTCCATCCTCCCCGGGTTACACACTGTCTGATCTCACTGACTCCATCCTCCCCGGGTTCCACACTGTCTGATCTCACTGACTCCATCCTCCCCGGGTTACACACTGTCTGATCTCACTGACTCCATCCTCCCCGGGTTACACACTGTCTGATCTCACTGACTCCATCCTCCCCGGGTTACACACTGTCTGATGTTTTACTACTTTCCCCATTTTTCTGTCCCGGGTCTGTTCACATTTTGGGTGAAAAGCGGAAATTGGCTATTTGCTCTCCGAGCTGAGGATAGATGTACAGAAACAGCGTGTGTTTGAAAAGTGTAACAGTAACAGGAGGTATACTCAGTGTTATAATGCTGTGCCTATTCAGACTAGAATCACCCAGAAACACTCAGGTTTGATGCTGTCTGTATTCAGACTAGAATCACCCTGATATCCTCTGTAATAATGCTGTCTGTATTCAGACCAGAATCTGCACGGTGGCACAGTGGTTAGCACTGCTGTCTCACAGTGCCAGGAACCAGAGTTCAATTCCCAGCTTGGGTCACTGTCTGTATGTAGTTTGTACAATTCTCCCCATGTCCACGTGGGTTTACTCCGGGCGCTCCGGTTTCTTCCCACAATCCAAAGATGTGCGGGTGAGGTGCATTGGCCATGCTAAATTGAACATAGAACATTACAGCGCAGTCCAGGCCCTTCGGCCCTCGATGTTGCGCCGACCAGTGAAACCAATCTAAAGCCCATCTAACCTACACTATTCCAATGTCATCCATATGTTTATCCAATGACCATTTAAATGCCCTTAATGTTGGCAAGTCCACTACTGTTGCAGGCAGGGCATTCCACGCCCTCACTACTCAGAGTGAAGAACCTACCTCTGACATCTGTCCTATATCTCTCACCCCTCAATTTAAAGCTATGTCCCCTCGTGCTAGCTATCAAGAGCCGAGGAAAAAGGCTCTCACCATCCACCCTGTCTAATCCTCTGATCATCATGTATGCCTCTATTAAGTCACCTCTTAACCTTCTTCTCTCTAAAAAAAAACAACCTCAAGTCCCTCAGCCTTTCCTCATAAGACCTTCCCACCATACCAGGCAACATCCTGGTAAATCTCCTTTGCACCCTTGCCAATGCTTCCACATTCTTCCTAAAATGCGGCGACCAGAACTGTACGCAATACTCCAAGTGCGGCCGCACCAGAGTTTTGTACAGCTGCAACATGACCTCCTGGCTCCGAAACTCAATCCCTCTCCCAATAAAAGCTAACACTCCGTACGCCTTCTTAACAACCCTATCAACCTGGGTGCCAACATTCAGGGATCTATGCACATGGACACCGAGATCTCTTTGTTCAGCCACACTACCAAGTATCTTACCATTAGCCCAGTACTCTGTAATCCAGTTACAATTAAATTTACAATTGCAATTAAATTGCTCCTTAGTGTCAGAGGGACTGGCTTGTATAAATGCATGGGGTTGTGGGGATAGGGCCGGGGTGGGATAGTGGTCAGTGCAGACTCGATGGGCCAAATGGCCTCCTTCTGCACTGTAGGATTCTATGATTCTATAATCACGCAGATCTACTCAGTGTTGATGCTGCGTCGGTAGCTTTTTCCCAGGGTGGAAGAGTCAATTACTCGGGGCTATAGGTTTTAGGGCGAGGGGCAGGGTTTAAAAGAGATGTACGAGGCAAGTTTTTTTTTACATAGGTGGTGGGTGCCTGGAACCCGCTGCCGGGGGAGGTAGTTGAAGCGGATACGACAGTGACTTTCAAGGTGCGTCTTGACAAATACATGAACAGGATGGGGATAGAGGGATATGGCCCCCGGAAGAGTAGTTTTTTTAGTTCAGGCAGCATGGTCGGTGCAAGCTTGGAGGGCCGAAAGGTGCATATTGCAAGATGCAGAATTTCACTGGCATTTCAATCTCTGAGCTTTTCCCTCACATGCCAGCGCCCCACAGTCTCAGTCACCTTGCAGAAATGTCCCCCTCATTTCAGCAAAGAGCAGGTTTTCCTGTGTCAGCAGCTGCTGCACCCCCTGGGAGGGAGAATAGGGAGAGGGAAAAGGCGGGAGAAGAAGGGAGAGAGGGAGTGAGAGGTGGAGGTGGGAACCAATTGTGGTTTTGAGCGGTTAGAAAAAACAAATTGTGCAAATTTATGGTTTCTGAAATTTATAATTATAATTAAACCGTGACCGGCCGCGCCACGTGACCGCGAGCGGCTCTCACTGAGTGGGCGGGGCCTCACCGCACCCTCATTCCCCATTGGTGCGTTCTGCTGTCCGTCAAATGAACACAGCCAATAGGAAGCCGCTCCAGCAGAATGATTGGCAGCCAGTGCGCGGGCGCACTCGGGCAGCTTGTGATGAAGCAGCGACTCGCTGCCACTGGGGACAATCCCAGTCAGCGAGAGTCGGCGCCGCTGAAGCGGAGACTTTTTCTCTCATTTAATTCCTTACCGTGACTCAAAGATTCGGTGTGAAGCCGCTGGGAAAGCCCCGCACACGCAGTGAGAAACGGCGCGGCGCCTGAACTCCGCACTCAAGACGGCGGCGGGCGGCTGATTGGCCAGATCCAGGTCACGTGCTGTGCGTCGGCAGTGACGTCAGAACGCCCCCTCCAGCCGCGCGCGGAAACCGTTTAACGGCCGCTTCCAGCCACGTCACTGAGTGGGCGGCACCTCATTGCGTCATCATTCAGATTTACATACAGCATGGAAACAGGCCCTTCAGCCCAACTTGTCCAGGCTGCCCCTGTTTTTAAACCCCTAAACTCGTCCCAATTGCCCACATTTAGCCCATATCCCTCTAGACCCATCTAACTAAATGCTTTTTAAAAGACAAAATTGTTTCCACCTCTACTACTCCCTGTGGCAGCTCGTTCCAGACACTCACCACCCTCTGTGTGAAATAATTGCCCCTCTCACCTTCAACCTCTGCCCTCTAAGGTTTAGACTCCCCGACCTTTGGGAAAAGACATGAACTATCCTGCTGATCTGTGCACTCATTATTTTATAGACCTCTATAAGGTCACCCCTCAGCCTCCTACGCTCCAAAGAAAAAAGTCCCAGTCTATCCAACTCCTCCTTAGAACTCAATCCATCAAGTCCAAGTAGCATCCCAGTAAATCTTTTCTGCACTCTTTCTAGTTTAATAATATCCTTTCTTTAATAGGGTGACCGGAACTGTACACAGTATTCCAAGTGGGGCCTTACCAATGTCTTGTACAACTTCAAAAAGATGTCCCAACTCCTGTATTCAATGTTCTGACCAATGAAACCAGGCATGCCGAATGCCGCCTTCACCACTCTGACCACCTGTGACTCCACTTTCAAGGAGCCATGAACCCGTACCCGAGATCTCTTTGTTCTGTAACTCTCCCCAACACCCTACCATTAACTGAGTAAGTCCTGCCCTGGATCAATCTACCAAAATGCATGACCTCGCATTTGTCTAAATTAAACTCCATCTGCCATTCGTCAGCCCACTGGCCCAATTGATCAAGATCCCATTGCAATCCGAGATAACCTTCACTGTCCACTATGCCACCAATCTTGGTGTCATCTGCAAACTTACCAACCATGCCTCCTATATTCTCATCCAAATCATTAATATAAATGACAAATAACAGTGGACCCAGCACTGATCCCAGAGGACACCGCTGGTCACAGGCCTCCAGTTTGAAAAACAACCCTGGACAACCATTCACTGGCTTCTGTCATCAAGCCAATTTTGTATCCATTTAACAAGCTCACCCTGGGGCCCATGATGGAGGTTGTGCAACAACCTGCCATGTGGTACCTTGTCAAAAGCCTCATTGATTCATTGCACAATCCATCACTGCACCCTCATTCTCCATTGGTGCATTCTGCTGTCCATCAGCTGAACACAGCCAATAGGAAGCCGCTCCAGCAGAATGATTGACAGCCAGTGTGGGTGGAGTCGGGCAGATTGTGATGAAGCAGCGACTCGCTGTGGATTCGCTGCCATTGAGGACAATCCCAGCCAGCAAGAGGCAGCAAGGGCGGCACCTTCCGTCCCCAAGCGCAGCATTCGCACCATCCCACTTTCTCTTCCATTTGGGCAGCACCACAAACAGCTTCTTGTTGTCTCTTCCAATGGCAGCACCCCCGGGTGCTCTTGGTGCACCCGTTCCAGCACCTTTCCTCTTAATGATGGGGAAATGAGGCTCTCATAGCCCAGAATAAACATCCAGCAACACCGACAACTCCCAGCTTCCACACACTTATCGCCGTAACTCCGGGTGCTTTCTACTCATCCTCCCTCTCTGGACAAGTTCCACTCCCTGCCTCATAACCGGATCATTCCGGGTGACTTTCCGTAACTGGTTAGCGGTTAGCGGAACTTTATCTTCTTGTGTGAAATGCATTATCTGCACATTCCAGCGGGAACATCTTTATCTCCAGGCAAAGGCAGCCTTGACAGAGCATCCGCATTGCTGTGTTTCTCACTGACAGCACCAACACCCACCTCTGCAATCAAACTGCTGCCATGGACGGTATCCCAGTGAATGGTCCAAGGATGGAAGATAAAATATAGGAATTATGAAAGGGAGTCAGTAATTCAGCCCTTCGAGCTCAGTCACAACATCATCATGGCAGAGATTTTAGTTTCTTGATGCAAAGACGATGCCTAAGCCTTCTTTTTCCACCCGAGCAAACTTTTCCTCAGCTTTCGTCAATGATCTAGAAGCGAATACTATGGATCTTCCTCTCCGTTTGACATAACGTTCGACAGGACAGCCTCAATCCCATTGGGCGAGGCTTCGCATGTAAGCTGCAGCGGTAACTTTGGGTTAAATTGAACTCGCATTTCCAATCTCTTCAAAGCCTGCTTTACCGCCAGGGAGGCCTCCTTTTGTTCACTTCCACGGCTCTCCTTTCACCAGCAACTGGAGCATCAGTTTCAATGCTGCCGCCAGGTCCGGATTGAGCTTGTTGTCATAGTAATTGATTAGACCCAAAAACAACCTGAATTGGGACACATTGTCTGGTCTTGGGGCCTTCATGATGACCTCCATCTTAGGGTTTGTGCATCCATTTCATGACCCAGACATTCAATGGAGTCCTTGAAGAACTCATATTTCTCTCTTGATTTGCAGGCCGTGCTCCTGTAACCTCTAAGGTATTCTCCAAGTACTGGGAAAATAGTCGAATCCATGAGCAAGATACCATCCAGGTAAGTCTGGACTCCTGTCATTCCACTCAGGATTTGGTCCATGGCCCTCTAATCGAGATAAGGGCGCATGTAATCAAGATGGGGGCACTCCAAACCGAAATTGGGGGCACTTGTGATTCACCTGGGCACTCCTCATTGACAGGAGCACTGCGAGCTGATATGCGGGCACTCAGAATTGATACTGTCACTGCTCTAAAGCTAAATGGGAGCACACCTAATCGGGATAGAAGTCTCTCTTATTCGAGAAACGGCGTGCTCCCAATCGAGACAGGGGGGCACTGCTAACGGCGACGGTGGGGGGGGCGGGGGTGAACTGCTAACGGCGACGGTCGGGGGGGGGGGGGGGGGGGGGGGGTGGTGGGGGTGGACTGCCAACGGCGATGGGGGGGGGAAACTGCTAATTAAATTAGTCGCTGCTCCAAATCTAAATCGGGGGCACCCCGAACTGATATAGAAGGCTCCATTATTCGAGATATGGGACACTCCTAATCGAGGGAGGGACAGACCTAATCGAGGTAGGCAGCATTCCTAATTGACCGGGGACACTCAGAAATGACGGGGGGCACTCCTCACTGAAATAGTCACTGGTCCAAATCTAAACAGGGGGGCATTCCTAATCGAGATAGAAGGCTCCCTTATTGCAGATCGGGACACTCCAAATCAAGATGGGACACTCCTAATCGTTAGAGGGTCACTCGCAATCGAGATAGGGGGCACTCCAAATTGAGATAGTTGGGACTTCAAATCGAGCTAGAGGGAACTACTATTTGACACGGGCACTCCTGTGAACCTGGCACTGAACCAGCCAGGCCTGTGACACTGAATCCGAAAGGACAGAGTGAATCCAGCCAGGCCTGTGACACTGAATCCGAAAGGACAGAGTGAACCCAGCCAGGCTTGTGACACTGAATCTCAAAGGACACAGTGAACACAGCCAGGCCTGTGGGACTGAATCTGAAAGGACAGAGTGAATACAGCGAGGCCACTGTTCG
Source organism: Mustelus asterias (assembly GCF_964213995.1). Taxonomy (NCBI): domain Eukaryota; kingdom Metazoa; phylum Chordata; class Chondrichthyes; order Carcharhiniformes; family Triakidae; genus Mustelus; species Mustelus asterias. Next base: position 60,772 of record NW_027590146.1, read on the forward strand.
ACCACCCCGAAGCCTCCTATGCTCCAGGAGAAAATGTCCCAGTCTTTGCAGCCTCTGCTTATAACTCAAACCATCAAGACCCTGCAGTATCCCAGTAGTTCTTTTCTGCACACTTCCTAGTTTAATAATATCCTTGGTATAATAGGGTGACCAGAACAGTACACAGTATTCCAAGTGTGGCCTTACCAATGTCTTGTACAACTTCAACATGATGTCCCAAATCCCATTCAGTATTCTGACCAATGAAACCAAGCATGTGGAATGCCTTCTTCACCACTCTATCCACCTGTGACTCCACTTTCAAGGAACTATGAATCTGTAGCCCTCGATCTCTGTTCTATAACTCTCACCAATGCCCTACCACTAACTAAGTCCTGCGCTGGTTCGATCTACCAAAGTGCATCATCTTGCGTTTATCTAAATTAAACTACATCCACCATTCATCAGCCCACTCGATCAAATGATCAAGATCCCGTTGCAATCCGAGATAACTTTCTTCACTGTCCACTATGCCACAAATCCTGGTGTCATCTGCAAAATTATTAACCATGCCTCCTAAATTCTCATCTAAATTATTAATATAAATTACAAATAGCAGGGGACCCAGCACCGATCCCTGAGGCACCCCGCTGGTCACAGGCCTCCAGTTTGAAAATAGAACAACCCTCCACAACCACCTTCTGTCTTCTGTCATCAACCAATTTTGTATCCATTTGGCCACCTCATCCTGGATCCCATGAGATTTAACCAAATCCAGTCTAGTTTTGCTTTTAAATGTTTACATTTTCAAACACTGAAACCTCTTGCCCTTGTTGGGAATATCAGTGCGGTTTGAGAAAAGCAAACACTGATCCCACACTCAACACCCCCCAACACAGGACTGAGCAGAGAGTGTGAAATGTGAGTGGTGTGAGTGTGGATTATCTTTTAAAAGTGGGTAAGAAACACTCCTCCATTTTCAAATCTTTACCTTGTTTATGTAGCGTCTCGGACTCCCCTGACACTCACTATCCATCTGAATTAATCTCTATTCCTCACTGTCTAACTGTTACTCTCTGCATTGCTCCCTCTCTCTCTTCCTCTCCCTCTCTATCCCTCTCCCTCTCTATCCCTCTCATCCACTATGTTGTTTACCGTTAAGGAGTCTAATCACAGAGAATTCAAACACTCTTTCTGTTTCTGTCTTGGCAGAATTAGCAACATGAGTGCAAATTTCAAGATTGGATTCACACAATACAGACAGAACAGTATTTGTATAATGGCTTCTGCAAATGCTGGTGAGCTCAGTACATGTGGTACCGAATGTTACAATAAGATAGAATCTGTATTCAGACAACTGTTACTCTCTGCATTGCTCTCTCTCATTCTCCCTACCTCTCTGTTACTCTGTATCTCTTCCTCTCTCTCTCTATCCCTCTCATCCACCATGTTGTTTATCATTAAGGGGACTAATCACGGAGAATTCAAACACTCTTTTTGTTTCTGTTTTGGCAGAATTAGCAATATTAGTGGATATTTCAAGACTGGATTCACACAATACAGACAGAACGCTGGTGAGCTCAGTACACGTGGTACCTGAATGTTACAATAAGATAGAATCTGTATTCAGACAACTGTCACGGGGGTCCAAACTTCACCGTGTTAATTTGATTTGATTTGATTGATTTGTATTGGGATGCAGTGAAAAGTATTGTTTCTTGTGCGCTATCCAGACAAAACATACCGTTCATAGAGTACATAGGGGAGAATGAGAGGAAAGGGTGCAGAATATAGTGTTGCAGTTACCGATAGTGTGTAGAGAAAGATCAGCTTAATATATGGTAGGTCCATTCAAAAGTTGACATTCTCCCCAAGCACTAAAGCTTTCCACAAAGCAAAGCTCACAAATTCAACACCAGTTTCCTTTGTCCCCTCTCCCATCATGCTGTGTTCGGAGTCTCTGATCGATGCTAAGGGCCTAGTATTTGAGGCTCTGAGCTGAACCCACAATCTGTCTGATTCTGAGAGAAGATTACTGCCCACTCATATATATGCCCTTGAAATATATCTGTTGTGTACAGAGTCACTTCTTTTTTCCCTGTGTCTGCTACCCTTAAAGAACTACTGAATAATCTTTAAACATCTGTATTATCACAGAACAGGGCCAACATGGGGGAATCTAGTATCAGGGAGGGCACAGTTTAAAATTCATACAGCGCCCATTAAAGATGGAGATGAGGAGGAATAATTTGTTCTCTCAGGGGGTGGTTAGTGTTTAGAATTCAAAGTTAAAATTCATTTATTGGTCACAAGTCAGTCTTACATTAACACTGCAATGAAGTTACTGTGAAATTCCACTAGTTGGCGCCTGTTCGGATCAATGCACCGAACCAGAATATGGGAGGAAACCGGAGCACCCGGAGGAAACCCATGCAGACACGAGGAGAACATGAAAACTCCACACAGACAGTGACCCAAGCTGGGAATCAAATCCAGGTCCTTGGCGCTGTGAAGCAGCAGTGCTAACCACTTTCCCCAGAGAGTGAGTTGAGCATTATGGGGAGACAGGCAGCAAAGTAGAGTTCAGGCCACAGTCAGATCAGCCATGATCTTATCAATGGGAGGATCAGCCTCAAGGGGCAGAATGGCCTACTTCTGCTCCTATTTGTTGTGTTCTGTGTGGTACCTTCAAAGGCCATTGTACTCAGCATTGCAGGAACTCTGCCGAACACACTCTATCTCAATCACTTCCTCTCCCTCTCTGTGACTCTCACTCCATTTCTTTCCTCCCCTCTCTCTGTTACTCTCTCTCTATCTCTATCCCTGTTTCTCTCTTGCCCACTCCAGCTGGATGGAGAGTGGGAAAGAGAGGCTGATATGATGGGAGTTTTCATCTGTATCTAACTGCATTTTCTGAACTGTCCTGTCCTTGTTTGATGAAACAATGAAATGGGAGATTGTATTTGTTTGTGTGCGTGTCTGTGTGTGTGTGTCTGCGTGCGTATATTGGTGTATGTATCAGTATGTGTGTGTGTGTATCAGGGTGTGAGGTGGTCTGCATAGGCGTATTTGGGTGTGTGTATGTGTGTGTGTGTGTGTATTCTGCATGTATGTGTGCGTGTGTGTATATGTGCATGGGAGGGGTGTGTGCCTATGTGCGAGTGTGTGTGTCTGTGTTTGTGAGAGAAATTGAGTGTGTGAGTGTGTAAGTGTTTGCCTGCATGGGGGTTATGTGTGAAACATAGAAACGAGAAGCAGGAGGAGGCCATTCGGCCCTTCGAGCCTGCTCCACCATTCATTTTGGTCATAAGAACTAGAAGCAGGAGTAGTCCATCTGGCCCCTTGAGCCTGCTCTGCCATTCAATAAGATCAAGGCTGATCTTTTCGTGGACTCAGCTCCACTTACCCGACCGTTCACCATAACCCTTAATTCCTTTACTGTTCAAAAATCTATCTATCCTTGCCTTAAAACATTCAACGAGGTAGCCTCAACTGCTTCACTGGGCAGGGAATTCCACAGATTCACAACCCTTTGTGTGAAGAAGTTCCTCCTCAACTCAGTCCTAAATCTGCTCCCCCTTATTTTGAGGCTATGCCCCCTAGTTTTAGTTTTACTGCCAGTGGAAATAATTTCCCTGCTTCTATCTTATCTATTCCCTTCATAATCTTATATGTTTCTATAAGACCTCCCCTCGTTCTTCTGAATTCCAATGAGTATAGCCCCAGTCTACTCAGTCTCTGCTCATAAGCCAACCCTCTCAACTCCGGAATCAACTTAGTGAATCTCCTCTGCACCCCCTCCAGTGCCAGTATATCCTTTCTCAAGTAAGGAGACCAAAACTACACAGTACTCCAGGTGTGGCCTCACCAGCACCTGATACAGCTGCAACATAATCTCGCTGTTTTTAAACTCCATCCCTCTAGCAATGAAGGACAAAATTTCATTTACCTTCTTAAATACCTGCTGCACCTGCAAATCAACTCCTTGAGATCCCTGCACAAGAACATCCAGGTCCCTCTGCACAGCAGCATGCTGCATTTTTTTACTATTTAAATAATAGTCCATTTTGCTGTCATTCCAACCAAAATGGATGCTCTCATATTTACCAACATTGTACTCCATCTGCCAGACTCTCGTCCACTCACAAACTATCTATATCCCTTTGCAGACTTTCAGCGTCCTCTGCGCACTTTGCTCTGCCGCCCATCTTAGTGTCATCTGCGAATTTTGGCACACTACACTTGGTCCCCAGCTCCAAATCATCAATGTAAATCGTAAACAATTGCAGTCCCAACACTGGTCCCTGCGGCATACTACTAGTCAGTGATCGGCAACCAGAAAAACACCCATTTACCCCCACTCTTTGCTTTCTGTTAGTTAACCAATCCTCTATCCATGCAATACATTACCCGTAACACCGTGCACCTTTATCTTGTGTAGCAGTCTTTGGTGCGGCACCTTGCCAAATGCTTTTTGAAAATCCAGATACACCACATCCACAGGTTCCCCATTGTCCACTGCACATGTAATGTTCTCAAAGAATTCCACCAAATTAGTCAAACATGACCTTCCCTTCATGAACCCATGCTGCATCTTACCAATGGGACAATTTATATCCAGATGTCTCGCTATTTCTTCCTTGATGATAGCTTCAAGCATTTTCTCTACTCCAGAAGTTAAGCTAACTGGCCTATAGTTACCTGCCTTTTGTCTACCTCCTTTTTTAAACAGTGGCGTCACATTTGCTGTTTTCCAATCTGCGGGAACCATGCCAGAGTCCAGCGAATTTTGGTAAATTATCACCAGTGCATTTCCCCCACCATCTCTTTTAGTTCCCTGGGATGCATTCCATCAGGGCCAGGAGACTTGTCTACCTTTAGTCTCATTAACTTGCCCAACACTACCTCTTTCATGATAATGATAGTTTCGAGGTCCTCACCTGCCATAGCCTTCCACTCATCAATTCTTGGCATGTTATTTGTGTCTTCCACTGTGAAGACTGACGCAAAATACCTGTTCAATGCCTCAGCCATTTTCTCATATCCAGTTATTACATCCCCCGTCTCATCCTCTAAAGGACTAATGTTTACTTTAGCCACTCTTTTTCATTTTATATATTTGTAGAAACTTTTGCTGTCTGTTTTTTTTATTCTGAGCGAGTTTACTCTCATAATCCATCTTATTTTTCTTTATAGCTTTTTTTGTGGCTTTCTGCTGACCTTTAAAGATTTCCCAATCCTCCAGGTTCCCACTAATCTTTGCCACTTTGTATGCATTTTCTTTCAATTTGATACCCTCCTTTATTTCCTTCGATATCCATGGCTGATTATGTCTTTTTCTACAGTCCTTCCTTATCACTGGTATATACTTTTGCTGAGCACCGTGAAAGATCGCTTTGAAAGTTCTCCACTGTTCCTCAATTTTCCCACCATAAAGTTTTTGCTCCCAGTTTCCCTGAGCCAACTCCTCCCTCATCCTTTTGTAGTCTCCTTTGTTTAAGCACAAGACATTGCTTTTGGATTTTACCTTCTCACGCTCCATCTGTATTTTAAATTCAACCATACTGTGATCGCTTCTTCCAAGAGGATCCCTAACTGTAAGATCACTCATTATTCCCGTCACATTACACAGGTCCAGATCTAGGATAGCTTGCTCCCTTGTAGGTTCCATTACATACTGTTCAAGGAAGGTATCGCAGATACACTCTATGAACTCTTCCTCATGGCTAATCATCAAATTCAATATCCTGATCTCCCCTTCCCCTCCCTAATCCCGCGATCCCTTTAGCCCCAAAAGTTATATCTAATTTCTTCTTGAAATCACACGTGAACATGTGCAAGTTCCGGGCCATCTCCGTGTGTGCGTACATGCGTTTGTACGTGTGCATGATTGAAGTCAATGGTGAGATATGGTTAAAATTCCATATGTTTATTGTTATTCCCATACATTGGTAAATTCAAGAATCTCACACCAACCTTTGAAATCTTCAGACTATTTGGGTGGACAGGATAACCATGAGAGCACAAAGTGCCTCCAGCTGCTTGTGTGAGACTCACTGAGATGAACTAAGTTCCTGGGACAAGATGAAAAGACACCAGACAGTGAGTTTGATGCAACAGGTTAACAGAATTTATTCAGTCAATGATTGAACAAAGATGCTGAATAGGCAATTGATTGACAGCTCCTCACGTGACCTGCCGAGCTGACCTCAGCGGGCTCGAGCCTGCGCAGTGTCTGAGCCACATTCCCTTAGCAACGGGCTGCGCCTGCGCAGTGATTGAGCCACATTCCCTTAGCAACGGGCCGGGCCTGCGCAGTGTCTGAGCCACATTCCCTTAGCACCGGGCCGGGCCTGCGCAGTGTCTGAGCCGCGTTCCCTTAGCAACGGGCCGGGCCTGTGCAGTGATTGAACTGCATTCCCTTCGCAACGGGCTGGGCCTGCGCAGTGTCTGAGCCACATTCCCTTAGCAACGGGCTGGGCCTGCGCAGTGATTGAGCCGCGTTCCCTTAGCAACGGGCCGGGCCTGCGCAGTGTCTGAGCCACATTCCCTTAGCAACGGGCCGGGCCTGCGCAGTGTCTGAGCCGCGTTCCCTTAGCAACGGGCTGGGCCTGTGCAGTGATTGAACTGCATTCCCTTAGCAACGGGCTGGGCCTGCGCAGTGTCTGAGCCACATTCCCTTAGCAACGGGCCGGGCCTGCGCAGTGACTGAGCCGCATTCCCTTAGCAACAGGCCGGGCCTGCGCAGTGACTGAGCCAGGTTCCCTTAGCAACGGGCCGGGCCTGGGTGAGGAGGCTGTTTCCTTATTGTGAGTGTCCCCGCTCAGGGGAAAGATCAGCAACATTGGTGACCCAGTAACATGGAGAGAGTCTGTGTGAATCTGCACATTGTTAATGACCCTTCAATAAAAATAACACAAAGCTCACCGACATCAGACAAGGGATAAACTGTCTGAAAGGTGGGCTGTCCCATATTGAAGCGGCCGAATGGCCTCCCCCAGCTCCAGGAGCTGCACAAGCTCTGAGCTCCGGCAGCAGCAAGAGGAGGAGGCAGACATTCAGTCCCTGCAGCCTGAGCTGCCCGTTGATCAGGGAGACAAACTCCATCCAGCCGCCTGGGCTTCAGATCCACACCTTCTGGCAGCAGAAATATCCCCATCTCAGAGTGAAAATTGTTCACAGAATCCCCACAGTGCAGAAGGAGGCCATTCAGCTCAGCAAGTCTGCACCGACCACAATCCCACCCAGGCCCTACCCCAATAACACCCACATATTTACCCTGTTAACCCCCTGACACTAGGGTCAACTGAGCACGGCCAATCCACCTAACCCGCACATCTTTGGACTGTTGGAGGAAACCAGAGCACCCGGAGGAAACCCATGGAGACACGGGGAGAATATTCAACAGCTAATATCTGCAGCTATGTGTGGGAGAGAGTTCCACACTTCCCCCACCCTTTGTGTGAGCAAGTGTTTCCTAAATTTATCTCCTGAATATCCTGGCTCTGATAATAAGATATTTGTCCCCTTGTCCTGAGCTCTCATAGAAACATAGAAAAACTACAGCACAAAACAGGCCCTTCAGCCCCACAAGTTGTGCCGAACATATCCCTACCTTTTAGGCCTACCTCTTACCCTCCATCCTATTAAGTCCCATATACTCATCCAGGAGTCTCTTAAAAGACCCTATAGAGTTTGCCTCCACCACCACTGATGGCAGCCGATTCCACTCGCCCACCACCCTCTGTGTGAAAAACTTCCCCCTAACATTTCCCCTGTACCTACACCCCAGCACCTTAAACTTGTGTCATAGAACATAGAACATAGAACAGTACAGCACAGAACAGGCCCTTCGGCCCACGATGTTGTGCCGAGCTTTATCTGAAACCAAGATCAAGCTATCCCACTCCCTATCATCCTGGTGTGCTCCATGCACCTATCCAATAACCGCTTAAATGTTTCTAAAGTGTCTGACTCCACTATCACTGCAGGCAGTCCATTCCACACCCCAACCACTCTCTGCGTAAAGAACCTACCTCTGATATCCGTCCTGTATCTCCCACCACGAACCCTATAGTTATGCCCCCTTGTAATAGCTCTATCCACCCGAGGAAATAGTCTTTGAACGTTCACTCTATCTATCCCCTTCATCATTTTATACACCTCTATCAAGTCTCCCCTCAGCCTCCTCCGCTCCAGAGAGAATAGCCCTAGCTCCCTCAACCTTTCCTCATATGACCTACCCTCCAAACCAGGCAGCATCCTGGTAAATCTCCTCTGCACTCCTTCCAGCGCTTCCACATCCTTCCTATAGTGAGGTGACCAGAACTGCACACAATATTCCAAATGTGGTCTCACCAAGGTCCTGTACAGTTGCAGCATAACCCCACGGCTCTTAAACTCCAACCCCCTGTTAATAAAAGCTAACACACTACAGGCCTTCTTCACAGCTCTATCCACTTGAGTGGCAACCTTTAGAGATCTGTGGATATGGACCCCAAGATCTCTCTGTTCCTCCACAGTCTTCAGAACCCTACCTTTGACCCTGTAATCCACATTTAAATTTGTCCTACCAAAATGAATCACCTCACATTTATCAGGGTTAAACTCCATTTGCCATTTTTCAGCCCAGCTTTGCATCCTATCTATGTCTCTTTGCAGCCTACAACAGCCCTCCACCTCATCCACTACTCCACCAATCTTGGTGTCATCAGCAAATTTACTGATCCACCCTTCAGCCCCCTCCTCCAAGTCATTAATAAAAATCACAAAGAGCAGAGGACCAAGCACTGATCCCTGCGGCACACCGCTAGCAACCTGCCTCCAATCCGAAAATTTTCCATCGACCACCACCCTCTGTCTTCGGTCAGACAGCCAGTTGCCTATCCAATCGGCCAACTTTCCCTCTATCCCACACCTCCTCACTTTCATCATAAGCCGACCATGGGGGACCTTATCAAACGCCTTACTAAAATCCATGTATATGACATCAACTGTCCTCTCGTAGCAGCCATTTCCACCCTGGGAAAAAGCCTCTGAGAGTCCACACGATCTGTGCCTCTCAACGTCTTATATATCTCTATTAGGTCTCCTCTCATCCTACGTCTCTCCAAGGAGAAAAGACCGAGCTCCCTCAACCTATCCTCATAAGGCATACCACTCAATCCAGGCCACATCCTTGTAAATCGCTTCTGCACCCTTTCAATCTTTTCCACATCCTTCCTGCAATGAGGCGACCAGAACTGAGCACAGTACTCCAAGTGGGGTCTGACGAGGGTCTTATATAGCTGCATCATTATCCCCAGACTCCTAAACTCAATCCCTCGATTGATAAAGGCCAGCACACCATACGCCTTCTTAACCATCTCCTCCACCTGCGGGGCCGATTTTAGAGTCCTATGGACCCAGACCCCAAGGTCTTTCTGATCCTCTACAGTACTAAGACTATTTCTCTTTATATTGTACTCCTTCATCCCATTTGACCTGCCAAAATGGACCACTACGCATTTATCTGGGTTGAAGTCCATCTGCCACTTCTCCGCCCAGTCTTGCATCCTATCTATGTCCCTTTGTAACTTCTGACATCCCTCCAGACTATCCACAACCCCACCAACCTTCGGCAAACTTACCAACCCATCCCTCCACTTCCTCATCCAGGTCATTTATGAAAGTGACAAACAGCAAGGTTCCTGGGGCACACCACTGGTGACCGACCTCCATTTAGAAAAAGACCCATCCATGCACACACTCTGCCTCCTTTGGTCAAGCCAGTTCTGGATCCACAGGGCAGCAGCCCTTTGGATCCCATGCCCTCTCACCTTTTCTAGAAGCCTTGCATGGGGGACCTTATCGAACGCCTTGCTAAAATCCATATAAACCACATCTACTGCTTTCCCTTCGTCAATGTGTTTCGTCACATTTTCGAAGAACTCCATCAGGCTCATAAGGCACGATCTGCCTTTGACAAAGCCATGCTGAGTATTCTTGAGCATACTAAACCTCTCTAAATGCTCATAAATCTTGTCCCTCAGCTTACCAACTACTGAGGTTAGACTCACCGGTCAGTAATTTCCTGGGCTATCCCTATTCCCCTTCTTGAAAATAGGAACCACATCCGCAATCCTCCAATCCTCCGGCACCTCTCCCGTCTCCATCGACGACGCAAAGATCGTCACCAGAGGCTCTGCAATCTCTTCCCTCGCCTCCCACAGTAACCTGGGGTACATCCCATCCGGACCCGGCGACTCTCACACCAGTGAGTAAAATTTCTGTCAACTGATAATTCCATTCAAAACCCTAAAATCCTCAGTTAGAGCAGTTGGAGGGAGAACAGGAGGGGAGGTTATTTGCGGCCTCACTTTTTCAGATAGTTCTTTCCAGATCAGAACTTGCTGTTTAAAAGATAGCTCATCTCCCTTCTGGTTCCTTTACCAATTACAGAACGCCATAAATCTGTCCTTATCTGCTTCTGACCCTTTTGTCAGTGGAAACACTTCTCATTATCAAAGCCTCCTCATTTTGAACTCCCCTGTTCAGACGCTCTTTATTCTTTGCTCTCGGAGAATAGTGCCAGTTTCTCCATGGTCTACAAAACTGAAGTTTTTCTTCTCTGTCAATGGAATCGGGACATCACCGGCATTTGTTGCTGATCCCTAATTGTCGATAAGAAGGTGGCGATGAGCCACCTTCATGAACCTTTGCAGTCATTTGGTAAAGATCCTGATTCTTGGAGCTGTGCCAGAAATGCTGCTTTACATTCTTTCCAGAGACCTCAAATTGGGTGCAGTGCTGAAGCTGAGGCTGAACTGGTGAATGATAAACATAACCTTCTCTTGCCTTTTGTAGTTTATGGGGGTGATTCCCCCAGTCCACTAGCAGTGCAGTGAGCCAAGAGACGCAAGCGAAGACCGTGTAGCGGGCTTCCCGCTGGGTGCCACGGCCTCCGTGTGTCACTGGCCAGATTTTTGGCGCAGTCAGCTTTGTGCCAGAAATCGGTGCGGAGCTGTATAAATTATACTGATGACCATTTGCATAGCGGGCCTGGGACTGAAGTCTTTGGGGCCGCAAGCATCTCCCCCCAGTCCCCCTCCAGGCCAGTGGGGGAGGTTGGGTGGGGGGTAGAGAGGTCATGGCTGGCCCAGACATGTCTGCGAGACCAGTGATCAGGGCGTGTGGGGGAGGGGTGGGGGTGTCGCACGGTCAGTAATGTGTGTGGGGTCGCGGGGCTGGACAGCAATCGGGAGGCTGGCAGTGTGGATTACTGCGCCAGCCCCAGTCTCTGCTCTGACAAAGCAGCGTCTGCACAGTGACCCGCTCAGTGCTCTGCCACCGGCCTCTCCGGCTGGAATAGGCTCCGCCCTGGGTTTTGAAGGAGATTCACGCGAGTGCATTCTGCAGTGCGCACAGTGTGGGAGATTTGAAAATCCCACCAAAATAAACCCCAGCGGGAATTACTCCAGTTTTTTCGCGAATTCGGCATTTGGAATTTTTCCCAGCTTTTTAAACAGTGTTGTCTTTAAAAATCTCTGCCCTTTTTCCCAAGTCTCTCTGTTTTAGGGCTCCCTTTCAAATTGCAGCACAAATGATCATGAAGGATTTCAGTTGGAAGTGAAGCTGGGAGCTGCAATTGAATAAATGGAGAGCAGCGGGTGGATACGTTCTTCATTTGTATTTTGGGAAAGGGGAAGCTGGTGATTGCGGATTCAGACAAGGTGATGGTTGTTAAGACTGTCCACGCTCCATTGTAAGATCTTTCTCTTTTCTGTTCCAGCCATTCCTAATTGGCTAAATGTGTGAACTTGACTGCCGCTTTGACCCTGACTACTTCTCCATGGACATTAATATCTTCTTTTACTGTCTGCCAGGCAGTGAACTGAAAGTGTTAATTTGTATATTACTGCCTTGGTCCCCAGTTGGCAAATGTCTGGCTTTTAATTTAAACACATCAGAAATAGTGTCAGTTGTAGACTGCATGGCCCCTTGCCCCTGCTCTGCATTGAATATAATCGTGGCTGCTCTTCTGCCCCAACTCCACTTTCCCAGCTGCTCCTCATATCCCTTCACTCGATAAGAGATCAGAAATCTGTCCTGAATATTTTCAGTGCTGGATCATCCACCTTCTCTGGGGTAGAGAATTCCAAAGATTCACAACCCTCTGAGTGAAAACATTTCTCCTCACCCCAATTCTAAACAATCCAGGGCTTATCCTGAGATCCTGCACTGCTGTTTTCAATTTCCAAACGAGTGGAAAACAATTACTTAGTGTCTACATTGCCCAGCCCTTTCAGATACTTGTATGTTTCAGCGCAATCACCGCTTATTCCTCTCAACTCAGTGTATAAGCCAAAATTATTCCGTTTGTCATCCGAAGAGAACTATCTCATCCTGCATTTCATATCCCTTTGAGGCCTCATTTCTCTTTAGCACTGTGTCTTCTTCCAGACCGAGAATTTTCAACCTCCTGTTCACATAGGTCTCTGGTTTTTCCCCTCTGAGATCTCAGCATTCCTCCACGTTTGGCCTCCTGTGTATCTCCACTCCCTTTGACCTGCAGCTCTGAAATTCCTTCCCTGAACTCTTTGCTTTTATGTCTTTTACCTGGAGATGGTAATCACTTTTTCATCCAACTTCCCACAGAGAAAATACTCAGAACTGAAGTGGATGGCCTCACACTGCCTATTCATAGATTTCCATTTTTTTATGCTGTAGCTTTACCAACTCACTTAGTCCCTCTGTGTTCCCGATTTCTAGGAATTAAATACGGTCAAATTCTGATTCAATTACAGCTAGTAGGTTAGGAAACTTAAAGAATGAGCTAAAATACAAGTTCAGATGAAGGGTCATCTTGACTCAAAACTTTGGCTCGATTCTCTCTTTTCATTTGGAGGCCCACACTGTCTGTAATTTACACACAGTAAAACAACAACCTGAATTGTTGTCTTGTCCTGCCAAGTGGGTGCAGGAGAACCAGTGGACCTCGCCCAACAGAGATGGAGAGTTGGAAGCAGTGTTAGAGTGCACACTGCTCTCACCTGTCTTACTCTTATCAATTTAACATCAAAATTGATATTTAACCTCGTGGATCCGATCTAGAATCCTCAGCATGTTGGATCAGGTTATAAATCAGTAATTTCCAAATCTGTATATTTAAAATCACTCGATAGCAAATCTTTTGTTCAGAGATTTGGTTGAACCCAGAATAAAACTATCAGTAAGTTTAGGAGCCTGATTCTATAACTGGCACAGGATGGAACATTGAAAGTGTTTTTGCTAAACTATCGTTTCTAAAGTTTGCCCTTTGAAACCGATTATCTGATCATTCTCTGAATAAAAATGTTGCACCATCTGAAATAAACAATCCAAGATCAACTGATTAAAAGGGAGGTGCAAATCCTCCAGAAGTTTCACACTTCATTATTCAACCAACATTTAAATACAGTAACAGGATGAATTTATTCCGCCCCTTGAGCCTCTTCCTCTATTTAATTAAATGTTGCCTAATCTGCATCTTAACTCCATTTACCCTGAGTAGATGTCATCCTCGATAAGGACAGTTGACGATGACCTGCCATAGATTCACTTCACTTGTCATCCTGAGTTAGTGAAATTCTGAGCATCTTCTTGAATAACTCCATTGGGCCAGAATCTGGTGTCTCAGTTGCTGGTTTACAATAATAAATGTAACTGGAGTGTTAGTGCTCATTGCCCAACAGCTGCAGCCATTGTTGCTCAGAGATCATTCAGTTTGGAAGTTAAATGGTGAATCTCCATGTAGAGAAACAGCCCTTCGCTCAGCTCATTGACAAGGAACTGGCTCCTGGGCTCTGGGGTGAAACCACAAATATCAGGAAATCAATGTTTGCTCAAAGTTCCGAAGTCCCAGTTGGAATTTGTTTCTTATCATTTGACTGATTTACTGAACATCTCTGGAACAAGAAGAGTTAAAGTAAAATTTCAAATGAAACTTGTTGACAGTTGAATTAGCCGCAGGTTGTCAAACTGGTTGAATTTGATGCCTGGAATGGGGCCGCTCCCTTCTCTGCAGTAAGTGGGGAATGTTTAAATTGAATTCCATGCTGAGGATGGGCAGCAGCTTTCACACAGAGGGTAAAGCTGTGAGCCTCACTGAAAAGGGATACAATCACATTTCCAATTTGTTTCATTTCAGCAAGTTGCAAGAAATTTCTATCTCATTGATGCAGAGGATCAGGGATAGAACTGACACACACTACACGGAAATGAAGAGACAGGGATGTTTTGCAGACAGAAGATAAGATTAATGTAACTTCTTACATTTAATGCCTTGACCAATATTCTGTACATGCAGCTTGTCCTGGATTCCAACATATCTGTTTCTTTGGTCTCTCTTTCCCCAATCCATCCATTTATTGTGTATTTCATCGGCTTATTTGCCTTTTCTAAATGCATTACCTTACACTACTCTGGATTAATTTTATTTGACACTTTTCTGCCCAGCTGTTCAGTCCACAGACATCTTCCTTCATTCTAAAGCTTTCTGTCTCACTGTTAACGACTCAACCAATTTTCATATAACTTGCAAACTTCTTAATCATGGCTCCTATATTTAAGTCAGTGTAGGAGGATCATTTGCAACCTCAGGAAGGTTTTTCTTCTGCAATTCACTCCAGCCCCAATTAAGTCTCCCATGTGGGGTTTACGCGTCATGGCCAATGGTGATGGAACCAGTAAATGTTTGTTCGCAATATTGGAAGTGCTGGAACCCTGAGGTACAATGGCTGCTTACGGGTGGAGCACTCTTCAGGAAGAGGACTTGTGTTTAGTTTACAGGAAGTCAGGAAACTTCTTCGCTCCTTTCGCTCGGATTATTGCTCGTTGAAGTAGGAAATGGGAGGCTCTGATGAATAACTACAGAGGAATGTGCAGAACTGTGAAGAGTGCAGAAATAAGCAGAGGACCTTCCTTGTGCCGATCACTGCTATATTTAGGACTAATTATTGATATTTACCACAAACAGCAAGACGCCGAGTACGGAGTCCTCACTGGATAGTCATTCAATTACAAAAAATATCCATCCACCATTGCAATTTGATTCTAGCCACTGAGCCAGTTTTGGATCCAAATGACCACTTTCTTTCCCTTGGATCCAATGGCTTTTACTTTTCTGACCAGTTGTCAGAAAAACCTCACTAAAACCCATGTAGACTGCATCAAACAAGTGTCTCTCTCATCTGAGAAAAATTCAGTGAGGATAGTCAGACATCACCTTTCTTTAACGAATTGATGCCTTTCCAAAGGAGCATTTATAATAACTGTCGGAAGGTCTTTGAATAATTTGTCCACCAAGATCAAACTGACTGACCTGTAATTACCCCTTGCTGCTTTTTAAATAACTGTACAACATTAGCAGTTCCCCAATCTGACAACATCACGCTGCAGCCAAAGAGCACTGGAAAGTGATGGTTAAAGCTTCTTCTTTTTATTCCCTTACTCATCTTGGCAGCCTGGGATGCATTTCATCCAAATCTTTCAAAGATGGTAAATATCTCAACACTTCATCCCTCACTAAGTTTAACACATTCAATATTTCACAACCCTCATCTTTAACTGAGAGGTCTGCTTCGCTTCCCTGTTTTGTGAAAACAGACACACAGATCATTAAGAACCCTGTGCATTTCGTCTCTCTCCATCCACAAGTTACCATTTTGTTTTTTAATGCTTGGTATTCTTGTCTGAGTTATCTGTTTGCATTTTTTGTCTTTATAAAATATATTTTGTCTTTCCTTTTTACTGCCCCCTTATTGTTTCCTGCCCTCTCTTTGCTTTTCCAAGTTCCTTTTTAATTCCACCTCTGTAATTGCAGACTGACACGTTCCCAGGTTCAGGATAACGTACTGGGGGCCACAGTAAAATCTGGGGCAGCTCCCACAAAGGGAAAAGGCTGCTTTTTAAGACCCCTCAGCGAGAGAATGAAAGCTCAAAATAAACCCTCAGGCTACACGTTTGACGTATGTTCACGCTAAATGTTAACTGTGATTGTGAATGGAGTGAATAACATACAGAATTGGGAGAAACTTATTTGTTTTGCACTTTGTGTGCTGTCAGCTTTGAGTAGTCTTGTAATATACTTTTATAAACCTAATGTATAGAGTATATTGTTGGACAAATACATTTTAATTGCTCTTTGCCCCCCAACCTCAATTCATCTCAGTTAATTTTGGGACAGTTGAAATCCACTTTGATCGCTGCCATTTTGTTTCTGCACTTGGAAAGGCCAGGCCTATTCGGGAAAGTCAGCATGTGCCTGTGTGGGGCAGGTTATGTCTTACTAACTTGATTGTTTTTTATGAGGAGTGATGAAGGTGATCGATGAGGGTAGAGTAGTGGATGTTGTCTACATGGACTTTAGTAAGGCTTTCGACAAGGTCCCTCATGGTCGGCTCATGCAGAAGATGAAGATGCATGGGATCCATGGTGACTTGGCCACTTGGATTCCGAATTGACTTTCCCAAAGAAGTCAGAGTTGTGGTAGAAGGGTGTTTTTCTGGCTGGAGGTCCGTGACTAATTATGTTCCCCAGGGATCCGCACTGGGACCTATTGCTTTGGGATATATATAAATGATTTGGATGATAACATGGATGGGTCAGTAAATTTGCAGACAATTCTAGATAGGTGGAGTAGTGGCTAGTATAGAAGGTTGTCAAAGCATACAGTGGGATATAGATCAGTTGCAGATATTTGCGGAGAAATGGCAGATGGAGTTTAATCCGGGCAAGTGTGAAGTGCTGCACTTTGGGAGGTCAAATGTTAAGGGTAAGTATACAGTTAATGGCAGGACCCTGGACAGCATTGATCTTCAGAGGGATCTTGGGATTCAAGTCCATAGCTCCCTGAAAGTGGCTACACAAGTAGATATGGTGGTCAAGAAAGCGTATGGCATGCTTGCCTTTATTGGTCGAGGCATTGAGTTTAAGAGTTAGGACCTTTTAATGTGTCTTGTCCCTTTCCTAAAATATTTACTGTGCCCTTATCTGACTCTGGTCCTTGATTTCACTGCCAATCAATATTCGTATTCACCTTGCTGCATTTTCCTCTTTTTCGTGATTACCCCAGCTCGGAATAGTCACATGGGTTCCCATTCCCCTGGAAAATTAATTTGAAGCCTCTCCAACCACTCTATCAGGTACCCCGCAAGGATATCAGTCCCAATCCAGCCCCGATGTAATGCATGTCTTTGCCTAAAATGATCAGAGGGTTCACTGAGTCAATCAATTGAAAATGGCCTTGTGTGTAATTCATAAGCAACATTATGAGAAAGTAAGGTTTGGAGGGATTATGATTTCATCATAACATCCTGTGGTTGAGAAAGCAACGTCTGTACTTAGGGGCACCCTGACAACGGAGTCCTCCAAAGATGTCCTCACCTGGGCTGGAGGTTCTCAGGTCATACCATAGGTTAATTTCCTGGGATGTTAAATCTTGATTAATCTCTCCCAAGTCTCTGCCGCCACCTCTGGTCGATCTGTCCTCTGGTTGGATAGACATTGTGTAATTTAATTCCAAAAAGTGTAAGCAGCAGACAAGAGTAATAACAAAATAAGTATTAGTCACATTGCTGTTTAGAGCGAAGATTGAAAACAGAATTGCCGCATGTAACTAAACAGAGACCATCTCCACGACATTCCAGTCATTACTGTACTGTTGCTTGGAAAATAAGCTATGAAGGAAACTGCACATTTTCAAGGCTATATAAACTGTGTAATATGATAGATGCCTGGATACCGAGATTAATAGAGCAAAAATGCAAATTTATTACGTTTACTGGGATAAAATTGTCGCAAAATAGAATGAAAAATCTGGTGATTGAAAGGAAATGTTTTTTTTTCAGCAGGGGAGTTCAGTGTTTCCCATCTTCTGCTGTCTGAACACAATAAAGGAACAATGTCATTTTCACCTTGCTCTCTCTGGATGTTTATAATCAAAGAATAACGACATTATAGAGTGGGTGATAGAATGAGTGAATCGTCACATCTAACAACTTCAGACAGTTTCTCTGTGGGTTCCAAAGAGCCGCGGAAGGCAGTGACTCAACAGGTACACAAAATGAATGATTTTGTTTAATTTGATCAGAGAATTTTTGGAATAAGTTAATATAAATGAGGATGAGTGTGATTCAGACACAGCAATAAATGGTGAGGGATTGTACTGATCCGGCTGAAGGCCGTGTTTATGACCCTGGTTAGTAACTGATCTTGATCCAGGGTCTGTTCAATAAACGGTTCAACTCCCGACACTAATTTATCAGGAAGCAGGAACGGTTGCATTTGCACAAGGCAAGACCCCGGAATATCCTAACCATCACTATAATATTCAACTTCGAGCACCTGTGCCATATCGACTTTTGATGCACTTGTTCAACAGATGCATTTAAAATTTATGTCGCTGAAGGAGTTCAGCGGTTCATACTAGCTTTCTGCAAGAACAATCCAACCAATACCACTACCCTGCCTTTTCCCCGTGGCCCTGATTCCTTTCCTTCAATACTTATTCGTTTCCGTTTGAAGACATTTGTGAAATTAGATTAAACATCTGCTGAATCCTTCTAACAATGGTATAAGTTTCTCTGTGGTTAATGTTCAAACTGTTCGTTGTTTTAGAACATAGAACATAGAACATAGAACATTACAGCGCAGAACAGGCCCTTCGGCCCACGATGTTGCACCGACCAGTTACAAAAAAAAACAAAAACACTGTGACCCTCCAACCTAAACCAATTTCTTCTCGTCCATGAATCTATCTACGGCTCTCTTAAACGCCCCCAAACTAGGCGCATTTACAACTGATGCTGGCAGGGCATTCCAATCCCTCACCACTCTCTGGGTAAAGAACCTACCCCTGACATCGGTCCTATAACTACCCCCCCTCAATTTAAAGCCATGCCCCCTCGTGCTGGATTTCTCCATCAGAGGAAAAAGGCTATCACTATCCACCCTATCTAAACCTCTAATCATCTTATATGTTTCAATAAGATCCCCTCTTAGCCGCCGCCTTTCCAGCGAAAACAATCCCAAATCCCTCAGCCTCTCCTCATAGGATCTCCCCTCCATACCAGGCAACATCCTGGTAAACCTCCTCTGCACCCTCTCCAAAGCCTCCACATCCTTCCTGTAATGTGGGGACCAGAACTGCACACAGTACTCCAAGTGCGGCCGCACCAGAGTTGTGTACAGTTGCAACATAACGCTACGACTCCTAAATTCAATCCCCCTACCAATAAACGCCAAGACACCATATGCCTTCTTAACAACCTTATCTACTTGATTCCCAACTTTCAGGGATCTATGTACACATACACCTAGATCCCTCTGCTCCTCCACACTATTCAAAGTCCTCCCGTTAGCCCTATACTCAACACATCTGTTATTCCTACCAAAGTGAATTACCTCACACTTCTCCGCATTAAACTCCATCCGCCACCTCTCGGCCCAACATTGCAACCTGTCTAAGTCTTCCTGCAAACTACGACACCCTTCCTCACTGTCTACCACACCACCGACTTTGGTGTCATCAGCAAATTTGCTAATCCACCCAACTATACCCTCATCCAGGTCATTAATAAATATTACAAACAGCAGTGGCCCCAAAACAGATCCCTGAGGTACACCACTTGTAACCGCACTCCATGATGAATATTTACTATCAACCACCACCCTCTGTTTCCTATCCGCTAGCCAATTCCTGATCCAATTTCCTAGATCACCCCCAATCCCATACATCTGCATTTTCTGCAGAAGCCTACCATGGTGAACCTTATCAAACGCCTTACTAAAATCCATATATACCACGTCCACTGCCTTGCCCCCATCCACCTCCTTGGTCACTTTCTCAAAAAACTCAATAAGGTTAGTAAGGCACGACCTACCTGCCACAAAACCATGCTGACTATCACCTATCAATTCATTACTCTCCAAATAACTATAAATCCTATCCCTTATAATTTTTTCCAACATCTTGCCGACAACAGAAGTGAGACTCACCGGTCTATAATTCCCGGGGAAGTCTCTGTTCCCCTTCTTAAACAATGGGACAACATTCGCTAACCTCCAATCTTCTGGTACTATACCAGAGGCCAACGACGACCTGAAGATCAGAGCCAGAGGCTCTGCAATCACTTCTCTTGCCTCCCAGAGAATCCTTGGATAAATCCCATCCGGACCAGGGGATTTATCTATTTTCAGACCCTCCAGAATATCCTGCACATCCTCCTTATCAACTGTAATACTGTCAATTCTACTCCCCTGCAACCCAGTGTCCTCCTCAGCTATATTCATGTCCCCTTGCGTGAACACCGAAGAGAAATATTGGTTCAATGCTTCACCAATCTCCTCCGGTTCCACACATAACTTCCCTCTGCCATCTATAACTGGCCCTAAACTTGCCCTAACCAACCTTCTGTTCTTGACATACCTATAGAACGCCTTAGGATTCTCTTTAACCCTATCCGCCAAAGTCTTCTCATGTCCCCTTTTAGCCCTTCTAAGCTCGCTCTTCAACTCCCTCCTAGCCAATCTAAAGCTTTCTAGTGCACTACCCGAGTGCTCACGTCTCATCCGAACATAAGCCTCCTTTTTCTTTTTAACCAACAAAGAAACTTTTTTGGTGCACCACGGTTCCCTAGCCCTACCAATTCCTCCTTGCCTGACAGGGACATACCTATCACAGACTCGCAGTAGCTGCTCCTTGAAAAAACTCCACATGTCGGACGTTCCCAGTCCCTGTAATCTCCTAGTCCAACCTATGTTTCCTAATTCTCTCCTAATAGCCTCATAATTACCCTTCCCCCAGCTAAAACCACTGGCCCGAGGTTCATGCCTATCCCTTTCCATCACTAAGGTGAACGTAACCGAATTGTGGTCACTATCACCAAAATGCACACCAACTTCCAAGTCTAGCACCTGGTCTGGCTCATTTCCCAGCACCAGATCCAATATAGCCTCACCTCTAGTTGGCCTGTCTACATACTGAGTCAAAAAACCTTCCTGCACGCTTTGAACAAAAACTGACCCCTCTAACGAGCTAGAGCTATAACAATTCCAGTCAATATTCGTAAAGTTAAAATCCCCCATAACAATTGCCCTATTACTTTCACTCCTAAGCAGGATTGACTCCGCAATCCTTTCCTCAACCTCTCTAGAACTTTTAGGAGGTCTATAAAAGACTCCCAACAGGGTGACCTCTCCTCTCCTATTTCTAATCTCCGCCCATACTACCTCAACAGATAAGTCCTCATCAAACCTCCTCTCTGACACTGTGATACAATCTCTGACCAATAATGCTACCCCTCCCCCTCTTCTACCTCCTTCCCTACTTCGACTAAAACATTTGAACCCCGGGACCTGCAGCATCCATTCCTGCCCCTGCTCTATCCATGTCTCTGAAATAGCCACAACATCGAAGTCCCAGGTACTGATCCACGCTGCAAGTTCACCCACTTTATTGCGAATACTCCTGGCATTGAAGTATACACATTTCAAACCCTGCTCCACCTCACCTCTGCAATGCCGTGCATTGCAGTCCCCATCCATGCATCCCTCACTTTCAGCCCCACTACTCAGGATCCCTCCCCCCCCCCCGAATCAGTTTAAACCTCCCTGCATGGCCTTAGCAAATTTACCCCCCAGGATATTGGTCCCCTTCCGATTCAGGTGTAGACCATCCTTCTCATAGAGGTCACACCTTCCCCAGTACGAGCCCCAATTGCTTAAGTACCTGAACCCCTCCCTCCTGCACCATCCCCTCAGCCATGAATTCAAACCCTCCCTCTCCCTATTCCTCTCTAAACTATCCCGTGGCACAGGCAAGAGTCCAGAGATAACCACTCTGTCAGTCTTGGCCTTTAGTTTCCACCCCAACTCCATAAATCCCTGCCTGATATCCCCTTCCCCTATCCTCCCTATGTCATGTGTCCCCACATGTACAATAACTTGTGGTTTATCTCCCTCCCCCCTAAGAGTTCTGAATACCCTGTCAGACACATCCCGGACCCCAGCCCCTGGTAGGCAACACACCAACCCTGAGTCCCTACCTTTAGTTCCGACCCTCCTATCTGTCCCCTTAATTGTGGAGTCCCCAATCACAAGGCCCAGTCTTTTACAGCCCCTAACCACCTGAGCTTTCTCACTCGGCTCACCCCCAGAGATCTGCTCTCTATGCTCAGTTGATTCCTCCTCAACTGTAGCCTCCAGCACCGAAAACCTATTATGGAGGGGAACCGCCCCAGGGGATTGTCCTCCCGATTGCTTCTTACCCCTCCTCCTGGCATTGACCCAAGCCTCATTTTTGAACACCATTTGCAAAATTCTCTCAATCTCCCTTCTTCCTGGCCAGATCCTGTCCATGCAACTGAGGTCCTTCAACCCGAGTATCATATTCATCAGTCACTTATTCACCCTCTTTAAAGCTGTTACCTTTTTTCTCAAGTGAATGCTCTTTATTATTTACACTACCTCGTTCTGCTTGAAACAGAACAAAAATTTTATGAAGTTGCATCATAACTTTCTGTGTGTGAGTGATTAATATCGGAGCTGGGGTTGGTGGTGGGGAGGGGGGAGTATCCCAACTGCAGATTCCTCAAAGATATGTCCTCAGTGCAACCAGCAGACAATCGTAATCACAAATTATTGAAGATATTTACTTTTGATTTTCCTGTTGAGAGCTGAGACTTGAAACATAAATATCGCAAATAGCTAACTGGAGACCACCTCCAGAGCAAACTAATCATTGTTCTGTTGTGACTTGGAAATTGACCTGTGAAGGACATTGCACAAAATCAAGGCGGTAGTACTTGGCTGATAAGATAGGAACCTGGATAGCGAGATTAATAGAGCCACGATGCCAATGCATTATATTTACTGAGATAGAATCGTGACAAAATAGATTTAAAAATCTAGCGCTTGAAAGCAAAGAAAATTCAGCATGAGAATTGGGTGTCTCCTATAATGTGGCCTCTGAACCCAATAAATGAGCAATTTCTTTGAAGCTGGTTCTCTCTGAATTTTAAGGTGAAGTAAGATGTGAGTTATACAGTAGGAAATAAAACCTAACAACTGCAGGTGGCCTCTCTCTGGGTCTGAAGTTCCCTGGGGATGATATGTACTTTTTTCAGGCAAACAGAATGAGTGACTTGGTATAAATTGGTCAATGATTTATTGAAAAACTTCAGTAAAATGATACTGTTTAATTCAGGCCCAACTCTCAAAAAGAGAATGGTGTGGCGAGGGATTGTACTGAGCAGGCTGAAGGTCGTGTTTATGACTCGGGTGTGTAACTGATCTTTACCCAGGGTGTGTTCAATAAACGGCTGAATCAACCACACTAATTTATCCAGGCTCTCTGGAACCAGGATCAGGAGTGGCTGCACAAGGTAAGAACCAGAATATTCTGACCACCATTGTAATGCTTTAAAATAGATAATCTGAGCCAACTCGACATTTGGTGCAGTAATTCCACAGATTCTGAGCTAAGAAAGCTGAAGGAGTCAGTGTGTCTGTCTTCACTCTCTGTCAGAACAATCCAACCAGTCCCTCTATCCAGTGTATCTGTCTTCGCTCTCTGTCAGAACAATCCAACCAGTCCCTCTATCCAGTGTATCTGTCTTCGCTCTCTGTCAGAACAATCCAACCAGTCCCTCTATCCAGTGTATCTGTCTTCGCTCTCTGTCAGAACAATCCAACCAGTCCCTCTATCCAGTGTATCTGTCTTCGCTCTCTGTCAGAACAATCCAACCAGTCCCTCTATCCAGTGTTTCTGTCTGTAGCCCCTCATCCTTCCATTCAATGGTTCTTCGTTTCCGTTTGGATTCGATGAAATGGGGTAAAATGCTTCTCAATCCTCCCAGCAAAGCTAATTGCTACTCTGCAGCTAATATTAAATTGCTGATGGTTTGGAACATCATGTGAAACCTCCTGTCAACCCCTCTTCGACATGTGCCGACAGTAATGATGCATCTGTGTTCTCCCATGCCTGGTATGATTTTCGTCATTTTCTTCTTCATCCTCTGTGAAGCTGTCACATCTTCTCTCAAGTGCGTGTCCTTTATTCGAAGCAAAACTCCTGCTTGAAGACGAACCAATGTCTCATAAGATTTGACCATAACCTTCTGAGTCTGAGCAAGTCAGCTCTGACCTGGAGGGTGGGGGCGGGGGCATCGTAACTGTGGCGGACCCCAAAGATGTCCCTATAACTGACCCGGGGTCCTTTAGTCAGGGTTGCACGGCATTGCTAGTGATGTTCAATTTTTAGGGCTCCCACCAACTCCCTCGCGACGACTCTGTCACTCTCTCTGGTCGATCTGTTCTCTGATGTGACAGAGATTTAGTGATTCCATTTCAAAAAAGTGAAACCAGCAATCAGAGCCAATTACGAAATACTGAGGCTAATTAGTTGCTGTATTTCTGATCACAGCTAAGGCTCTAAACAAAAAAAAAACGCAGATAACCAACTAGAGACCACCTCTAGAACATTCTCCTCATTACTCTACTCTTGCTGGGAAAATAATCTATGACGGAAAATGCACAAGTTCAGAGCAGTAGAATATGATAGAAGCCAGGATACCGAGATTAATGAATCAACAATACAAACATATTGCATTTACTGGGATAGAAATGTGGCAAAATAGGATGTGAAAATCTCGCGATTGAAAGCAAAGGTATTTCAACGGGAGAGCTCAGTGTTTCCTATCCTCTGGTGTCTGATCCGATAAACTAACAATGCTCTTTGAACTTTGCTATCTTTGAAAGTTTATAGTTCAATAATAAAGACATTACACGGGAGGAAATAAAATGAGAAAAACATCACAACCAATAACTGTAGACTATTTCTCTGTGGGTATGAAAGAGCCGCGGGAAATGTAATCACTATCAACAGACACACAAAATTAACACCTCTGTCTAAATTGATCAGTGCTTAATCAGAATAATTCAATGCAAATGATACCGTGTTTAATTCAGATCCAGTTCTAAATAAAAGTACAGTGTGTTAAGGGTTTGTGCTGATCAGGCTGAAGGTCCTGTTTGTGACTGTGAAATGTAATTGATCTTTACCCAGGGTGTGTTCAATAAACTGCTGGAACCACTATAATCATTTACCTGGAATCTCAGGAGCAACAATCAAGAACCACAGCACAAGGTAAGAACCGAGAATATACAAGCAACCATTACAGTGATTTAACAAAGAAAACATGTGCCTTTGTGTCATTTCACAGAGTGGTTCAACAGACTTATTGAATGGTTAACAGCACTGAAGACCGTCAGCGAGTCTGTGCCGAACAGTGCAGGACCAATCCTTCTAGTCCAACTATCCCTCCTTCCTGTTTCCCTGTTTCCATCAAATCTATTTGTTTTCTTTGGAAGATATCGGTGAAATTGAGTAAAAAGATTTTCAATTCTTTCAGCAATAGCTACAGTTTCTCTGTACTTTCTCTAAACTGCTATGTACTTTAAACATATCTTGAAACATTTCTCAGTCTCTGTTCTCCATGTCCCAATACCTAACCATGTAACTGAAGATCCTCATTATTGGTACCATTCTTATCAACATTCCCTTCATCTCTCTGAACCAGTTATTTACTTTCTTCCGTTTTAGTCCAATATCCAACACTTTCTTCCTGCTTAAAGCTGAACCAATGTTTTAAGTTATCTGCATACAGCTTGGGCTGGCTCCTTTCGGGCTCTGAGGCATCCTAACTTGGAATTGCCACAGAAGATGTTGAGGGACTGCGCTGCCCGCGGACCAGCCCCACTCACCACAGAGGAAACCTCGACTGTCCTCTGAAACAACCCACGCTCACTATATTACTATCCACTGTCAACCCCAGTTGACGCGGCACCATGTCTTAGCACCATAACGCTCGATGGTATTCCACATCTGACCTCTAAACCTCTCGACTCCCCCCTCGATCCCCTCTGGTCAAGCCCACAGAGCATCAGTTTCCCTCCTCTTGTGTCAACTACTCCACCTCCAACCTTCCACGGAATCCCACGAATAACCGCATGATCTGCAGAGCACTTCTGACTGTGACATCCATTTGACCTCCACTGGTCCACGCCTGTCTACCCAGAGGCTCCCAAGTGAGCTCTTATGAGCCCCTCAAATAACCCACCCCCCTTTCATCACGATTAGAAACTTAATTACCCTTGGTCAACTCCCCGCTGCCTTCATCCCAGTGAGCACAATTCACGACTGAGCACTATCTTCACTGATTATTCCGAGCACCTGAATGTCCCACTGCAAACCACCCCCGACTGACCACAGTCCAAACACCGGAATTCCCCACTGCCTACCTGACGGACAATCTGACTGAACTCGACCAAGTGATGAAGCCATTGAAAATCTAACATCCATTTTATACACCACCTGACAACACACACCTGAACACCTCCCAAGCAAGTCTTCCACTGACCATGCCCGTGACTCATCCATCCGGCCACTCCCCTGACCACCGAAATGCCTAACATTCCCCACGGCCCCACTCTACACCCCATCCCCATTCTCAACATGTGACCTGTCTACTAACCTCTTGGAGATCCATGGGACAAGGTGACTCCACTTCGCCACAAGATTTCCACCTCCATCCAGGATAGGGAAACACAACTGCCCTCCCCAGTTGATGAATACACTCACCGCCTCGTCTACAGCTCAGTGCACCCACTGGCAACCACCCGACAAATCCAGCCCATCTTCCACAGCCGGATCAACACCCCACTGACTATTCTGAGATTGATTTCCTAATCCTACTCAATATAGAGGAGGCAACTGAGGGCTGAATTGCAAACTTAGTTCCAATGATTAAAAAGAGGGAAATGCCAAACAATTATAGGCCAGTTAGTCTTATATTGGTGATGGGCAAATTATTAGAATCAATCCTGAGAGATCGGATTAACTGTCCTGTAGAAAGGCACGGACTTGTCAGGAATGGTCAACATGCATTTGTTGAACGAAGATCTTGCCTCACGAATTTGATTGAATTATTTGAGGACTTGAAAGAAGGGTTGATAACGGTAGTGCAGTGGATGTTTTCCACATGGAATTTAGCAAGACGTTTGACAAGGTCCCACATGGTAGATTGGTTAGAAGAGTAAAAGCCCATGGGATGCATTGTAATGTGGTAAACTGGATAAAAAGTTGGTTTAATAACAGGAACCAAAGGGTAATGTTCGATCGATGCCCTTACAACCGGAAAGTTGTTTCAAGTGGTGTTCCACAGTTTTGCGACGCCCCACTGTTTGTGTTACAAATTAACGATGTGCACATGAACGTGAGGGCACGATTGGGAAGTTTGAAGATGGCAAAAAGATTGGCAGAGTAGTGAATAGTGTAGAGGGCAGCTATAATTTCCAAATGCTATAAATGGGTTGGTGAGTGGGCGGCAAAGATGGATTTCAATGCAGAGAACTGTGAGGTCATGCAATTAGGGAGGTCAAGTAGTTACAAAGAGTGCACAATAAATGGGAATATATTAAGAGGTGTAGATGAGGTGAGAGATCATGGTGTACAAGTACACTGATTCCTGAAGGCAACAGTTCAAGTAGACAAGATTGTTAAATGGCATGGGAAATGTTCTTCTTCATAAAGTAAAGTTTATTTATTAGTCACAAGTAAGGCTTACATTAACACTGCAATGAAGTTACTGTGAAATTCCCTGAGTCGCCACAGTCCAGTGCTTGTTCGGGTCAATGCACCTAACCGGTACGTCTTTCAAAATGTGGGAGGAAACCAGAGCACCCGGAGGAAATCCACGCACACAACGTGCAAAGTCCACACAGACAGTGACCCAAGCTGTCAATCGAACCACGGTCCCTGGCGCTGTGAAGTAGCAGTGCTAACCACTGTGCTGCCGTGCCACCCAGAGGTATGGGATATTAAAGTAAGGATATCATGTTGTAATTGGATAAAACACTGATGAGGTCACAACTGAAGTAAAGTGTGTAGTTCTTGTCATCGTTTTAGAGGAAGGAGGTGATTGCTCTGGAGAGAATGCAAAGGAGGTTTACAAGAATGTTGCCAGTGCTAGCAAGTTGTTGCTATGAGGAGAGATTGAATGACTTGTGGTTATTTTCCTTGGAATAAAAGTGTACAACATGATGAGGGGAAGAGATAGAATATAAAGGATAGAATTGCTTCCCTTGGTGGAGAATTCTAGAACCATGGGAGATAGATTCAAGATAAGTGTCAGAAGGTGTAGAGCGGACATGTGGATAATCTGTTAATCTGTTTTATTCAGAGGGCAATGTGTGTCTGGAGATCTCTGCCCGAGTTCCTGGTGAAGGCAGAAACCCTAAAAGGTAGCTGGATCTGCATCTTAAGTGTGGGATTAGAAAGGATAGCTGGGTGTAATTGGGCTGGCATGGGCAATATGGGCTTCAAATATTCAATGACTCTAGCCTGATGTATCCAACTATCTTCTGACTATTGCTGCGGCTACAACCATCACTGACGCCCTCTGTACAAAACCCAGCAGTGATCACTGAAAGCCTGGCTCTCACTGTCGTTCCCCACTGACTCCCTAATTGCTTAGCACATCTCCACCAGACCCTCACTAATCACCGCCACTGTCCACATTATTATCTGATCCTCCAATTGACCACCACCCCAGGGAATTGTGCACTGATCCCCACCAATGCCGAAACACAAAGGTCAACCTCCCAAGTATTCCATGGAAGCTGTTGACTATAATATCAGACGTCATGCCAGATTGCGGTGAGAGCACATATCCTTTGGGTATCCAGTATGTTCAGCCACTTTAAAAAAATGTTGACATGTAGAGAATTAGGTTTCCTGAAGACTGGTTTCTGTGACATGGGAAACCTCAGGGTGATGCTGGTATAGCTTTGGATCATGTGACCCAACATCTTGTGTGTGAGGTTGACACCTCACTTTGGCATAGACATGGTGCTACTCCTCGCATGCCCTCCTGAACACTGCGTTATTCCCGGATTGGTTTCCTGGCTCAGTGGTAATATCAGAGTCGGGCCGTGAAGGGCTTTGATGTTACAATTCGTTGGTTGACACAATTCTGTTGTTGGTTGTGGACAATAACACTTCATTGATGCCCAATCTTGAATCTATTGATCTGTTCAAAACATATCACACTCCGTACGCAGGTAGTGCCACAAATGACGATATAGGCTATTGTAAACTTGTAGTCGAGCCCTGATTTCCACAAGGACTGAGTGCTGGTCACTCCTGCAGATACTATCATCGACTGATCTGTCGGAAACTGGTAGATTGGTGAGAAAGGTTTGAAGTAGCCATTTCCCTCTTGTTGATTATCTTGTCACCAGCTGCATTCCCAGCCTAAAACTATGCCCTTTAAACCCGAAAAGCAAGGTCAGACGTGTTACAACCGAGTCACTCTTCGACTTCAATGGCATCGAGGTCCCCAACAGAAAGTAGATAATGAGAAACTAAATTAATATTTCTCATCAGTATTTACTGTTGAGAAAAACATGAATGTTAGGGAACTTGGGGAAATAAATAGTGATGTCTTGAGGAGTATACATATAACAGAGAAGGAGGTGCTGGAAGTCTTAAAGAGCATCAAAGTAGATAAATCGCCGGGCCCTGATGAAGTATATCCCAGGAAACTGTGGGAGGCTAGAGAGGAAATTGCGGGTCCCCTAGCAGAGATATTTGAATCATCGATAGTCACATGTGAGGGGCCTGAATATTGGAGGATGGCAAATGTTGTGCCTTTATTTAAGAAGAGCTGTAGGTAAAAGCCTGGGAACCACAGGCCTGTGAGCCTCACATCTGTAGTGGGTAAGTTGTTAAAAAGTATTTTGAGAGACATGATAGACAGGCCTTTAGAGACGCAAGCACTGATTAGGGACAGTCAGCATGGTTTTTTGAGTGGATAAGCATGTGTCACAAAGTTGATTGAGTTTTTTGAAGGGGTAACCAAGTAGGTAGGTGAGGGCAGTGCAGTTGCTGTTGTCTACATGGACTTTAGCAAGGCCTTTGACAAGGTACCGCATGGTAGGTTGGTGCATAAGGTTAAATCTCACGGGATCCAGAGTGAGGTAGCTAAATGGCTTGATGACAGAAGACAGAGGGTGGGTGTAGAGGGTTGTTTCACAAACCCGAGGCCTGTGACCAGTGGTGTTCCTCAGGGGTCGCTGCTAGGTCCACTGTTATTTGTGATTTATATTAAAGATTTGCATGAGAATTTAGTAGGCATGGTTAGATAAGTTTGCAAATCACACCAAGATTGGTGGCATAGTGGACAATGAAGAAGGCTATCTAGGGTTGCAACGGGATCTTGATCAATTGGGCCAGTGGAGATGCAAGGTGATTGATGCATTTTTGCAGATCGAACCAGGGCATGACTTACTCAGTTAATGGTTGGCCGTTGGGAGAGTTACAGAACAAAGAGATCTCGGGGTACAGGTTCATATCTCCTTGAAATGGAGTCACAGGTGGACAGGGTGGTGAAGAAGGCATTCCCCATGCCTGGTTTCATTGGTCAGAACATTGAATACTGGAGTTGGGACGTCGTGTTGAAGTTATACAACACAATGATAAGACCGCACTTGGAATACTGTGTACAGTTCTGGTCACCCTATTATAGAAATGATATTATTAAACTAGAAAGAGTGCAGAAAAAGAATTACTTGAATGCTACCTGGACATGATGGTTTGAGTTATTAGGAGAGGCTTGATAGGCTGGGACTTTTTTC
Organism: Mustelus asterias; assembly: GCF_964213995.1. NCBI lineage: Eukaryota > Metazoa > Chordata > Chondrichthyes > Carcharhiniformes > Triakidae > Mustelus > Mustelus asterias. The sequence continues at coordinate 91,465 of NW_027590146.1, forward strand.
TCTGGAGCGTAGGAGGCTTAGGGATGATCATCTGGAGGTCTATAAAGTAAAGAAGGGCATGGATCAGCTAGATAGTCAATATCATTTCCCAAAGGTAGGGGAGCCTAAAACTAGACAACATAGGTTTAAGGTGAGAGAAGAGAGATACAAAAGGGTTCAGAGGGGCAATTTCTTCACGCAGAGGGTGGTGAGTGTCTGGAACAAGCTACCAAAAGTAGTAGTAGATGCGGGTACAATTTTGTCTTTTAAAAAGCGTTTAGACAGTTACATGGGTAAGATGGGTATCGAGGGCTATGGGCCAAACATGGGCAATTGGGGCTTGCTCAGTGGTTAAAAAAGGGGCGGCATGGAGAAGTTGGGCTGAAGGGCATGTTTTCATGCTGTAAACCTCTATAACTCTATGACTATTACTCTATGTGCACTCAACATTCTCAGTGCTACTTTCAAGTAATAATTAACATGAAGGATTACTGATTCACCGGCAGAGGTGGGAGTGTCAAGGATTAAGCAGTTGGATGTTTGTGACCCTTTGATCCAATGTCATAAGCGCTGATGGGGCCGAGAGTCAATGTTAAGTACTACCAGTAACTTCCTCCCAACAGCTGTGCCATCACATCTCTTCTATCTGTCCTGTTAGTGGGACAGGCATTTACTAATTCAGTTCCCAGAAGTGAAATGATCACAGAAGCATAATCAAACATTATTACTGGGAGGTGCCTCCAACATGCCTGAAGGCAGTTCAAAGACTGTTACTTATTAACTGGAGATTATGACCACAAGGATGTTACCTTGGTTCTGCCCTTAATGGCTATCCAGTCTATTACAGAAAAAGTACAAATTCAGAGCAGAATAATCTGCTAAGTTTTATCGAAGGCTGGATGCCGAGGTCAATAAACCTGAAATCCACATAAAATGACATTTAACCGTTCGAATCGGGACAGAAACAAGAGCCAGTGATCAAATGTAGATATGGTGCAATATGAAAGTTCAGTGTGCTCTTCTCTCTTGGGTCTGAACCCAATAACTGAACAAAGTTATTTGCTCCTTGCTCTCTCTCGTCTTTTCTCGTCAAATAATCCTTAAATTAAACCGTGGGCCATAAAATTAGAACAGCAGCGCCTCTAACTACAGCATATGACTTTTTTGTGGTATTCATTAAACCTCACATGAGACAGCCAGGGAAAGGCATTCACTGCCAAGAGAGACAGCATTAATGACATTCTCTAAATGAGCCGTGAAATTACAACAATTCAATCCAAATGAGTCTGAGTGTAACTCAGGTCCTGCTCGATATGAGAAAATAGTGTGGGGAGAGATTTCACTGTTCAGCCTGAAGGTTCGGGTTAGTGTTTGTCACTACATTGTATAACTGATGTTTACCCAGGGTTGGTTCAACAAACTGCCGAACCCATTACACAAATATCCCCGGACTCTCTGGAAGCAGCATGGGGAATTGTAGCACAAGGTAAGTCCCAGAATGCAGTAACCAGCATTATATTTTAGTTTAGCGAATCTGACCCATCATACGTTTTGGTGCACGGGCTGAAAGCACAGGTAGAATGTTTGTCAGCACTGAAGAAGGTCAGCGAGTCTCCACCCAGCCCTGCAAGATCATTCCTTCCAGTTCCACTATCTAATTTTCATTGTAGTCCTGTTTTCTACAAATCTCTCTTTTCTCTTTGGAATATGTTGGTGGAGTTTGGTACAAAAGTTCACAATCCATTTAGCAATGGGAACATTTTGTTTCTATTTACCCCGTCTAAACTGTTGATTGTGTTGCATAGTTTTCAAATCATTTCTCAATCTCGCTTCTCTCGGGACACGCATTCCAAGCTTCTAAAATATACCCATGTCACTGAACATCCTTCTTCCTGCTCCATTCTCATCAACCTTTGCTGAATTGTGTTTGAAGCTGTTAGATCTTTCATTAAGCAATGTTTTAGAATTCACCACTATATCCCTGCTCGAGACTGCATGTTTAAGAAATAGAACGTCCTTGAGTTTGTACTCTCTGCCTCAATCTGCAAAGTCCAGTACCCCCAAGCTTATGAATCAACTTTTTCAAGCTGCTCCTCCAATGTTAACTATTTGTGTACATGTACCCCAGCTCTCTGCTCCCGCTGCCCCTTTAAAATTGTATGTTCGATTTTATATTGCCTTCTTTCTTCCAAAATGTATGACTTCTAAATTTTCTGCGATGAATTTCATCTGCTGTATGTTGGCCTGTTCCACCAACCTGCCTCAGCAGTTGAAATATTACCACTATCCTCCACGCAACTTTCGTGTTATCTTTACGTTTAGATGTTATTCCTGTACAACTAATTCAAAAGTATTTACAGATATTAAGAAAACAGTTGTCCCAGTTCTGAACCGGCATAACCCAGCTGTCTACCTCCCTCCGATCCCAAAATTCGCTGTTCATCACTGCACTGCATTTCATGTTATTCAGTCAACTTTGTAATTATGCGACCATTGGCCCTTTTACTTTCAAGGATATCAAATTTGCTGACAAGATTGATACAGGGAACTTCGTAAAATATAATTTCACAGACGTCAAATCAGTTGTATTTTCCATCAAATTGTGTTTGATCCACCCTCAAAAACATTAATCAAGTTATTCAAATATGATTTTGTAGAACGCATCACATGGGCTTCTCTGAATTATTACACGGCTTTATAATAACTTTGACAGCATCATTTTCTTTAGATCAGACAATTGCAATGTACTCATTCTGTGCTTCAGTCATGGTCTCTGACTCATGGATACATCATTTTTGTCACTTATCACACTATTTCTCATCTTACTGCTTATTTTGCATTTCATATACTTTCCCAGCACGGATGCATTCTCTTTAATATTCACATCCAATATCTATTATGGTCAGTTTTAATCTTACATGGCACGTGGCATAACTGGCAAGGCCAGCCTTTTTCACCTATGCCATAAGGTCTAACGGGGACCGCCATATCGAATCATTATCAAGATTTAATGAAGAATATGTTGTCTACTTGAAGAAAAATTAAGCACCAGTGATCACACTGAAATAACCAAAAAACATCAATCACGAAGGCAGAAATTTACTGTGCTCATATAATTTAAATTGGTCATGGATAATCCAATGGATCCTATGCTGGTTACATCTCCCGGGTCTGATGGTTGCTATACCGGGTATGAAAGCAGATGGCTGTAGGAATTTCAGAAGTGGCAGTCATAATCTTTCAAATCTGACTTGATTCAAAGTTCTGCTTTAAGGCTGGAAATTTTCTCACTCCATTATTTAAGTGTGTGTGTGTGTGATCGAGAAGCTAAGCACTTTACAGGCCTGTCAGTTTAAATTATGCTGTGGGGAAACTACCAGCACCGGTCACTCAGGATTAAGTGAATGAATAGAAGAACAAATATAAACTGATCAGTGAAAGCCAAAATGGGCTGATTAAATAACATCCATGTCTACATAACCCAGTTGATTTGGCTGAGGGAATCGCTGAAAAGGTGGACGAACGGTATGTTCCATCATTTACAAATAATATAATCTGTCTTGCTTTAAATAGATTTCAGCTGATTAAGAACTGATCAAGTTATCATGTAACCATGTCAGGAAGAAATTATTTCCTGTGATTGCGAATGAAGAACATGCTGATTTCATGTTAAATTAGAGCAAAATTATACCGGATGGAAATCAGGAAGTTTCTTTTGAAAAAGGGTTGCAGAAATCTGTGGCGAGGTGCTAAAAAGACCCGTGCAAGCTGATACAATTAGACTTTCAAGGCTGATGTCGAAAGTTTTATATTCTCGCTTTTTTTAAGCAATGCCTCCTAAATGGAGGTGAGACACGGATCAACCATGATGAGACTGATTTCCAGGGTCTGAATTATCTCTTACCCCTCTGATATTCCACAAATGTTGTGATTTCCTGGCTTGGAAGATGCCACATAGCCCAATAATTATACATGTGAAAATGAGACTTCGAATGGATTGAAACGAAAAACAGTAATCAATGACAAACACAACAAAAGTGTAATTTAGAATGAGGGCCCATCATTATAAACGATAGAATATGGAAATAACACAGCTTGATTTCTTTTACAATGGCGATGTGTGATCAAACAGGAAAACCTAGCGAGGAGTACTTATTTGACTCATTATTGTCGGTTCCATTCATCGAGCTTACATCGGTGATGATGACATTGGTTGAGCGTATATGGAGTGTAATATACAGAATAATGTATTGATGTTTTCTTTTTGATTGATGGGAAGTCAGACTTGCTTTAGTTTGGTAATTGACAGTTTTCAAGAGATTTTGTAGATGATTGTTTGCAGAGTTTCAATACCATTCTGGGTAAATAGAGTTAGAATGCTGATCTAACTGAGGGGTATTGCATGTGCGGGGGCCTACTCCTGTTCTACGCTTCTGTGTATAAAACGAAGAGACTGTCTTACCAGCTTCCACGATATTTAGTGATGTAAATCTCCAGGACATTCCCTCCTTAAATGGATCCCTGCACCTTCCTTGAAATTGCATCATTGTGGTTCACATTTCTTGCAAAACGGCAGCAATTTGAACTTCGAGCCATTCAATTCAGTTTAACATGACATGCAACAACCTGTCTGTCTCCAGACACCCAGTACGTGCTGTTTTAGCGGCGCTTTTGATTTGGATGTTTAGCTGCAATGTATGAGTTTGCTGAATCCCAGATATTTAACATCTATCAGAAGGTATGGCCATTCCACGGCCAATCCCGGAGGGATAAAAATGGCAGAATTGCAAACTGAGTGAATGAAAACTGTTGATCACTATCGATTGCTTTTGATAGTAACTAAATTGTTACTCACCAAAGCACTGCCAAATCAATTTCAGTTTTGCTAATATGGATGTTACGTGGTATTTTATCAGACATTTGTGAAAGGTTCACATACAGAAGCCAGGATTCTACCATCCCGCTGCACTAATATATTTAGTGCAGCGGGCCGCGAAAGTGCGTGAGTTCCTGTGAGAGTTCACATGCTGCGGTTGTTCTCCCTTGCCTGGATTTCCGGCGGCATCTACAGGGCGTCGGAAATCGCTGGGAGGTGGGGTTAGTCTTTAAATAGTATTTTGAATCGTATCTAAATGTTATTAATGGGCCCGGGACAGTATTCTCTGGGCCCGCTATCATCCCTCACCCCGCCAGAGTGTTTCATTCCAGCGGTGATTAGAGTAGCTCCCGACGTTTGGGCAAAATAAGAAGTCTCACAACACCAGGTTAAAGTCCAAAAGGCTTATTTGGCTGCACGAGCTTTCGGAACGTTGCGTCTTCATCAGGTGAGTGAAAAGTTTGTTTCACAAACAGGGCATACATAGACACAGACTCAATTACAAGATAATGGTAGGAATGCGAGTCTTAACAGGTATTCAAGTCTTTTCAGGTGCAGACAATGTGAGTGGAGATGGGGATAAGCACATGTTAAAGAGGTGTGAATTGTCTCCAGCCAGGACAGTTATTGAGATTTTGCAAGCCCAGACAAGTCGTGGGGGTTACAGATAGTGTGACATGAACCCAAAGACCCGGTTGACACCATCTTCATGTGTGCGGAACTTGGCTATCAGTTTCTGCTCAGCGACTCTGCTTTGCCGTGTGTTGTGAAGGCTGTCATGGAGAACGCTTACCCGAAGCTCAGAGGCTGAATGCCCGAGACTGCTGAAGTGTTCCCCGACTGGAATTGTGATTGTTGAGTGGTGTCCATTCATTCGTTGGTATAGCATCTGCATGGTCTCACCAATGTACCATGCCTTGGGACATCCTTTCCTGCAACATATCAGGTAGACAATGTTGGCCGAGTCACGAGAGTATGTACCGTGTACTTGATGGATCAGGTGACACGATGGCATCCATGTCGATGATCCAGCACATCTGTCTTGCATTGGTTGCTGTGGCAAGGTTGTGTGGTGTTGTGTTCACAGTTCTCCTGAAGGTTGGGTAGTTTGCTGCGTACAATCGTCTGTTTGAGATTGCGCGGTTGTTTGAAGGCAGTTAGTGGAGGTGTGGGGATGGCCTTGGCAAGATGTTCATCTTCATCGATGACATGTTGAAGGCTCTGGGTAACATGTCATAGCTTCTCCGCTCCGGGGCAGTACTGGACGATGAAGGGTACTCTGTTTGCCGTGCCCCTTGTTTGTCTTTTGAGGAGATCTGTGCGGTTTTTCGCCATGGCGCATCAGAGCTGTCGATCGATGAGTTGAGCACCATATCCTGTTCTTACAAAGGAGTTTTTCATCATCTGTAGGTGTCTGTTGCGATCCTCCTCATCAGAGCAGATCCTGTGTATATGGAGGGCTTCTCCGTCGGGGGTGGCTTCTTTTGTTTGGGGTGGGTGGTGGAGAAGGGAGAATCGTGAGGTTATGCATTGGTTATGCAGTGAAGTGCTGAGGTGACCGTCCTTGATGGAGATGCGTGTGTCCAAGAATGCAACCGATTCTGGAGAGTAGTCCATGGTGAATGTGATGGTGGGATGGAATTTGTTGATGTCATCATGTAGTTGTTTCAGTGATTGTTCACCATGACTCCAAAGGAAGAAACTGACATCAATGTATCTAATGTATAGCGCTGGTTGAAGGTCCTGTGTGGCGAAGAAGTCTTGTTCGAACCTGTGCATGAAGATGTTGGCATATGAGGTGCGAATTGGGTGTCCTTGACTGTTCCATGTGTCTGGATGAAGAACTGGTTGTTGAAGGTGAAGACATTGTGGTCCAGGATGAAGCAAATGAGTTGTAGAATTACGTCTGGAGATTGGCAGTTGTCACGTTGAGTACTGAGGCAGTTGCATCAATGCCGTTGTTGTGGTGGATGCTGGTGTAGAGTGCCGAGACATCCATTGTGACGAGGAGTGCTCCAGGTTCAACTGCTCCATGTGCGCCGAGTTTCTGTAGGAAGTCCGTAGTGTTGCGACAGAAGCTGGGGGTTCTTCGTACAATGGGTTTCAGGATGCCCTCGACATAGCCGGAGAGGTTCTCACACAGGGTACTACTGCCTGATACGATGGGACGGCTGGGTGTGTTGGCCCTGTGTATCTTCGGGAGGCCAAGGCCATCCCCACGCCTCCATTACTTGCTTTCAAACAACCGCGCAACCTCAAACAGACTAATGTACGCAGCAAACTACCCAGCCTTCAGGAGGACTGTGACCATGACACCACATAACACTGCCACAACACCCTCTGCAAGACGTGCTGGATCATCAACACGGATGCCATTGTCTCACCTGAGAACACCATCTACCAGGTACACGGTACATACTCTTGTGACTCGGCCAACATTGTCTACCTGGTACGCTGCAGGAAAGGATGTCCCGAGGCATGGTACATTGGCGAGACCATGCAGATGCTATGACAACGAATGAATTGACACCACTCGACAATCACCAGGCAGGAATGTTCCCTTCTTTTCGGGGAACACTTCAGCAGTCACGGGCATTCAGCCTCTGATCTTCGGCTAAACTTTCTCCATGGCGGCCTTCACAACACACAACACAGAATCACTGAGCAGAAACTGATAGCCAAGTTCCGCACACATGAGGACGGCTTCAACCGGGAGCTTGGGTTCATGTCACACTATCTCAAACCCCTGCGACTTCCCTCGACTTGCAAAATCTCAATAACTGTCCTGGCTGGAAACAATTCACACCTCTTTGACCTGTGCTTAACCCTCTCTTCACTCACAGTGTCTACACCTGAAAAGACTTGATTACCTGTTAAGACTCGCATTCCAACCATTATCTTGGAATTGAGTTTGTGTCTATATGTGTCCTGTTTGTGAACCGTACTCTTCACTCATCTGATGAAGGGGCAATGCTCCGAAAGCTCGTGCTACCAAATAAACCTGTTGGACTTTAACCTGGTGTTGTGAGACTACTTACTCTGTCTACCCCAGTCCAACGCCGGAAACTCCACATCATGACTTTCTGGGAGTTAGTGGCCTGATCCCGTTGGAATGAAAGGGAGCAATTGGGGACCCCAGAGGGTCGGGTGGTGGTGGGTTTTGCCCCCTGAGCATGGGAATCCTGGCACTGCCCCAGGGATAAAGTGCCCATGCCAGGGGGCACCTTGGCGCTGCCAATCAGGCATGGGGCAGTGCCAAGGGAGAGGAGCATATAGGGTCGTGGCCAAGAGGGCGGGGCCTGCTGGGGATGATCGGTGGGTTTTGGGGGGTTGCCGCTGCCACGCTGCAATTGGGGTCGATGAGGCACGAGTGATGCCAGCAATCGGGGTGGCTGTGGGGAGTGGGATCAGCAGGCGGAGGGTCAGTGGTGGGGGGAGGGGGTGCCTGCAGGTTGTGTCTGCACTGGGGTGATTTTGATCTGGGCGGGCCGGGATTTTGGTCGGGGCTGGCCGGGAAATGGGCAGGAAGGACGCGATTGGACCTCTGCAGTGCACAGTGTGTGAAAGATTCTAATGTCAACTCCCAGTGATAAAAGGCAGCATGAATTACTCCAGTTTTTTTCCGTGAATTCAACACTTGGATTTTTTTGGTAGAATTCCAGCCAAAACCTATGTTGCATTGAAATAATCCAATATTCGCATTAATTTATCAACGAAATTAATCACATTAATAAAATACCATCTCCTTAATAAATGCTGAATTTTCTATTATTGATCAACAGTTCAACCACGTACCAATTATTTATACTTTAATTCTGTTTCCCACATTGTCCCCATTATTTGCTCGAAGCTGATGGCCCTGTCACTTCCCGCTTCATCATGCAGCTATGTTTTTTTCACAAACATGTAATATTTGCAATCTTTCAGTCTGCTGATAGCAATCTAAATCATAGAAACATAGAAAATAGGAGCAGGAGGAGGCTATTTGGACCTTCAAGGCTGCTTGCTGTTCATTATGATCATGACTGATCATCCAACATGATAGTCTGATCCCACCTTCCCTTCAGATCCTTGGATCCCCTTGACCCATGCACGATAACTAACTGCTTCTTGAGAAAAAACAGGGGGTGATTCTCCCATTCCGCTGAGCTGATTTTCCAACACAGCGGGCTAGGGGATTTAGGCGGAGCCGGATTTGCTCGATAAGTGCTGCACGCTCGGCTCCAAGTGCTCTCCCAGCTCCAAACTTCCTGAGCTGCATTACTTAGCCAAATTTGAATTGAAATATAATTTAAATGCTATTAGCGGGCTCCAGACTGAAGTCTCTGTCACACTATCCTCTCACCGCCCCGTCAGCAGTATTTCAATCCAACGCAGTTTACAGTAGCTCCCCACTAACTGGTAGCTGGTGGCTGACCCCGCTTTAGTGAACGGGGGTAACGAGGGTCGGGAGGCGGGGTTGCCCCCTGGGTATTAGCACTTTGACAGCCCCAGCGTGGGCTCACCCTGGTTATGGACACTGACACCATTGGGAAAACCCTTTTTGCATCTACTCTGTCTACTCCTGTTAGAAATTACAACATTTCTATGAGATCCTCCCTCATTCTTCTAAACTTTATGAGTACAGTCCTAACCACTTCGATCTCACTGCCGATTGGGCATGGGGCAGTACCAAGGGGGCGGGACCTTCGGGGGCATCATGGGGGCGATCGGTGCGAGTGGAGGTCCTGCTGCCACTCTGCACATTGGTGCTGCAGGGGCTTGGGGTGTGGTCGAGATGGGCTGGGGGCGGGGAATCGGGGCTGGACCCGGGCATGCTTGGGGGTGGCAGCGACTGGGTCATGGGGGTTGAGAGAGCACGAGTTGCAGGGTCGTGGGGTTGGTCAGTGGTCGAACTGGCCAGCACTCGAGAATCTGGCAGACACGGGCCACGTGCGTGCGCCGATCTCGCGGTTGACAGATCGGCACATGCACAATGGCACGCTCAGGCCTATGCTGCCGGCCTCTGCAGCGGAGGCAGGCCCCGCCCCCTGATTTCATTGCATAATATACGCTAGTGCAATCTGCAGTGCACAAAGTGTGGGAGATCCTTCTCTGAAGTCCCAGTAAAATAAAGCAGTGCGATTTACTCCAGTTTTCACGCAAATTCAACGCTTAGACATTTTTTGGAAGAATTGCTCCCAGAATGTTTCCACCTCAACTGTTTTCTGTGGTGGGACTTCCACAGGCTGATCACTCTCTGGGTGAAGATATCACTCCTCATCTCTTTCTTTAACAGTCTACCCTGTATGTTAAGACGGGTAACCCTGGTTATGGACACTGACACCATTGGGAAAACCCTTTTTGCATCTACTCTGTCTACTCCTGTTAGAAATTACAACATTTCTATGAGATCCTCCCTCATTCTTCTAAACTTTATGAGTACAGTCCTAACCACTTCGATCTCTGCATTCCCCCTGCAGCAAATGCATCATTCCTCAGGTAAGGAGATCGAAATTGCACACAATAGAAACATTATATTATTGGACCATGAGGAATCTGCAATAATTACCCTCCATTCTCCCAGTAACAACTGAGCACAGAGAGGTCGAGAGTCTTTTCCAACTTGAGCAATGAATATTGTTTAAACAGCTGCATATTTATTTTCATCCTGTCACATCAGAATATCACACCTCCCTCATTGCAACGTCACAAGCATCCTGTTCTTCAGTGAAGAAAGATGCAAATTTCAAACTTAGTACCCGATGTTACAACTCTCTGGACTTTCCACCAGTAACTTACCAGTTTCACTGTGGAACTCTGACACTGGCTGTCTGAACCATTGCTCATTATAGAGTTCCAGCTTCGAGCAGACTGGAGAGCTGCCTTCCAAGCTCTCTCCCAGCGATCAGCTGAACTAACATGTTCACTTTCCTCCGGGATGATGAATGAAGGAAGTTGCTAGCACTCCACTTCCAGCCTCTAGGTGCTGGGTAATTATTGGTAGCCTGCATTCCGAAGCTCTAACACACAATAGAGTCCCAGATGGAAATTAAATTTAACCTCCACACAGACAAACATGGCTTGTTCAGCCTGAAAACTCATTACAGCTTCCTTGCAAGCACAGAACCATTAAGTTACCTGCCCAAAACTATAACGTTTTTCTACTTTTTATCCATACAAATACAAATTCCTTAAACAATCTACCTTTTCCTAGCACAAAGATACCTAGGACTTTTCTCAACACAGATTCTGCCAATCCATTTAAAGAATGTTAGTTTTGTCCCTCATCCATGTTGTTCTCCCTCTGATTATCCTGTCACCATTTGTCTATCCTTAATCTACTTCAGGATACCGCTTTCTATTAGAACAATTTAATAAATTATCTGACACTTATTCTGAATTTAGCTCAATGCTTTGACTTTTATGATTCTTTAATCCCTGCTAAATAACGAACCTTTCATTTATAATAATCTTCTACTGTTCCTGTTACTTTAATTCATGCTATTTTCTCATTCAGGGAACTCTGACCATTTCGTATTTTCGGAGGTTTTTGTAGGGGGAGAGTAAACAGCAAATGGCGTGTTCCACGATGAAACCAATGGATCCTGAGAACGAAAAATAAACAATGAAGACCAGTATTCTCATTGTCCCCATTTTACTGGTGTTACATTATATATTATACAAGACCAGTTCAAGCCAGTATTCATAGTAATCTGTTGTACTGACATTGCATTATAAAATAGACAAGACCGATTCAGACCAGTATTCTTATTTCGCTGTTTGACTGGTGTTGCATTTTAATCATAGCTGATCAGTTCAGACTCGCATTCTTAGTTCCCCATTTTATAGCTTTCCTTTTGGGTTAATTAGGAAGCGGGATGCTGTCCTGCAATTAGAATTAATGGAACTAGGTAGAAAATTAGCAGTCAGGACCTCAAATGTAATGAGCCCCGAATTACGTGCGAGGGAGTACAGAAATATGATAAGACATGAATGCATGATTGGAAATATAGTGCAGCAGGGAATTCTTTAGATTTTTGGGACATTGGGGTTTGCTCCGGGGAGATGGCATGAGCAAAACCGGATAAGGCTTCTCCTGAAAATAGGGAGCTCTGGGTTCCTCGAAGAGCTTTATACGAAGTCAGCCAGGTTGTGAGAACGAAGGGGAAATGTTAAGGTGAAATACCAGTGTGCACAAAATACTGGGAGAGAGAGATAGCACTAGTCTAGAGAATAGTAAGTTCAAAAGTGAAGGCGGAGTAAGGAAGAAAGTAGCAATGTCTAAATCAGAGTTCCTATGCATCTATGTGAATTTGAAGAGTAGAAGAAGTGAGATTGGGGAGTTACCAGCACAGATTCCAGTGTGGAAAAATGAAGGTCTGCTGAATACTGAGACCTGGTTACAGCAAGGGCAGAACTGGGTGTTAAATATTCCTGGGAACAAGGTTTTTAGAAAAGCAAGAACTGAGAGGAAAGGAGGGTGTGGCGGTAATGGTTAAAGGGGAGCCTTGCAATGCTGGAGAAAGAACTCGTCCCAGCGGGTTCAAGGTAGAATCAATTTGGTTAGAGGAAAGGAACAAGAAAGGTGCATTTATATTATTCCCTGTGTAGACTACAAACCAGCCATTGTGAAGGCTGAAGCAGAATATGTTTGCAAATTAATTGCTGGAAAATGCAAATATTATAAAGTAGTTACAATTTCATTTCTTGAATGTATACGTGGACAATGGTACTCTAATGAATGTGGGGGTTGGGGTGGGGGATTCAACGGACCCTAATATATAGAACATAGAACATTACAGCGCAGTACAGGCCCTTCGGCCCTCGATGTTGCGCCGACCAGTGAAACCAATCTAAAGCCCCTCTAATCTACACTATTCCAATATCATCCATATGTTTATCCAATAACTATTTGAATGCTCTTAATGTTGACGAGTCCACTACTGCTGCAGGCAGGGCATTCCACGCCCTTACTACTCTGAGTAAAGAACCTACCTCTAACATCTGTCCTATATCTCTCACCCCTCAATTTAAAGCTATGTCCCCCTCATGTTAGCCATCACCATCAGAGGAAAAAGGCTCTCACTATCCACCCTATCTAATCCTCTGATCAGCTTGTATGCCTCTATTAAGTCGCCTCTAATACTTCTTCTCTCTAACGAAAACAACCTCAAGTCCCTCAGCCTTTCCTCATACGATCTTCCCACCATGGTAAATCTCCTCTGCACCCTTTCCAATGCTTCCACATCTTTCCTATAATGCGGCAACCAGAACTGTATGCAATGCTCCAAGTGCAGCTGCGCCAGAGTTTTGTACAGTTGCAGCATGACCTCCCGGCACCGAAACTCAATCTCTCTACCAATAAAAGCTAACACACCGTACGCCTTCTTAACAACCCTATCAACCTGGGTGCCAACTTTCAGGGATCTATGCACATGGACATCCAGATCCCTCTGTTCATCCACACTACCAAGTATCTTATCATTAGCCCAGTACTCTGTATTCCTGTTACTCCTTCCAAAGTGAATCACCTCACACTTTTCCGCATTAAACTTCATTTGCCACCTCTCAGCCCAGCTCTGCAGCTTACCTATGTCCCCCTGTAACCTGCAACAACCTTCTGCACTGTCCACATTAAACTCCATTTGCAACCTCTCAGCCCAGCTCTGCAGCTTATCTATATCCCTCTGTAACCTGCCACTTCCCTCTGCACTGTCCACAACTCCACCGACTTTAGTGTCATCCGCATATTTACGAATCCATCCTTCTACGCCCTCATCCAGGTCGTTAATAAAAATGACAAACAGCAGTGGCCCCAAAACAGATCCTTGCGGTACACCACTAGTAACTGAACTCCAGGATGAATATTTCCCATCAACCACCAACCTCTGTTTTCTTACAGCTAGGCAATTCCTGATCCAAACCACTAAATCACCCTCAATCCCATGTGTCCGTATTTTCTGCAAAAGATTACCATGGGGAACCTTATCAAACGCTTTGCTCAAATCCATATACACCATATCAACCACTTTACCCTCACCCACTTCTTTGGTCACCTTCTCAAAGAACTCAATAAGGTTTGTGAGGCACGACCTACCCTTCACAAAACCGTGCTGACTATCCCTAATCAAATTATTCCTTTCTCAGTGATTATATATCCTATCTCTTATAATCCTTTCCAAAACTTTGCCCACAACAGAAGTAAGGCTCACCGGCCTATAATTACCAGGGTTGTCCCTACTCGCCTTCTTGAACAAGGGGACAACATTTGCTATCCTCCAGTCTTCTGGCACTATCCCTGTAGATAATGACGACACAAAGATCAAAGCCAAATGCGCTGCAATCTCCTCTCTAGCCTCCCAGAGAATCCTAGGATAAATCCCATCCGGCCCAGGGGACTGATCTATTTTTACCCTTTCCAGAATTGATATATGATAATATATATATATATATATATATATATATATATCTAATATATAATACTGACAGCCAATATAAAGGGGAATGCTAACGTCATCTCTCTGGGTGTGAATTGTAAAACGGTGGTAAGTGGAAAGCAGGGAGTAATAGGTCCTATAAAAGGCAATTCATGCATTGAGCCCGAGGGCATGGCTGAGGTATTAAAGTAAAACCTTGTATCTGCGATTACCAAGGAGACATTTTCTATGAGGGCCATGGGAACACAACACACCTCTGCCACGGGAGGGTTCACAATTGATAAGGAGGAAGTGATGAATAGATTATCACTGCTGAAATATGACAAGTCACTGCTAATGGATGAGATGTAAAAAAGGACATTGAAGGAGTGAGAATGGAAATTGCAGGGGCTGTCTATAATCTTTCAGTTTCCCTGGGCTCTGATATGGTGCTCTGGACTGGAGAATTGCAAATGTTCCAGCCTTGCTCAAAGAAAGATTTTAAGGATCGTCCATGCAAGTACAGACTATTAAGTTTAATATTTCATTTATTATTTGCACATGTATTGGGATGTCGTGAAATGTATTGTTTCTTGAGCGCTATACAGACAAAACACACCGTTCAGAAGGGACATGGGGGGAGAAGGAAAGGAGAGGGTGCAGAATGTAATGTTAAAGAGCTTTGAAAGCATAGGACAAGAGTAACATGTCATGACAGTATTAGTAGTCACGTGGAAAATGGAGTTGGGTAAGACAAGCCAACATGGATTTATAAAGCTGCTGGAGTTAAAAGTTTCTCGAGTTTTTTTTGGGGAGGAAACAAACAGAAAGTTTCAACAAGGATAATGCTATTGATGTGTACTTTAAGAAGGCATTATATATCAAGCAATACAAAGGACGTGTGAGAAAGGTTGTCTTTCATGGAATGAAATAGACATTAGCAACATAGGTAGGAAAAAAATGGCTGAAAAATTGGGCCTCAACCGGGATATTGGGTTTATGTCACACTATTTGTAACTCCCACAGTTGCGTGGACCTGCAGAGTTTCACTGGCTGTCTTGTCTGGAGACAATACACATCTTTTTAGCCTGTCTTGATGCTCTCTCCACTCCCATTGTTTTGTTTCTTAAAGACTGGATTAGTTGTGAGTATTCGCATTCCAACCATTATTCATGTAAATTGAGTCTGTGTCTTTATAAGTTCTGTTTGTGAACAGAATTCCCACTCACCTGAAGAAGGGGCTCAGAGCCTCGAAAGCTTGTGTGGCTTTTGCTACCAAATAAACCTGTTGGACTTTAACCTGGTGTTGTTAAACTTCTTACTGTGAAAAATTGGAAGCAGGGTGCAATGCTCCATGGATAAATTGCGGGCTGAGAAATGGCTGTTGTGGTGTTCCAAAGGCATAAGGATTGTGACAAATGCTTTTCCTTGAATATATTCTGATCTAGATCTTGATGTGGAGAGGATAATTGCAAATCTTGCGGCGCACAAAGGTGCAGAATATTGCGAACTGTGAGGAGGACAGTGTGGAAGTCCAAATGGGTATTGTTACAAGTCAGGTTGGATACTTCAAGGTGTTCTATGAAGTGCGACTGACCTGTAATGTTTTACATTGAATTTCGCTTAAGATGAGCATAAAACGTTTCAATTCAAGTGTGATTCAATGAACCCACGAAGAGCTTTTATCAAAAGCAATGTTTAATTAAGAATATTCTTGACATGTATAGTATGAATCCTAGCAAGAACATTTAACAATTACAAACAAGAAACACAGCAATCACGATAATATATAACTCTAAAGGAAATATCTCTAATGTCTTCCAACCAAAGACAGCATCCAACACATAAAACCATACAAATGAACGCGTTACAACATAGCTTAATGTCCACTTATTACAGGAATCCCACCTGCTGATTTGAATGTTGAAAATCCCTTGTGAAGAAACACAGAAGCGGTTGTAGAAAAACATCTGTTTCCCCTAAACTCAGCGTCTTTAAGGCAGAAGCTAAACTGTTTCCCGAAGTGAACCTGAAAGCCCCAATAATAAACAAACCTATCACCTGACTGCCACGGCTTAGCCCCAGCCCCATTGACATCGATGAATCTGTAAGCTGCAGGATTTCTTAAAGGTACACTCACATGACAGTATAGACAAGTTGCTGGAGTGGGCATAAAGTTGGCAACTGTACTTATTTGCGTTGAGGTGAAAATTGATGCATTTTGGTTGGAGGAAAATGGAGAGACAATAAAATATAAGGCATACAATTCTCATTGAGGACAGGAACTGGGGAACGTGTGCACATGCACATCGATCATTGAACGTGACAGGAATAGGTCAGCTTTGCTATGGGTACGATTGCGCAAAGCCCTACGGTGATTTACTTCAAGGTGAAAGTGAATGGAAAACTTTGGTTTGAGGGTATAAACTGACAGGAGGATGGAGTCAGTGAGGTCAGGCTGTGCGTATCCCGGGGAGGATGGAGTCAGTGAAATCAGACTGTGCATGACAAAGGGAGGAGGGATTATGATCCAGTTAATAAATTAGTACCAGTTCATAGCTGTGTCACAGAGCAGACTGTTATCAAGTTCAAATTGCATTTTTGCATCCGTCACGAGCCATGCTAATGACTCGGGTTTGATGCTGCAGTGAAATGGACCTGTGATGAGTTACCGTCATTCAGAGGAGCAGTGACAAGACTGCTCTGATTTCCATTGTGTTCTCCAGCCTGGCGAGATTAAAGGTCAGAATCAATCCCTGCTTCAGCTCAAGATCAAGTGTCCTCTATTGGAGGGTGTGACTGTAGGGTATGGAAATTGAAATAGATAATTGTGCAACAGAACGTTTTGCTAATCTGATAATTAGAATCTATCCAACACAAAGAGGTATTTGCACCTGGAGGTGTGCAATGTCTGTAATAATCATCCAGCTCTTCTCCAGATGACACAATGTATAGATTTCATAGCGAGGGAATTGAACCCGGACTGTTAGTTTACCAGACAAGAGGTCCTTAGGAAACTGAAAGTAGTTATTAATAATTGCAAGTTAAAATATGCTTGTTTCCAGGAGAGATGCTGCATTTTGTGAGTTAAATATTTCTAGTGGCTGGGTAGAAAGAGGGAAGTGAGTGACCATCTGGAGGGACATCAGCGTCACAGGTGAGGGAGTTCCTGAGTACTGGAATTGTCCTATAGATAGCTGGTATTGGGAACTGCCTATATTGAGCTCAAACAACTCAGCATCTTGTCTGGAACTGAGCATAATTTAAATTGTAATTATTAATAACTGGTTATTGAGGACTGACGGGGAATGTCAGTGGTCTCTACCTGTGATGCTGCTGAAAGAAAGCCAAGCCCAATGGAGAAAGAACATTTGCAGATTGCCTGGGCTTGCCTGGACGCGTTTCAAATCAGAATACACAGGTCGAGTAAGAATGAAACAGATCGGGTACTGGGATCTGGAAAAAAAACAGAAAATGCTGGAAAAACACAGTAGCTGTGGCAGCATCGTGGAGAGAGAAACAGAGATAACATTGGGGTTCGAACCAAGAGTCATCTTGGACTCAACATGTTTACTCTGTTTTCTTTCCCTCAGGTGCTGCCGGACTTGCTGGGATTTTCCAGCACCTTCTCTTTTTAATTTTGAGAATTGAACAGAATTATCAGTGGCCCTGCGTCGCAAATAAATTTCCTGAAATATTACATGTAAAATGTATGGCTGTTATAACATAGAACATAGAACATAGAACAGTACAGCACAGAACAGGCCCTTCGGCCCACGATGTTGTGCCGAGCTTTATCTGAAACCAAGATCAAGCTATCCCACTCCCTATCATCCTGGTGTGCTCCATGTGCCTATCCAATAACAGCTTAAATGTTTCTAAAGTGTCTGACTCCACTATCACTGCAGGCAGTCCATTCCACACCCCAACCACTCTCTGCGTAAAGAACCTACCTCTGATATCCGTCCTGTATCTCCCACCACGAACCCTATAGTTATGCCCCCTTGTAATAGCTCCATCCACCCGAGGAAATAGTCTTTGAACGTTCACTCTATCTATCCCCTTCATCATTTTATACACCTCTATTAAGTCTCCCCTCAGCCTCCTCCGCTCCAGAGAGAACAGCCCTAGCTCCCTCAACCTTTCCTCATAAGACCTACCCTCCAAACCAGGCAGCATCCTGGTAAATCTCCTCTGCACTCTTTCCAGTGCTTCCACATCCTTCTTATAGTGAGGTGACCAGAACTGCACACAATATTCCAAATGTGGTCTCACCAAGGTCCTGTACAGTTGCAGCATAACCCCACGGCTCTTAAACTCCAACCCCCTGTTAATAAAAGCTAACACACTATAGGCCTTCTTCACAGCTCTATCCACTTGACTGGCAACCTTTAGAGATCTGTGGATATGGACCCCAAGATCTCTCTGTTCCTCCACAGTCTTCAGAACCCTACCTTTGACCCTGTAATCCACATTTAAATTAGTCCTACCAAAATGAATCACCTCACATTTATCAGGGTTAAACTCCATTTGCCATTTTTCAGCCCAGCTTTGCATCCTATCTATGTCTCTTTGCAGCCTACAACAGCCCTCCACCTCATCCACTACTCCACCAATCTTGGTGTCATCAGCAAATTTACTGATCCACCCTTCAGCCCCCTCCTCTAAGTCATTAATAAAAATCACAAAGAGCAGAGGACCAAGCACTGATCCCTGCGGCACACCGCTAGCAACCTGCCTCCAATCCGAAAATTTTCCATCGACCACCACCCTCTGTCTTCGGTCAGACAGCCAGTTACCTATCCAATCGGCCAACTTTCCCTCTATCCCACACCTCCTCACTTTCATCATAAGCCGACCATGGGGGACCTTATCAAACGCCTTACTAAAATCCATGTATATGACATCAACTGCCCTACCTTCATCAACACACTTAGTTACCTCCTCAAAAAATTCTATCAAATTTGTGAGGCACGACTTGCCCTTCACGAATCCGTGCTGACTATCTCGGATTAATCCGCATCTTTCTAAATGGTCGTAAATCCCATCCCTAAGGACCCTTTCCATCAATTTACCAACCACCGAAGTAAGACTAACCGGTCTATAATTACCAGGGTCATTTCTATTCCCTTTCTTAAAC
Source organism: Mustelus asterias (assembly GCF_964213995.1). Classification (NCBI taxonomy): domain Eukaryota; kingdom Metazoa; phylum Chordata; class Chondrichthyes; order Carcharhiniformes; family Triakidae; genus Mustelus; species Mustelus asterias. The sequence goes on from NW_027590146.1 coordinate 110,858, forward strand.
AGAGGAACAACATTCGCCATTCTCCAGTCCTCTGGCACCATCCCCGTGGACAGCGAGGACCCAAAGATCAACGCCAAAGGCTCTGCAATCTCATCCCTTGCCTCCCACAGAATCCTAGGATACATTTCATCAGGCCCAGGGGACTTATCGACCTTCAGTTTATTCAAAACTGCCAAGACATCCTCCCTCCGAACATCTATTTCCTCCAGCCTATTAGCCTGTAACACCTTCTCTTCCTCAAAAACATGGCCCCTCTCCTTGGTGAACACTGAAGAAAAGTATTCATTCATCACCTCGCCTATCTCTACTGACTCCATACACAAGTTCCCACTACTGTCCTTGACCGGCCCTAACCTCACCCTGGTCATTCTTTTATTCCTCACATAAGAGTAAAAAGCCTTGGGGTTTTCCTTGATCCGACCCGCCAAGGACTTCTCATGTCCCCTCCTAGCTCTCCTAAGCCCCTTTTTCAGCTCATTCCTTGCTAACTTGTAACCCTCAATCGAGCCATCTGAACCTTGTTTCCTCATCCCTACATAAGCTTCCCTCTTCCTTTTCACAAGACATTCCACCTCTTTTGTGAACCATGGTTCCCTCACTCGGCCATTTCCTCCCTGCCTGACAGGAACATACCTATCAAGGACATCCAGTATTTGTTCCTTGAAAAAGTTCCACTTTTCATTAGTTCCTTTCTCTGACAGTTTCTGTTCCCAACTTATGCCCCCTAATTCTTGCCTAATCGCATCATAATTACCCCTCCCCCAATTGTAAACCTTGCCCTGCCGTACGGCCCTATCCCTCTCCATTGCAATTACAAAAGACACCGAATTGTGGTCACTATCTCCAAATTGCTCTCCCACAACCAAATCTAACACTTGGCCTGGTTCATTTCCCAGTACCAAATCCAATGTGGCCTCACCTCTAGTCGGCCCATCCACATATTGTGTCAGGAAACCCTCCCGCACACACTGCACAAAAACTGCCCCATCCAAACTATTTGACCTACAAAGGTTCCAATCAATATTTGGAAAGTTAAAGTCCCCCATGACAATTACCCTGTGATCCCCACACATATCCATAATCTGCTTAGCAATTTCTTCCTCCACATCTCTATTACTATTTGGGGGCCTATAGTAAACTCCTAGCAACGTGACCGCTCCTTTCCTATTTCTAACTTCAGCCCATATTACCTCAGTGTGCAGATCCCCACGAAGTGCCTTTCCGCAGCCGTTAAACTATCCTTGATTAACAATGCCACTCCTCCACCTCTTTTACCAGCTTCCCTACACTTAGTGAAACATCTATACCCCGGAACGTCCAACAACCATTCCTGTCCTTGTTCTACCCACGTCTCCGTAATGGTCACAACATCGTAGTCCCAAGTACCAATCCACGCCCCAAGTTCATCTACCTTGTTCCGGATGCTCCTTGCATTGAAGTAGACACACTTCAACCCACCTTCCTGTCTACCAGTACCCACCCTTGACCCTGATACCTTCCCCAATACCTCACCACCCTCACTGACTTCTGGACTACAACTCCCTTTCCCACTCCCCTGACAAATTAGTTTAAACCCCCCTGAAGAGCCGTAACAAATTTCCCTCCGAGGATATTGGTGCCCCTCTGGTTCAGGTGCACCCCGTCCTGTTTGTACAGGTCCCACCTTCCCCAGAACGTGTTCCAATTATCCACGTATCTGAAACCCTCCCTCCTACACCATCCCTGCAACCACATATTTAACTGCACTCTCTCCCTGTTCCTCAACTCGCTATCACGTGGTACCGGCAACGTACCAGAGATGACCACATGTTTCGTCTTGGCTCTCAGCTTCCAGCCCAGCTCCAGAAATTCCTGCTTTAAATCCCCGTCCCTTCTCTTACCTATGTCATTGGTACCAATGTGCACCACGACTTGTGACTGTTTCCCCTCCCCCTTCAGAATCTGGAAAACACGGTCTGAGACATCACGGACCTTGGCACCCGGTAGGCAACATACCATCTGTGAGTCTCTTTTGCTGCCACAGAACCTCCTATCTATCCCTCTAACTAACTTATGAGGAGTTTCTCGGTGTAATTTTAAATGGAAAATTGTATTTATTACAGAGAATCAGAATTTGGAATCGTCTAACGCCACGATGGCTGAAGGATCAGATCCAACATCTTCGACAAGAGTGAAAATGGATGCGGGTAGGTTCAGAAAATAATTAAAATCGTAATTTCTTACAGGACAAAGTTTCAGATTTTTAGCATGAATCCACAGCTCAAATGGGAAGTGAAAAAGAGAACAGGGTCTGAGTAGGAGGAGGAACTGGGTGACCATCGAGAGGTTCATCCTAGTCACAGATGGAGGGAGCTCATGAGCTCTGGTACTGTCCAATAGATAGCTGGGGGCTATAAGGTGAATCCAGACAGTGACGAAACCGGAAAATCCCACTCAAGATCAACAGACGTTTCCATGGTCCACCCCTCCCCCGCTCTGATTCTCCTGCCATGTGGGACGGTAAAATACACCCCAACAAACTGCAGCACGGTTTGAACAGTGAATTAAGCTCCCAGCTGATACCACTGGACAAGTCAAATCTCAGGATCGAACCTGGCTTAATTGATCCTAACGTTTATTATTTCTGTAGTGTTTGGATGTTTACTTTGGATGGCAACGACTGAACTGAGCCACTGACTCCATCCTCCCCGGGTTACACACTGTCTGATCTCACTGACCCCATCCTCCCCGGGTTCCACACTGTCTGATCTCACTGACTCCATCCTCCCCGGGTTACTCACTGTCTGATCTCACTGACTCCATCCTCCCCGGGTTACACACTGTCTGATCTCACTGACTCCATCCTCCCCGGGTTACACACTGTCTGATCTCACTGACTCCATCCTCCCCGGGTTACACACTGTCTGATCTCACTGACTCCATCCTCCCCGGGTTACACACTGTCTGATCTCACTGACTCCATCCCCCTCGTGTTACACAGTGTCTGATCTCACTGACTCCATCCTCCCCGGGTTACACACTGTCTGATCTCACTGACTCCATCCTCCCCGGATTACACACTGTCTGACCTCACTGACTCCATCCTCCCTGGGTTACACACTGTCTGATCTCACTGACTCCATCCTCCCCGGGTTACACACTGTCTGATCTCACTGACTCCATCCTCCCCGGGTTACACACTGTCTGATCTCACTGACTCCATCCTCCCCGGGTTACACACTGTCTGATCTCACTGACTCCACCCTCCCCGGGTTACACACTGTCTGATCTCACTGACTCCACCCTCCCCGGGTTACACACTGTCTGATCTCACTGACTCCATCCTCCCCGGGTTACACACTGTCCGATCTCACTGACTCCATCCTCCCCGGGTTACACACTGTCCGATCTCACTGACTCCATCCTCCCCGGGTTACACACTGTCTGATCTCACTGACTCCATCCTCCCCGGGTTACACACTGTCTGATCTCACTGACTCCATCCTCCCCGGGTTACACACTGTCTGATCTCACTGACTCCATCCTCCCCGGGTTACACACTGTCTGATCTCACTGACTCCACCCTCCCCGGGTTACACACTGTCTGATCTCACTGACTCCACCCTCCCCGGGTTACACACTGTCTGATCTCACTGACTCCATCCTCCCCGGGTTACACACTGTCCGATCTCACTGACTCCATCCTCCCCGGGTTACACACTGTCCGATCTCACTGACTCCATCCTCCCCGGGTTACACACTGTCCGATCTCACTGACTCCATCCTCCCCGGGTTACACACTGTCTGATCTCACTGACTCCATCCTCCCCGGGTTACACACTGTCTGATCTCATTGACTCCATCCTCCCCGGGTTACACACTGTCTGATCTCACTGACTCCATCCTCCCCGGGTTACACACTGTCTGATCTCACTGACTCCATCCTCCCCGGGTTACACACTGTCTGATCTCACTGACTCCACCCTCCCCGGGTTACACACTGTCTGATCTCACTGACTCCATCCTCCCCGGGTTACACACTGTCTGATCTCACTGACTCCATCCTCCCCGGGTTACACACTGTCTGATCTCACTGACCCCATCCTCCTCGGGTTACACACTGTCTGATCTCACTGACTCCATCCTCCCCGGGTTACACACTGTCTGATCTCACTGACTCCATCCTCCCCGGGTTACACACTGTCTGATCTCACTGACTCCACCCTCCCCGGGTTACACACTGTCTGATCTCACTGACTCCATCCTCCCCGGGTTACACACTGTCTGATCTCACTGACTCCATCCTCCCCGGGTTACACACTGTCTGATCTCACTGACTCCATCCTCCCCGGGTTACACACTGTCTGATGTTTTACTACTTTCCCCATTTTTCTGTCCCGGGTCTGTTCACATTTTGGGTGAAAAGTGGAAATTGGCTATTTGCTCTCCGAGCTGAGGATAGATGTGCAGAAACAGCGTGTGTTTGAAAAGTGTAACAGTAACAGGAGGTATACTCAGTGTTATAATGCTGTGCCTATTCAGACTAGAATCACCCAGAAACACTCAGTTTTGATGCTGTCTGTATTCAGACCAGAATCTGCACGGTGGCACACTGGTTAGCACTGCTGCCTCACAGCGCCAGGGACCAGAGTTCAATTCCCAGCTTGGGTCACTGTCTGTGTGCGGTTTGCACATTCTCCCCGTGTCCACGTGGGTTTACTCCGGGCGCTCCGGTTTCCTCCCACAATCCAAAGATGTGCGGGTGAGGTGCATTGGCCATGCTAAATTGCCCCTTAGTGTCAGAGGGACTGGCTGGGATAAATGCATGGGGTTGTGGGGATAGGGCCCGGGTGGGATAGTGGTCAGTGCAGACTCGATGGGCCAAATGGCCTCCTTCTGCACTGTAGGATTCTATGATTCTATAAGCACCCAAACATACTCTGTTATAATGCTCTCTGTATTCAGAACACAATCACCCAGATATTCTTTTAATCCCCATTCTCCTGCCTTTTCCACATAACCCCTGATCCCCTTATTAATCAAGAACCTATCTATCTCTGTGTTAAAGACACTCAATGACCCGGCCTCCACAACTTTATGTGGCAAAGACTTCCACAGATTCACCATTCTCCGGCAAAATAAATTCCTCCTTATCTCTGTTTTAAACGATCCGCCCTTTAGCCTGATATTGTGCCCTCTGGTTCTAGTTTTTTCCTACTAGTGGCAATATGTTCTCCACGTCCACTCTATCCAGGCCTCGCAGTATCCTGTAAGTTTCAATAAGATCCCTCCTTCATCTTTTTGAATTCCAACGAATAAGGACCCAGAGTCCTAAACCGTTCCTCATACGACAAGCTCTTCATTCCGGGGATCATTCTTGTGAACCTCCTCTGGACCCTTTCCAAGGCCAGCACATCCTTCCTTAGAAACGGGGCCCAAAACTGCTCACAATGCGCCAAATGGGGTCTGTCCAGAGCCGTATAGAGCCTCAGAAGTACATCCCTGCTCTTGTATTCTAGCCGTCTCTACATGAATGCTAACATTGCATTTGCCTTCCTAACTGCCGACTGGACCTGCCCGTTAACCTTAAGAGAATCTTGAACAATGACTCCCAAGTCCCTTTGTGTTTCTGATTTCCTAAACATTTTCCCATTTAGAAAATAGTCTATGCCTCCATTCCTCCTTCCAAAGTGCATAACCTCACACTTTTCCACATTATATTCCATCTGCCACTTCTTTGCCCACTCTCCTAACCTGTCCAAGTCCTTCTGCAGCCCACTGCTTCCTCAATATTACCTGTCCCTCTACAGATCTTTGTACCATCTGAAACTTAGCAACAGTGCCTTCAGTTCCTTCCTCCAATCTTGTTCTTGAATCTTGCCTTCTGGATTTTACAGACAAGTAAGAAATGAGTTTTACAGTGAGCAATAAACTCTAACAACTGCCGACTGCCTCTCTCTGGATCTGAAATACCGTGGGAATGATATACACCATTAGCAAGTTAACAAAATGAGGGACTTGGTATAAAATGATCAGTGATTTATCAAACAATTCAGTAAACAGATAATGTTTAATTCGCACCCAATTCTCAAATAGAGAAGGGTGTGGTGAGGGATTGTACTGATCAGGCTGAAGGTCGTGTTTATGACTCTGGTGTGCAATTGATCTTTACCCAGGGTGTGTGCAGTAAACGGTTGAATTCCCTGCACGAATTTATCCAGGCTCTCTGGAAACAGGATCGGGAGCGGCTGCTCAAGGTAAGAACCAGAACATTCTGACCATATATAGATAATCTCAGCCATCTGGACTTTTGGCGCAGTAATTCCATAGATTCATAACTTAGAACGCCGGAGTTGGCCAGTGTGTCTGTCTTCGCTCTCTGTCAGAACAATCCAACCAGTCCCTCTATCCAGTGTGTCTGTCTTCGCTCTCTGTCAGAACAATCCAACCAGTCCCTCTATCCAGTGTGTCTGTCTTCACTCTCTGTCAGAACAATCCAACCAGTCCCTCTATCCAGTGTGTCTGTCTTCGCTCTCTGTCAGAACAATCCAACCAGTCCCTCTATCCAGTGTGTCTGTCTTCGCTCTCTGTCAGAACAATCCAACCAGTCCCTCTATCCAGTGTTTCTGTCTGTAGCACCTCATCCTGTCGTTCAATGGTTTTTCGTTTCCGTTTGAACTCGATAAAAATGCTTCTCAATCCTCCCATCAATGGTAACTGTTACTCTGCAGTTAATATTAATTTGTCCATTGTTTGCAACATCATGTGAAACCTTGTCTCAACCCCTCTTCTACATTAATGGTACAACTGTGTTCTTCCGTGCCTGGTATGATTTGTTCATTTTCTTCTCCATCCTCTGTGAAGCTGTTACACCTTCTGAAGGTGTTCTTTATGGGCGGCACGGTAGCACAGTGGTTAGCACTGCTGCTTCACAGCTCCAGGGACCTGGGTTCGATTCCCGGCTCGGGTCACTGTCTGTGTGGAGTTTGCACATTCTCCTCGTGTCTGCGTGGGTTTCCTCCGGGTGCTCCGGTTTCCTCCCACAGTCCAAAGATGTGCGGGTTAGGTTGATTGGCCATGCCAAAAAATTGCCCCTTAGTGACCTGGGATGCGTAGATTAGAGGGATTAGCGGGTAAAATATGTAGGGATATGGGGGTAGGGCCTGGGTGGGATTGTGGTCGGTGCAGACTCGATGGGCCGAATGGCCTCTTTCTGTACTGTAGGGTTTCTATGATTTCTCTCAAGTGCATATCCTTTGTTCGAGGCCATGCTGCTGCTTAAAACTGAACCAATGTTTCATAACGTTTCATCATAACCTCCTGAGCCGAAGCAAGTCAGCTCGGGCCTGAAGGGTGAGGGCGGGGGCGTCATAACTGTGAGGTACCCCAAATATGTCCCTATGACTGGCCAGAGTTCCTTTACTCAGGGTTGCACGGCAGTGCCATTCCCTCTGGTGGATCTGTTCTCCGATGTGACGGACATTGAGTGATTCCATTCCAAGAAATGAAACAAACACACAGAGCCAATTACCAAGTATTGAGGCTAATTAGTTGCTTTCTTTCTGAACACAGCTAAGGCCGAAAATAAAAAGAAAATCACAGATAACCAACTAGAGACCACCTCTAGAACATTCTCCTCATTACTCTACTGTTCCTATGACGGAAAATGCACAAGTTCGGGGCAGTAAAATATGATAGAAGCCAGGCTACCGAGATTAATGGATCAACAACACAAATAGATTACATTTACTCGGATAGAAGTGTGGCAAAATAGAGTGTGACAATCTAGCGATTGGAAGCAAAGATATTTCAACGGGAGAGCTCATTGTTTCCTATCCTCTGGTGTCTGAACCAATAAACCAACAATGCTGTTTGAACTTTGCTCTCTTTGACAAGTTTATAGTCCAATAATAAAGACGTTACACGGGAGGTATTAAAATGAGAAAAACATCACAACCAATAACTGTAGGATATTTCTCTGTGGGTATGAAAGAGCGGAGGGAAATTTAATCACTATCAACAGACACAAAATATTAATACCTCTGTCAAAATTGATCATTGGTTAATCAGAATAATTCAATGCAAATGATACCGTGTTTAATTCAGATCCAGTTCTAAATAAAAGTACAGTGTGTTAAGGGTTTGTGCTGATCAGGCTGAAGGTCCTGTTTCTGACTGTGAAATGTAATTGATCTTTACCCAGGGTGTGTTCAATAAATCGCTGAAACAACTTATCAGGAGTCTCCAGAGCAACAATCAAGAACCACAGCACAAGGTAAGAACCGAGAATACACAAACAAAACATTGCAGAGCTTTAATCAAGAAAACAGGAACCTTTGTGGCATTTTACAGAGTGGTTCAATAGATTTATTGAATAGTTAAAAGCACTGAAGAAGGTCAACAATCTGTGCTGGACAGTGCAAGGCCAATCCTCCTAGTCCAACTATCCCGCCTTCCATAACGCTCTGTTTCCTTCAAATCGAGATGTTTTCTTTGGAAAATATCTGAAATCAGATACAAAGATTCTCAATTTTTCTGGCAAATGTTAGTTTCTCTGTACTTTGCCTAACTGTTCAGAACTTTAAACATCTCTTGAAACATTTCTCATTCTCTGTCTCCATGTTGTTGTACCTAACCATGTAAATGAAGATCCCCATCTCTAGTACCATTTTCATCACCATTGTCTTCACCTCTCTGAACCAGGTATGTCCTCTCTTAAGTGTGAGCCCCAATATTTAACACATTATTCCTGCTTCAAGCTGAATGTTTTCAGTTATCTTCATTCAGTTTTGGCTCATACCTTCCGGGCTCCGAGACATCCTAACTGGGAATATTCAAACACGGTGCTGCGGGACAGCGCTGGCCATGCCACAGAGTTCCCCAGGTAATATTTGTGTGACGATTGCCCGGGAAATTCAATCTTCCAATGAGCCATCGAGCTGCCATGGGAACCATCAGATACTGTGATGCAAATCACAAACTTCCATTGGTTCAGACTGTCTGACAATAATTGTCATTTGGAGGAGGTTATAATAATTAAAACCACTTCAAACTTCGAAGTAACTATAGTACTGAGATATCTGTCGGCAACCTGATCATTATCCCATCCACAGACCACCCACCAGTCGTGAATAAACCCCCAGTCTGCTAACCAGCCCCGTTGATCACATAGGGAACCTCGACTGCCCTGATGAACAACTTACGGCCACTATCTGACTACCCACCGGCAACACACGGCACCATGTGTTACCACCATGATGCTCGATGGTATTCCACAGCTGACCTCTACACCTCTTGCCTTCCCCCTCCATCCTTTCTGGCCAATCCCATCAGTTGCCTTGCCCCTGTGTCGACCACCCCGCCTCCAACATTCCACGGGATGCCACGGATAGCCACCTGATCCGCAGAGCACTTCTGACTGTGTCCTCCGTGTGACCTCCACCAGTCTCCGCCTGCTTACCCGGAGGCTCCAAAGGGAGTTCTTACGTGCCCACGAGTAACCTCCTCCCCCATTTCCTCACGACTACAAACTTAATTACCCCCCGGTCAACTCCCCACCGACGAAGTGCCAGTGAGCACAATTCACCACTGACCACCATCTCCACTGTTCATTCCGACCATCTGAATTTCCCACTGCAGACCAACCCTCATTGACCACTCTCCAAACACCGGAATGCCCCACTGACTACCCGACTGACAATCCGACTGAGTGCTGCCAAGCAATGAAGCCATTGGAAATCTAACACACCAGAACCACCTTATTCACCATCTGACAACAGCACACCTGGACACCTTCCAAGCAAGCCTTCCACTGACCATCCCCGTGACCGCCCATCCACAAGCCACTCACCTGACCGCACAAAGATCTAACATTTCCCACGGGCCCCACCCTGTACCCCATCCCCATTCGCACCACGTGACCTGTCTAATAACCTCTCGGTGATGCGAGAGAAAAGGATTTCTCTCCACCACAAGATTAGCCCCTCCATCCAGGATAAGGCAACCCGCTCCCCAGTTGATGGATAAATCTACGGCCTCACCTACAGCTCAGTGGACGGAACTACAACCACTCGACCTCCCAGCGAATTCCAGACCATCTTCCAATCAGCGGCCAACAACCCACTGACTATTCTGAGAATGATTTTCCAATCCTCAATAGATATTTTTTGGCGGTGGTGGGGGGAGGGGGGAGGTGTTAACGGAGGGCTGCAGAAATGCAAACCTATTTCCATTGTTTTAAAAAAAATGATGGAAATGCCAAACAATGGTAGGCCAGTTAGCCTTATTCTGGTCGTGGTCAAATCAGAAGAATCAATGCTCAGAGATCGGATTAACTCTCATGTAGAAAGGCATTGCCTTGTCGGAATGGTAAACATGGACGTTTTAAAGGAGGGTCTTGCCTCACAAGAGGTTGAGGGGAGACATCATCGAAGTTTACAAGATTATGAGAGGCATGGAGAGAGTGGATAGTCAGAAGCTTTTTCCCAGGGTGGAAGAGTCAATTAGAGGGCATAAGTTTGAGGTGCGAGGGGCAAGGTTTAAAGGCGATGTACGAGGCACAATTTTTCCGGAGAGAATAGTGGGTGCCTGGAACTCGTTGCCGGGGTAGGTAGTGGAAGCGAATATGGTAGTGACTTTTAAGGGGCGTCTTGACAAGTACATGAATTGGATGGGAATAGAGGGGTATGTTCCCCGGAAGTGTAGAGAGTTTTAGTTAAGTTGGGCAGCATGGTCGGTGCAGGTTTGAAGTGCCGAAGGGCCTGTTCCTGTGCTGTAATTTTCTTTGTTCTTTTGTTCTTTGTATAGCATATGAAAGTAACGAAAAAATGATGGAATTTGTAAATCACTGGTGGGGCCACAATGGAGTATTGTGTGCAGTTTTTGTCACCATATTACAGGAAGGACGTAATTGCTTTGGAGAGTGTGCAGAGAAGGTTTATAAGAATGCTTCCAGGACTAGAAAACTGTTGCTATGAGGAGAGATTCGATAGATTGTGGTTATTTACCTTGGAACAAAGAAGCCTGTGGTATGACTTGATAGAAGTGTACAAAATAATGAGGGAAGGACATGGATTGGATGGGATATAACAATTTTCCTTGGCAGAGAATTCTAGAACCAGGGGATATAGATTCAAGATAAGTGACCCAATGTCTAGACGGGACATGAGGAAAATCGGTTTTACGCAGAGAATATCTGGAGTTTGCTGCCTGACTTGGTGGTGAAGGCAGAAACCCTAAAGTCTTTTAAGAAGTACCTGTATCTGCATCTTAAATTCGAAAGAGCACCTGGGTGTCCTCAGCAGGCATGAACAATATGGGCTGTAACTTTTCTATGGTTCTACCCTAATATATCAAACTACTATCTAACTATTCCCTCCGCCTACATCCCTCATTGACTTCCTCAGTACAACACCCACCAATGGTCAACGAAAACCTGACGGCACGGTAGCACAGTGATTAGCACTGCTGCTTCACAGCTCCAGGAACCTGGGTTCGATTCCCTGCTCGGGTCACTGTCTGTGTGGAGTTTGCACATTCTCCTCGTGTCTGCGTGGGTTTCCTCCGGGTGCTCCGGTTTCCTCCCACAGTCCAAAGATATGCGGGTTAGGTTGATTGGCCATGCTAAAATTGCCCCTCAGTGCCCTGAGATGCGCAGGTTAGAGAGATTTAGCGGGTAAAATATGTAGGGATATGGGGGTAGGGCCTGGGTGGGATTATGGTCGGTGCAGACTCGATGGGCCGAATGGCCTCTTTCTGCACTGTAGGGTTTCTATGATTCTATGATTTCAACGATTCTTCCCACTGTCTTCCCCAAATGACCACCCTATGGTTTAGCACCTGACCAGCACACCCTCTCACAAGTGCCACTGCCGCCTCCCCATTATTACTTGACATTCCAACTGACCACCACCACTGGGAATTGCACACTGAGTTCCCAACAATGCCGAAATGCAGGGACGACCTCCCAAGTAACACTCCCCTATCCACACAACCGATTAAATCATCCACGACCAATGACTACCCTGATTCTCCCCTTGCCCAGCCAGAACAACCTACCACTGAGCTGTGAAGAAGGCCTATAGTGTGTTAGCTTTTATTAACAGGGGGTTGGAGTTTAAGAGCCGTGGGGTTATGCTGCAACTGTACAGGACCTTGGTGAGATCACATTTTGAATATTGTGTGCAGTTCTGGTCACCTCACTATAAGAAGGATGTGGAAGCGCTGGAAAGAGTGCAGAGGAGATTTACCAGGATGCTGCCTGGTTTGGAGGGTAGGTCTTATGAGGAAAGGTTGAGGGAGCTAGGAATGTTCTCTCTGGAGCAGAGGAGGCTGAGGGGAGACTTAATAGAGGTTTATAAAATGATGAAGGGGAAGATAGAGTGAACGTTCAAAGACTATTTCCTCGGGTGGATGGAGCTATTACAAGGGGGCATAACTATGGGGTTCATGGTGGGAGATATAGGAAGGCTATCAGAGGTAGGTTCTTTACGCAGAGAGTGGTTGGGGTGTGGAATGGACTGCCTGCAGTGATAGTGGAGTCAGACACTTTCGGAACATTTAAGTGGTTATTGGATAGGCACATGGAGCACACCAGGATGATAGGGAGTGGGATAGCTTGATCTTGGTTTCAGATCGGCACAACATCGTGGGCCGAAGGGCCTGTTCTGTGCTGTACTGTTCTATGTTCTATGTTCTATCATGCCACTTACCCATGCCGACCTTCTTACCCTGCACCCCCCACAACCGAAACTCGCCCTCCCCCCCAACCCCCGCAAACACCACAATCATTCTCCATGGCCTCCTCAAGTGGCTGAACCTGTAAACGTAGTTGCTCTTTGACAGCAAGTGGCTGACACATAGTCTCTTGAATCCGCTGCACTGAAATGTTCTGCCCAGCCCGTGTTGGAATTTCTAATCAGAAAAGAGCGAGCAGACTTCAAGGTAAAAACAAAGGGCGGGCTGACAATCTGACTCAGATTCCCACTCGGTGAAAGTTGTTGTCTGTAGTTTCAGATATATTGCCGGATTGAAGTCACAGCCCATATCCTTTGGGGTACTCACTATTTTTAAAAAATGAATCACTTGCAGAAAGTACAGGCCTCTGTGATGTGGGAATCCTAAGGTTAAGGCCGTTATCGATCCAGATCATGTTACTTAACATCTTGTTAGTTCACAGTGTTGACACCTCACTTTGACAATATGAATGGTGCTTCTCCTCGCATGCCCTCCTGAACACTTTGTTGTTCTGGGTTTGATCTCCGAGCTTGGTGGTAACATCAGAGTGGGGGACGTGATGGGCTATGACGTTACAGGACATTGGTTCATAAAGTTCTTTAGTTGATGATGGACAACAACACCCAATCGATGTCCAATCTTGAGATTATAGATCTCTTCAAAACCGGCCTTACTTACTGGGCTGGCTGTGCCACACATGACGATGGAGGCTGTCGTCAATGTGTAGACGAGTCTTGATTTCCACAAGGACCGAGTGATGGTCTCTCCTCCAAATACTATCATGGTCAAATATATCTGAAACTGGTAGATCAGTGAGAAAGTTGTGAAGTAGGTATTTCCCTCTTTGGCTAGAGAGGGGGCTATATTGGACCTAGTACTGGGGAATGAGCCCGGTCAGGTCCTCAAGGTTTCGGTAGGGGAACATGTGGCAAATAGTGACCACAATTCTGTTAGCTTTAGGACAGTGATGGAAAAGGATGAGTGGTGTCCCAAGGGTAAGGTGTTGGATTGGGGGAAGGCTAACTTTAGTGGGATGAGGCAGAAATTGGCAGCTGTTGATTGAGAGAGGCTGTTTGAGGGTAAATCCACATCTGGCATGTGGGAGTCTTTTAAGGAACAGCTGTTAGGGCTACAGGACAGGCATGTGCCTGTAAAAAAGAAGGAAAGGAAGGGTAGGATTCGAGAACCGTGGATAACCAGGGAAATTGAGGGACTGGTCAAAAAGAAAAGAGAAGCGTACGATAGGTCCAGGCAGCTAAAAACGGAGGGAGCTCTGGAGGAGTACAAAGAAAGTAGGAAAGAACTCAAACGAGGAATTAGAAGGGCAAAAAGGGGACACGAAATGTCCTTGGCAGACAGGATTAAGGAGAATCCCAAGGCATTTTATTCATATGTTAGGAACAAAAGCGTTGTCAGGGAAAAAATCGGACCTCTCAGGGACAAAAGTGGGGAATTATGCTTAGAGCCCAAAGAAGTAGGGGAGACCCTAAATGAATACTTTGCGTCGGTATTCACAAAGGAGAGGGATGTGTTGACTGGGAGTGTCTCGGAGGGGAATGTTGAATCGTTAGAGAAAATCTCCATTACAAGGGAGGGAGTGTTAGGTGTTTTAGAGAATATAAAGACTGACAAATCCCCAGGGCCTGATGGAATCTATCCAAGGCTGCTCAGGGAGACAAGAGATGAAATCGCTGGGCCTCGGACATAAATCTTTGTCGCGTCGCTGGACACAGGTGAGGTCCCAGAGGATTGGAGGATAGCTAATGCGGTCCCGTTATTTAAGAAGGGAAGGAAGGATAGCCCTGGTAATTATAGGCCGGTGAGCTTGACGTCCGTGGTAGGGAAGTTGTTGGAGAGGATTCTTAGAGATAGGATGTATGTGCATTTAGAAAGGAATGAACTCATTAACGATAGTCAGCATGGCTTTGTGAGAGGGAGGTCATGCCTCGCTAACCTGGTGGAGTTTTCTGAAGAAGTGATTAGAATGGTTGACGAGGGAAGGGCCGTGGATGTCGTCTATATGGACTTTAGTAAAGCGTTTGACAAAGTCCCTCATGGTAGGTTGGTGCAAAAGGTTGGATCTCATGGCATAAAGGGGGAGGTGGCTAGATGGGTGGAGAACTGGCTTGGTCAAAGAAGAAAGAGGGTGGTAGTGGAAAGGTCTTTTTCCGGCTGGAGGCCTGTGACTAGTGGTGTTCCGCAGGGCTCTGTATTGGGACCTTTGCAGTTTGTGATTTATATAAACGATCTGGAAGAAGGTGTAACTGGGGTGATCAGCAAGTTTGCGGACGACACGAAATTGGCTGGACTTGCAGATAGTGAGGAACATTGTCAGAGGCGACAGAAGGATATAGATAGGCTGGCAATTTGGGCAAAGAAATGGCAGATGGAGTTCAATCGAGATAAATGCGAAGTGATGCATTTTGGTAGAACCAATGTAGGGGGAAGCTATAGGATAAATGGCAGAACCATAAAGGGTGTAGATACGCAGAGGGACCTGGGTGTGCAAGTCCACAGATCCTCGAAGGTGATGTCAGAGGTGGAGAAGGTGGTGAAGAAGGCATATGGCATGCTTGCCTTTATAGGACGGGGCATAGAGTATAAAAGTTGGGGTCTGATGTTGCAGATGTATAGAACGTTGGTTCGGCCGCATTTGGAATACTGCATCCAGTTCTGGTCGCCACACTACCAGAAGGACGTGGAGGCTTTGGAGAGAGTGCAGAGGAGGTTTACCAGGATGTTGCCTGGTATGGAGCGGCTTAGTTATGAGGAGAGATTGGGTAAACTGGGGTTGTTCTCACTGGAAAGACAGAGGACGAGGGGAGACCTAATAGAGGCGTATAAAATTATGAAAGGCATAGATAGGGTGAACGGTGGGAAGCTTTTTCCCAGGTCGGTGGTGACGTTCACGAGGGGTCATAGGTTCAAGGTGACGGGGGGGATGTTTAACACGGATATCAGAAGGACGTATTTTACACAGAGGGTGGTGGGGGCCTGGAATGCGCTGCCGGGCAAGGTGGTGGAGGCGGACACACTGGGAACGTTTAAGACTTATCTAGATAGCCACATGAACAGAGTGGGAATGGAGGGATACAAAATAATGGTCGTGTTGGGACCAAGGAGTGGTGCGGGCTTCGAAGGCCGAAGGGCCTGTACCTGTGCTGTATTGTTCCTTGTTCTTTGTCCGCTTGTGCAAAACAAGACTATCATTTACTTCAGGATGACAGTGAATGGAACATTTGGGTTTGTCGGTATAAATCTACAGAAGGATGGAGTCAGCGAGATCAGTGTGTTTCCCGAGGAGGGTGCCGTTAGTGAAATAGGACAGTGTGTATCCCGGGGAGGATGGAGTCAGTGAGATCAGACAGTGTGTAACCCGGGGAGGATGGAGTCAGTGAGATCAGACAGTGTGTATCCCGGGGAGGATGGAGTCAGTGAGATCAGACAGTGTGTAACCTGGGGAGGATGGAGTCAGTGAGATCAGACAGTGTGTAACCTGGGGAGGATGGAGTCAGTGAGATCAGACAGTGTGTAACCCGGGGAGGATGGAGTCAGTGAGATCAGACAGTGTGTAACCCGGGGAGGATGGAGTCAGTGAGATCAGACAGTGTGTAACCCGGGGAGGATGGAGTCAGTGAGATCAGACAGTGTGTAACCCGGGGAGGATGGAGTCAGTGAGATCAGACAGTGTGTAACCCGGGGAGGATGGAGTCAGTGAGATCAGACAGTGTGTAACCCGGGGGGGATGGAGTCAGTGAGATCAGACAGTGTGTAACCCGGGGAGGATGGAGTCAGTGAGATCAGACAGTGTGTAACCCGGGGAGGATGGAGTCAGTGAGATCAGACAGTGTGTAACCCGGGGAGGATGGAGTCAGTGAGATCAGACAGTGTGTAACCCGGGGAGGATGGAGTCAGTGAGATCAGACAGTGTGTAACCCGGGGAGGATGGAGTCAGTGAGATCAGACAGTGTGTAACCCGGGGAGGATGGAGTCAGTGAGATCAGACAGTGTGTAACCCGGGGAGGATGGAGTCAGTGAGATCAGACAGTGTGTAACCCGGGGAGGATGGAGTCAGTGAGATCAGACAGTGTGTAACCCGGGGAGGATGGAGTCAGTGAGATCAGACAGTGTGTAACCCGGGGAGGATGGAGTCAGTGAGATCAGACAGTGTGTAACCCGGGGAGGATGGAGTCAGTGAGATCAGGCAGTGTGTAACCCGGGGAGGATGGAGTCAGTGAGATCAGACAGTGTGTAACCCAGGGAGGATGGAGTCAGTGAGATCAGACATTATGTGACCCTAGGTAGATGGAGCCAATAATATCAGGACGTTTGTTAACTGAGATCAGACAATGTCCAACCCGAGGAGGATAGAGTCAGTGGGATCAGTCACTGTGTAACCCGAGAGGATGGACTTAGTGCGATTAAAACGTGTGTAACCCGGCGAGGAGTGGAGTCACTGTATTCAGACAGTGTGGAACCCAGGTAGAATGGAGTCAGTGTTTAACCTGGGGAGGATGTTGCCATGGAGTCCACTCCTTTCCCTCGCTCTCACTCCTCCCACCGACGCCCCCACCCCCCAGTGTTGTCATTCAGAAAGACACAATCCCAGTTTGAGGATTCAAATTATCGGAATCCTCCTCACCATGTGGATTTATGTTGGAGGGATGTTGCAAGGAGCAATCACTTAGAGCTGTCAGTTGCTTCTGTTCACACACATTCAGAATTCTTCCTTATTTTGAGGCATTCAGGATTCCGTGGAATAACCTTAAGGGAAGTTCACCTTGACTGCACACATTTTCTGGTTTTCTGAAAAGCATGTTAATTTGTTAATTTTTGCAGTTCTGCCCCCTGTTTCCGATCTCAGTGCACCCGCAGTAGATGAAGCGAAGGGGGGAGTGGTGGATGTGAAGATGGGGAGGATGTGCGGTAACAGGAGATAAGCCCCTCCCGTTCCTGCTTTGGCCTTGTAGGCTGTTATTGGCTCCAGGAAGTCAAGATTCGATGGGGTTGTCCTTCAGACAATTTACTCATTTTCTGTGGCCAGGTTTACTGCTGGTTTCCCTGGAAGGGGAGCATGCCATGTCCACCGGCATGAGCGAGAAATTCCTTACCTGGAGGACATTGCAAGGTCACTGAATTTATTCAACGCTGAGGTTTCCTGTCGACAACAGAGACAACCGTTGTGGAGGCCAGATAGGGCAGTGAGGTTGGGGCGATAAGCAAATCTGCTAAGTCCATGTTGAATGGCGGGTCAGGCTCTTAGGGCGCAGGGGCATATCCCTGCTTCTATCCCATGCTCCTATGATTCGGCGTGTTCGTTTTTCCCCTTAACAGCTCGATACCCGGATCACAGGATTCAATCAATCCTGAAGAAGGAATTAGGTTCGTGAAGAATCGCTGACTCAAATGTAATAACGGAGCTTTGCTTTAATGCGCGGAATTGGGGAGGCGTTGGAGAGAGCTCAAGGGACAAAGTGAGTTGCAGAGGTCAGAGCTTTGAAATATTGGCCAGGAAAAATAATGAGGAACCAGATTCGAGTTCAAAAATCAGGTTGAAGCCCAGGAAATGAAGATTTTGCTTTTCCTGTGAAACATTTGCCAGTGCTCACACCAGGGCAAATTCCTGACGGAATGTTCAGGTGCGAAATTATCCCCAGCCTGTTGAATACTAAATTTAGCACAATGATTCTGGAGTTGCACGTTCCCTGAACCGAAATATATTCCCGCCTGATTATTAACCAGCGAATTTAGGATTTAGAGCAAGTTTTTAGAGCAATTAACTGCAAAACAAATAACAGGCCAGGTGCCCTTGGGATTTATGTGTTTACGTCAGTTCAATCCAGAGAGCGGCGCGATTCCACGGGCCGAGGTTAGCATTGTTTTACTGTAAGTAGCATCACATTGTCAATCCATTGTCGAGCAGTTTTCAGATATATCGGGACAGCAGCTTTTTGTTAATGCTCGTCCGCTGACTGTCTGTGAATTGCTGATTAAAAGCCTTCACTAAAACGGGCAGAAAGTTGGGGATCGGGTTATTGAGTAACAGACTCTTGCTGCTTTACAGCACAGAAAGAGGCCGTTTGGCCCATCTTGTCTCTGCCGGCCATCAAGCACCTATTTATTCTTTTTTCACTTTCCAGCAATTGGCCTGTAGCCACCTCTGCTATGGCGTTTCAGTAGTTCGTCTAAATGCCGAAATGTTGAGAGTTCCCCCGCCTCATCCACCCTTTCATGCAGTGAGTTTCCAGATTACCATCACCCTCTGGATGAAAACAGTTCTTCTCAAATCCCCCCTCAAGTTCCTTCTCCTTTTGTAAAATATTTCCTCTCTTTTTATTGAACCCTCTACGGGGGGAAACATTTCATCCTATCTACCCAAACTATATCCCTCCATCTGGGCTAATATGTTTCCTCAAGATCATATCAATAACTTCTTCAATCAACAATGCAACTCCACCATCTCTTCCTCTGGCGTTCCTTCCTAAACACCAACTACACCTCAATGCTTATTTCCCATTCTTGGTCACCTCGGAGCATTAAGTCTGCAATATGAAATATATAATCTATCCGCATCGCTAATTCTTCCATGATGTTTGGGTTGCTCCGCGCGTTCAGATACAACACCTTAAGGTAAGCATTTTAACTTTTCTTGTCCCGTTCCTACAATTTTTACTGAGCCCTTACCTGTCTCTGGCTCTTGATTTATCTGCCTCTCACTGTTATTATTCTTGCTGTATTTTCCACTTGTTCTTGCTGACCCAACCTCTGAATAGTCACACAGGTTCCCATCCCCCTGCCAAATTGATTTAAAGCCTGGCCAATGACTCTATCAAGTACCTTCCAAGGACAGCAGTCGCAGTCCTGCCCCGATGTAATTCATGTCTTTATCTAAAATGATCAGAGGGTAAAAATCAATTGAAAATGAACTTGTGTGTAATTTATAAGGAGCTCATTATGAGAAAGTATGGCATGGAGGGATTATGATTTCATCATAACTTCTTGTGGGTCAGAAAATAATGTCTGACATTCGGGGCACCCGAACTACGGAGTCATCTGAAGATGTCCTCACCTGGGCCCAGAAGTGCTCGGATGAGCATTCCAGGCTAATATCCCGGGATGTTCAATTTTGATGTATTCCCTCTCAAGTCTCTGGTGGATTTGCGCTCTGCTGGGATAGACATTGAGTAATTTCATTCCAAAACGTGTAGGCGGCAGACAAGAATAATAACAAAATATTGATATTAACTACTTGCAATATTACTGTTCATGGCTAAGGCTTAACAAACAGAAATATCACATGTAACGAAATAGGGACCATCTCCAGGGCACTCCAATCATTACTCTACTGTTAGTTGGTAAAATAATTTATGAAGGAAACTGCACATATTCAAGACTGTATAAATGAGGTAATATGATAGAAACCTGATACCGAGATAAATCGAGCCAAGATGCAAATACATTCCGTTTATGGAGACAGAATTGTAGCGAAATAGAATTAAAGATCTAATGGTTAAAAGCAAAGTTTTTTTTAACACGTATCATAGAAATCATAGAAACCCTACAGTACAGAAAGAGGCCATTCGGCCCATCGAGTCTGCACCGACCACAATCCCACCCAGGTCCTACCCCTACATATTTTACCCACTAATCCCTCTAACCTACACATCTCAGGACACTAAGGGGCAATTTTAGCACAGCCAATCAACCTAACCCGCACATCTTTGGACTGTGGGAGGAAACCGGAGCACCCGGAGGAAACCCACGCAGACACGAGGAGAATGTGCAAACTCCACACAGACAGTGACCCAAGCCGGGAATCGAACCCAGGTCCCTGGAGCTGTGAAGCAGCAGTGCTAACCACTGTGCTACCATGCTGCCCCACTGTGCTACCGTGCTGCCCCATATGTATTTCAACATATTTCCTACCTTCTGATGTTTGAACCCAATAAAGGAACAATACTCTTTGCACATTGCTCTCTCTGGACGTTTATAGCCAAATAATAAAGACATTATATAGTGAGTAATAAAATAAGGAAAACATCAAATCTAACAAGTGCATACTGTTTCTCTGTCGGGCTGAAAGTGCCGGGGGAGGTATCACTGTCAACAGGCTCGCAAAATGACTGATTTTGTTTAATTTGATCAGTGAGTTATCAGAATAAGTTAATATTAATGAAAATATGAGTGATTCAGACCCAGCACTAAATTAGGGAAAAATGTGATGAGGAATTGTACTGAGCAAGCTGAAGTTCATGTTTATGACTCTGCTGTGTGGCAACCATTATCAAATTTTACCGTCGCGACATTGTGAAATATTTGACTTTCTGGTGCAGTCCTTATTCCTTGCCATTTGAAGCCCTCTGTGAAATTGGATAAGAAGTTTCTGAATCCTGTCACCAATTGAAACAGATTCACTCTAGTTAATGCTGAAAATGTCCGTTATTTTGAACATCGCTTAAATTTAGTGATTGAAAGCAAGTATGTTTCAAAACGAGAGTTTAGTTTTTCCTATCATCTGCCCGTCTGAACCCAATAAATGTACATTGTTCTTTGAACCTTGTTCTCTCTAGAGTTGCCTCATTAAATAATAGATAAGTTATACAGTGGATAATAACATCTAACAACTGCTGAGTATTTATCTGTGGGTCTTAAAGATTCTGTGGAAAATACTCTCTGTTATTCAGGCACACAGAACGAATGACTTCGTTTAAATGGATTCCGGATTTATTGAAATGATTCAGTAAGATTATACTGTTTAGTTCAGACCCAGCTGGCATTAAGAGAAAGGTGTGGTGAGGAGTTGCACTGATCAGGCTGAAGGTCGTATTTATGACTGTGTGTAACTGATCTTTACCCAGGGTGTGTTTGATAAACGGTTGAATCCAATATACTAATTTGTTCAGACATTCTGGAACCAGGAGCGGAAACGGCTGCTCAAGGTAAGAGCCCAGAATATTGTGACCACCTTTACATTGTTTTAATGTAGGGAATCTGAACAATCTCGAGTTTTGGTGCAGTAGTTCCATAGATTCATCGGTTAGAAAGTTCAAGGAGGTCGGTATCTCTGTGTTAGCTCTCCGTAAGAACAATCCAGCCAGTCCCTCTATGCCCTATTTGTCCATGTACCCCCTCATCCTTTCCTTCAATACTTCTTCGTTTCTGTTTAGACAAGGTGAAATGGGATATAAACGCTTCCCAATCCTTCTAGCAATGATAACAGTTTATCTGTAGTTAATATTAAACTGTTCAGTGTTTGTAACATCTCGCGAAACCTTCTGTCGACCCGTCTTTTACATGTGCTGACAGTAATCATGCAACTGAGTTCCTTTATCCATGGATGATTTTCCTATTTTTTTCTTTATTCTCTGTGAACCTCACAGCTTCACTCAAGTGCGTGTCTTTTATTCGAGGCGATATTCCTACTTCAAGCCGAAACAAAGTTTCGTAACCTCTTAGGTCTGAGCATGTCAAGTCTGACATGCAGTGTGGGGCCTCACATCCTAACTGTGAGGTATTCAAAGATGTCCCTACAACAGGCCAGAGGTCCTTTAGTCAGGGTTGCACGACATTGCCCGAGAAGTTCAATTCTGAGGGCTCCCAGCAACTCTCCTGCGATAATACTGCCACTCCCTCTGGCGGATCTGTTCTCTCATGTGACACACACTGAGTGATTCCATTCCAAAAAAAGAAACCAGCAGACAAAGCCAATTACCAAATATTGAGGCTGATTAGGTGCTATATTTCTGATCACATCTCAGGCTGTAAACAAACAAAAGCGCAGATGACCAACTGGAGACCATTCGAAGACATTCTCCTCATTAATCTACTGAAGCTGAGAGAATAATCTATGATGGAAAATGCACAAGTTCAGGGCAGTGGAATATGATAGAAGCCTGGGTACCGAGATTAATGGATCAACAATATCAATAAATAGCATTTACACGGATAGAATTGCAGCAAAATGGAGTGAAAATCTAGCGATTGAAAGCAAATATATTTCAGCGGTCGAGCTCAGTGTTTCCTATCCCCTGGTGTCTGAACCCCATAAAGCAACCATGTTTGAACTTTGAACTTTGCTCTCTTTGAAAGTTTATAGTCCAATAATAAAGACGTTACACAGTAGGTAATAAAAAGAGAAAAAAACATCACAGCCAATAAATGTAGACTGTTGCTCTGTGTGTCTAAAAGAGCAGGGGGAAATGTAATCACTATCAACAGGGAACAAAATGAACACCCTTGTCAAAATTGATCAGTGAATAATCAGAATAATTCAATTAAAATGATACGCCATTTAATTCGGATCCAGCTCTAAATAAAATTACAATGTGTTACTGGTTTGTGCTGATCAGGCTGAAGGTCTTGTTTATGACTGTAATATGTAATTAATCTTTACCCAGGGTGTGTTCGATAATCTGCTGTAAGCAGTACACTAATTTATCAGGACTCTCTGGAACCAGATTCAAGAACCGCAGCATAAGGTAAGAACCCAGAATATACTAACAACTATTACAGAGATTTAAGAAACATGAGCCTTGGTGGCATTTTACAGAGTGGTCCAGTAGATTTATTGAATGGTTAACAGCACTGAAGAACGTCAGCGAGCCTGTGCCGGACAGTGCAAGATCAATCCATCTGGCCCAAATCTCCCGCCTTCCTTGTCACCCTGCTTCCTGCAAATCGATTTGTTTTCTTTGGAAGATATCGGCGAAATTGAGACAAAGATTTTCAATTCTTCCAGCAATAGTTACAGTTTCTCTTTACTTCGTCTAAGCCGCTCAGAACTTTAAACATCTATTGAAAACATTTCTCAATGCTGTTCTCCATGTTGCTATACTTACCAATGTAACTGAAGATCGCCATTTCTGCTACCATTTTTATCAACATTTTCTTCGCCTCTCTGAACCGGTTATGTTCTTTCTTTAGTACGTGTCCAATGTTCAACTCTTTCTTCCGGCTTAAGGCTGAACCAGTGTTTTAGATTATCTTCATTCAATTCCGGCTCATACTTTTCGGGCTCTGAGATATCCGAATTGGGCAGAACCCAAAACAAAAAGATTCTGGGGACACCACGGCCACGGCGCAGAGTTCCCCCGGTAAAACCTGTGTGACAATTGCCCGAGAAGTTCAATCTTTTATTGAGCCATCGCCCTGTGATGGAACCACCAGACTTTGTGATGTAAATTACGAACTTCCGATTAATGTTCAGACTGCCTTAAGTAGTCATCACTTAGACGAATTTAGAAGAATTTAATCCACTTCAAGCTGAGATCTAACTATATTACTGAGGCATCTATCGATAACATGGTGATCGATAGATCGATAGATCCACAGACCACCCATCAATATCGAATAATCCAATAGGAACAACGGACTGCCTCCTTGAAACCCCCACCCTCCTATCTGACTACTCATTGGCAATACATGGCATCCTGTCTTACCACCATGACGCTCTATGTTATTCCACATCTAACTTCCGAGCATTCTGAATATCCCTTCGATCCCCTCTGGCCAAACTCCCCTCGATCCCCTCTGGCCAAACTCCCCTCGATCCCCTCTGGCCAAACTCCCCTCGATCCCCTCTGGCCAAACTCCCCTCGATCCCCTCTGGCCAAACTCCCCTCGATCCCCTCTGGCCAAACTCCCCTCGATCCCCTCTGGCCAAGCTCCCCTCGATCCCCTCTGGCCAAACTCCCCTCGATCCCCTCTGGCCAAACTCCCCTCGATCCCCTCTGGCCAAACTTCCCTCGATCCCCTCTGGCCAAACCCACATAACATCTGTTGCCCTCCCCCTGTCCTGACTTCAAAACCACCAACATTCCACGGGATCCCACGGAAAACCACCTGATCTACAGAGCACCTCTGACTGTGTCTTCCGTGCGGCCCCACCAGACCACGCCTGCCTACCCAGATGCTACCACGTGACCTATTATGAGCCCCTCGAGTAAACCCCGCCTCCCTTCCTCAGGACTACACATTTAATTACCCCCTAGTCAACTCCTCGCTGACTAAATGCCAGTGAGCACCATTCACTACTGACCAGTATACCCACTGACCATCCAGACCATCTGAACATCCCATTGCAGCCCGCCTCCCCACTGACCACCCTCCAAACACTTGACCGTCCTGCTGACTGACCCGGCTGACAATCTGACCGATCTTCACCAAGTAACGAAGCCATTTAAAATATGACCCCCCAGAGCAACTTTTTTCACCATCTGACAACACCACACTGAACACCTCCTATCCAAGCCTTCCACTGACCATCCCCCTGACCTCCCATCCCCCTGGCAACTTCCTTGACCACCCAAAGGCCTAAAATTCTCCATGGGTCCCACGCTACACTCCAACCCCATTCGCACTACGTGACCTCTCAACTAGCCTATCGGAGATCCATGGGACAGAACGATTTCCCTCTGCCACAGGATTAGCCCCTCCATCCAGAATAGGGCAACATAACTACCCCCTCCCCCCACCAGCTGATGAATACAACGCCGCTTCGCTTGCAGCTCAGTGCACCCATCTACAACCACCCAACATACCACAGAATTCCAGCCCATCTTCCTCAGCCGGGCCGACATCTCACTCACTATTCTGATAATGATTTTCCAATCATCACTAGAGATATATGAGCGAACTGAGGGCTACAAAAGAAGGAAACTTAGAATCATAGAAACGCTACAGTGCAGAAAGAGGCCATTCGGCCCATCGAGTCTGCACCGTCCACAATCCCACCCAGGCCCTACCCCCATATCCCTACATATTTTTCGCACTAATCCCTCTAACCCTCAGGACACTAAGGGGCAATTTTAGCTGGCCAATCAACCTAACCCCGCATACCTTTGGACTGTGGGAAGGAAACGGGAGCACCCAGAGGAAACACACGCAGACACGAGGAGAATGTGCAAACTCCACACAGACAGTGACCCAAGCCCGGAATCGAACCCAGGTCGCTGGGGCTGTGAAGCAGCAGTGCTAACCATTGTGCTACCGTGCCGCCCCATTCCTTTGTTAAACAATTGAACTTAGTTCAATTGTTTAAAAAAGGTGTCGAGGGAAATGCCAAACAATTATAGGCCAGTTAGCCTTAAATTGGTGATGGGCAAATTATTGGAAATAATCCTGAGTGAGCGGATTAATTGAGATGTAGAAAGGCACGGACTTGTCAGGGATGGTCAACGTGCAGTTGTCAAAGGAGGATCTTGCCTCACGAATTTCATTGAATTCTTTGAGGACATGACAAGAAGGGATGATGAAGGTAGTGCTCTGTTTGTTGTGTACACGGAACTTAGCCAGGCGTTTGACAAGGTCCCATATGGCAGATCGGTGAAAAGTGTTAAAACACATGGTGTACAGCGTAATGTGCCAAACTGGATAAAAAGTTCAACAATGCTCGCTTTTGCGACCCCTTACTGTTTGTGTTACATGTTAATGATGTGGACATGAAAGTGGCGGCACGATTTGGAAATTTGCAGATGGCAAAAAGATTGGCCGAGCAGTGAATAGTGTAGAGGGGAGCTATAATTTCCAAATTATATAGATGGGTTGGTGGAGTAGGCGGTAAAGTGGCAGATGGATTTTAACACGAAGAAGTGTGAAGTCATGCAATTAGGGAGGCAAAGCAGTTTTGGAGATTACCCAATATATGGGAGTATGTGTACAAGTACGCTGAGCCTAAATGCAGCAGTTCAAGTCGACAAGGTTGTAAAGAAGGCATAGGGAATGTTCTCCTTTATTGTCAGAGGTATAGAATGTAAAAGTCAAGATGTAATGTTGGAATTGGACAAAATACTGCTGAGGCCACAACTGAAATATAGCGTGCAGTTCTTGTCACCATATTACAGTAAGAACGTAATTGCTCTGGAATGAATGTAGAGGAGGTTCACAAGAATGTTGCCAGGGCGAGAGAACTGTTGCTATGAGGAGAGATTAAACCGATTGTGGTTACTTTCCTTGGAACAAAGGTGTACAAAATGATGAGGGGAAGAGATAGATTATATAGAGATAGGGCGGCACGGTAGCACAGTGGTTAGCACTGCTGCTTCACAGCTCTAGGGACCTGGGTTCGAATCCCGGCTCGGGTCACTGCTTGTGTGGAGTCTGCACATTCTCCCCGTGTCTGTGTGGGTTTTGTCCGGGTGCTCCGGTTTCCTCCCACAGTCCAAGGATGTGCGGGCTAGGTTGATTGGCCATTCTAAATTGCCCCTTAGTGTCCCGGGGTGCATAGGTTAGAGGGATTAGTGGGTAAATATATGGGGATAGGGCCTGGGTGGGATTGTGGTTGGTGCACACTCGATGGGCCGAATGGACTCTTTCTGCACTGTAGGATTCTACGATTATGGAGGATAAAATTGATTCTCTTTGTGGAGAATCCTGGAACCATGGGACATAGATTCATGATAAGTGTCAGAATATTAGAGGGGACATGTGGATAATCTGTTTGATTCAGGTTCGTGGATGTCTGGAATTCGCTATCCGAGTTGGCTATGCGGATCTGCGTCTTAATTGCAGGATTGGAAAAGATGCCTGCGTGTCCTCAGACTTGCATGGTCAATATGGGTTGCATCTTTTCTATGGCTCTACCCTGATCTACCCACCTATCTTCTGAGAATTCCCTCCAGCTACATCCCTTACTGACTTTCACTGTACAACATCCACCAGTGATCTCTGAAATCTTGGCTTCCACTATCTTCCCCCACTGACCACCCCATGGCTTACCACCTGACCACGAGATCCTTACTAACCACCGCCACTGCCTCCATTGTTATCTCACCCTCCAATTGACCACTATCCCTGGGAATTGCGCACTGATCTCCCCCAATGACGAAACACAAAGTCAACCGCCCAAGTACTCCATGGAAGCTGTTGACTATAATAACAGACATAATGGTGCATTTTTGTTAGAGCACATATATTTTGGGGTATCTAATATGTTCAGCCACTTCAGAAAATATGTATTACATGCAGCGAATTATGATTCCTGAAGACTGGCTTCTGTGATGTGAGAAACCTCAGGGTGATGCCGGTATAGGTTTGGGTCATGTGACTCAACATCTTGTTGCTTCACAATGTTGACACCTCACTTTGACGTAGACCTGGTGCTACTCCTCGCATGCTCTCCTGAACACTTTGTTATTCCGGGATTGATCCCCTGGCTCAGTGACAAGATCAAAGTGGGGCCGTGAAGGGCTTTGAGGTTACAGTTCGTTCGTTGACAAAATTATGTTTGTGATGATGGACAACAATACGTCAGAGATGTCCAATCTTGAGAGTATTGATCTGTTCAAAACATATCCCACTTAGTACACTGATAGTGCCTCAAATGACGATACAGGCTATTGTAAACTTATAGGCGATTTCCGATTTCCACAAGGACTGAGTGTTCGTCACTACTGCAAATAACATCATGGACAGATAGATCGGAAACTGGTAGATTGGTGAGAAAGTTTTTAAGTAGCCATTTCCCTTTTGTTGATTATCTTGCCACAAGCTTCATTCCCAGTTTAAAACTATGCCCGTTAAACCCGAAAAGCAAGGTCAGACTTGTTGCAGCCGATTCACTCTTGAACTTCAATGGCATAGAGCATATAAACTGTTTTGATTTGAATAGATTTCAGCTGATTAAGAACTGATCAAGTTATCATGTAACTGTCGGGGATCATTTCGGGGATAAACTATTTCATGTGATAGCGAATGAAGGCCATGCTGATTTCATGTTAAATTAGAGCTAGATTATACCGGACTAAGTTTCTTTGGAAAAAGAGTTGCAGAAATCTGTAGTTAGCGGCCAAAAGAGCTCTGTGCAAGCTGATACAATTAGACTTTCAAGGCTGATGTCGATATTTTTGCATTCACGATTTTCTTTAGCAATGCCTCGAAAATGGAGGTGAGACACGGAACAACCATGATAACATTGATTTCCAGGGTCTGAATGTTCAGTTCCCTCTCTGACATTCCATCAATATGATGATTTCCTGGCCTCGAAGATGCCACATCGCCCAATAATGATACAAAAGAAATGAGACGTCGAATGGATTGAAAAGAAACAAAGTAATGAATGACAAAAACAACAAAAAATGCAATTTAGAATGAAGCACCATTGTTATAACCGGTCGAATAAGGAAATAGCGCAGCTTGTTTTTTTTTACAACGGTGATGTGTAATCAAACAGAAAAACAGCGGGGAGCATTTAATTGCTTCACTATTGCCGGTTCCTTTTGTCGAGTTTACATCGGTGGTGATAATATTAGTTGGGCGGTATATGAAATGTAATAGAGAGACTTAGGTAATGAGATATATGATTACTTGTAATAATTTGGATGTTTCCTTTTTGGTTGGTGGGAAATCGGACTTGCTTCAGTTTGGTAACTGACAATTTCCAAGAGATTCTTTAGCTGATTATATGTTGGATTTCAATACACATCTGTGCAAATAGCGTAGAATACTGATCTAACTGAGTGGTACTGCATGTGCGAGGGCCGACTCCTGTTCTATCCCACTCTGTGTATACAATGAAGGGAATGTATCAGTCTTAAGAAGGAAAGGAAGGGTAGGATTCGAGAACCGTGGATAACCAGGGAAATTGAGGGACTGGTCAAAAAGAAAAGAGAAGCGTACGATAGGTCCAGGCAGCTAAAAACGGAGGGAGCTCTGGAGGAATACAAAGAAAGTAGGAAAGAACTCAAACGAGGAATTAGAAGGGCAAAAAGGGGACACGAAATGTCCTTGGCAGACAGGATTAAGGAGAATCCCAAGGCATTTTATTCATATGTTAGGAACAAAAGCGTTAACAGGGAAAAAATCGGACCTCTCAGGGACAAAAGTGGGGAATTATGCTTAGAGCCCAAAGAAGTAGGGGAGATCCTAAATGAATACTTTGCGTCGGTATTCACAAAGGAGAGGGATGTGTTGACTGGGAGTGTCTCGGAGGGGAATGTTGAACCGTTAGAGAAAATCTCCATTACAAGGGAGGGAGTGTTAGGTGTTTTAGAGAACATAAAGACTGACAAATCCCCAGGGCCTGATGGAATCTATCCAAGGCTGCTCAGGGAGACAAGAGATGAAATCGCTGGGCCTCGGACATAAATCTTTGTCGCGTCGCTGGACACAGGTGAGGTCCCAGAGGATTGGAGGATAGCTAATGCGGTCCCGTTATTTAAGAAGGGAAGGAAGGATAACCCAGGTAATTATAGGCCGGTGAGCTTGACGTCCGTGGTAGGGAAGTTGTTGGAGAGGATTCTTAGAGATAGGATGTATGTGCATTTAGAAAGGAATGAACTCATTAACGATAGTCAGCATGGCTTTGTGAGAGGGAGGTCATGCCTCACTAACCTGGTGGAGTTTTCTGAAGAAGTGATTAGAATGGTTGACGAGGGAAGGGCCGTGGCTGTCGTCTATATGGACTTTAGTAAAGCGTTTGACAAAGTCCCTCATGGTAGGTTGGTGCAAAAGGTTGGATCTCATGGGATAAAGGGGGAGGTGGCGAGATGGGTGGAGAACTGGCTTGGTCAAAGAAGACAGAGGGTGGTAGTGGAAGGGTCTTTTTCCGGCTGGAGGCCTGTTACTAGTGGTGTTCCGCAGGGCTCTGTATTGGGACCTTTGCAGTTTGTGATTTATATAAACGATCTGGAAGAAGGTGTAACTGGGATGATCAGCAAGTTTGCGGACGACACGAAATTGGCTGGACTTGCAGATAGTGAGGAACATTGTCAGAGGCTACAGAAGGATATAGATAGGCTGGCAATATGGACAAAGAAATGGCAGATGGAGTTCAATCCAGATAAATGCGAAGTGATGCATTTTGGTAGAAATAATGGAGGGGGAAGCTATAGGATAAATGGCAGAACCATAAAGGGTGTAGATACGCAGAGGGACCTGGGTGTGCAAGTCCACAGATCCTTGAAGGTGACGTCACAGGTGGGGAAGGTGGTGAAGAAGGCATATGGCATGCTTGCCTTTATAGGACGGGGCATCGAGTATAAAAGTTGGGGTCTGATGTTGCAGATGAATAGAACGTTGGTTCGGCCGCATTTGGAATACTGCGTCCAGTTCTGGTCGCCACACTACCAGAAGGGCGTGGAGGCTTTAGAGAGAGTGCAGAGGAGGTTTACCAGGATGTTGCCTGGTATGGAGCAGCTTAGTTATGAGGAGAGATTGGGTAAACTGGGGTTGTTCTCACTGGAAAGACAGAGGATGAGGGGAGACCTAATAGAGGTGTATAAAATGATGAAAGGCATAGATAGGGTGAACGGTGGGAAGCTTTTTCCCAGGTCGGTGGTGACGTTCACGAGGGGTCATAGGTTCAAGGTGAGGGGGGGGGATGGGGCGGGGGGGATTTAACACGGATATCAGAAGGACGTATTTTACACAGAGGGTGGTGGGGGCCTGGAATGCGCTGCCAGGCAACGTGGTGGAGGCGGACACACTGGGAACGTTTGAGACTGATCTAGATAGCCAGTGTCAGTGAGATCAGACAGTGTGTAAACCGGGGAGGATGGAGTCAGTGAGATCAGACAGTGTGTAACCCGGGGAGGATGGAGTCAGTGAGATCAGACAGTGTGTAACCCGGGGAGGATGGAGTCAGTGAGATCAGACAGTGTGTAACCCGGGGAGGATGGAGTCAGTGAGATCAGACAGTGCGTAACCCGGGGAGGATGGAGTCAGTGAGATCAGACAGTGCGTAACCCGGGGAGGATGGAGTCAGTGAGATCAGACAGTGTGTAACCCGGGGAGGATGGAGTCAGTGTGATCAGACAGTGTGTAACCCGGGGAGGATGGAGTCAGTGAGATCAGACAGTGTGTAACCCGGGGAGGATGGATTCAGTGAGATCAGACAGTGTGTAACCCGGGGAGGATGGATTCAGTGAGATCAGACAGTGCGTAACCCGGGGAGGATGGAGTCAGTGAGATCAGACAGTGTGTAACCTGGGGAGGATGGAGTCAGTGAGATCAGACAGTGCGTAACCCGGGGAGGATGGATTCAGTGAGATCAGACAGTGCGTAACCCGGGGAGGATGGAGTCAGTGAGATCAGACAGTGTGTAACCTGGGGAGGATGGAGTCAGTGAGATCAGGCAGTGTGTAACCCGGGGAGGATGGAGTCAGTGAGATCAGACAGTGTGTAACCCGGGGAGGATGGAGTCAGTGAGATCAGACAGTGTGTAACCCAGGGAGGATGGAGTCAGTGAGATCAGACAGTGTGTAACCCGGGGAGGATGGAGTCAGTGAGATCAGACAGTGTGTAACCCGGGGAGGATGGAGTCAGTGAGATCAGACAGTGTGTAACCCGGGGAGGATGGAGTCAGTGAGATCAGACAGTGTGTAACCCGGGGAGGATGGAGTCAGTAAGATCAGACAGTGTGTAACCCGGGGAGGATGGAGTCAGTGAGATCAGACAGTGTGTAACCCGGGGAGGATGGAGTCAGTGAGATCAGACAGTGTGTAACCCGGGGAGGATGGAGTCAGTGAGATCAGACAGTGTGGAACCCGGGGAGGATGGAGTCAGTGAGATCAGACAGTGTGTAACCCGGGGAGGATGGAGTCAGTGAGATCAGACAGTGTGTAACCCGGGGAGGATGGAGTCAGTGAGATCAGACAGTGTGTAACCCGGGGAGGATGGAGTCAGTGAGATCAGACAGTGTGTAACCCGGGGAGGATGGAGTCAGTGAGATCAGACAGTGTGTAACCCGGGGAGGATGGAGTCAGTGAGATCAGACATTATGTGACCCTAGGTAGATGGAGCCAATAATATCAGAACGTTTGTTAACTAGGCAAGATGTAGTCATTGAGATGAGACAATGTCCAACCCGGGGAGGATAGAGTCAGTGGGATCAGTCACTGTGTAACCCGAGAGGATGGACTGAGTGCGATTAAAACGTGTGTAACCCGGGGAGGATGTATTCAGACAGTGTGGAACCCAGGCAGAATGGAGTCAGTGTTTAACCTGGGGAGGGTGTTGCCATGGAGTCCACTCCTTTCCCTCGCTCTCACTCCTCCCAACCGCCCCCCCCCCCCACCCCCCAACGTTGTCATTCAGAAAGACACAATCCCAGTTTGAGGGTTCAAATTATCGGAATCCTCCTCACCATGTGGACTTATGTTGGAGGGATGTTGCAAGGAGCAATCACTTAGAGCTGTCAGTTGCTTCTGTTCACACACATTCAGAATTCTTCCTTATTTTGAGGCATTCAGGATTCCATGGAATAACCTTAAGGGAAGTTCACCTTGACTACACACATTTTCTGGTTTTCTGAAAAGCATGTTAATTTGTTAATTTTTGCAGTTCTGCCCCCCGTTTCCGATCTCAGTGCACCCGCAGTAGATGAAGCGAAGGGGGGAGTGGTGGATGTGAAGATGGGGAGGATGTGCGGTAACAGGAGATAAGCCCCTCCCGTTCCTGCTTTGGCCTTGTAGGCTGTTATTGGCTCCAGGAAGTCAAGATTCGATGGGGTTGTCCTTCAGACAATTTACTCATCTTCTGTGGCCAGGTTTACTGCTGGTTTCCCTGGAAGGGGAGCATGCCATGTTCACCGGCATGAGCGGGAAATTCCTTACCTGGAGGGCATTGCAAGGTTTGGGATAGACATTGAACCTCTTTACAGAGATTGTGTTTTGACGTTTCAATTTTCCCCTGGTAGTCTGCCTACTTGATGCCGTATCCCAAAATACAAAAGAAGTAGAAGGAAGGACACCCAGAAACCTCACAGAAATAATAGAAACCCGACAGTGCAGAACAAGGCCATTCCGCCCATCGAGTTTGCACCGACAACAATCGCGCATCGGACTTATCCCCACAACCCCACTCAGTTACCCCATTAATCACTCTAACTAACACATCCCGCCACACTAAGGGAAAATCGTGCATGACTAATCAACCTAAGCCGCACATCTTTGGACTGTGGGAGGAAACCGGAGCAGCCTGAGGAAACCCACAATGATACGGGGAGAATGTGCAAACTCCAGACAGACAGTGACCAAGCTGGGAATCGAAGGCAGGTCCTTGGAGATGTGAGACAGTAGTGCTCGCCACTCTGCCACTATATCTCCCAATGCTAAAGCAGTTTGTTCATATCCATAGCTCTTCATGAGTATCTCAATTAAAGAAAGAGTTCCACAGGCTGGAAGATGTTTGGGATGAGTACTCCAGAGCGTAGTCTCTTGGCAGCTGAAGGCAAGGGGCCCATGTATAGAAAAATCCAAATAAGGACTGGCCAAACTTTCAGGAGTGCGGAAATATTGCCAACATCTAAGGCTGGGCTATAATATCTGGCTGGGAAGTTTGAGTCAGTGGGTATATTTGAGAAGCTCGATCCAGATGGTGTACAAGGATCTAGGGTTAATGAGACGTGGTGCAAGTTAGGATACAAGAAACAAGTTTCAGGGCAGTTTGTAAGATCATCTTGCATGTGTAACACTGTTTTTTATTTGCTGGCAAGCAATACATTTATGATAAACAGATAGCCCACCCAGTGGGAGTCCAGAGAATGGGATTGGGAAGATAAACCAATGCCAGTGATATGTGCTGTGCGATTTACTGGATAAACAAACAGACAGGGACAATTTCCACCCAGCTGGAAGGCAGTGAAGAGATGATCATGTGACAAACTGTGCCAAAGGCTTCAGAGACGTAGAGTCGGCTGAAGATACTTCACTGACCATTTTATTTCTGCTAGAATGTAATGTTTGACTTTGATACGAGCTGTTTCAGTATTGTGGGGTAGGTGTTAACCTAGTTAGATGTATTCAAACAAGCTCCAAGAAAGGTGTGTCTACATTTATCAGGTAAAGTTATCGTCATGTGTTTTGGAGAAAAGGAGGCTGGACATGGGCCAGGGATTTTCAAGGGCAAATGAAATCAAGATGATTTTTTGAAGAGGCAGTACCAAGGTTGTGGGGTCACCGTCAGATCTACCATATCTACATGGTGTTTGTGAGATTGTAAATACTAAAAGATTGTCCCCATATAAATTTTGGAAATCACATTGCTGCGTAAAGATACAAACAAGGCATTTTCACTTCACAGTTTCCATTTAACCCTGCTCTGGATTTGTCTATTTCAGAGCACCAGAATCGAAAACACCTGTCACAAAAATGGCTGAAGGTTTCAACAGCGGAGTATATCCAATATCTTCAAAAAGATTGACTTTGGACAATGGTAGGTTCAGAAAATACTCCCAAGTTTTCACCGTCCTGTTAATGAATCCAGACCTCATTCATGAACCTGCACTTCACACAAGGAGCAGAGAAGAACATAGCGGCAGCAAATTATAAACCAGTAAAACTGATATCATGAAGTTGTGCTGAAAGCAATGTCTAGTGCATGTCGATAGGCATTGCTTACATGGACATCCAGAAGGAATTTGGACAGAGTTTCTTAAAATTTCTGTCATGCAATTGAAGGCAAATTTGTGACCTCATTGTGAAATTGGTGGAAAAGCAAGGGATAGAGATGAGGTAAATTGTGATTTAGGCTGACTGTCAGGATGCAACTTGCTGTGTTCCAGAAGCATCTGTGTTAGGCTCACAATTACTAACCAAATTTATTGACAGCCTAGATGATGGAATAAAAAAATGGATATATAAAACTGATTATGACACAAAGTTATTGAAACATTGTCGTCAATATAGCTGGCAATATGCAATGAAATATCAGTAAATTAAGTGAATTGGCACGTTTGTGGCAAATAGATTAAAATGCAGGCCAATATCAGGTCCTTCACTTTCAATAAGGGATAGAACAGGGCCCTTTCCAAATGTGGAAAACCTAGAAACTTGGAAGCTCTACAGAACCTTGGGAATTCCTGAATATAGATTGTTAAAATATCGTGAAAAGGGAGCATAAAGTAAAACAAACAATTTAATGTTGGATTTTATGTCCAGAGGACAAGAGCATGTAGGGATAGAAGTTATGTTACAAGCGAGACAAGCTCCTGAATAGACCAATCCCGGCTATGGCGATTGCAGTTAAAATAAAGGCAAAACCTTTCAGGAATGAAATTGAAAAATGCTTCGAAACGCAAAAACATTTCCTGCAAAAAAGGTAATTGATATTGGAAAGTTGATGTGAATTGCTTCTTACTAACCAGGGGTATGAAGTGATTTGGAGGTCAGCTGGATACATGGGTTTTATTCACAAATGAGATAAATATCATGAATGTTTTCTGAAAGGTAGTCGATAACATGGCTCACATGACATTTAAGTGGGTTGTTTTAAGTTTACGGGAAATTAAAACAGTCCAGATAGGAACTCATTGTGTTTCATTTTTTTCCAATTTCTGTTCACAGATCCAAACTCTAAAATCACTGAGTTCTTGACAAACTGTAAAGATGACCAACTGTTGCTGTTGACCAAATTCTACCGGGACAGACTAGAACAGGCGATTGAAGGAGTGGCGAGACTCTGTCTGATGTTTGCAGCGTGCGATCATATTGGTGTGAAAGAAAGTCATGTAAGTCCAGGATATAGTGGGTTTAGTGATTTTGCCCATTTTCACTTCGCAGACCTGATTAAATGAGAGGAAGAATAATTTGCTGAACAATAAGAAGCTATGGTCTCTCTTGCTGCTCTCCTAAAAAGACAACTGTTCCAGTACAGCTACAATGCTGGCATCTACCCAACAACATGTGAAAATGTCTATCCCATTTGCCCAAAACAGGACAAATCCATATGGAAAATTTGCACCCCACAAGCCTCCTTCCACTAAGTGGCAGAGATAAAATGAGTCATTGCCAGTGACTTAAAGTTGCAGATACTTTGCAAGTTTGGGACGGCAAAGTGGCACAGTGGTTAGCATTACTGCCTCATAGCGCTGGGAACCCGGGTTCGATTCCTGGTTTGAGTCATTTTCTACGTGGTGTCTGCATGTTCTGCACGTTTTAAAGTTTATTCATTATTGTGAAAAGTAAGCTTGTATTAACACTGAAAAGATGTGACTGTGAATATCCCCGAGTTGCCATACTCCAGCGCCTTTTCGGGAACACTGAGGGTGAATTTAGCACGGCCAATGCACCTAACCAGAACACCCGGAAGAAACCCACGCAGACACGGGGAGACTGTGCAGATTCCACACAGTGACCCAAGTCGGGAATTGAACCCAGGTCCCTGGCGCTATGAGGCAGCACTGCTAACTACTTTGGAACCGTGCTGCCAAGTTTTTGTGTGCATTTCCGTCGGGTGTTCAGCTTTCCTCCGACAGTCTGAAAGACGTGATGGTTAGGTGCATTGACCATGCGAAATTCTCCCTCAATGTACCTGAACAGGCGCTGGAGCGTGACAACGACGGGATTTCCACGGTCACTACATTGCATTCTTAATGCAAGCCTCTTTGTAACATAGATAAATACACTTTAAGCATTTAATAACATGATAATTGAAGTTTCTTTTAGGTACTGCCAGTATCACTTGCCTCCTGATCTCATTAAACCCTTGGTCCATTCATGGACCAACACGAGTGTCTGCCTCTCACATCACAACATTATTTGATTGAACTCTGTCATGGAATGCTCAGGCGATAGAAATGAATGGGAACTGCGCTAAATCTCTGCAATGGCTGCAGTCATACCTAGCATAATGATAGTTGTGATTGTTTGAGGTCAATCCTAGCAGACCCATGGCCCTCATACTTGAGTTCCTCAACGTCCTGTGTTCTCTGAAAATATATCCAGCTGTTTCATGACCTATCTGCTATCAATTGGTCAGAAGTGGAGGTGTTTTAGTGTTGATGTTAAAATGTACAACTTAATCTGTAACTCCTCAGATATCAGGAACTGAACAATATCCAGTCTACTAAATGGTCAGTGATATTCCTGCCACACAACTCCATCCCTGTTTGACACTAAGTCACATTACCATTGCGGAAACCCACTTCAACAACCATGAGGGTTACAATTGAACACAACCTTAACTAGAAGAGTCAGAGGCTGGGAATTTGCTGCAAGGCTCTCTTCCTGAATTCCCAAAGTCTGCGAATAATCCACAAGACAAAAATGGGCAACGTGACGGAATACACTCCACAATCATGGATTATTGTGTCCAACGTTATCTAAGCAGCTCGACACCATCGAGAATGGAGCTGCCACTTGATTTGCATGGAATTTGTTCTTAAAAATATTTCCTCCCACGTCACAATGTCAGCATGTGCACCTGGTAAAAGATGCACTGCAGCAAATCACTAACACTCCCTTATAAGAAATAATTTTTTTTATTTCAAAAATATACTTTATTCACACAAAAAAAAACTCTCCAATAAAACATTGCAAAATTACAAATCCAAATGTCATAAACAGTGTAAAAAAGAATCATTTTTACAGTCCAATACCGTGCTCATTTACAAAAACATTACATTCCGTTACATTTCATTTCTTAAAACTATATACATGTGTCAGAGTTTTCTGTGTGCCATTATTTTTCAGGTTGGCACACAGTTACCCAGGCCGAGGGTATTCTGCAGTTACCCGGCCCTCGGTCTGCCTCGGTTGAGACGCTTTACACGGTGGCCTTTCCCCACTGTGCCTTGGCGGCGGCTGCCCCAAGCTTGAGCGCGTCCCTGAGCACGTAGTTAATACTGTGGGCACATGCTTTCAAATAACCAGTATGGTAGAGTTTGGAAATGAAAATCAACTAATACATCTTGAATTGAAATCTCGTTTCGGTAATGCTGACCATGAAAACATTATCCATTGATGTAAAAACCCATCCCAATCAATAATGTCGTTTGTAGACTGAGATCTGCTGTCCTTGTCTGGACTACGTGTGACCCCAGCTCTAAAACAGTGCGATTACGTCTTGAAGAGTCTAACAGGCAACTCAGTTTTATTAAATGGCTGCAAAGTCTAAAAGTATTGAAACCGAATGATTCACCCGGAAATTACAATTACATTCCCAACCCTATTGACCCTACAAATTTCATCATGTCGGGCCAGTGCTAAGATTGGGAAAGCTATCCCACTGACTAGTCAACCAGTTCCCTGAAACAATGAACCTCTTAACATCATACTTGCAGACAATGTCCCAAATACAACCATCATCATTGTTGGGTATGACCTGTCCCGCTGACAGGAAAGACCCACAAGACATCCAGTGGGGAGCGGATTGCTCTGGATTTCCTCAACATTGAGTCTGAACTCCCTGAAGTCTCATAATCCGGTTGGAAGCGTGGCAATGAAATTGCCTGCTGGTTTCAGCCTACAATGCCCACTATCTGATGAACAACTGCTCCTCCATGTGACACAGTGTTTGGAGGAAGCACTGAGGATGGCAAGGGCAGGAAATATACTCTGGGTGGGGACTGAAATATCCATCAACAAGTCATGCTCAGTAGCGCCACCACTGAATGAGCTGGCAACGTCCTAAAGGGCATAGCTGCTGCACTGGGTCTGCGGCAGGCGGTGAGTGAATCAACAAAAGGTTTAACTTATTTGACCTCCTCCTGATCAGGCTGTCTGTTCCAGATGCACATGGTCAAAGTTGTCGGAGTGACCAACAAACTTTCCATTAGGAGGCAAAGTCCTGACTTACCTTCAGGTGTTGTGTGGATTTACCAACGAGTTAAATGTGATAGGTTTTGTACAGATCAGTTGAGTCAAAACTGCGCAGCCATTAGACAGTGTGATCAATCAGTAGGAGCGGCAGAATTGTATTCGACCTTCACGGCCCAGCATATCATCTGCTCTGCTATTGCCAGTGTATCAGTCCTAGTGAATGAACAGTGCAGGAGGGGGTGCCATTGATAGCGCCGGGGGTACCTCAACAACAGGTGTCAAACTGGTGAAGGTTCAACACGGGAATGCTTTTATAGCAAACAGCAGAACAAGCATGAGGGAAGTGACCCGAAATCTAATGAATCGGATCCAAAGCTCTGCATCCCTGCCGGATTCGACCATGGCTGGTGTGAATTATTAACTAACCATCTGGAGTATTAGGCGCCCCAAATATCCACGTCCTAAATTAAATATGTTTCAGTATGTCTGAACATTGCAGTACAAAAGACAAAGCTGAAACATTGGCAAATATTATTAGCCAGAAGAACGCCGGAGGTGAAAGAAAGAATTAAAGCAAAATAGTGCGGATGCTGCAATGTGAAACAAAAACAGAAAACCCCGGAAAATCTCAGCAGGTCTGACAGCACCTGTGAGGAGAGAATAGAGCCAACGTTTCGAGTCTGGATGACCCTTCATCAGAGCTCTGACGAAGGATTATCTGGGCACGAAACTTTGTCTCTATTCTCTCCCCACAGATGCTGTCGGACCTGCTGAGATTTTCGAGCCTTTTCTGTATTAGGAGCCAGTACATGATCTATTTTGACTGTCTATTGAGGTCCCTATCATCACAGATGCCAGTCCTTAGCTAATTCAGTTCACTCCAAATGATATTCTGAAATAACCGAAATAAGTGTAAACTGTAAATGCTTTGGGCCATGGCAATATTCTGGCTAGAGAAAGACGTATCAGTGATCGTAGTTATAACTTAATCTCAGATGTGGGGTGTTTGCTGACGATTGCACGATTTTCAGCACAATTTGCAACTCCACAGATGCTGAAGCAATTAGAGCACATATGCAAGAAAACCTGGACACCAGTCAGGCCTGGGCTGCGATATGCCAAGTAACGTTTGCGCTACAAAAATGCCAGGCAATTAGAAATGCCATCAAAAGAGATTCCACCCCTCCCTCCTTGGCGATTGAATTTCATTACAATCATTGAATCCCCCACTATCACGATGCTGGGGGGGGGGGGTGCAGCTGACCTGAAACTGAATTGTACCAGGCACAAAATACTGGTGACGAGAGCAGGTCAGATTCTGGAGATTCTGTGGAGAGTGACTCACTTCCTCACTCCCCAAGACCTCTTCATCGTCTAAAAGGCACAGTCAGAGTGTGATGGAATCGTCTCCAGTTGCCTGGATGTGCGCAGTTCCAACAACTTTCAAGACGCTCGACAGCATCCTGGACAAAACAGCCACCTGATTGACACCCCATCTCACCAACATCAGCATTCACGCCCTCCACTATCGACACACATGGCAGCGGTGTTTACCATTTACATGATACACTGCCACAACATCATAAAAAAGTGGATCATGTCGTCTAACAGTAATCTGATGTCATGTTGGGCACGGAAGTTCAGATGGAATTAATCCCATTGAAATTATTGCTGGTTCTCTGGGATTTCTCACTCTCTGAAAATTATTTTCAATTAACTATTTGGTTTATTCATATGTCGTTTAAATTAAGGACGGAATCAAAATGTGATCTTTATTCAGTGTTGAGAAGGGATCAGGACCCAGTCCAGGGACTGCCTCCTGTCCTCAAAACACCTGGGAAATCCCTGAACAGATCCTTTCCTTCTCATTCCCAGTGCTTACCTTTCACTCTGTTTTCCAATACGCTCCTTATTATTCTTTACAGAAAGTAAAGGAAATCGCAGACAGTGGGAACCTCGCGGACTGTTCCAAACTTCTCCTAAATCTGGTGATAGAGAAAGGCCCTCGGGCTCTCAGGGTGATGTGGGAATCCTTTGTGGAAATGCACCGTGGGTTACCAAAGTTGGAGAAAATACTGAGAGAATTACCGACACTTGGTACAGTAAAATCGCGCAGTGAATTAAACATTGCAGATTGTTCTGATATTGCACATAGCTGATTTCATGATTGTAATTCCTTTAATCAGGTCCTGATGCATTTGTTTACATGAACATCCCACAAGGTTTATCGGAAGTACCCAGTAACCTAAAAGGTAAGTGATGACAGTGAAGATTGCAAACTAATTATTTCACTTCTAAGAGTCTGAATAATTAGTTGTCAGAATTTGGGAATCAGAAAATCGAAGTCTCGGAATCAGGGTTAAATATTGTTTGAATTTGTCGTCCATCCTCATCTGTTCTGCACAGGTTCAAGTTTGCAATTCATACGACCATACACATTAGGAGCAAATGTTGACCCCTCGGTCCCTCTAAACTGCTCCACCATTGATCAAGAAGGCAAATGGGATGTTGGCCTATATCGGAAGGGGAATAGAATATAAAAGCAGAGATGTCTTGCTGCATCTGTACAGGGCATTGGTGAGGCCGCAGCTGGAATACTGTGTGCAGTATTGGTCCCCTTATTTGCGGAAGGGTATATTGGCCTTGGAGGGAGTGCAGAGAAGGTTCACCAGGTTGATACCAGAGATGAGGGGTGTTGATTGTGAGGAGAGACTGAGCAGATTGGGTTTGTATTCGTTGGAATTTAGAAGGCTGAGGGGGGATCTTATAGAGACCTATAAGATAATGAAGGGGCTGGATAGGGTAGAGATGGAGAGATTCTTTCCACTTAGAAAGGAAACTAGAACGAGAGGGCACAGCCTCAAAATAAAGGGGAGTCAGTTTAGGACAGAGTTGAGGAGGAACTTCTTCTCTCAGAGGGTGGTGAATCTCTGGAATTCTCTGCCCACTGAAGTGGTGGAGGCTACCTCGTTGAATATGTTTAAATCACGGATAGATGGATTCCTGATCGGTAAGGGAATTAGGGGTTATAGGGATCAGGCGGGTAAGTGGAACTGATCCATTTCAGATCTGCCATGATCTTATTGAATGGCGGGGCAGGCTCGAGGGGCTAGATGGCCTACTCCTGCTCCTATTTCATATGTTCTTATGTTGTTATGAACAAGTCCATGGCTGATCGCATCACAACCTTCACACTGCATTCCTGTTTTTCCCAATCATCTTTCGTCTGTTGTGCTTTATATTTTTTCACTTCAGCAACTCTAAATTACCAGAACCTCATTTTCTTGTTTTGTGTATTTTCCACCATAGTCCAGAAATGCTTCGAATGCCTGAACTTCACTGAACCGTTGTCAAGTTTGTTTTTTCAAGTTTATTCTTTAAATAGTTCAAATCCTCAGTTAACTAATCCATTTAGGGGGATTAGTGGGGGTAAATATGTGGAGTTACGGGAAAGTGCTTGGGTGGGATGTTCTGTCGGAGAGTCAGTACAGACTCGATGGACCTGGTGGCTTCCTTCCCCACTATCAAGGCTCGCCTTGTTAACATGCTCGTAATGTCTCTGTTTTGCAACTCATAAACACCCTTCAACGTGTTCTGAAAGTCAAGTATCGAGAGCTCGGCGTGCCTTTGTGAGGGTGACCATCAAAGCTAATGAGTGCTGCTTATTGTGTTGCTGTTCTAAATTACGAATTACCTTTTTGCATTTGATCACTTTAATTTATTCTTCTTTTTGGAACAAGTAAATGATATGATGCGGCCCCTTAAATGTTCCTTTACGCTGTTTCATCGGGTCAGAGACAGTATTAAGTTATAGACAACGTTGTAATTATTTTCTCATCATCATTTAAGAAAGATGCATTCAAACGCCATCTCTTTGCAGTAGATTTTTGACCCAGGTCACAAGTCTATGGACTTATGATCAGAGAGAGTTATAGCGAGAATGTCACTGTCAATGATTCTATGAGACTCTGACTCAATTGTAAATAAATAGTCAATGCGAGAGTGACAGCAGTGAGTTTTGGAATAAAATACAAAGTCTCTGTTACTCGGGTGCAGACGCTTCCATATGTCCAGCAGCCCAGATTCAGTAACACGATTGCTCAGTGATTTGCTTATATTGGAGCAGGGGTTTGATGATGCTGAGAGCCAGTCTCCCATTTGGGACAGAACACAATTCGAATCTCACCCAATAAGGACAATCCTGTACTTTTAGCTGAGATAAGGTTGAAGAATATTTTCATGAATTGGGGATCATTCTCATTTGGGGCACATGAATGAAAGTTCCGTGCCTTCTCCTGTTCCGTTATGCAATACGAATTTGCCTTCATTGTCCGTATGTTGTGAGTGGACACAAATCTTCACCAGTCTGTTAAATAAGATTGCTAAACCCCTTATTCCCCTGATGGGTGAGAGGAAAAGAAGACCTGGTTTTCCCAAGATCTGCCCAGCTACTATGTTCTTTATCTGACAAATGTGTTTCCTTTAAAAATGCAATTTTGCAGCTTTGATGTTTCAGCTGAGAGAGCATTTTTCCCTTAAGAGGTTTATATCAGGTTGACATTCTAGCTAATTACCTTGAACACATCCAGAATAATCTGCATTTAATTGATCTGACCGGAGTATCAGCTGGGCAAGTAGCCTGGTATCAGAGAAGAAAGCATTGAGAGAGGGGGAAGGAGAAAAAGAAAGAAAAATGTACTGCCAATACAATGGCTTTTACATGGTTCCCTTGGGATCACTGTGAGATGAAAACTATATACATAAAAAGGTTAACTGCAAATTTGATCCATTTCCAAGTGCTGAAAACCAAATGTGCTTAAACCAACAAAAGTGGCTCGCTATTCAACCCATCAAATGTCTACTTGAGTCTCATAACTATAATTCTCCAGAGCAGATGTTCCGACTCTGAGGCCGACAGCTCCATTGGTGATAAGCCACATGAGTTAACTCTCCCGTCTAAACAAGCGCAGCCGTGTCCATGGATACGGTCAGCTGAGACTGCTCCACCCCGCCCATCAAAGTGTTCATATCCCCACCCGTTATGTGAACTGGCTAAAACTTTCTGAACATCACAGAATAAAGCAAAGTGCGTATAAAAAATAAATCTCAGCCACTTGGAAAATAATATCAGCAAATAACATGCCATGTGGTGCAAGGTTCTTTCCAGCTGCTTACCCTCCAATCAGCTCGCACTGATGCCCAGATGTTGCAAACCCTCTGCAGCCTCCAATGCAGATGAAAAGGTTTTGCTTGCATCCTTGAGGTGGACTCTCAGCCTCACCGGTTAATGTTTTGAAACCTTATGCTTTTCTCCCTAAGCTGCTTTTTAATAGCTGTATATTCACATGTTTACCACTCCAGATGTGGTGAGTCGTCGTTATCGAGCATGAATCGCCTTCCGTTCAATTGGAGATTTTTCTCACCTGGAGCCTTGGTGAGAATCTACTCTTGTGTCTGGAATCTGAGCGATTTTACCACCGGTTATCTGTCTGGAATCTGAGCGATTTTACCACCGGTTATCTCAGGGTGCATTAGTATTCAACGGCTTTTGCTGCAACGATCTATGAACCCGCTCTAGTTGTAGTCGAACGTCGACTGGCATTTTCTGTAGCTCATTGAAAGAGCTTTTGACCAAATGGATAATGTCCCCGCCTTCTGAGTTTTCTGGCACTCCATAAATTCACAGGGGATTCTGTCTCCTGAATTTTTCGAGGTACTCACATCTTTCCTCTAACTGCCTATTTCGATAGAATAAATGAAAGAGTAGCTTGTCGTT
Source organism: Mustelus asterias (assembly GCF_964213995.1). Taxonomy (NCBI): domain Eukaryota; kingdom Metazoa; phylum Chordata; class Chondrichthyes; order Carcharhiniformes; family Triakidae; genus Mustelus; species Mustelus asterias. Next base: position 155,822 of record NW_027590146.1, read on the forward strand.
GTTTATGTTGTTATCGTCAAACTTTCTCATTCTGTTCTCAGACTCCAGTAACTGCTTTGAAAACCCGCTGACAGTTTGTTCCAGTTCTGAGATTGAATTAATGTTTTTCTCAAGGACCTCGTTTACGGAATTTCTGAATGTTCTCAGTTCAGGAAAGTGCTCAGACCAGACCTTTCCATACCTGACTTTTCTCAGTTCAATCAGCATGGGATTCAGCTCAGACTTCTCAATACCGGGTGTGGTTCTCAGGCAGCCCTGATGCTGCCATGCGGAGAGGGGTGGCGAATTCTCACTTCTTTGTTTCAATCTTCCTTAAACACTTTGCATTCTTCTCTCTTCTGTCTCATAGTTTGGCTCTTGTGTCTAAATCTATAAGTGGTAATTGTTTGGAGGTTATTTAATAACTGGATGGCGATGGATCTTTGTTCGGCTTGAACAGAGAAATACGCAGTCGGCAGCGATTCATTTCTCCAGCTCCGTCTTGTGTCCAATTTACCCACTTTTTGAAGAACTTGGCTGTCAGGCAACCCTTGCAATTTTAAATGTTTCGCTGGACTTTCAATAATTTCACCTTTCCTTTCCCCGACAAGTCACTCTCATTCCAAATTATCTGCCAATTCAGTTAACTAAGTCTTAGTTACTTTCTGTAAACCCATCAATGTTACACCTTCCATTTTCAGGAACGTCTGAGCAATTTATAAACGGGATTTTGCATTCCAACTGTGGTACAATAAACACCAAAATAATTTCACCGTTCAGCATCCAGTAACTGGCCTTCCACGTGTGAAAATTTCCACTGAATGTTTACTAAGAATCCAATTGCACTTTCTCGACGTTTTGAAATTCCAGGCAGGTCCCCACTTCTGTAACAATTCCAGTCGATGTTATAACGGGATGGGATGATCCCAGAATTAAACTCTGGCTCAAAGGATTGCAACTTTTAAAAAGAAAAAAAATAAACATAGACTAACAGAGTCACAGAACCACTACTTAGTTTTAGCAACAAGAAAGGAACATTTATTAAACAATGAAAAATGGATTACAATAAAATACACCTTTACTCCTCCGTTAGGCCACCCAATATACACACGTTCTAAGAATAACACGAATGACAATGTACAATTGCAGGAAACTATGATGGTCTCATCAGCACACATGATACCGTTTGCTATTTCTCCTCCGAATCCGCTCAGATGCTTGTCATTTGCAAGTTTCCAAACTCCACTCCCCAAAAAAATGCTTCATGTCTTGCATTATATCTCACATCGACTTTGTCGCACAAATCGTCTCTTGCACACATCCTCTCTATCACACACATCCTCTCTATCACACACATCCTCTCTATCGCACACACCCTCTCTATCACACACATCCTCTCTGTCACACACATCCTCTCTGTCACACACATCCTCTCTATCACACACATCCACTCTATCACACACACCCTCTCTATCACACACACCCTCTCTATCACACACACTCTCTCTATCACACACATCCTCTCTATCACACACATCCTCTCCTATCACACACATCCTCTCTATCACACACATCCTCTCTATCACACACATCCTCTCTATCACACACACCCTCTCTATCACACACACCCTCTCTATCACACACACCCTCTCTATCACACACACCCTCTCTATCACACACACCCTCTCTATCACACACACCCTCTCTATCACACACATCCTCTCTATCACACACATCCTCTCTATCACACACACCCTCTCTATCACACATATCCTCTCTATCACACACACCCTCTCTATCACACACACCCTCTCTATCACACACATCCTCTCTATCACACACACCCTCTCTATCACACACATCCTCTCCATCACACACATCCTCCCTATCACACACACCCTCTCTATCACACACATCCTCTCTATCACACACATCCTCTCTATCACACACATCCTCTCTATCACACACATCCTCTCTATCACACACATCCTCTCTATCACACACACCCTCTCTATCACACACACCCTCTCTATCACACACATCCTCTCTATCACACACATCCTCTCCATCACACACATCCTCCCTATCACACACATCCTCTCTATCACACACATCCTCTCTATCACACACATCCTCTCTATCACACACATCCTCTCTATCACACACATCCTCTCTATCACACACATCCTCTCTATCACACACACCCTCTCCATCACACACATCCTCTCTATCACACACATCCTCTTTATCACACACATCCTCTCTATCACACACATCCTCTCCATCACACACATCCTCTCTATCACACACACCCTCCCTATCACACACATCCTCTCTATCACACACACCCTCTCTATCACACACATCCTCTCTATCACACACACCCTCTCTATCACACACATCCTCTCTATCACACACATCCTCTCTATCACACACACCCTCTCTATCACACACATCCTCTCTATCACACACACCCTCTCTATCACACACATCCTCTCTATCACACACATCCTCTCTATCACACACATCCTCTCTATCACACACATCCTCTCTATCACACACATCCTCTCTATCACACACATCCTCTCTATCACACACATCCTCTGTATCACACACATCCTCTCTATCGCACACACCCTCTCTTTCACACACATCCTCTCGATCGCACACACCCTCTCTATCACACACATCCTCTCTATCGCACACATCCTCTCCAGTACGCACATCCTCTCTGCGCACACACACACTCTCTGGCAAACACACCCTCCCTGATACACACATCCTTTCTGGCACACACATTCTCCCTGGCGCGCACATCCCCTCTGGCACACACGTCCCCACTGGCATGCGCGCCCCTCCCTCCGGCGCGCGGGCCCTCCCTCCGGCGCGTGGGCCCTCCCTCCGGCGCGCGGGCCCTCCCTCCGGCGCGCGGGCCCTCCCTCCGGCGCACGCGGGCCCTCCCTCCGGCGCGCGGGCCCTCCCTCCGGCGCGCGGGCCCTCCCTCCGGCACGCGGGCCCTCCCTCCGGCGCACGCGGGCCCTCCCTCCGGCGCACGCGGGCCCTCCTCCGGCGCGCGGGCCCTCCCTCCGGCACGCGGGCCCTCCCTCCGGCGCACGCGGGCCCTCCCTCCGGCGCACGCGGGCCCTCCCTCCGGCGAACGCGGGCCCTCCGTCCGGCGCACGCGGGCCCTCCCTCCGGCACACGCGGGCCCTCCCTCCGGCGCACGCGGGCCCTCCCTCCGGCGCACGCGGGCCCTCCCTCCGGCGCACGCGGGCCCTCCCTCCGGCGCACGCGGGCCCTCCCTCCGGCGCACGCGGGCCCTCCCTCCGGCGCACGCGGGCCTTCCCTCCGGCGCACGCGGGCCCTCCCTCCGGCGCATGCGGGCCATCCCTCCGGCGCACGCGCGGGCCCTCCCTCCTGCATGCGCGGGCCCTCCCTCCGGCACGCGCGCCCCTCCCTCCGGCACGTGGGCCCTCCCTCCTGCACACATACATTCTTCTGTTGATTCCTTCACAATCTCCATCACTTTCTCTCACACTCTCTCACTCCTTAACTCATTCACTCACTCTCTCTATCACATCCTCCATCTCACACCCATTCACACACTTTCAAACTCTCTCACTCACTCTTTCACACTTTCCCTCACACCTTCATCACCTCTCTCACAGATTATCTCTCTCTCTCAAACTTACTTTCTCATGTTCATTCTCTCACACCATTGTTCATACTATGTTTCTCACCACTTCTAATTCACACCCACACATTCTGCTCACTCACTCTCGCTCGCACACTCTCTCTCATTAAGGTATTAAGGATCCACTTGTCCCGTAAAATGCTCTTGTCTTACCACTATTACCCAATTATAGATTCTGACGGCCTCTGTTTATTGCTCGTGTTCCTTAACTGCAGCAGTTCTCCTGTTTGTGCAAAGTTGACCTTTTTCCCATCATGCTCTGCAGGCATTTCGCTGTTAGTCCCCCTTTGAGCATTAGCGAATTGGAGCACAATTGAGCCTCATCAAACCTCACTCTTGTCATGCAGCTTTAATAGAAACACATTCCAAGCATTTCATTTAATGAGACAAACAAGGACAGCAATTCAATTATTGCTTCATTTTACACTTCTCGTACCAATTCAAACAAGCAGTTGCAACTCATTAAATCTTCACTCTACTTGAACTAACTGAACATCAACTTTCAATTGAACTTTAACTCTTAAACTGCACTTTAACTTTAACTGAACGTCAACTTTAACTATTTAACTGAAAATAGATACTACCCAGTTGAGGAGAGCATTGGCCATTAAATATCCTCGATGTAGAATCTATTTTCCCCTTCTCTGAAGCATCCTTCAGGGTACAAGTCTACTTGCGATGGTCGGTCTCTTTGAGTTATCGCTGCCAAACAAAGGACTCACATGGCTTTTTATCCACAATTCTTCACTCGCCTCCGGAAGATTATCTGTCATCCAGCTAATTGTGTAATCAGAAACCGATCGCATGGCTCGAATATCCACTGTAATTACTTTTGAAAGACGCCTTTACGCTTAGTTCATTTTATATATCCCATACATAGCAGCTATATAAATCAGAGACGCAGTGCTTCTGTTAATGGAAACAACTTCCCTTATCTGGGCCAATACAGGAATTTCAGAACACAGCTCCCAGACCACAGTCTCTTTCCGACAGGCACCTGGTTTTAATCTACATGTTGAATAAAAGTCCCAGCATGCTTCTCTCCCAGCAAGAATACCCTTTTTACAGTCACTGTTGCCATTATTCTTGTTAAGTCATTGTCGTAGCCGTTCTTTCTCCGATCACACCCTGTTTAAGCAGATACTCAAATCCATGTCATGTTACATTCGAAGTATATTGATCAGTAGTTCGGGCTTTCTTATGTACAATTACGTTTCTAACTTATTTTCAATTTCATCTCTCCGGAATTCAAATCATCAAAGTATGCATTTGTTACTTTAGCGTCGAAACTACAACAATAATTGCAACATGCAAAGTAAATCTTATCCATAGTTGTATTTGTACTTTCGCACCCCAATTCCAAAATTCATCATCAGTTGGTTCCGTTTGTTGCTGCAATCAGTTGCCTGGTTTTCCCTCTTTGTTGAATGTCTTGGGCAATAGTTTGGTGAATTGTATTTGTTTCTTGATCCATTGCAAATCTTTTTGTATAACTCGAATGTTAGTTTCACATTTATCAACGTACTTGCCCGAAGTACTGTTTGATTCTTCAGTGACATTATTAATGTTTTCTTCCAGTTTATCTCTGTCGAGCAGCTTGAGGTGGCCTCAGCATGATGGGACCTGGGCTTTAAAGCAAAGGATGGTGTTAGCAATGGGAAAAAAATCTCACAGCCATATTCCTATTCTTTCAATTAGGTGGTAATACAATATTCCCCGTTTCCCTTATAAGGAACTTGGACACTGTCAATATCTAGGGTTCGGATTTCCATTGTACAATTCAGATGTTTGTCTGTTTTAAATCCACACAACGCTTTTTACGCTGGGATATACAAGATCATACATCATAGATCATAGAATCCTACAGTGCAGAAGGAGGCCATTCGGCCCATCGAGTCTGCACCGACCTCAATCCCACCCAGGTCCTATCCCCATAACCCCATGCACTTACACTAGTTACACACCCTGACACTAATTGGCAATTTAGCAAGGCCAATCCACTTCACCCGCACATCTGGACTGTGGGAGAAAACTGGAGCACCCAGAGGAAACTCACGCAGACACAGGGAGAATGTGAAAACTCCACACACACAGTCACCCAAGCCGAGAATCGAACCCGGATCCCTACATGCATCTGTTATTTGTTTGTTTATGGACCGCCCCACCTCGAAGTTATTATTTGGGAGCCTATAGACCACGCCCACCAGTGACTTTCTCCCCTTACTATTCCTTATCTCCACCCACATTGATTCCACATTATGTTTCTTGGAGCCTATATCGTCTCTCACTACCGCCCTGATGCTATCTTTAATTAACAGAGCTACCCCACCTCCTTTTCCTTCCTGTCTATCCTTCCGAATTGTCTGATACCCCTGGATATTTAGTTCCCAGTCCCGGTCACCCTGCAACCACGTTTCTGTAATGGCCACTAGATCATACCCATATGTACTGATTTCTGCTTTCAACTCATTCACTTTGTTTCGAATGCTACGTGCATTCAGGTAAAGTGTCTTTATGTTAGTCTTTCCTACCTGGACCCGATTTGTTAGTGCATTCCTTTGTTTGCATGCTCTGTCCCTTCCTATCACAGACTGGTTTTTCTTCCCCAGACCAACTCCTTGCACTGTGTTGACCACCTCCCTTCTCATGCTTGTCACCTTTTTTACTCTGCCTGAGGTTAGATTCCTGCCACCTTCTATACTCTCTGTTCTATTATGTGGTCTGAAAACTTTACTAACCTCTCCTGTGCTCTCGTCTCCTTTAACTAATTGAAAGTCCTCATCATTAATCTGCACTCCTACCCTCTCCTTTCCCTTTGATTTTCTAATTCTCCGTACAACTGAACCCTCCCCCCACTATTTAGTTTAAAGCCCTATCTACAGCCCTAGTTATACGATTCGCCAGGTCTCTGGTCCCAGCACGATTCAGATGAAGACCATCCCATCGGAACAGGTCCCCTCTTCCCCAATACTGGTGCCAATGTCCCATGAATTCAAACCCATTCCTCCCACACCAATCTTTGAGCCACGCATTTACCTCCTTAATCTTATTGACCCTGTGCCAATTCGCTCGTGGCTCAGGTAGTAATCCAGAGATCATTACCTTTTTTGTTCTGCTTTTCAATTTAGCTCCTAGCTTTTCATATTCCCTGAGCAGAACCTCAGTTCCTGTTCTTCCTATGTCATTGGCACCTATGTGGACCACGACAACTGGGTCTTTACCCTCCCACTCCAAGTTCCTCTGCAGCCCAGATGAGATATCCTGAACCCGAGCACCAGGCAGGCAACACAACCTTCGGGATTCTCGATCCTGGTCACAGAACAGTGTCAATGCCCCCAACTATACTATCCCCAATTACGACTACATTTCTTTTTTCTCCCCCCACTTGAATGGCTCCCTGTACCACGGTGCTGTGGTCAGCTTGCTCATCCTCCCTGCATTCCCTGTTCCCGTCCACACAGGTAGCGAGAGTCTCGAACCTGTTGGACTGAGGCTCTGGTAACACTACTCCCTGGATCCCTCTCCGTGCCTCACTCGCAGCCACACCCTCTTGTCCCTGACCACTGTCTGAATTCAAGGTAGTTTTTCTAAGGTGTGTTACTGCCTCCTGAAACAGAGCGTCCAGGTAACTCTCCCCCTCCCTGATGTGTCGCAGTGTCCGAAGCTCAGAATCCAGCTCATCAACCCTGAGCCGGAGTTCCTCAAGCAACCAACACTTAGTGCAGACATGCTCACTGGGAACCACAGTGGGGTCCACCAGCTCCCACATCAAGTGAGGATATGAAAATTTTCTCAGCTTTTGTTCACTTTCAAATGAGATTTCCATTAACATTTTAATGAATTAAATCTATGTTTTCAGCAAAGTGGTCTTGAGAAGTTACTTATTAATGCCAATAACAATAAACATTTTCTCTCCATTCTTATTGAAGATGTTCAACAGAAACACAAGGAGACACTCCGGGTACAAACTGAAAGACTGAGAGTGAACACTATCCTCATAAAGGAGAAGTTTAAGATTTTCCAGCTGGTTGATCGATACGCTGAGCTCACGGTTATTTCTACTGTTCGAGATCGGACACTTGTCGAACATGAACTGCTGGCAAGAGGCCGAGACCATGAAGAATGGAGAGAGAAACATCTCCGGAGAGAACTGGAAAAAATCCGAACTGATCAATTGTTCCAGAGCAGCTTTTCCCAGAGAAAATTCAAATCTGGGAATTCAGCAGCAGTGAGCGGAGTGCCGGGAATTGGAAAAACAACAATGGTACAAAAGATTGTTTATGACTGGGCCACTGGGAAAATATACCCACACTTTCAATTTGTGTTCAGTTTTAAATTCCGGGATTTGAACACTATTAACTGTAGAATAAACCTGAGGAATCTGATACTGTTTTTCTATCCTTACTTTGGGAATATTCTGGGAGAGCTCTGGAAGAAGCCAGAAGGATTGCTGTTTATATTCGATGGTTTGGATGAATTCAAGGACAGTATTGATTTTGCCGACAATCGGAAGAATACAACACCTCAGTCCATGTGCACAGATCCCGAATGCTGGTGTGAAGTGTCTGACATTGTGTACAGTTTAATACAGCACAAGCTGCTCCCAGGATGTTCAGTGTTAGTGACCAGCCGCCCCACTGCATTACATTTATTGGAAAAGGCTGACATCAGTGTCTGGGCTGAAATCCTGGGATTTGTTGGTGATGAACGGAAGGAATATTTCAACAAGTTTTTTGAAGATCAGACGGTGGCAGCAGCTGTTTTCAAACACGTGGAGGAGAACGAGATCCTGTACACTATGTGTTACAACCCTTCCTACTGCTGGATCCTCCGTCTGTCACTGGGTCCCTTCTTTACACAAAGAGACAGGAAACAGCAGAAAGTTCCCAAGACCATCACCCAACTATATTCCTACTATATTTACAACATTCTGAAAAACCATGGCCGAGAGATTGAAAACCTCCGCGATGTGTTACTGAAGCTTGGTGAGATGGCCTTCACAGGAGTGTCTGAGAAGAAGATTGTGTTTAGAGATGGAGATTTGATCAAGTACAAGCTGGAACCTTCCCAGTTCCTGTCTGGATTCCTGGTGGAACTTTTGGAGAAAGATGAATCTGCCCAGAGTGTGGTTTACACATTCCCACACCTCACCATCCAAGAGTTTGTGGCTGCACTCTCACAATTCCTGACTCCAAATGCTGGGGAGATCGGGAAACTCCTCAGTGAAGCCCACAGCGAGGAAGATGGGCGATTTGAGATATTTCTCCGTTTTGTTGCTGGTCTCTCCTCCCCACAGTCAGCTCGACCCCTGATGGAGTATCTGGGTCCATTTCTTCATCAAACAACCTGCCGAGTGATTGACTGGGTGAAGGAGAAGGTTGAAGGGCAGATTGGAGACTCACAGACTGAAACTGGGAAGAGGAAGCTCCTGAACACATTCCACTACCTGTTTGAGTCTCAGAATAAAGCACTGGCTCGGAACACAGTGGGATCTGTGGAAAAACTTTCATTTAGGGAATTGCGACTGACCCCAATTGACTGTGCGGTCCTGTCTCATGTCATTGGACTCTGTGATACAATAAAACACCTCGATCTAGGGCAATGCTACATTCAGTGTGAAGGGCTCCAGCGGCTGGGACCCATTCTGCACAAGTGTCCGGAATTGAGGTAACTGTTTGGTCTCAGAGCGGATATTTTCATTGCTGACAAGCCATTTTCTTTGTTCCAAATAAAACAGAGACATGTTCAGTTGAGGAAGTCAAGAGGGAAACAATGTCCAATGGTCACAGAGAAAGCGCGGGAGAATGGCACAAAGTCATAAAGCTCATTTGAGAGCAGATGCAGACATGATGGGCCGATTGGCCTCCTTCTGAACCTGTAATAAATTTTGAATTCTCTGATAAAACTACAGCGGTTCAAGAAGGCAGATTCTCGTGGGCAAATAGGCATCGGCAATAAATGTTGGCAAAACCAGCGATGATCACGTTCCTTGAGTGAATAAAAGCATTATTGGGATAAATTTTAAATAATTAGAGGTGTAAAGGCCTCGTTACAAAATTTTTAAAAAGGATATTTCACTCTCCCAACAGAAACCATCTGATTATGTATGATGCTAGAAAGAAATTTGTTTCTCTTGTGTTCGGTACAGCTTACAGTTTGTGGCTATTGTCAGGATTATTTTCCTGCACGCTGCCTCTGTTATGTATTATAGTTGGTGTGTGTTTTATCGGGACAGTGTCCTTTTATAAGTCATGTGATAACTGGTAACATCAGTCAGGGTCGCAGTGGAGGTTCAGTCTTGTATTAAACCTCACAGTGTGCAGTTGTGAAAAGAAACCTCCCTTAGGTTACAGCAGCCCACGCTGTTTCTGTTCCATGGTTCTGACTGCAGCCTCATAAAACCTGAATCACTCGCTGTGTTTAAAAAAAATAGCTTTATTCACACTGTATTTGCATCTTTTGCAAATCACTTTAAATCTTGTTGTTGATCCTTGTCCGAGCAGCAACATTTCGATTTGCTACCTGTTCTCTCCAGCACCATCACTATTTTGAACATTTCTATCAAATGTCCTCTCAGCTTTCTTCCTTCCAAGGTGAACAACCTCTCCTATCGATCCTCATGTCTGAAGTTTCACATCCCTGTAGCCAATCTTTTAAACATGTTCAGCACTCTCTCCAATGTGTTCTAAGCCTTCCTAAAGTATGACGCGCTGAACTGAGATCTAACTGATGTCTTTTGCAGGTTCAGCACAGCCTCCTTGCTCTTGTACTCTATGCCCCTATTGACAATGTTATGATCCCAGCTGATTTCTGGACAGTCAGGTCGAAGAGCAGAAACCCGGCTCAGTAAATCATAACGTTTATTTATTGTTTTATTATTTAGAAATGTAGATGAACAGAATAACAAGGTAGGCGATTAACTTTTAACAAAAGAATAAACCCTTTGTTAAAAAAATAACTGCAATGCACCACCCCATCTAACTTCACAGATGTCTGCAGATCTGTAAGGATGACACGAGTTACAAAATAGATCTTATGCTTTAATGTTCTCAGTAAGTACACAGTTAATGTAAACCAACAATCCACCTGTGGTTCAGAAATACCACTCTCTGAAACTCAGTGACAGATGCCACCCAAAGTAACTTCAGTGGATTCTTCTTCAAATCCCCCCAAATGTTTGTAACAATGTGAGAAAACCCGTCTCACTGGGACTGATGCTTCCGCTCCAGAAGCTCCACTCGAGAAACAAAGAGCAGCTTTTGGAATCTTTTCAATGCTTTCTGTCAGGTGCCGTCACCAAGGATCCCTGTCCAATATTTCAATGTTTCCTTTCATTATTCCTCCATACTCAGCCGTGCCAACAGACACCAGCGCCTCATAGTCTGTATGAAGGTGTCACCAACTTTAGGAATATATCAGATATCTGGATTCTCGTGAGCAAACTTTACACTGTCTGCATCTCGCAGCTCTGTCTTTAACTGGGAGCCTCTCTCTGCTCCTCTCTTTAACTTCGGGAGCAGTAGCTAGTTCAGATTCAGGTTTTTTTTGTCTCTTTGACTTCTGTCTTCCTGGAACTCCTCTTTTCCTCCTTGGTTTCTGACGGTGATTTATCTTGTGGGTCCTGCTTTCTGAGTCCCTGCATTCCCTGCCTCGACTGGCAGCCTCTGTGAACTCCGTCTTGCTTCTTGGGTTAACTGGTTGTAACTGAAACTCAGTGTTTCTATCATTCATTGTGGACTTCTGAATATAAGCAACCATTTTTTTAACCTCTATAACTCTGACAATGTCGTAAACCTTAAATTAAAATGCAGGGACACAAAAAACCCGCAGGCAGGCAGCTTTGTTTAACACGAAGTGAAATTAAAGTTTTGGCTCTTTCTTAACACACAAGCACAGAAACACAAATTAAACTTAAACTCATGAATTATTATCTGATGCCTACAAACATAAACTATTTCACAGCAGTAAAGCCCAAGATGCTGTATTCTTTATTAACTGCTACCTACACTTGCCCTGCTAACGGCAATGATCAATGTACATATACGTCCAGTCCCTCTGCTCCTGCACTCTGTTAACTATTCTACCGATTATTTTATATTCCTTCCTCATGTGCATGTTACCAGAAAGTATCACCTCACCCGTCTCTGCATTGAACTTAATCTGCCACCTATCTGTACACTCCAATATTGTCCGTTTTTCAGTCCCAAGCGCCCCTCCTCACAGTATCCGATGCCTCAAAGGTTTCTGTGATCAACACACTTTGAAATTTTCCTCGAGACTGCATTTACCTAGATCATTCATATATATCAGGGAAAAGCAAGGATCCCAATACTGACCTCTCGGGTTCTCCACTACCGACATCCTCCAGCCTGAAATATATCCATTATTCATTGTTCATCCAATTTTGTATCCACGTTGCGACTTTCCCATTTATTTTATGAGCTTATGCCACAAGTCTGTTGTGTCACTGCATCAGATGATTTTTGAATATCCATGTACACCACATCAACAGCAGAACCATCACTGACCCTTTCTGTTGCTTCCTCCAATTCACAGCAATATAAAGGCAGTCGAAAACGGCATTTTGTTTTAACCAACCAATGAATTTAGTTTCCTCTGTGTCGCTATTAGATTCACCATTTCCCTTTTGAACTCAGCGTGGGCCGGCTCAGAGTAGCTGAATGATCAACTGACCCTCCAACCCTCAGCTAAGTTTAACACTACTGCTCCAGGCTGGAGCCGCAGACTTGACTAAATTGGATTGACCCAGTCTTTTCGGTTGTGGTTACTGCCTCCTGGTCCTCTCTTCATCCACTCCAACAAACTGAGATAGCTGGGAATTAAACCCGTATCAACTGCTTGGAAAGCAACTATGCTCACTATTATATCACTGTCATTGCATTTAGTGACTCCTGTGGTGTAGGTGCACCCACAGAGCTGTGAGAAAGAGAGTTCCAGAATGTTGGCCCAGTCACTGTGAAGGAACGGTGCTATATTTCCAAGTTAGGATGGTGTGTATCTTGGAAGGAAACTTCCAGGTGGTGATGTTTCCATTCATCTGCTGCCCTTGTCCTTCCAGGGATAGAAATCACAGACTGGACAGTGCTGTGTAACGAGCCATGGTGAGTTGTTGCACTGCATCTTGTAGATGGTACACACTGCTCGCTCTGTTCCTCTGTGGTGGATGGAATGAATGTTGAACGTGGAGCACCAGTCAACAAGCAGAGTTATCCTGGATGGTGGCGAGCTTCCTGAATCTTGAGCTGCACTCATGCAGACAAGTGGATGGTATTTAATTAAATTCCTGACATGTGTCTTGTCGATGGTGAAAATGTATTTGGAAGTCAGGAGGTGAGTTACTCTGCGCAGAGTTCCTGGCCTTCAATCTTCTCTAAAATCCACAGTAATGATATGTCTAGTCTGTTTCTGGCCAATGGTAGCATCGAAGGTGCTGATACTCAGGATTCAGGTGATGATAATCCCATTGAATGTAAAGGGAGAGTTGATTGTATTCATTCTTGGTGGAGATGGTCATCGCCTGGCACTTGTCAGCCTTCCTTGAATATTGTTCAAGCCTTGCTAAATATGGACAGGTCCTGCATTACGATCTTGTGGAGTCGAGAATGGTGCTGAACGTTGTACAGACATCAGCAAACATCTCCACTTCTGACTTTATGATGGATGAAATTTAATTGATGAAATAGCTGAAGATGGTTGGGACGAGGGCACTCTCCTGAGAACTTCCTGCTGTCATTTCCTGGAGTTGAGATGACCCTCTCTTCACACACTCCCAACAAACTGAGATATCTGGGAATTAAACCCCTATCAACTGCTTGGAAAGCAACTATGCTCACAATTATATCACTGGAATTGCATTTAGTGACTCCTGTGGTGTAGGTGCACCCACAGAGCTGTGAGAAAGCGAGTTCCAGGATTTTGACCCGGTCACTGTGAAGGAACGGTGCTATATTTCCAAGTCAGGATGGTGTGTATCTTGGAAGGGAACTTCCAGGTGATGATGTTTCCATTCATCTGCTGCCCTTGTCCTTCCAGGGATAGAAATCACAGACTGGGCAGTGCTGTGTAACGAGCCATGGTGAGTTGTTGCACTGCATCATGCAGATGGTCCAACAACCATAACTAACTTCCTTTGTGCTGGTGTTGCTCCAACCGGCAGATAGTTTTTTTTCTCTCATTTCCATTGACTTCAGTTTTTCTCTGGCTCCTTGTTGCTACATGTGGTCATATTCTGCCATGATGTCAAGGGCAGACACTCTCATCTCACATCCTGAGTTCAGCTCTGCTGTCCGTGTTTGCATCAAGGCTGTAATGAGGTAGGGGACTGAGTGACCCTGAGTAAGCACAAGCTCAGAGTCAGCGAGCAGGTCATTGCTCATTAAATGCTGCTTGATAGTCTCGATGACGCCTTCCTCTGTTGGTGATTGAGAGGAGACTGATGGGGTGGTAAATGGACAGATTGGATTTGTTCTTTCCTTTTTGTTTACGGTCATATCTGGGCAATTTCCCACTATTTTAGGTAAACATCAGTGTTGTAGCTCTACTGGAACAGCTTGGCGAGGAACAGAGCAGCTTCTGGAGCAGTAATCTTCAGTACAGTTACTGGAATATTGTCAAGATCTGTGGTCTTTGCAGTATCCATTACCTTTAGCTATTTCTTGACATGTGGAGTGAATCGAATGAGCTGATGAAATATCTGTGATGCTGGGGACCTCTGAACGGTTTAGCCACTGAAGTTGGTTACTAATATTTGAGCCATATCTTTTGCACTGATGTATTAGTCGTCTCCGTCATGAGGATGGGATATTTGTGGAGCCTCCTCCTTCTGTTGTTTCATCATCCACTACCATTCACAGCTAAATGTGGCAGGACTACAGAGCTTACATCTGAGCCGAGGAAACCAGAATTTCCTGAATGAGGAAACCTGCTGCTGGAAAATCTCCAGTCAAACTGTCAGTGATATGAAACCGGGTTTGCGGATAACCCTTTCCCTGGGCGGCACAGTAGCACAGTGGTTAGCACTGCTGCTTCACAGCTCCAGGGTCCCGGGTTCGATTCCCGGCTCGGGTCACTGTCTTTGCGGAGTTTGCACATTCTCCTCGTGTCTGCGTGGGTTTCCTCCGGGTGCTCCGGTTTCCTCCCACGGTCCAAAGATGTGCGGGATAGGTTGATTGGCCAGTTTAAAAATTGCCCCTGAGATGCGTAGATTAGAGGGATTAGCAGGTAAAATATGTGGGGGTAGGGCCTGGGTGGGATTGTGGTCGGTGCAGACTCGATGGGCCGAATGGCCTCCTTCTGCACTGTAGGGTTTCTATGATTCTATGATTCAATGTGAGGATCGACTGGAAGTAAGAACTCATGGTAATTCCCGGAGATAGAACACGAGCCAGACCTGCAGAAAATGTAGATCCTGTTTACTGTGGAATGTAGCGGGAGACACCCCTCCCCTATAAACTAATCAAATAGAAATATTTCAACTTTCTAATGGGAGAACAATCTTTCCTGGTTGTATCAAATCTCGGGGATGGATCTTAAAGCAACAGTAAGCACAGTTTCACACTTTAACTCACCCTGAGATATTATACAGATGATACAATGTCAATAGTTAAGAAGCACGGGGAATCCCGAGCGATCCACTCTCACAGCTTTATCATTTAACCCTCTATGAAATGTACAATTCTCATAAAATCCTGGATTTATGTAACAGCAGAAATGATTTGAATTTCCGGAAACGTAGCAGGGTCAGTGAGATTCAGGAGGGTAATTCTGATGATCAGGAAATGAGACCAGAATGTGGGACATGTTTAAACGTTACTTGCTTGTTCACAGGATGTGGGCATCGCCTCCACTAGGGGCCATTAGCAGTGGGAAATAAATGCTGGTCAAGCCAGCGACACCCATATCCCATGGACAATTAAACAAAATATACATTTTGAGAGGTGTAAAAGAGTTAATTGTTCATCATTTTTCAATGCTGACTATTGCCTTTTCCATTCAACAGAAAGGGTTTGATATTATCTAATTTAATATTGTCACATTTATTAGTGCCAAAGCATACCGTACATAGGGAAGGAAAGGAAAGAGTCCAGGATGCAGTGTTACAGTTACAGCTGGGGTGCAGAGAAAGATCAACTTGGATGAGATATAATATCATAACTTGAATCAGGTCACCACTCGTGCTAAGTTTCTGACACAAAAATAGATCCAGCTATTTTTCCTGCTGAACATTAATCTGAATTTAATGTGTTTCTCACTTTCTCCATTTAGTCTGTATCGCAATAAAGTGGGAGATTCAGGAGTGAAACTACTGTCTGCGGCTCTGAGGAATCCAGAATGTAAAATACGGAAACTGGAGTAAGTATCAGACTGTGTGAGATTGTCTTAATAATCAGTGGATGGTCTGACACTGTAAATTATTATCAGTGTCAGTAATCGTGTCATTAATAACCATTCCACATCATTCCTGTCAGTATTCGTGTTAAACATCACGGATTCGCTCTGATTCCTGAAATCTTTCTCTCTCTGATCTCCAGTTTGGAGAGTAACAGCCTCAGATATTCTCACCTCTGCTCTCAGTACAAACCAGTCAGTGATGTGTCTGAACCTGAGTTACAATAAACTGCGAGATTCAGGAGTGAAAGATTTAACTAATCATTTATAATTATTCTCAAATCCATTCATGAGAATAAAAAAGATGGACAAAACGATTAAATGTTTATAGAATTCCCAGATATGGCTGGTCACATGTTCAATTTAGTTTATTTTGTCATTCAGATTATAGATGTTTATGTCTGTCGGCTTCTCAGTTTAATTGAACATAGAAAACTGCTGTATATCGGTAAGGCAGATTACAAACTACATGGAATTCTGATGAGTTTTATCCCGAGGGATCCACTCTCAAATGTATGTTAAACGGAGCTTAAGGAGCATCTGAAAAGAGAATGCAGAGATGGAGGTGGGGAGGGTTATGAAGAGAATTCCAGAGCTTACAGCCCAGCAGTTCAAGGCACAGCTCAGCTGGCAATGGCAATAATCCAGTAAGAAGTTTAACAACACCAGGTTAAAGTCCAACAGGTTTATTTGTTAGCAAAAGCCACACAAGCTTTCGGAGCTCTAAGCCCCTTCTTCAGGTGAGTGGGAATTCTGTTCACAAACAGAGCTTATAAAGACACAGACTCAATTTACATGAATAATGGTTGGAATGCGAATACTTACAACTAATCAAGTCCTTAAGAGACGAAACAATGTGAGTGGAGAGAGCATCAAGACAGGCTAAAAAGATGTGTATTGTCTCCAGACAAGACAGCCAGTGAAACTCTGTAGGTCCACGCAACTGTGGGAGTTACAAATAGTGTGACATGAACCCAATATCCCGGTTGAGGCCGTCCTCGTGTGTGCGGAACTTGGCTATCAGTTTCTGCTCAGCGACTCTGCGCTGTCGTGTGTCGCGAAGGCCGCCTTGGAGAACGCTTACCCGAATATCAGAGGCCGAATAATGGCAATTCTTTAATGGCAATAATCACAGTGCAGAATAGTCTGAATGATGTCCCTATTAATAATGGACATTGTATATAAGAACACAAATAATGATACTAAATATACCATTGCTATCAGTATTCGTGTTATTAAAAACACTGTCCGCTATTAGTAGACACAAAATAAGCTTGGGAGCAAAGTTGGAGACCATGAAATAAAAGAGGCAAAGGCAGCCTGGATATGAAGTTATCTGAGTGACAGGAAACAGGCAGGAGAGGTGAACTGTACCTTTTCATTTATCGGAAGCTGACAGTGGCTTTCCCCAGCAACCAGTGCTGTGTTACTACGACTAATTTTCTTTACATGTACTCCCAAATTAGACTTGGGTTTATCTAAAGATGAGATGTGAAGCTCCAGCACACGGCCACCAGACCACAGAGAGGACGCAGCATATGATAGACCGAGCTCAATCATACCAAAACCAATGGATCAGATCAGAGATCTGCTGTCTTGCCATATCCAGTCATAAATAGTGTTAGACATGCCACAAAATGTTGGACATGCCGGTTACATTAGGCAACAAGGTGGCACAGTGGTCAGCACTGCTGCCTCACAGCGCCAGGGACCAGGGTTCAATTCCGGCCTTGGGTGACTTGATGTGTAGAGTTTGCACGTTCTCCCAGTGTCTGTGTGGGTTTCCTCTGGGTTCTCCAATTTTCTCCCACAGTCCAAAGATGTGCAGGTTCGGTTGATTGGCTATGCTAAGTTGTCCCTTGGTATCTCACGGTATGTAGGTTACGGGGATTAGTGGGCCATATATGTGGAGTTACAGAGATAGGGCCTGGATATGATATTCTTTCAAAGAATTGGTGAAGACTCGATGGACCAAAGGGCCTCCTTCTACACTGTGGGAATTCTATGATTCTATAAACATGCCACAAGAATTCCATCATTACTGATGAGGGAACCCAGAGCATCAGTGCCATCTTCAGCCAGAAGTGCTGAGTAGAATGATTAATCTCGGCCTCCTCCTGAGGTCCCCAACATTACAGATGACCATTTGATTCACTGCATGTGAGGTAAAGAAATGACTGAAGGCGCTGCGTGCTGCAAACTCTGTCAGCCTGGCTGTACCCCAGCAATGGTACTGAAGAATTGTGCTCCATAACTAGCCATTCCCCGAGCCAAGCTGTTCCAGTACAGCTACAACACTGGATCTACCGGACAATGTGGAAAAAAACAGGGCAAATCCAATCTGATGAATTGCTGCTCCATCAGTCTGCTCATGAGCATCAGAAAAGTGTCATCCTTCCAGTGCCTCATGAACATCACTGCAGGAGTTCCTGAGGGTGATGTCCGAATCCCAACCACCTTCAATTGCTTTATCAATGTCCTGCCTTCCATTATAATGTCAGAAGTGAGGATGCTCACTAATGATTGCACAATGCTCAGTACTGTTCACAATTCCTCAGAGACTGAAGCAGTCCATGTCCATAAACAGCAAGACCTGAACAAAACAGAAAATGGTGGAAAGGCTCAGCATGTCTGACAGCTTCTGTGGAGAGAGAACAGCTAACCCTTGGAATCTGGATGACTCTTCGACAGAGCTAGCGTCTTAAGCTCTGAAGAACTTTCAGGCTTAACCTAATAAATGGCAAGTAATGTTTCACTGCACAAATGCCAGGCAAAGACCATCTCCAACAGACGGGAATCTAACCATATTCCCTTTACATTGAATGGCAGCACCATCGCTGAATCCTCGACCATCAACATCCTGAGTGGTGGGGGCGCACTGGGACCATTGAACAGACACTGAACTGTAAACACTATGGCTCCAAGGGTAGATCACAGTCTGGGAATTCGGAGATGAGGAACTCGCCTCCTGTCTCCCAAATTTTTCCCACCATCTCCAAGGCACAAGTCAGCAGTGTGATGGAATCCGCTCATCTTGCTGGATTGTCTGCAGCTTCAAAAACACTGAAGAAGCTCATCCATGGAAAAGGAGCCCACTGGATCAGCTGGCCATTCACCAAACAAAACATTGACTGTCTCGACCACTGACGCACAGTGGCAGTATTTTACCAAATACAAGGTGGAATGTAACAGCTCACCAAGGTTCCTGAGCCAGCATAATCCAAACAGGCACTTTCCATCACCGAGATGGCCAAGGAGATCAGAAGGATGGGACACCAACCAGCTTCAGATTTCTTTCCAAACCACACACCATTCTGACTTGGAATATGTTGCTTTTTCATCACTGATGCGGGATCATAATCCCGGATGTCCCTTCCCGGCGGTTTTGTACCAGATGCTCTGCTGAATTTAAGAAGATGGCTCACCACCTCCTTCTTAAGGGCAATTGGGGATGGGCTGCAAGTGTTTGCATTGCCAGTGATACCATCATCCCTTGAAAGAATTAATAAAGACAAGCGCTACCCACTGTAGGGATGGGTAATTGTGCCTGTGTGTAACCCAAACACAGTCACGGAAGAGAGAAAAAACAGCTGCGACAGGACAAATAGTGTGACCATTGCACAGGCCAGAGGAATTCTAAAGATAGATCTGGTGGAACTATTTAATATACTCAGCGAGGGTCTCAAATGTCCAGGTGTTGTGCTGTGTTCCATACAACCTGGATCAAGAGTGGAGAAGCTTTGAACAAAGTGTGATGTAATACAATGTTGACCAGATGCTTCATGATGAGGAACCCCATGGACCACAGGCCAGGGACATGGGATATGTGTCCGGGAGGATGGAGATTCAGTAATGCAGACCTGTTTTCCAAGAACCTTAACTCACACAGCCATTCAGTGTAATAAATCTTCACCATCTCCAGCACTGTTGCTGTTTCTGTGAATGTTTTATAATTTCCCTGGAGCCGTCACGACATGAAACAAAGGTATTGGAATTGTATTGACCTGATTCAGTGCTGTATTTCCCATCTCACATTCCCAGTGAACTGTTAAAGACCCAGTAATATGGTGAAGCATTTTTTTAGTGGTGCTCCATCTCTGAATTTACTCAAAATACAGACATAACAAAGTGACCAGTAATAACAAAGTATAATCCTGTGAAACCCAAGGAAGCAACCCCACCATGACAACCACCGCCATCCCCGCACTTTCCGCTGAGCTGCAGGCAGCATCTTACCTCTCTCCTCTCCTCTGGGAATTTCGATGACCGTGGCCTTTGTCCTCGGATTTCCTGAGTCCTGGAAGGATCCGGCCAACTGCGGGTCCTCTGCACAGATGCTGGAGTTGTCTCTGTCATCATAGCTTCGTGAGGTGCTTGTGTCACAGTCGGAGCAGAAGGGGACCCACTGCCCACACCAGGGGCATCCTGAGAGGAGCTCCCAAATGCTGCAGGCAGCCGCTCCTCTATCCATTCAGGGCAAACTGAACCCTCCCTGCTCAGCTGGGGAGGTCCTGACAGTTACTCCAGACACATTTTCCCACCCCTCCCACAGCCCGTGTTCCACAGAGCTCATGGAGGTGGTGAGAACATGCAGGCTCATGTGTATTTCCTGTGGGTGATGGGCTGGATGTGACTCTCCATGAAGGTCACCAATCTCTCTTTGGAGGATGCTATTTGTGCTCAGACCTGAGACATGGTAACACTGCTGGCCTGGATTGATTCCTCCATCCTTTGTGTATGGATACACACAGCCTTTGGAAACTCCACCAAATGTTAAAGTATCCTACGCTGCAGCTCCAGTATCTGCTGCATTGTTAAAGACTCCAGTCACATTTCATCTTCCTGAAGCTGACAATGACCTGTCCTCTCGAGAGTGTGAGTGAACTCAGCTATTCCTGCCTCCATCAGGTGCTCGGGTTTGTGTGTGCTCTCCTGTGCTGCCAGATTGTAACCCCTTTGCTAATCGTGAGAGACATTATCTGCTCTGGCGGACGTTATAGAGTATAATGTGACAATCCATCCTCTGACCCCCTCCCGATCTTCAGAGCTACACGCCTGTCTCCCGCTCACCGCAGCTGTTGATTTGTGAGAGAGTGAAGAATGTTAGAGGGTAATGCACATTCCAACATGTCCTGCAGACTGTTCCTAAGCCAGAGCTCCATGTGACCAATGGAAGACACACAAGCACCAGGTTTTGGACTCAGAAGCAGAGCCTCTCCTGTGCCCATCCATTCACTCACTCACTCTCTCTGGATCCACAACCCATCTCACCATCAGCGATTGCCCACCCAGCCTCCAGGTCTCCCAGCTCCAGCACTGCATCTTCCATTGGAATAAGGATGACACAATCCAGACACTGTCACTCTTGGCTCCTTCTCTAAAGCTGTGTGCCCTCTTCTACAAGAACATAAATTTCCCTTGTTACTCACCCATCAAAGACACAAACAAACCTGACGCTAATTTAGACTGCCCATCATGGGACCACCAGGATGGTCACTCAGTGTCGGCAGTGCAGCAGCCATCTCTGACTGACTCTTTACTCAGAGAGCGGTTGGGGTGTGGAATGGACTGCCTGCTGTCACAGTGAAGTCGGACACTTTAGGAACTTTCAAGCGGTTATTGGATAGGCAGGTGGAGCACACTAGAATGATAGGGAGTGGGATAGCTTCATCTTGGTTTTGGACAAAGCTCGGCACAACATCATGGGCGGCACGGTAGCACAGTGGTTAGCACTGCTGCTTCACAGCTCCAGGGTCCTGGGTTCGATTTCCGGCTCGGGTCACTGTCTGTGTGGAGTTTGCACATTCTCCTCGTGTCTGCGTGGGTTTCCTCCGGGTGCTCCGGTTTCCTCCCACAGTCCAAAGATGTGCGGGTTAGGTTGATTGGCCAGGTTCAAAATTGTCCCTGAGATGTGTAGTTAGAGGGATTAGCGGGTAAATATGTGAGGGTAGGGCCTGGGTGGGATTGTGGTCGGTGCAGACTCGATGGGCCGAATGGCCTCCTTCTGCACTGTAGGGTTTCTATGAAGGGTCTGTACTGTGCTGTACTGTTCTATGTCCTATGTTCCATGTAACCCTTCACAGAGAGGCTGACATGTTCCTGAAGATTGATGCTGCTGTCTGGACATTGCCAGTGTCTGGGTGGAGATGGTCTTTCCACAATTTCTCTTTCATCCTTATTCACATATCAGCCTGTAGGCTTAACGCTCACCTTGTCAGAACATATCAGATTATTCATCTTTTGCCTCATTGCAGCCACTGCTCAGACCCTTGGCAGTGTCTATCCAGACTTGCTTGGGTTGATGTGACAGGTCTCCTTCTCCAGTCCTGAGGGAACAGAAATTTCCTCCAAACCGAAATAGCCTTGAGAATTTCCAGGGTAGTGTCAGTGAATTGGGTTTAATCTGCCTTCTGCCATTTCAGCCCTTTGTTCATTAACCAGGGCTCCCTCACTGCTCCCTTCAGAGCCTTTAAAAGTGCTGCTGGCTGCCTTTAAATCTGGTGCCAGCATTGCCAGAATTGTGCTGTCCCCTGAAGCCAGTGGTTAAGCTCTGGAATGCACAGGGATTTGGGGGAAGGTGGGGGATGACACTTAGTGAATTGCTCATTCGGAGAGTCAGTGCAGACACGATGGGCCGAGTGGCCTCCTTCTGCTCTCTAACAATACTGTGATTCTGCCTGTGCTGCCTGAGTGCACGGATTTCCCGAACCTGTCAGACATTTACTGTGCCCGTTCTGGCTCTGTGTGGAGTTGGTTAGTTCAGTTGGTTCGGTGTCTCCAGCGTGATGTAGAATGACGCTGTTGTTGAGGGTTTGGTCCTCGTACTGGCTGTGGGGTTAATGGAGTCCCAACTCTTCCCATATCCCCACGTTTACTAAGTTGTATCCCTGAAGCGACATGTACCAAATTGTGTCTCTTTCTATTGGAGAGATTTCATTGGGGAATGTGGCTACTAACACTGTCCACACTGCAACATCACCAACTTCCAGTTGAAATATCGATAACATTTTCAACCACTGTCTCCACAGAATTGTTATGGAGCACAATGAGGCAATTTGGCCCATCGTGTCTGCACTAGCTCACCAAATTGACATTCGAAATTCGTGTCATTCTCCAGCCTTTTTGTCGTATCCATTTTCGTAGCTCATTGCCTATCTTCAAAAAATCATCTAATTCCTTTTTGACTGCTTCGATGCAGCCGACCTCCACCACACTTCCCGGCTGTGAATTCCAGACCCGAACCACTGGCAGTGTGAGAAAGGTTTCTGTCGCATCATTTTCAACCCCACCACACACTCCATTCCTGAGCCCCAGTTACAATACTCACTGTCTCCATCTCCTGGTGTCCCTGTCTAACTGCACTCAGTTACCCCCTCACTGTCTCCATCTCCTGGTGTCTCTGTCTAACTGCACTCAGTTACCCCCTCACTGTCTCCATCTCCTGGTGTCTCTGTCTAACTGCACTCAGTTAGAATACTCACTGTCTCCATCTCCTGGTGTCTCTGTCTAACTGCACTCAGTTACCCCCCTCACTGTCTCCATCTCCTGGTGTCTGTCGAACTGCACTCAGTTAGAATACTCACTGTCTCCATCTCCTGGTGTCCCTGTCTAACTGCACTCAGTTAGAATACTCACTGTCTCCATCTCCTGGTGTCTCTGTCTAACTGCACTCAGTTAGAATACTCACTGTCTCCATCTCCTGGTGTCTCTGTCTAACTGCACTCAGTTAGAATACTCACTGTCTCCATCTCCTGGTGTCTCTGTCTAACTGCACTCAGTTAGAATACTCACTGTCTCCATCTCCTGGTGTCTCTGTCTAACTGCACTCAGTTAGAATACTCACTCTCTCCATCTCCTGGTGTCTCTGTCTAACTGCACTCAGTTAGAATACTCACTGTCTCCATCTCCTGGTGTCCCTGTTTAACTGCACTCAGTTAGAATACTCACTGTCTCCATCTCCTGGTGTCTCTATCTAACTGCACTCAGTTAGAATACTCATTGAAAGTCCCGCGCTGTACATTATTATTGTTAATGATCTTATTCTTAAAAACACTGTGGATTTACCCTGATTTCTGTTATTTTTCTCTCTCTGATCTCCAGTCTCTGTGGTAACGATCTCACCGATTCTTGTGCCGAGGACCTGGCCTCTGCTCTCAGTACAAACCGCTCACTGATAGATCTGAATCTGGGTGCCAATAAACTGGGAGATTCCGGAGTGAAACTGCTGTCTGTGGCTCTGAGGAATCCGGACTGTAAAATACAGGAACTGGAGTAAGTAGCAGACTGTGTGAGATTGTGTTTATAATAACTGAATATTCAACAATATAATTTCACCACTGGTATTTGTATAAAAAACACTGCCCATTACTATTGGCGTCAGTTATGAATAAGGAAAACTGCTTTTCCTCTGACTCCTGTTGCTTCTCTCTCTGATCCCTGAGCAATGGGATGTCAGTCCCACAGATCCTTATGTTGAGGGAGTGGGGGAATAATGTTATGGTTCACCCTCTGAGGTCCAGTCATTGGCAACTGCAAACTGTATTGAATTTCTACCTTCGGATGTGCTGAATCTCAGAATCCCCAACCTGATCCAGTCACATGACTTCATATTATAAGAGCCGACAGCTTTGACAAATCAACAGAAAAGGCAATGAGGGACAATTCGCCTGGGAGCAAAGGTCGCCAGTCACAAATCTGATAGGTTTGTGGTCACAGCACAGCTGAAGTAACGTATATAGTTTTGGTCACCTTATGAACGTATTTTATAAACATTTGAGAAAATGTTGGCTTGAGTCTTTCATGGCATGCCAGGCTTATCTTATGAAAAAATATAGAAATTATTCGTCCTATACTCACTGCAATTGGGACGAACCACGGCTGATCATGGTCGGCAGGGTGGTAGAGCTGTTAGCACTGCTGACTCAGAGCGCCAGAGACCCGTGTCAATTCCG
The DNA here is from genome assembly GCF_964213995.1 of Mustelus asterias. Classification (NCBI taxonomy): domain Eukaryota; kingdom Metazoa; phylum Chordata; class Chondrichthyes; order Carcharhiniformes; family Triakidae; genus Mustelus; species Mustelus asterias. Next base: position 180,854 of record NW_027590146.1, read on the forward strand.
GCCTTGGGTGACAGATTGTGTGGAGTTTGCATGTACTCTCCGTGTCTGCGCAGGTTTCCTTCAGTTACTCCAGTTTCCTCCCACATGCCAAAGATGTGCATGCTAGTTTGAGCGGCGATGGTAAATTGACACTTCATGTCAGGGGGATTTGCAGAGTTAATATGTAGGGTTACTGTTATAGGGCCTGGGCGGGATTGTTGTTAGTGAAGGATTGATGGGCCGAATGGCCCACAGCTTGTCTGGACTTGCAGAATCCCACTGGCTGTCCTGTCTGGAGACAATACGCATCTCTTTAACCTGTGCTTAATGCTCCCTCCACTCACACTGTTTGTACCTTTAAGACTTGATTATCTGTAAAGACTGCATTCCAGTCATTATTCTGTAAATTGAGTTTGTGTCTCTGTATGCACTGTTTGTGAGCATTTCTACACTCCACCTGACGAAGGGGCAGCGCTCCGAAAGCGAGTGGCATTTGCTACCAAATAAACCTGTTGGACTTTAACCTGGTGCTGTTAAACTTCTGACTGTTCCTAACCCAGAGCTCCATGTGACCCATGATGAACACACAAGCTCCAAGTTATGGACTCAGCAGCAGAGTCTCTTCTGTGCCCATCCATTCACTCACTCACTCTCTCTGGATCCACAACCCATCTCACCATCAGCGATTGCCCACCCAGCCTCCAGGTCTCCCAGCTCCAGCACTGCATCTTCCATTGGCATAAGGATGACACAATCCAGACACTGTCACTCTTGGCTCCTTCTCTGACGCTGTGTGCCCTCTTCTACAAGCACATAAATTTCCATTGATACTCACCCATCAAAGACACACACAAGCCTATGATGCTGCCAGACTGCCCATCATGGGACCACCAGGATGGTCACTCAGTGTCGGCAGTGCAGCAGTCATCTCTGACTGACCGGAATCGTTCACAGAGAGGCTGACATGTTCCTGAAGATTGATGCTGCTGTCTGGACATTGCCAGTGTCTGGGTGGAGATGGTCTTTCCACAATTTCTCTTTCATCCTTATTCACATATCAGCCTGTAAGTTTAACGCTCACCTTGTCAGAACATATCAGGTTATTGATCCTTTTGCCTCACTGCAGCCACGTGCTGCCTGCTCAGGCCCTCGGCAGTTTCTATCCAGACTTGTTTCGGGTGATGTGACAGGTCTCCTCCTCCACTCCTGAGGGAACAGAGCCTCCCTCCAAACCGATATAGCCTTGAGAATTTCCAGGGAAGTGTCAGCGAATTGGGTTTAATCTGCCTTCTGCCATTTCAGCTCTTTGTTCATTAACCAGGGCTCCCTCACTGCTCCCTTCAGAGCCTTTTAAAGCGCTGGTGGCTGCCTTTTAATCTGGGGCCAGCATTGCCTGAATGGGGCCTTCCCCTGCAGCCAGTGGTTAAGCTCTGGAATGCACAGGGTTTTGGGGGAAGGTGGGGGGATGACACTTAGTGAGTTGCTCATTCGGAGAGTCAGTGCAGACACAATGGGCCGAATGGCCTCCTCCTGCTCTGTAACAATTCTGTGATTCTGCCTGTGCTGCCTGAGTGCACGGATTTCCCGAACCTGTCAGATATTAATGTGCCTGTTTGGTTATATGTGGAGTTGGTTAGTTCATTTGGTTTGGTGTTTAGAGTGTGATGTAGAATGATGCTAAATCTGAGGGTTTGGTCCTCTTACCGGCTGTGGGGTTCATGGAATCCCATCTCCTCCCATTGCCGCACGTTTATTAAATTGTATCCCTGAAGCTACATGTAACAAATTGTCTCTCTCTCTATTGGAGAGAAACACAAAGAACAAAGAAAATTACAGCACAGGAACAGGCCCTTCGGCCCTCCAAGACTGCACCCACCATGCTGCCCGACTTAACTAATACCCCCTACCCTTCCGGGGACCATATCCCGCTATTCCCATCCTATTCATGTACTTGTCAAGACGCCCCTTAAACGTCACCACCATATCTGCTTCTACTACCTCCCCCAGCAACGAGTTCCAGGCGCCCACTACTCTGTGTAAAAAATCTGCCTCGTACATCTCCTTTAAACCTTGCCCCTCGCACCTTAAACCTGTGCCCCCCTAGCAATTGACTCTTCTACCCTGTGAAAAAGCTTCCGACTATCCACTCTGTCCATGCCTCTCATAATCTTGTTGACCTATATCAGGTCTCCCCTCAACCTCCGTCGCTCCAGTGAGAACAAACCAAGTTTCTCCAACCTCTCCTCATAGCTAATGCCCTCCAGACCAGGGGCAACATCCTGGTCAATCTTTTCGGTACCCTCTCCAAAGCCTCCACATCCTTCTGGTAGTGTGGCGACCAGAATTGAACACTATATTCGAAGTGCGGCCGAACGAAGGTTCTATAAAGCTGCAACATACTTGCCAATTTTTAAACTCAATGCCCCGGCCGATGAAGGCAAGCATGCCGTGTGCCTTCTTGACTACCTTCTCCACCTGCATTGCCACTTTCAGTGATCTGTGGACCTGGACACCCAGATCCCTTTGCCTATCAGTATTAACATTTTATTGAGGACTATGGCTGCTAACACTGTCCACACGGCAACATCACCACTTCCAGTTGAAATATCGATACATTTCCAACCATTATTTTCGCAGAATTCTTACGGTGCACAATGAGGCCATTTGGCCCATCGTGTCTGCACCAGCTCACCAAATTAGCATTAGGAATTTGAGTCATTCTCCAGCGTTTTTCTCGTATCCTCGCTCATTCTTTATATTCAAATAATCATCTCATTCCTTTTTGACTGCTTCGATGCAGCCGACCTCCACCACACTTCCCGGCTGTGAATTCCAGACCCGAACCACTGGCAGTGTGAGAAAGGTTTCTGTCGCATCATCTTCAACCCCACCACACACTCCATTCCTGAGCCACTGACCATCCCATGTCCCTCCCTGTGACTCAGGGTAAGGACATGGGAATCCTGTGCTCTTCCCTTTCACCATCATCCTTTTTGTCATTTAATCAGTCCGGTACTTCCATTTTGTTCTTTCCTTGTCACCCGCCCATCCCCAGCTCCCTGTCACTTAAAACAATTTAATTCACCGCTATTTCCAATTTCTAATTTTAGCTCATTGAACTGAAACTAAATCTGTTTCTATCTTCACAGATATTGCCTGACCTGATGAGAGTCTCCAACATATTCATTCATATTTCAGATTTACAGCATCAATAGAATTTTGCCTCCTGTATGAACTGATGTTGTGTTTCTTGAATGTCCCGCGCTGTACATTATTATTGTTAATGTTATTCTTAAAAACACTGTGGATTTACCCTGATTTCTGTTATTTTTCTCTCTCTGATCTCCAGTCTCTATGGTAACGCTCTCACTGATTCTTGTGCCGAGGACCTGGCCTCTGCTCTCAGTACGAACCGCTCGCTGGTCGATCTGGATCTGGGTGACAATAAACTGGGAGATTCCGGAGTGAAACTGCTGTCTGTGGCTCTGAGGAATCCGGACTGTAAAATACAGGAACTGCAGTAAGTAGCAGACTGTGTGAGATTGTGTTTATAATAACTGAATATTCAACAATACAATTTCACCACTGGTATTTATATACAAAACACTGCCCATTACGATTGGCGTCAGTTATGAATAAGGAAAACTGCTTTTCCTCTGACTCCTGTTGCTTCTCTCTCTGATCCCTGAGCAATGGGATGTCAGTCCCACAGATCCTTATGTTGAGGGAGTGGGGGAATAATGTTACGGTTCACCCTCTGAGGTCCTCTCCTCCTCCTCAGATGTGCACAGCTCTCCCCGGACACAGCATCCATTGATTAGTGAAAGGGGGGAGAGTGAATAGATGACAGTAAATGGAGGACAGGACATGGTGGTGGAGTCTCGCTGTTAGTAACAGATGTCAGTACAGTAGCGAGAGCTGAACTTAGTTCAAGATGCAGAATCAGTTTGGATAGAAATAAGATTTAACAAAGTTAAAAGATCACTTGTGGGAATCATTTATAGGCTCCTAACAACAGTCACAATCTCCGACACAGTACACAGGAAAAATAACGGGGCCTTGTAAAAACATATTGCAATAGCCACGGGTGATTTTAATCTTCATATACAAAGAAGAACAAAGAACCGCACAGCACAGTAACAGGCCCTTCAGCCCACCAAGCCTGTGGCGCCTCCTAACGCTTATTCAGACCCAGAACTTACTGCCAATTTGCAGTTTCTATTCCTCTGTTTGTCTTTTGTTCATGTGTCTACCAAGATGCACCTTGGACATTGGAAACGTGCCTGCTTCTGCCACCTCCATTGGCAGTGCCTTCCAGGCACCCACCACCCTCTGGGTGAAAACTTACCCCACACACCTCCCTCCAAACTTTGCCCCTCTCACCTTAATCCTGTGCCCTCTTGTAGTTGACCATTCCACCCTGGAGAAAAGTCTCTGACTATCCACCATATTGATGCTTCTCATAATTGTGGACACCTTCATCAGGTCACCCCTCAGCCTCCCTTTTTGTAGTGAAACAATCTGTGTTTATACAACGTCTCCTCATAACCTAACCGTCCTTGACCAGGCAACATTCTGGTAAACCTTCCTTGCACCCTCTCCAAAGCATCCACATCATTCTGGTCGTGTCGCGAACGGAACTGCAAGCAATATTCAAATGTGGCCAACTGAAGTTTCATACAGCTGCAACATAACTTGCCAACTTTTACACTCGATGCCCCGGTCGATGAAGACAAGCATGTTGTCTGCCTTCTTGACCACCTCATCCACCTGTGTTGCCACTTTCAGGGATCTGTAGACTTGTACACACAGATCCCTCTGTAGGTCAGTGCTCCTGTGGCTTCTTCCATTTACTGTATAAATCGCTCAGATTATCAAAAGTTGAAAAGAAGATTCGTTCACAGAATGTATTCAAGCAATTTCTTGGAGAAGCACGTTCCAGTGCCAATCACACAACAAGCTGTTTTAGACATGGTGATGTGCAAATGTGTGGCGTTTCCAACAAAAATAGATTCCTTTCATTTGAAAAACAGCAGCAGAAGTGTTCCAGCCGTTGCTAATTCAAGGAGTGTATTAGATTAAGTGAAGATGTGGCACCGGGGTTGGCACTGCTGCCTCACAGCGTCAGGGTCCCGGATTCATTCCAGCCTTGAGCGACTGTGTGTGGAGTTTTCACGTTCTCCCCGTGTCTGTGTGGGTTTCCTTCGGCTGTTCCTGTTTCCTCCCACAGTCCAAAAAAAATGTGTAGGTTAGGTGGATTGACCATGCTAAATTGCCCGTTAGTGTCCAAGATGTGTAGTTTAGGTGGATTAGCGGCGTAAATATGTGGGGTTACGGGAACCCGGGCAACTGCAGATCTATTAGTCTGACATTGATGGTATGGAAATCCTATAGTAATCTATAATAAAGGAAGTGATAACAGAACACTTCGATATTAATGGCAGGATTAGACAGGGCCTACATGGATTTATGAAAGGCTGGCACGGTGACACAGTGGTTAACATTGTTGCATCACAGCCAGGGGCCAGGGTTCAATTCCAGCCTTGGGTGACTGTGTGGAGTTTCTACATTCTCCCCGTGTCTGCCTGTGTTTCCTCTGGGTGCTCCGGTTTCCTCCCACACTCCCAAAGATATGGATGGTAGATGGAGTGGCCATCGTAAAATTGCCCTGAGTGTCCCAAGATGTGTAGTTTAGGTGGATTAGCCCGAATAAATTTGTGAGGTTATGGGGAGCGGACCTTGGTAAGTTACTCTGTCAGTGTGTCTCGATGGGCCGAATGACGATTCCTACACTAGGGATTCTATAGTTGCATGATTCACACACAAGAGGTTATTAAATAAAATTGGAGCATGTGGGATTGGGAGGAATAGACCAGCATGGACTGAGAACTGATCAATGGACAGAAACAAGGAGTTGGAATAAATGGGTTACTTTTGGGTTGACAGCCTCTAACTAGTGGAGTACGGCAGGGATCAGTGTTTGGGTCTCAGCTATTCAGAATCTACATCAATGACATGGATGTGGGGATCAAATATAATATTTCCAAATTTGCGAATAATGGAAAACGAGGTGAAAATCTGAATTGTGAGGAGGATGCAAAGATGTTTCAAGGGGATGTGGAGAGGCTCAGGGAGGCTCCACAACTGGAGTAATGTGTACAGTGTTGAGCTCTTTACTTAAAAAAGGATAGAATTGTATTGGAACCAGTTCAGAGAAAGTTCACTCGGCTGATTCCTGGGATGGAGAGGTTTATTTTACAAGGGAAATGTGAGCAGATTGGAGCAATATCTATGAAAGTTCAGAAGATTAAAAGGTGATCGCGTTGAGGGGATGAGACAGGGTGGTTGCTGAGAGGCTGTTTCTTCTTGTAAGAGAGACCAGAACAAGGGGACAGATTTTAAAATGTAATTGTCAGTCCCTTAAGACTGAGATGAGGAGAAATTTATTTTTTAGATGGTCGCTGGTCAGTGGAATTCTCTTCCCTGGAGACTCGTGGCGGCAGAGTCATTGAATATATTCAAGGCTGAGTTCAGAATGATTTTGGATTGAGAAGTGAATCACGGGTTACGGGGAAAAGAGTTGAGACTATAATTAGATCAGCCGTGATGGAGTATGCTCGAGGGGCTGAATGACCTTCTGCTGTTCCTAGGTATTTTGTTCTTATCCCAATACGTCCTTCAGACTGCTCTCTGTGACCAGTGATGGATAAACAAGCTCTATGTTTTGTCCTCACCAGACGCTCTCCTGTGCCCATTCATTAGGCCACCCACTCAACCCATCTCACCAGCAGTAATTACCCACTCTGCCCCCAGGCCTTCCTGATCCAGCACTTCATCTTCCATTGGTGTAAGGATGGCAAGACCTGGATGTCTCCACTCTTCTTCACTCATTCCCTGATGATGTTTGCTCTCTTTCCAAGCACATAAATTGTTACTCACTCATCAAACACATGCAGTAGCCCAGGGTTGTCCAACGTGTGGACCAAGGGGCGAATGTGACCCTCGAAGCCCCTCAATGCGGCCCCCGGAGCGAGTTTCCAGAATCTCAGTCACACAGTTCAGTTTGAATGGAAGAATCTGCATGGAGCTGCTCCTCCAATCACATCCCGTTTCTTTCCCATGTTTGCTGCTGACAGGTTTTTGAGCCAATCTGCAGCAAATGTGGGAGAGAAACAATTTGTGATTGATGAGGATTAAACTCTAATAATCATCTTTATTTATTACTCATTATTGTGCTCAGCAAGTTGTTTCTTTTCATATCTCAGTTCAGTTTTTAATTGAAATTTCTGCTGTGCCAAACTTTATCATTCTGAAATTTACTCATCGGCCGCTTGAGTGAGAAAAACATTGACGTGTGTTTGCCCAGTGAATATGTTGGTCAGCCCTGCTCGAGCCTATGCTGGTGGCAGCCTAACGGACATGTCTCTGACAGTCAATGCTGCTGCCTTTGCATTGTAAGAGTTTTAACAACACCAGGTTAAAGTCCAACAGGTTTATTTGGGAGCAAATACCATTAGCTTTCGGAGCGCTGCTCCTTCGTCAGATGGAGTGGAAATCTGCTCTCAAACAGGGCACAGAGACACAAAATCAAGTTACAGAATACTGATTAGAATGCGAATCCCTACAGCCAACCAGGTCTTAAAGAGACAGATAATGTGAGAGAAGGCAGCATTAAACACAGGTTACAGAGATGTGTATTGTCTCCAGACAGGACAGCCAGTGACATTCTGCAAGTCCTTTGCATTGCCACTGTCTGGGTGGAGATGTTCTTTCCACAATTTCCACCTCATCCTTATTCACATATCAGGCTGTGCTGCACTCACCGTGGCAGAACACATCAGGACATTGATCCTTTTCCACTCTGTAACCACGTGTCTGAAATCTGCTCACCTCCCAGCAATCTCCATCCAGACTGGCTTGTACCGATGGGATAATCTCCTCCCATTCTGAGGGAACAGGACCTCCCTCTGAGCCTGAGCAGCCGGGAGGAGCACCTCCAGGGAGGAATTAGCAATTGGCGGGGAGGGGGGGGGGGGTGGGGGGCAAGCCTTGCTCTGCTTTCTGACATTTCAGTCCTTCATTCAATAAGCAGAGCTCCCTCGCTGCTCCCTCCAGAGCTGCTGTTTGAAAGTCCTGCTGCCTTTGGAGATGGTGCCAGCATTGCCTGAACCGGGACTGCCCCCTGCCCAGGCTGCCTCAGTGGGCAGCTCCCCCTGCCTGCCAGCCGTTAATTGTCCCCCTCTGACAATATCACCGTCATAACTCTGCCTATCCTGCCCACACGGACACACCACCCATTTCCAATCCCCATGCTGGGACTTCAGAGCTTCTGGTAAAATCACAGCCATTATCTTCAACCTCACCACAAACTGCATTCCCAAACCATTGACCATCCCATGTCCCTCCCGAGCCACTCCGAGTAAGGACACGGGGATCCTGTGATTGTGGTCCTGTCCCATCATCACTTTTATCATTTAATCATTCCTGTAATTCCAGTTTGTCCTTTCTTTGTTTCTTCCCCAACCACCCACCGCTGTCACTTCAAACCTGTCAATTCACTGCCCGTTCCCAGTTCCAATGGAAGCTCAAACTTTACCCCTGTTTCTCTCTTCACATGTATTTAGCTAACCTGCTGAGCATTTCCAGTTTATTTATATTTCATTTTCAGCATTGAGTATTTCCTCATTCTACAGAAATGCAGGTTGTGTTTTTGGAATGTCTGATACAATACATTATTCTTGTTATTAACAGTATTATTTAAAACACTGGGGATTGAGCCTGATTCCTGTTATTCCTCTCTCTGGTCTCCAGTCTCGGACATAACGCTCTCACAGATTCTTGTGCTGAGGATCTCGCCTCCGCTCTCTGTACAAAACAGACACTGAGGATTCTGTACCTGGGATCAAACTCCTTCACAGATCAATCTGTCCCTGCTCTCCGCCGCCTCATACTGACCTGCAGCAGTCTGGAGGAGATCCGGTGAGTGTTTGTGTTAATTTTTAGGGTAACAATTAAAATATGAATGGATTTAAAATATAAATGGGCCTGAACCTTCCAAGCAGCAGCAATGGTAAGCAGATTGTCGGTATGTTTAAAAATTCTCCCAACCTGAAACTGCTGCATATTTCTCCCAGGATCTTCAGCACTGCGACCCTGGGAGCTCCATCAGAGCAGACAAGAGTCGGGGAAGAGACAGCACACACCCTATTTACAGCACAGTGACCCCGGGGAGCTCCAGCACAGCAGAGTAGAGTCGAGGAAGAGAGAGCACGCACCCTGTTTACAGCACAGTGACCCCGGGGAGCTCCATCAGAGCAGACTAGAGTCGAGGAAGAGAGAGCACATACCCTATTTACAGCACAGTGACCCTGGGGAGCTCCAGCAGAGCAGAGTTGGGGAAGAGAGAGCACACACCCTATTTACAGCAGAGTGACCCCGGGGAGCTCCATCACAGCAGAGTAGAGTTGGGGAAGAGAGAGCACACACCCTATTTACAGCACAGTGACTCCGGGGAACTCCATCAGAGCAGAGTAGAGTTGGGGAACAGAGAGCACACACCCTATTTACAGCGCAGTGACTCCAAGGAACTCCATCAGAGCGCAGTCCTGGAAGAGAGAGAGCACACACCCTATTTACAGCACAGTGACCCCGGGGAGCTCCATCAGAGCAGACTAGAGTCGAGGAAGAGAGAGCACACACCCTATTTACAGCACAGTGACCCCGGGGAGCTCCATAAGTGTTAGTTGATTGTGGGAGTGAATGGGTTGGTGTGTCACTGGATGAGTGGTTAGTCAGGGAGCTGAGGAGAGGTTCAAGGATTAGTTCTGGGTGTCGGGAGGGTGGTCGAGTTGTATTGTGTTGGGTTGGAGGGTTAATCAGCAGTTTGGATGGTGGCTGGGAGTTGGTAATGTTGCTGGGTGTCTAGTTAGATTTGGTTGCGTGGTCGGGGGTTGGGATTGGTTTATAGCTTTGGAGAGTAGTGGGTTGGGGTTGGTTCTTGAGTAATCAGTTTAAGTCAGAGATATAGTCAAGAATGTATTCAAGAGGCGGCTGCATATAGCACTTGGGGTGAACAGGATCAAAGGTTATGGGGAGAAAGCAGGATTAGGCTTTTGAGTTGGACGATCAGCCATGATTGTGATGGATGGTGGAGTCGGCTTAAAGGACCAAATGGCCTCCTCCTGCTCCTATCTTCCATGTTTCTATGTCAGGGCAGGAGAGGGTGGGACGGATGAGGCCAAGTTGGGAGGTTTAGTCAGATTTGTTCAAGGGCTAGTGGGAGGTAGTCGGGCTGGAGGGGAGGGAGAGATGATTTACGGGAGTGATAGCCTGTCAGGGGGAGATACCAGCAGTAGCCAGGCCTGTGACACCACAGCTGGTTCTGCTGTGGGACAGGGTCGGGCAAAGAGCAAGCGAGCAGTAGTAATCGGGGACTCGCTAGTTAGAGGCACAGACAGGCGTTTCTGTGGCCGCAATCGAGACTCCAGGATGGTGTGTTGCCTCCCTGGTGCCAGGGTCAAGGACGTCTCTGAGCGATTGCAGGACAGTCTTAAGGGGGAGGGTGAGCAGCCAGAGGTCGTTGTACATATTGGTACCAACGACATAGGTAGGAAAAGGGATGAGATCCTGAAATGTGAATGCAGAGAGTTAGGCAGAAGGCTAACGTGTAGGACCTCGAAGGTAGTAATTTCAGGACTACTATCGGTACCACGTGCTAGTGAGAGTAGGAATAGGAGGATTAGGCAGATGAATGACTGGCTTGAGAGCTGGTGCAGGGGGCAGGGATTTAGATTTTTGGATCATTGGGATCTTTTCTGGGGAAGGGCTGATCTGTTCAAGAGGGATGGGTTACATTTGAACTGGAGGGGGACTAACATCCTGGCGGGGAGATTTGCTCGAGCAGCTCGGGAGGGTTTTAACTAGTTTGGCAGGGGGGTGGGATCCAATGCAGGAGGGAGACAAAAGAGAAATTTGAGGACAGCACGGAAGTTAAAGAGAGCGCATTAATTAGTAAAGGCAGTGTCAGTAATCCTAGTACCAGACAGATCAGACAGAAGCAAGACAGAGCAAGGGAAGTCCAGATTAAACTGCATTTATTTCAATGCAAGAGGCCTGACGGGCAAGGGAGATGAACTCAGGGCATTGATGGGTACACGGGACTGGGATATTAGAGCAATTACTGAAACATGGCTAAGGGAGGGACAGGACTGGCAGCTCAATGCTCCAGGATACAGATGCTACAGGAAAGATAGAACAGGGGGTAAGAGAGGAGGGGGAGTTGCACTTTTGATTAGGGAAAGCATCACGGCCGTACTGAGAGGGGAAATATCCAAGGGTTCAGCCACTGAGTCTATATGGGTAGAACTGAGAAATAAGAAGGGGGAAATCACTTTGATAGGGTTGTACTATAGGCCCCCAAATAGTCAGCGGGAAATTGAGCAGCAAATATGTAAGGAGATGACAGATAGCTCCGAGAAAAATAGGGCGGTAATAGTCGGAGATTTTAATTTTCCCAACATTGACTGGGACAGCCATAGTATTAGAGGGTTGGATGGAGAGAAATTTGTTGAGTGGATTCAGGAGGAATTTCTCATTCAGTATGTGGATGGCCCGACTAGAGAGGGGGCAAAACTTGACCTCCTCTTGGGAAATAAGGAAGGGCAGGTGACAGGAGTGTTAGTGAGGGATCACTTTGGGACCAGTGACCATAATTCTATTAGTTTTAAGATAGCTATGGAGAATGATAGGTCTGTCCCAAAAGTTAATATTCTAAACTGGGACAAGGGCAATTTTGATGGTATCAGGCAGGAACTTTCAAACGTTAATTGGGGGAGTCTGTGGGAAGGAAGAGGGACGTCTGGTAAGTGGCACGCTTTCAAAAGTGTGTTAACCAGGGTTCAGGGTGAACACATTCCTCTCAGAGTGAAGGGCAAGGCTGGCAGAAGTCGGGAACCCTGGATGAGGGATATTGAGGCCCTGGTCAAGAGGAATAAAGAGGTACATGACGTGCATAGGCAGCTGGGATCAAGTGAATCTCTTGAAGAGTACAGGGGGTGTAGGAGTAGAGTTCAGAGAGAAATCAGGAGGGCAAAAAGGGGACACAAAATTGTTTTGGCAGATAAGGCAAAGGAGAATCCAAAGAGCTTCTACAAATACATAAAGGGCAAAAGAGTAACAAGGGAGAGAGTAGGGCCTCTTAAGGGTCAACAAGGTCATCTATGTGCGGATCCACAAGAGATGGTTGAGATCCTAAATGAATATTCCTCATCAGTATTTACTTTTGAGAAAAGCATGGATGTTCGGGAACTTGGGGAAATAAATATTGATGTCTTGAGGAGTGTACATATTACAGAGAAGGAGGTGCTGGAAGTCTTAAAGTGCATCAAGGTAGATAAATCTGTGGAACCTGATGAGATATATCCCAGGACATTGTGGGAGGCTAGGGAGTAAATTTGAATCATCGATAGTCACGGGTGAGGTGCCTGAAGATTGGAGGGTGGCAAATGTTGTGCCTTTGTTTAAAAAGGGCTGCAGGGAAAAGCCTGGGAACTACAGGCCAGTGAGCCTCACATCTGTGGTGGGTAAATTGTTGGAAGGTATTTTGAGGGACAGGATCTACAGGCATTAGAGATGCAAGGACTGATTAGGGACAGTCAGCATGGCTTTGTGAGTGGAAAATCATGTCTCACAAATTTCATTGAGGTTTTTGAAGGGGTAACCAAGAAGGTCGATGAGGGCAGTGCAGTTGATGTTGTCTACATGGGCTTTAGCAAGGCCTTTGACAAGGTACCGCATGGTAGGTTGTTGCATAAAGTTAATTCTCACAGCATCCAGGGTGAGGTTTCTACATGGATACAAAATTGGCTTCTTGACAGAAGCCAGAGGGTGGTTGCAGAGGATTGTTTTTCAAACTGGAGGCCTGTGGCCAGCGGTGTGCCTCAGGGATCAGTGCTGGGTCCACTGTTATTTGTCATTTATATTAATGATTTGGATGAGAATATAGGAGGCATGGTTAGTAAGTTTGCAGATGACACCAAGATTGGTGGCATAGTGACAGTGAGGAAGGTTATCTCCAGTTGCAGCGGGATCTTGGTCTCCAGTCTGTATGAGAACGCTCTGACAGATTCTTGTGCTGAGGATCTCGCCTCCGCTCTCAGTACAAAACAGTCACTGAGGATTCTGAACCTGGAATCAAACTCCTTCACAGATCAATCTGTCCCTGCTCTCCGCCGCCTCATACTGACCTGCAGGAGTGTGGGGGTGATCTGGTGAGTGTGTGAATTTTCAGAGTAACAATTAAAATATAAATGGATTTAAAATATAAATGGGCCTGAATCTTCCAAGCAGCAGCAATGGTAAACAGATTGTCGGTATGTTTACAAATTCTCCCAACCTGAAACTGCTGCATATTTCTCCCAGGATCTTCAGCACTGCGACCCTGGGAGCTCCATCAGAGCAGACAAGAGTCGGGGAAGAGAGAGCACACACCCTATTTACAGCACAGTGACCCCGGGGATCTCCATCATAGCGGAGTAGAGTCGAGGAAGAGAGAGCACACACCCTATTTACAGCACAGAGACCCCGGGGAGCTCCATCACAGCGGAGTAGAGTCGAGGAAGAGAGAGCACGCACCCTATTTACAGCACAGTGACCCCGGGGAGCTCCATCACAGCAGAGTAGAGTCGTGGAAGAGAGAGCACACACCCTATTTACAGCACAGTGACCCCGGGGAGCTCCATCACAGCGGAGTAGAGTCGAGGAAGAGAGAGCACGCACCCTATTTACAGCACAGTGACCCCGGGGAGCTCCATAAGTGTCAGTTGATTGGGGGAGTGGCTGGATGAATAGTTAGACCAAAGGTTATGGGGAGAAAGCAGGATTAGGCCATTGAGTTGGACGATCAGCCAGTGTTGTGATGAATGGTGGGGTAGGCTCCAAGGGCAAAATGGCCGCCTCCTGCTCCTATCTTCCATGTTTCTGTGTCAGGTCAGGAGAGGTTGGGTCTGGATGAGGCCAAGTTCGGAGGTTTAGTCAGATTTGTTCAAGGGCTAGTGGGAGGTAGTCAGGCTGGAGGGGAGGTAGGGATGAGTTGCGGGGACTGGGTCTAGTCAGATTGTGGGAGGTGGAGTATGGGGATCAGTGGGAAGTGATTGGGGGACTCGGTTGTGCTATTCAGGTATTAGCCCAGGTGGTGAGCTGTCTAACATTACCTGAGTAACTATCCAGGTAAACTTTGAGGATCTGTCTCAAGTATCTGACTCTAACTGCAGCAGGGGAGTTCCCCAATAGTAGTTAATACCTCTGGGACAATTCCCAGGTAGATCAGTGCGTCAGGACATCCACAGGGTCCCGATGCTCATCTTCGGATGTGTGTCTGGCCTCTGGCGATCCAGAGACCAGAAGATTTGTCCCATTAACTCCAGTCTCCTGTTATTTACTCTGTTGTTCAATCTGTTTATTTCCTGTTTCATCTTTAATCTGTTTCAGGCTGGAGTGGAATCAGTTCAGTCCAAATGGAAAGCAACAGCTGGAGTCGCTGCGGGGATCCAGACGGGGACTGAGAGTGACAGTGTGAACATTTCAATCTATAAACATTGCTGCTCCACCGGTTACAGTGAAATCCTGAATTGCGAATATCTTCGACAGCTCCTTCCAAACCCTTCATTCCTGCCCCTCTCCCTCCCTATTCCATCAGCCCCTCCAGCCTGGCACTGATTTCCCTGCTTACCTGGTTTCCCAGCTGGAAAACTGTTGTAGTTTTAGTCTCCACATTGAAGGAAAGATTGCTGCAAACCATTGTTTAAGCAGCAATGTGTTGTCAGTGTTCTCAGCAACAGAGTCTTCAACCTCCTTTCAAAATGGAGCAGCAGAGATAATTCTCCAGAGAGAGAACAGTGTGTGTGTGATTCTGACAGTGTCCAGCAGGGGGCAGATTGGTCAATCTTGTCAGAGTTTCCTCTCTGTCTCTGTGAATGAATTAAAGGCTCCACCAGCCTCTCCTCAAAACCTCTTTCACTATCTGGTGATTAAAGTGACACAATGCCACCATCTGCTGGCGGCTCCCAGCTACTGCAGGCGCTGCTCTCTGTGAGCCTCAGACAAGTTCAGTAAGTCCCATGTCTGCATCTGGGAACCGGTTACTGCAGCGTGAATATTGAACAATATTGACAGGGATTGGAGTTTGCAGCAGGAACCCCGGCTGGTGAATTAACCCTTTTATCACCAGACACTGTACATAAACTCTGTTCCCTCATTCCCTATGGGAGATATTGTCTGGAGATTGTAGTTGGGGATGATCTCAGACTGTAATGTGTACATTTGGTGCAGTTATCAAACACTAATCCCATTCAGAATGGGAGTGGGTAAACTCTGCTGCACTCTGTAATTCCTGTTTCCAAGATAACACACCTGCACCTATTTCCAGACACACAGGCACAAACTGACACCCACACACTCAAAAACACAGACAATTGTACACTCTTATCCACGTACTGACACAGAGAGAAACACAGAATCTCTCTTAAGTACTCGCAACATGCAGCCATAAACCCACAGAAACGCACATCACAAACCACTATCAAGCAACAAACCCATGCATTGCAGCGGTTAATGAAATCGCAGCGCCCTGTAACCAAATAACATTTCAGTTGGACAACAAGTGATAACATTTCCTCTGAAACCGACATCCGTCGAACGAAAGCAACACAGGAACACTGGAGCAGCATTGCACAGGATCAGAGCCTCGGAAATGCAGTTTCCTCTTTCCTTGTTCCTTATATCTCACTGAGCAGATGCAGAGCTATAGCATAGAAAGGTAGAATTCACAATTTCACTCTGTTCCTGCACACTCACCTCAGCTTTATTTAATTTCTGAATGTATGATTTATGTTGGATTATCCCAAAGATCTCAGGACAGATTCATGATGTCAGATATTACCATTATTTATCAAACTGTTTATTTTACCGTGACAGATATTACCTGGTGTTTGTCGGATTGTTCCTTTTCATCCATCTACAGTTGCAGATGCCGGTGCTGAAAAGTGGGTAGATATTCTACACCATTAAAAGCTTCACATTGAACCGGGGAAATTCTTCAAAGACTATGAATTAATCACTTTCAAATTAATATCATTTCTTCAGAACAATCTCCTCGCATCACCTATTATTTCAATTTAAATTAACTTTGTGTTGTCTGGTCTGGGCTAGTTTTAACTGAATACTGCTCAGTATGTGACATGATCTATGTTATTGAGTCTTGGAAGAGAAAGGGTTAGTGCTGCTGCTCTGTAATTGTAATGGATATTCCTGATTTTATAATATGTATAACTGTAGTTATTTACAATTAAATGCTGATTGGTTAATTAGTTAAATGCTAATTGTGAATCATTGGAATGCTGAAACTAATATGTACACAAGCTAATAAAGAGCGGGGGACTGGTGTAAATAATTGTGTAATAATAATAGTGTAAATAGTGTAAACGCTAACAGTGAGCGTGAAACTGAAAAGACCATAAGATACAGGAGCAGAATTCAGCTATTCTGCTCATCGAGTCTCCTCCACCATTTAATCACGGCTGATAAGTTTCCAATCCCATTCTCCCACCTTTCCCCCATAACATTTGATCCCCTGACCAATCAAGAACATGTCTATCTCTGTCTTAAATACACTCAATGAGAGAGTGAGTGAGCAGAAAGAGTGAGGGAGAGGGTCAGTGAAGAGCGAGTGAGGGGGAGTGAGGTTGAAGGCAGATGGTGTGAGGGGAGAGCACGATGGGAGGTCGAATGAGGGGGAGAATAGGTGAAAAGTGAGGGAGAGAATGGGGGAGGGAGAGTGACGGGAAGATAGCGCATGAGGGATAAGAGAATGAGAGGGGAGTGCGGGGGACGCAGGGGGAGGAGAAGGGTGAAGCGGAGAGATAGAGGGGAGGGAGTGAGGGGGAGAGAGTGGGGGATGAAAGTGAGGAGGAGAGAGAAGAGAATGAGAGGTAGAGTGAAGGGGAGAAAGTGAGCGGAGATGGAGTGAAGGGACGGAGTGAGGGGGAGAAAGGTGAAGAATGAGGGAGAGAGTCAGAGGAGGGAGAGAACGGGGAGAGGAACTGACGGGGAGAGAGTCAGAGGAGAGAGTAAGGGGGAGAGTAAATGAGCAACTGAGGGGAGAGAGCATAAGCGGGAGAGAGGTTGATGGGACGGATAGTGAAGGGGAGTGTCTGAGGCGGGATAGTGTGACGGAAAAGACTGAGGGGGAAGAGAGTGGAAGGTCTGAGGCGGGATAGTGTGACGGAAAAGACTGAGGGGGAAGAGAGTGGAAGGTCTGAGGCGGGATAGTGTGATGGAAAAGACTGAGGGGGAAGAGAGTGGAAGGTCTGAGGTGGGATAGTGTGATGGAAAAGACTGAGGGGGAAAGACACTGAAGGGGGAGGGAGAGAGTGAAGACAGAGTGAGGAGGAGAGAGAGGGGAGGGCGATGGGGAAGTGTGAAGGGAGAGAGACTAAGGGATGGAAAGTAAATGGGAGAGTGAGGGCAGAGACTGAGGGGGAAGAGAGTGAAAGGGAAGGAATTGAGGGAGGGAGTGAGGGGGAGGGAGAAATTAAGTGAGGAGGAAGGGAGTGAGGAGAAGAGAGGGTGAGAGGAAGAGAATCAGTGGGAGAGGGAGTGGAAAAGAGGGGAAAGTGTGAGGGAGGCAGAGTGTGCAAGGGGGAGAGATCAAAGGTTCTAGAATGTGGGTCGCGAGAGGGAGGGCAAAAGTAGGGGGAGAGAATGAGGTGGAGGAGGGAGGGAGGGGGAGAGAGAGGGCGAGGGCGTTTTTTCACTCACTTTCCTGCAATCCTTCCCCGTTGCTCCACCTATTTGCTTCTGTGTTGCATCTTGTAATAAAGTCGAGGAAAATCCCAACGTGATTTGTTGTTTTAATGCGGGGGGGGGGGGGTGGAAGGGGCAGGGTCTGGAGATCACTGGCTCCACCCTCATCCCCACTCTCCCTTTTCCCTCTCACTCCTTCCTGTCGTGTCTGGGGCAGTTTCGGGGCTGGGGAGGATTGTCCTCATTCACTGGGGGAGGGGGGAGAAAACTGTCCTCTGTCCCCGAGGTTTAATGCAGCCTCTGTGACTAGGCCTCAATTCAAGGCCGAATCTCAGAGGGCCCTCAGAATGTCCTTTTGTATTTGCTTCATCCCCGAACACTGTCAGTGCTGAAGTGGGAGAACTCGATGGTTAAAAACAAAATAATCCATTTAATTCAGGATGTGATTGTGGGTTTTCCTGCTCTCCCTCTCTCTCTCTCTCTCTGTCTCCCATCGTTCTCCTCTGATTGTGAGTTATCAGTGAGAGAAATGGGAAATGGAGGGTAACAGTGAGGGGCGGGGGGATGGGGCGGGGGGGACGGGAGGGTAACAGAGCAGTTTGCTTGTGGGATCTTGCTGTGCATATTTTCCCTGCAGCCTATCCTGCTGGGAGACCGTGGTTCCGCTCCCCAAATTCAGTGTACTGACAACTGACTGTGATTGCTTCCATCTCCCACCACTGCCCCCAGCCTCATTTCTCAATGTGAATCAGTGATCAACACAAACAGTGGTCACAGGGTGACATGATTTAAAATGGTCAGACAGAAACCTTTCAGAGAGCATTTCAATCCAGATTCATCGTCAGAGAGAGAGAGAGAGATTATCCAGAGCAGGCGAGAGAGAGAGGAGGGCGATGGGTACGCACAGAGAAAGGGGGAGATAAACAGGCAGAGAGAGAGAGAGAGAACAGAGATAGATCATCAAGTGCAGGAGAGAGAAGAGTGGGGTGGATAGGAGCAGAGATGGTGGAGGTAAAAGAGAGAGGGAATCAGAGAGGAGTGACTGTGCTCGAAGTGGAAGGTTCCCTGTTCATGTCAAATGTACAAACAGCACCAAACCAGGAGTGATGTCCCCTTATTTTAACTGGGGAGGGGTGGAAGGAAGAGGGGCGGAGAGAGGGAGAGGTGTGGTCCCTCATTCCCACTGACTTCACCTCAATCCTCACTTAAATATCACATTGTATCTGGCCATGTTCAGACTGTGTGGGATCTTGCTGTGCACTCATGCTCTGTGCCTCCTCCCTGCCCCATATTCCTAACACTATATCAGTGTCCACATTTTAAACATAAAAGATTGAGGGAAAGGAGGGTGGGATATGGAGAGGAACAGGGTAAGGCAGAGCTGCAGAGAGGGCGTTTCGATCGAGTTCTCACAGGGGCTTGGAATGAAAAAGGCTGCGATTGGGACCCGGTTTAATTGGCCAATTGGACAGTGCCTGTGTTTTACTCTCAGTAATGTCACGGTGCTGTGTGAGAGCCCAGGGCAGCGCTTCAATCTACTTTTACTGAGTTTCTCTTTATAACATTCTCAGTCTCCCTCTCTCACTGTGAAGCACTCGGGAGGGAGAGGGAGCTGAAATTCACATTCCTGAGCCTGAGGAAAGGCTTGTTCTCAATCCCAGAGTCCTCCTTGTGTTTTTAGACAGGGCACTGGGATTTGTGGATGGAAAGGATTGTTCTGTTTCACTGGCCCTCAATTCAAGGCCTGTGTGACTTGGCCTCAATTCAAGGCCTGTGTGACTAGGCCTCAATTCAAGGCCTGTGTGACTCGGCCTCAATTCAAGGCCTGTGTGAGTAGGCCTCAATTCAAGTCCTGTGTGAGTAGGCCTCAATTCAAGGCCTGTGTGAGTAGGCCTCAATTCAAGACCTGTGTGACTAGGCCTCAATTCAAGGCCTGTGTCAGTAGGCCTCAATTCAAGACCTGTGTGACTAGGCCTCAATTCAAGGCCTGTGTGACTGGGCCTCAAGTCAAGGCCTGTGTGGCTAGGCCTCAATTCAAGGCCTATTCTCAGGGGCACCTTCGTATTTCCTTAATTCCCGAACAGGGTTGAAGTGGCTGAATTCAATGGTTCAATAAAATGTGCAGCAACCACTTCAGGGTGGGATTGTGGATTTTCCTGCTCCCCCTCCCACTGTTCTCTTCTCATCCTGAGCTTTAAAACATGATGCACAGCGTACATCATTATTTTAAACGGTCAGACAGCAACTTATCTGAGAGAGCACTTCATTCCAGATTCACGCTGAGATAGAGAAACAGAGCAGAGATCAGGACAGATTATCCAGAGCAGGAGAGGGAGGGGTGCAGAGATTGTGTATTGGATAGGTCTCGATCTGGGGGGAGAGTGAAAGAGACAGAGAGGGGGGCGGGGGTGATAGAAGCTTCATTGCTGAGATTGAATGTATTGATATCGAATGAGGGAGATTCTCAGTGTTGGTGTGGTTTGTAAAATGAGTCAGAAACACAGCTGGAGGTGGGGGTTAAACGCAGAGGGAGAGACACAGATCAGGGAAGGGATGGGGGAGTGGGGAGCCTCCCTTGTTTCTTTACTGCCCAGCCTCTGGAGTAAAGCCCCCATCCACTCCCCCCACCAAAAATGTTTTGATGTGTTTAATTAATTTAATACTGGGACAGTCGCCAGGCGTTTGCACCTTCATTTCATTTTGAAATCTGTTCCCCTTTGGTCAGAGTTTAATAATGGGAAGGATGTGGAAATGAATGTTTTCTCCCCGCACCCCAGAGAAAACAAGGCTGAGAGGAGACTTGATAGAGAGATTCAAGATCCTCAGAGGTATGGACTGGTTAAAGAGTGAGAAAATCTTCCCTCTCAAGAGATGGTCAGGAACTAGAGGGCACAGATTCTTAATGATGGGGAAATGGATCAGAAGTGAAGTGAGTAAAATCACTTCACCGAGAGGCTGCTTGGAATCTGGAATAATCTTCCTGAAAGCCTGTTCCAGTATTCAATAAGATGATGGCTGATCTGTGATCTAACTCTCTACCTCTTTACCCCTTGGACTAAGGGAAATCTATCAACCCCAGATTAAAAATAATAACAAGTGACTGAGCATCAATAGCCATTTGCAGAAGATTGTTTCAAACTAGCTCCACACCACATCTGGCAATGATTTCATTCCCACATTTCTAAAATCCTAAACTGAGGCTACATCCAAATGTCCCCAAATCCTGGAGTTCCCAGCCAGCAGAAAAACTTGTTCTTTATCAGCCTCTCCCTTTACCTCATTATTTTCAATGTTTGATTAAATCAGGCCCTAATTTAAATTCCAGCGGTTAAGAATAATGTTTAATCTGCACTATTCATCAAATGTTCCCAACACAAATACTGTAATGGGCTAAATACAGAGTAAAATTCCCTCTGCTCTGTCCAAGGAATGTTTCATCACAGGTTTTTATTAGTTTAGGAAAAACAGGAATCAAATTGCTCAGCATCCCAGTGTGGCCTCCTGTTTATTTCAATCAGCCCTTCACATTCAAACATGAAGTTGAAGCTTCGAATACTGTCTGCGGCAGCGTTTGTGGATTCAGTTGTTCTCCTGCTTTTTCACTTGTCTGAAGGATTTGAATTATAGACATTGTTTAATCATTCCTTTCTCTCAGCACATGGAACTTGTGAATCTTCAAGGCAGACAATCTCATGTAATTAACAACAAACTGTATCTTTATTCATCCATCATTTCCAATCTCTGAATAGATCACACACATTTCCAGAATGCAGGAAGCTCTCAATGGAAACTGAATCCAATTATTTCCCAATACAATTGTTCACACTTTACTGTGAACTACATTCCACTGACATTCCCAAAGCAGCCACAGAAAAGTGACTGGTTATTTTAAACATTGAAACTGAACAATATTAACTTACGAATCCCTCACATTGTACAGAAATGTTGACCCTGTTTTGATGAGAGTGATCAGATTAACATTGAACCATGAAAGCAGCCTCCGTACTGAGATTAACCACATTTGCAGCAATTCCAGAGTATCAGAGACATTGCTCTGTGTATTGTGTGAGTCCAGCTGTGAAATATCGGAACATTTTGAGCTTCCACTTTTCATCATTTATTAAAGTACATTGTTCCAGCCCTTTTCAATCTAAGTTGTGTCGGTTTACATTTCCCTGAACTCAAACCTCTCCATCAGTTTTGTCAATTTACAAAATATGAATAACTTTGCAATTTGATGTTTCCAGCGATGCTGCTGACGATGCTGGATCATTGTTTGTGTCATTGGCCAGGATGTTTCGTATTCTGTCACATTAAATGGTTCAAAAAATATGACAAAACTGCAGATATCTTTCTGTGGCTGGGTGGGGAGGGAGGGGGGGTGACAGCATGCATCTGTATCAATATATTTAAATCTCAAATATGTGTAGGCCATTTAACCCATCGAGCCTGCTCCACCACTCACACACACACAGACATAAACACACAGAGACAGACACTCACACACACACACTCAGACACACATTCACAGACACACACACTCAGATGCAAACACACGGAGACACACACACAACAGAGACACAGACACACATTCACAGACACACATACACACAGACACACTCTCACAGACACACATTCACAGATGCACACTCACGGACACACACACACTCATTCACAGAGACACCCACAGTAATAAACACACACACACACACACTCACAGTGACATACATTCACTCACGCGCAGACACACATTCACACACACGTGCACACAGAAATACACACACAGATACAGACACACACAGAAACACATTGAAATACACACACACGCTCACACACACACAAACACATGCACACAGTTGGAAACTCTCTCACACAGACACACAGAAATACAGAAACATAAGCGCACCGACGCTCACACACATTCATTGCGTTTTTTTGACTCCTCAATGCTCCAACTAAAGAGTACTGGGATCTGAACTCGAGACGGGGGCGGCACGGTCGCACAGTGGTTATCACTGCTGCCTCACAGCACCAGGAACATGGGTTTGATGGAGAGATCCAAACTCACACCACACCCTGATGTGGCAAAGGGGACACCAGGCCGAGCTACAGAGTTGGATGCAAAGAACAGCGGCGTGTGTTTGATTCTGGCGATGCTCACATTCCGAGCTGGTGTTGAATAATTCTGAGGCAGAGAGACATCAGATTGAGACCATATGACACATTGGGCCTTTACATCTCCCATAACAATCCCCCTCTCTCTCTCTAATACGATCTCCCTGTGTGTGTGAATAGAGGGATCTTAGAGTGAGTGTCCAGTGATTCCTGAGGGTAACAGGACAGCTCGATAAGGTGGTTTCGACCGGCAGACGGAATACTTTCCTTTACTGGCTGATGTATAGACTACCAGAGCAGGGCAGGTTCTGCTTGAGCTATATCAAACACTATTTAGACCTGGACTGAGTGTCCAGAGAGAATTATCCCCGTGTCTGGGTGGGTTTCCTCCGGGTGCTCCAGTTTCCTCCCACAGTCCAAAGATGTGCAGTTTAGGTTGATTCGCCATGGTAAATTGCCCCTTAGTGTCAGGGGGATTAGCAGGGTAAATATGTGGGGTTACAGCAATAGGGCCTGGGTGGGATTGTTGTCGGTGCAGGCACAATGGGCCGAATGGCCTCCTTCAGCACTGTCGGGTTTCTAAATTTACAGAGGAAGTTATCAATTGTGGCACAGATTCCAAAAGCAGGGAACTCATTTCAGGGAAGTTATTTCCATTTCTTCAGTTTTATCAACATTAACTTTGTAACCTGAGTAATCGCCAAACTTTATAATATTCTCTTTTCAGAAAGAATACGGATGTTGTAGGATCTGATAAATATAGCAGGATGTCATCAGAATATGTCAATTTGTGCTCTTCTTCTCCAGCTGGAACACCTTTTATGTCCTGACTGTCTCTCACCATTTGTGCTCAGGATTCTATGCAGATAGTGAACAGAAGGGGGGACAGAGGACAATCCTGTCTTGTCCTCCTCTTGAGTCCAAAGACTTCAGAAATTTGACCATTCGCTCTGACAGAGGCCTGTGGAATTGAATAAAGGATCTGGACCCATCTTACGAAGTTGGGCCCAAACCCCAGGCCGTCTGAAGTCTGAAATAGGAACACCCATGATTCCTGGTCAAAGGCCTTTCCAGCATCGAAAGATAAGACCATGGCCTCAACTCCACGACCTTGGGCATGAGTCATGATGTAAAGGAGCCTGTGGAGATTGTCCCCAGAGTAATGCCCTGTTCTACTAGTTTGGTCTGGGTTTATGATCTCAGTTTTTATCCTATGGATAATATAGATATTATTATCTATATCGATAACATAGTACAGATATT
Organism: Mustelus asterias; assembly: GCF_964213995.1. Lineage (NCBI taxonomy): Eukaryota > Metazoa > Chordata > Chondrichthyes > Carcharhiniformes > Triakidae > Mustelus > Mustelus asterias. Next base: position 205,010 of record NW_027590146.1, read on the forward strand.
AGATATTGAAAATTGAGTACAGCGACACAAAAAGCAGCACTCAGCAGCTTTTGATGGACTCCCTCACTATGGCCTTTGAGTTGTTCTGAAAGCAAACTATCAAGAGCTCTACGCGCCGTTGTGAGGGAGGCCATCAAAAGCTGACGAGTGCTGCTTTTTGTGTGGCTGTACTCAATTTTCAATTTAATTCAATCCATTTTAATTTATTTTTCTTCCTTTTGGAACAGCGAATGAGATGATGCAACCTCTGAAACACACCATCACTCAGCCCCAGTAATGTCAGGGGTGAGGGACCTCTTGCTGCATTGAGTTGTTGATGGTGTTGAGATTGTTGAAGGGTCCAGTGCCTGGAGCTGGGAGCGGTCACAAACTCCCCGTCCATTCAAACTGGCCACTGCAGCCGCTTGGGGGCATCATTGCAGGCCGTGTAAGGGAAATTGTACTGGATATTGTATGAGTTTAGTATGAAATTCAGATTCACTTGTAAGGGAAATTGTACTGGATATTGTATGAGTTTAGTATGGAATTCAGATTCATAGGTTTTAGTGAAATAATAAAGCAGATTTAGATAAGTAGTGAAAATGGGTATATAACCTAAAGTAACTTCGTGTGACCTAATATAATCAAGTGTAGTCGATATGATTAAAGCGGAGGAACTAGAGGAACTAAAGAAGTAATATAGCAATCACTAATTAAGGAAAGCAAACGATAGCCACCTGAGAAAACAAAGAAGACTGCTCGGTGGTTCAACTTAATAGTGGACCATAAACCAGCAGAGAGAATGTCTTTTCTGCTAAACACATTAGTGGACCATAAATCAGCAGGGGGATGTCTTTTCTTCTAAACACATTCGCCTTAGCTTACAAAACCACGATTATTGTACAAACAGAAAAGTTCAGATAAGAGCAAGAGCCATAACCACCATGATTTAAGAGACACAGAGATATAACAGGGAACGACTAAGTGCCAATAAAATAGAGAAAGGGTCTAAAGTAAGACGAGAACCAAGGACAGGCAGTAAAAGGGAGATAAGGATCTTGAGATAGGAGGCTGAAATGTACATAAAAGATTGTAAGCCCAAGGGCTCTTTGGAGTGTTCCGGACGTTCCCGACTTTATCTCTTGTGCTGAGAAATAAAGTCTATTGCTTGGAAGATCGCTGCTCAGACTCTCTGTTTTAATTGATGTGAATAAATTGTCGTCCTGGGGAACCACGACAAAATTGGCGCTGCGAGCAGGGTTGGTGAGAGATCGCCCAGAAAAGCATCTGGAAGGAGTGGCGGAGACGGTGGTCCAACCGGAACCGAGAGGTCCCCAGCCGGCCTTCTGTCAACAAGGTAAGCAGACTTGCATGCATGTAAATCCTTGTTGTCAGAAAGGGGTTTTCTCGAGGCCCGGTGCGCCCGGCTCTCTGCTGGTCCTGGATCTCCCCAACCCAAAAAGATATCCTGCACAGGTAAAACCAAATTGTGTAAAATTTTTTTGAGAGACTGAGTCTGATCTGAAGAGCAGAATTTTTGCATGCAAAAGCACGCTGCGAATACTGTATTGTCTGTGAATGGGTAAAAAGTGAGACGGGAAAAAGGCTGAAAGCTAAAGTAATGCAATTAGGTTAAGTCGAGCGGTTTGGAGCGGGTTTTTCAGGTCACGACTTGCCCAGAAGAGAGTAAGTGTGGGAAAATCTGCCAGTCCAAACCTACCCAGGACCTCGGGTAAGGGACGTCAACCGAGAGGGAGAGAGATCAGTGAGAGATCACTCTCTGACCTAATACAGTAGTCAAAAGCACAGGAGTGGATTTTAAGCACAGGAAAGGGGAGTAGCAGCTAGAATAGAGGAAGTAAAAGACCAATTTGAACAAACTGGTCTGAGAAAACAGCGTGAAGGACAGAAATAAGAGAGAGAGTCGGAATATAGGTAGGGTAATAACTAACAACTTGGAAAGATTACCCTGACAAAACTGCCTGGTGACAAGATTGAAAATAACTAATCTTTGAATAATAACAAAAACGGAAGCAACACTGGATTGGAAAAAGATTACACACATAATTAACTTAGAGGAGATAAAGAATGAGTGGCCGTATGTAAAATGGGAAAGAGTAGTCGATAGGAATTGGATAGACGAAATAAAATTGGAAACCCTAGAGAAATTAATAAAGGGATCTGACCGATACAGGATTCTTATACACATAGACGAGCAAGTGAAAACCTACTACCCTCTGGCCCGGGAGAGGAAAATAGTGCCGGGACAGGGGACTACGGGGAAGTGGATATCAGGACCCCGGTTAGAATTACAGATAGTGGCAAAAGAAATCCAAAGGAAAGGTAAACAGGGGACTGAGCACGGAAAAACAATACAGCAAGTAATAATCACTGTAATACCTAACTCTGACAGATTAAGTGACAAAAATTGCGACAGTGATCCAAAAAGACGAGTAATGGCGCACCAAGTTAAGACACCAGTGGAGATATTAGGGGATAAGTTCCCAGCCCTTAGGGGAGATATAGAACACGTCTCTAAAAAATGGGCCAAAAGAACAAATAAGACCAATACACAGTGGCCGGAGGAAGGCACATGGTCCATAGAGAGGTGTGAGGACCAGAAGGGAATGATAAAGAACTATAAGATTAAGGATAAATCGAGCAAAAGAGGGGAAAAGGAGGAAGGAGTTAGAGGATGAAGTAAAGGTGGTAGAACTTTTGGAATGGGCAAAGAAGGTAATGGAAAAGGAAAAAGAACGAGAAGAGGGAGGAGAAAATGTTAGAAATAAATATGAGGGGAAAACAGGAAATGATTTTTGCGAGTATGCAAGTGAGACATCACAAGGATGGAGGTGGAAGCACCCAGAGGAAGGTAGAATGGCGAGAGAGACGGAAGGAGAAACAGAAGAGAGTAGTGAAGACGAAGGGAGGCAATCAATGTTAGGGGTGCAAAGAAAATCAAGGCGGGAAAGGCACCCACCTGTAAAGTTTCCAGATGTGGATAGGAGAGGGAAAAGGGTATTCCCGGTGATTCTGAAGGGTGGCAGACCGCAGTATATCCCTTGGTCAGGTCAGGATTTGCCTAATTTAATTAATGAATTACCCAATATTTTGGATGGGGCTGGAAGGTGGATTGGACAGTTGGAGGCAGGGATGGTGGGAAAAAGGATGGCACTGGGCGACATCAAAGCTCTCCTGACAAAGGTGCTAGGAATGGACCAAATGGCGGAAGTAATGAGACGTGCTGGCATCCCGACCGCAGCTTATGACCCAGCGGTGGATGGGACACTAATGGACCAGTACCGCCAAGACATCTGGCAGGCACTGCGGGATATGTACCCCAATCGAATGGATGTAAAAACCCTAAAGGGAGAGCCACTGGGTGAGGAGGAGAATGCAGCTGTGTATGTGGAGAATCAATTAAAAAGGTGGAGAAGGGACACGGAGAGGGACATTCTAATAGACCCACTGACCAACTCCATGTTCCGGGCTGCAATCCTAGAGGGCTTGCCAGCCCCAGCTAAGACAAGGCTGGAGGAAGTGGTGGGCTTGGACTCAAAAAATTACCGAGAGTTTGTGGATTATGTTGCCCATGCAGTAGAGAGACATCGCAAAGATGAAAAGAATGCAGACAAACAGCTGAAGGAGGTACAACGTAAACTCCTTCAGGCACAGTTGGAGGAGATCAAAAGCAAGGATAAACTGAAGGCAAAAGAGGATCTCGCACCCAGAAAAATAGCACCAATGATGGTGGAGCAAAAGCCAGAGGAAATACCTGCACTAATCAAAGGGGGGAGCGGAGATGGAGGCCAGCCCGTCATAACCTATAACATTTCTGCCTTCCCACTGTCCATGAACCCAGGAGCCTATGGCCTAAATTATCAAAACCCATACGCCCTGCAAAGTCAGACTGACTGGAATAGAAATGGGAAAGGACAGGGAGGTGGTAGGTCACCCTATCAGAATCAGAGAGGACAGGGACAGGTTAATCATCAGACTCCGAGACAGGGACCACTGCCTGGCCCTTCAGGTGTGTGTTGGGGGTGCGGGGAGGCAGGGCACATAAAAAGGAATTGCCCGCGGAATTTCCCCAGACAGGGAGAAAACCAGCAGCAGACAGGCCAACAACTGATCCAAGGATCGCCAAACAGCATCCCGATGTTTCAAGGGCCGGTAAACCATCAGAATTCCCCATAGGGAGGCCCAGAGAACCCCGAAATGGTAGGACAGCACGTACAGATAACAGAAACTGCAGAGCAGGAACCTATAGTTAACGTTAGAGTAGGAGGGATCGAGGTCCCCATGATGATAGACACCGGCGCCACATGTACGTGCATGCAAACGAAGTATGCGGATCACTTACCATTGTCAAACCAGTTTGTAAAAACTGTGGGGTTCTCGGGGAAAGTAACATTAGCTCGAATGACGACGCCGGTGCCTGTTACCATTGGAAATAAGACAACCCATGTACCTATTTTAGTATGTGATAAAACTCCTTTAAATCTATTGGGAAGGGATGCAATCCTAGGTTTAGGACTGAAATTAGAATGCACTGAACAAGGAATTGATTTGATGGGAATGTATCCACTTGAAATACCAGGAAAGGAAGGGGTTAATGTATATTGGTTGGGAGATATAGAGGAACAAGTTAAAAAACAGATATGGGAAGTTTGGGGAAAGCTTATAAACACTTGGGTTCCACAAGCCAAATGGCCAAGAACAGAATTACACAGTACAATGATATTTGATGAAGGGCAAGAACCTGAGATACAGGAGAAATGGGAAAGGGAGGCGGGACGAGAACAGGAAATAAAGTCAGGAAGTATTTTAATCGGACTAGAGGGAGTGGCCCTCACAATTGTTAGGAATGAATGGGTTAACAAATGGTTCTCTGTATCTGGGGCGGAGCCACATGTCACATTGAAAGTGAATCCGGGATACAGATCAAAAGACCTAGGACCAATGGTGTTGAGAGCACAAGATTTAGAATTTGTCCAGACAGACAATGTAGATATTTGGACGTCCAGGAATGGACAAATGACGAAAATAATTTTGGATGTTAAAATGCTTGGGAAACCGAAGCAGATAACAATAGGAGTGCAAATCGAGAAACAGGAACTGGAGTGGAGAGAGAGGTTAGATCAGGATTTGAACTCCCTCCCGCAGGAGTTGTGGTCCAGACAGGACACGGATGTAGGGAGGGTCAAAAACGCTAATCCAGTTGAAGTCAGATTAAAGATAGGACGTCAGGGGCCGTATAGGCCGCAATACCCAATCAAGACAGAAGCAATTGAAGGAATTAGAGGGACGATTAAGGGATTGATAGAAGCAGGGGTATTAAAAGAAACCCGGAGCAGGTGTAATACACCGCTACTACCAGTGAAAAAGGCGGACGGAGAAAAATGGAGATTGGTGCATGACCTAAGGGCAATTAATGAGGTAGTGGAAGATATGCCAGCAGAGGTTCCAAACCCTTATACCTTGATGACAAATATACCACCTGAAAGTAGATGGTTTACTGTAATAGACCTATGTTCGGCATTTTTTAGTGTGCCACTAGCTCAAGAAAGTCAGTATCTCTTTGCATTTACGTACGAGGGGAAACAATACACATACAATAGGATGCCCCAAGGATTTAAACATTCCCCACATGTATTCAATCAGGTGTTGAGAGCAGATTTAGAAGGAATACAGTTGGAAGGAACACTAATACAATATGTGGATGATTTATTATTATGCACAGGAACACAAGAACAATGCAGGAAGGATAGTTTAAAACTATTGAAAAGACTAGCAGAAGGGGGCCATAAAGTTTCCAGGAAAAAGCTGCAGCTGTGCCAGAAAAAGGTAGAATACTTGGGGAGAGAAATATCAGCAGGACAGAAGGAGATAGCTTCACAGCAAATAGAAGCAGTACTAAAAGTTCCGAAACCACGGACGGTGGGACAAATGATGACATTTTTGGGAATGACAGGATTCAGTTCAGAATGGGTGGAAAGCTATGCCGAAAAAACGCAGGCACTACGAAAGATAATGAAGGAGGCAGGGTGTGACGAATTAAAACCCAAACTAAAATGGGATAAAGATGCTTCAGACGCATTTGAAAATGTGAAAAGAGAAATGGCACAGGCACCAGCATTGGCCTTACCGACCTATGACAAGCTCTTTGACTTATTTGTGAGTAACAGAGAAGCCGGATTTGCTACAGCAGTGTTAACGCAGGAAAATTGCAAGGGTAGACGAAGGCAGGCTGTAGCATATTACAGTACCAAGCTAGACGACGTAGCGATGGGATACCCTCCGTGCTATCAAGGCCTGGCAGCAGCTTGGTGGGCGTACGAAAAGGCAGTCACGGTCACAATGGGATATCCGATAAACATACATGTATACCATAAGGTAGCTGAATTGATTGAGCAAGGAAAATTTGTGCTGACACCTGCTAGGATCCATCATTATCGAATGCTAACCACATTTCCAGATATCACGATAATAAAGTGCAACAGAGTAAATCCAGCTGATTACATGCCATTACCTCATGAAGGAGAAGAACATGAATGCTTAAGAGAAGCAAAAACATTTATGAAACTGAGGAAAGATTTAAGAGCAGAGGGACTAGTGACAGAAGGGAAAAGGATACTGTATGTAGATGGCTCATGTTACAGGGATCACTTAGGAAACCACGCAGGCTATGCCATAGTTGAACAAAGATCAGGAGGACTTGAAGTTATAGAAGCAGAGAAATGTGAACAGCCCTGTTCGGCCCAATTAGCAGAGCTTAAAGCATTGACCAGAGCATGTGAGCTAGCAAACGGGGAAGCGGTGGAAATTTATACTGATTCGGCCTATGCCCACGGGGTCTGCCATCTGTTCGGGGCAATATGGAAGCAAAGGGGATTTATGAAAAGCGGAGGAGGACCAATACAACACGAAGGTCAAATCAGGGCTTTAATAAGGGCCATGATGGGTCCAAGGGAATTAGCCATAATTAAGTGTCAGGCGCATAAAAAGGGAGCAGACAGCATCACACAGGGAAACACCAAAGCCGACAAGGCAGCTAAAGAAGCGTCAGGATGCATTGAGGCTACGATAGCCCCAGTAGAAATAGCAAGGCCGCACCCAGGGCCAGGTACGGGGGATATCGAACCTCATATCACATTAGAGGATGTAGCACAGTTACAGGAGGAAACCTCTGTAGCTGAAAAGGCAATGTGGAAAGATAGAGGAGCACTACAGGGACAACAGGACAGGATATGGAGAAATGGGGAGGGATTAGTCATAGCACCCACATCATTACTAACCGTACTAATTAGCGAAGCGCATGGAGTGGACCACTGTGCAAGAGGAGAAGTGGCGAGAAAGATCAAGAAGGAAGGATTCTGGTCACCATACCTGCAAAACTCGATTGACTACATACTAAGTCAGTGTGAGGTGTGTGCTCAGAATAACATCAGGAAGGGCATTACTGCCCCAATAGGGCATATACCCATTCCTGAAGGACCATTTAAACATCTATGCATGGACTATGTGGATATGGGAAAGGTGGTGAGGGGGAAAAGATACATGTTAGTGATTATTGATAGATTCAGCAGATGGATAGAAGCAACGCCATCCAAAGATCAAGGATCTGGAACGGTGATTAACTTCCTGTCAAAAGAAATTATCCCAAGATTTGGCATACCCACGCAATTAAGTTCAGACAATGGATCTGCTTTTATAGGAAGGGCACTGAGAGAGACACTCTCGGCACTCCGAATAAAGCAGAAGTTTGGATGCGTATATCACCCTCAATCCCAAGGAATGGTGGAGAGAGCAAACGGGACCCTTAAGGCTAAAATAAGCAAAATTTGCAATGAAACAGGGAAAAACTGGATAGATGCTCTGCCATTGGCTCTAATGCAATACAGGAGTCAGGAAAACAGAATCACACATTTGAGCCCACATGAAATGATGACAGGAAGAGTAATGCCGGTACCTAAGATCAGGGGATCAGGAGGTCCTACGCTAGAATGTTTAGATCAAAGCACAAAAGAATATATACAACAATTAACTGTTATACATAGAACTATATTTGAACAGGAAAAGCCAAGGAGGAGGAGAATCCGGTAACAGAACATCAGATCAAACCTGGAGATCGAGTATACATCAGAAAGTTCCGGAGACGTTGGAACGAACCGAGACGAGAAGGACCGTTTGAAGTCACCAAAGTGTCTCCCACGGCTTTGCAAGTAGAAGGCAGCACACTGTGGTATCACTTAAACCATTGTACCAGAACGGTACCAGGGGTGGGGGAGAGAAGGGAAATTGAAGAAGTACACAGAGTGGATAGAGGTGATAGCGAGGAAGAAATAGAAATACACGGGGAGAATCGTGGGGAGGAGGAACAGAGCCAAGGAAGAACAAAAAGAATAGAGGATGATGAAAGTAGTTCTGTACATGAGCTGGCTGATGATACAAATGCCCAGCCTGAGCCTATTAGTCAAGGTGCCGAGGGAGGTGAGGACAGGGAAGGGGCCCCATTCCCCACCTGGGACTTGGAAACTATTTCCCTTAGGGACTTCCGTGACCCATAGAAAAGGAGAATGGGATACAGAAGACATAAGGGTGCAGAATCAGGAAGATAGAGTATTAAGACGAACAAAACGTGAACGATTAGTGAGCACAAATACTATTTGGGAAAAAGCGCAGAAAAACAAATGGTGGAAATGGGCTGAGTATACAGGTCAGAGAAACAGTGATGGGAAAGAGTGTGTAGTATGTGCATCAGAGAAACCTAACACCCAAGTAACTGATATACCATGGGGATCAGGAGACTGTAGAACCAGGAAACAAAGCTGGAGAAAGGAAAATTGCCGTCCATATACCACACATATACGGTATCATATGATAGGGAATCGGAACTACTCGTATGAGAAGATAGACTGTTCCGGATCCGCATGTGATAACCTTTGTAAAGGTGAGCCGCCGTTGTGTCAATACCACTGCATCCTGTTTGCTGGGGTAAAAAAGGGCATCTACAACTTGACCCACAGATGTCCAAAGTGGCCAAAAACGGCAGTAGACGCGGTCCCAAAGGAATGGAGTGTAGAGCCCAACTTACAAATCCAAGATTGCTATTGGAAGGAAAGTAGCACAGGAAGTAGTGTGGGAAATTACACAGGAAAGTGTGAAAGGATTTGGAATATAACCGATGCTCTTAATCTGATCCTCTCAGGAGAGGGATGGGCACCCCCTCCTTATGTGTTAGACTATCAAGAAAATCAACTGGCCGATCTCTGGTGGCTTTGTGGCCCGGAGAAAGGGCTATTGGCAAAATTACCACAGAATTGGAAAGGACTATGTGCTCGAGTTATGCTTGCCCAGAGCACTGTGATACTACCGGTGGAAAGAAAAATTAAATCACAAAAAGTTAAGAGGGCATATACCCCTGACCCTACGATAAAATTGGACGCAATCGGACAGCCCCGCGGCATCCCGAATGAGTTCAAAGCTAGGAACGAAATAGCTGCAGGGTTTGAATCCCTCTTTGTTTGGATCACACCCAGCAAGAATACTGAGTGGATCAATTACATCTATTATAATTAGCAGAGGTTTATTAATTATACGAATGATGCCCTGGAGGCCTTAGGAGAGCAGTTGGATGCGACCAGCAAAATGGCGTGGCAAAATCGACAGGCGTTAGATTGGCTCCTGGCAGAGAAAGGAGGGGTGTGTGTTATGTTTGGGGATCAGTGCTGCACATTTATCCCTAATAACACTAATCCAGAGGGGTCATTTACACAAGCCATGAATAAGTTAAAAAATCTTAAGAAAGAAGTGAAAGAAAATGCTGGGTTTGGGAATGAGGTATGGAGTTGGCTGGACAGAATATTAGGAAGATGGGGGGCGTGGTTTGCCAAAGCTGGAGCTGTAGCAATCGCAACAATAATCATTCTGGGATTGATATTTTGTTGTTTTTTACCCGCCCTGAGATCCTTCCTTACCAGAGTGGCAGCGCGGCAGATGGTGACGCGGGTGCTAAGCAGCTCACGCTCGAGAGAAAAAACAGAGGAATGGGAAAACCTTGAGCCGCCCCCGCTGAGTGGATTCACAATGACCTTGGTCGAAGTTGAAACTCGTCACTCTGTAAAATAACTACAATAGTGGAAGATCACCTTGTGGAAACAACAGCACCTTGCTGAAGTCCGCACGAAACCAGGAGAACTTAGTCTGTACACAGGAATCAGTCTTTTTCCCTTCCCTAGACAAGAGTGGGAAGGTTTTTGGCTGATGACTGTCAGGGGCAGGCAATCTGGAGGAGCAACCCAAAAATCAGAACCGGGATAGACAAATTATGATAAAGTTAGAATAGGGACACTGATCCCTGACCAAAATATTCGGCTCCTCCACATCGCCTGCAAAGAGTGATTAAAATAAAATACAAATGGGATTGAGCGAGGGGATTATTTGAGCTTGGTAATTGGGATGAGGCTAGGGAATAGCCTCAAAGGGGGGACTTGTAAGGGAAATTGTACTGGATATTGTATGAGTTTAGTATGAAATTCAGATTCACTTGTAAGGGAAATTGTACTGGATATTGTATGAGTTTAGTATGGAATTCAGATTCATAGGTTTTAGTGAAATAATAAAGCAGATTTAGATAAGTAGTGAAAATGGGTATATAACCTAAAGTAACTTCGTGTGACCTAATATAATCAAGTGTAGTCGATATGATTAAAGCGGAGGAACTAGAGGAACTAAAGAAGTAATATAGCAATCACTAATTAAGGAAAGCAAACGATAGCCACCTGAGAAAACAAAGAAGACTGCTCGGTGGTTCAACTTAATAGTGGACCATAAACCAGCAGAGAGAATGTCTTTTCTGCTAAACACATTAGTGGACCATAAATCAGCAGGGGGATGTCTTTTCTTCTAAACACATTCGCCTTAGCTTACAAAACCACGATTATTGTACAAACAGAAAAGTTCAGATAAGAGCAAGAGCCATAACCACCATGATTTAAGAGACACAGAGATATAACAGGGAACGACTAAGTGCCAATAAAATAGAGAAAGGGTCTAAAGTAAGACGAGAACCAAGGACAGGCAGTAAAAGGGAGATAAGGATCTTGAGATAGGAGGCTGAAATGTACATAAAAGAGTGTAAGCCCAAGGGCTCTTTGGAGTGTTCCGGACGTTCCCGACTTTATCTCTTGTGCTGAGAAATAAAGTCTATTGCTTGGAAGATCGCTGCTCAGACTCTCTGTTTTAATTGATGTGAATAAATTGTCGTCCTGGGGAACCACGACAGCCGCCGTGTGATTGGCTGCTGGCTGCTTTGTGATGTCACCTGGAGACAGGTCATCACCCCTGGTTACGGCCAATCAGTTTGGGGGTCACTCTGGGAGGTTGGGTTTCAGAGCTGGTCTGATGCCAGCTACAGAGGATGCTGCCATGTAAGGCATGGCTCACATCAGTTAGAATATGGATCTTATTCAGTGTGGACATTGCACAGAGAGACTTTAAGGTGAGAGGGGAGAGATACAAAAGTATCCAGAGGGGCAATTTTTTCAGTGTCTGGAACAAGCTGCCAGAGGTAGTAGTAGAGGCGGGTACAATTTTATCTTTTAAAAAGTATTTAGATAGTTACATGGGTATCGAGGAGGATGGGCCAAATGCGGGCAATTGGGATTAGCTTAGGGGTTTTAAAAACAAAAGGGTGGCCTGGACAAGTTGGGCCAAAGGGCCTGTTTCCATGCTGTAAACCTCTGTCCTTCTGATATCTGTGTTAAACCTCCCCCCCTTCACCTTGAACCTATGACCCCTCGTGAACGTCACCACCGACCCGGGGAAAAGCTTCCCACCGTTCACCCTATCTATGCCTTTCATAATTTTATACACCTCTATTAAGTCTCCCCTCATCCTCCGTCTTTCCAAGGAGAACAACCCCAGTTTCCCCAATCTCTCCTCATAACCAAGCCCCTCCATACCAGGCAACATCCTGGTAAACCTCCTCTGTACTCTCTCCAAAGCCTCCACGTCCTTCTGGTAGTGCGGCGACCAGAACTGGACGCAGTATTCCAAATGCGGCCGAACCAACGTTCTATACAACCGCAACATCAGACCCGAACTTTTATACTCTATGCCCCGTCCTATAAAGGCAAGCATGCCATATGCCTTCTTCACCACCTTCTCCACCTGTGACGTCACCTTCAAAGATCTGTGGACTTGCACACCCAGGTCCCTCTGCGTCTCTACACCCTTTATGGTTCTTCCATTTATCGTGTAGCTCCTCCTTACATTATTCCCACCGAAATGCATCACTTCGCATTTATCAGGATTGAACTCCATCTGCCATTTCCTTGCCCAAATTTCCAGCCTATCTATATCCTTCTGTAGCCTCTGACAATGTTCCTCACTATCTGCAAGTCCTGCCAGTTTTGTGTCGTCCGCAAACTTACTGATCACCCCAGTTACACTTTCTTCCAGATCGTTTATATAAATCACAAACAGCAGAGGTCCCAATACAGAGCCCTGCGGTAAAGAAGGGATTGTGACTGTCGGTGACAGCAGCTCGAGCGAAGCAGCAGATTCTGGAGAAATCTGAGCACAACCACTGCTGGTTTCAGGTTAGTTATTGGTTTGAGTAAAAACAATTCAACTCATTCTGACTACAGCCAGGGAAGAGATCCAGACACGACACATCAGGAAAAACTTCGATCATCAGATTACATCAGAGAAGTGGTGTGGGAACATTTCCTTTTTCACTCCTGTAACCTTTGCAGAGTGAGTTAGTGAGTGAATGTGAGACTGTGAAGTAGCATCAGTTTCTTGGTTATTTAGCTTCTTGTTTTTATTAAATTGTTTTTAATGCAAAAATGGAAATAAATGAATATAATCTGAGCTGTTTTATGCTGCAGGATGACATAGATTGGGACCGGAATATTGAAGGGTACAAGATGTTTGGGAAGGACAGGAAGTGAGGAAAAGGTGGAGGAGGACTAGCTCTATTAATTAATGATGGTGTTAACACAATAGAGAGGGATGGACTGAGCTCAGGAAACCTGGATGGAGAAACGGTTCAGGAAGAAATTTATGAGAAACGATAAAGGGAAGAAGTCTCTTGTGGGATTGACAGGCCCCTAAACAGTAACCACACAGGAGGAACAAGGTACAAAGGACTTTGTCTGAAAGAGATGGCGATTATCATTCCGGATTTTAATCTAGATAAAAACAAAAATCAGACGGACAAAGGTAGCCCAGGTGAGGAATTGATAAATATTTTCAGGATAGTCTATTAGAACAACATGTTTTGCCACCTACGAGAGAGCAGCCTATACTAGACCTGGGAAAGTACACAAATAAGGATTAATTAGTGACCTGATAGTGGAGGCACCCTGAGATAACAGCCATCAGAATGTGATGGAATTTAGCATTCATTTTGAGGGAGGATCTGAGTCTAATATTCTAAACTGAAATAAGTTTAATATTTCACAATCCACAGACTAGATATATTCAAACAAGAATGATAAATTCCCGGGGAGGGCCCACCCGAGGGCCCACCCTCTGTGGTTAGTTAGAACAGATAAAGACAGTATCAAAGTTAAAGATGAAACATATTTGAGTGACAGATCAGAAGATTTTGCAGATTATCAAAAATAGTAAAGAATGACTGAAAGATGAACAAGGAGGGGAAGTTTAGAGTTCAGTAGAAAGCTTGCCACAAATCTGAAGACAGATGTTGAGAGTTTCCACAGATATTTTTAAACAGAAATGACTTAAAGTGAGTGTTTGTCCACAGAAAGTGAGCCTGTAGAATTAATAATGGGAAATAAGGATATGACGTGCGAATTGAACAGATACTTTGAATTGGTCTTTACAATCGAAGAAACAAGTAACACCCACCCTGCCCTATGATGCTGAGAGACCTTGTTTCAGTTATGTCAAAGTCCTCCAATGATTGGATATGATGCTTAAGGTGGAGGGTGGTTGTTTTCCATGTGTTTCCATGTTTTCCTGTAAGCAGTTCTTACCATGTTTATATGTTTGCTCCAATGCCTGCATAATGTTTAAAATTGTGTACATATGTTGTTACTGAGAGTTTTTGAAATTAAAGGGGAGGAGTGTTATATATGTAGTTTGGGGTGTTATGCCCCTTTAAGAGACCGGGATAGGTGACCCAGGGAACAAGCTGGGGAAGCAGTATTAGAATGACTATGCAACTATGAAGACGTTAAGTAAACTGTTCCTTGTTTTAATTATACTGACCTAAATGGTTGTCTTTTTATTGTTTATAATTAGATGCAAACATAATAGTTGGGCCTGGGGCACTACCCTGAGGAACTCCTGCAGTGATGTCTTGGAGCTGAGATGACTGAGCCCCATAACCACAACCATCTTCCCATGTGTCAGGTATGACTCCAACTAGTACAGAGTCCCTTTAAGAAGCACTGTCTGTGATCTTTCCCCATCAATCTGTAACTCTCATCAGAAATTAGTTTACAACAAGATTCTGAACTTTTACTTCAATCCTAGAACCCAAATCTATCCAATACAGCACGGTGATAGTGCCACGCAGCACTCACTGTGAAGGTGGGACTTTATCTACACAAGGAGTGTGCAATGGTCACTCCGACCACTGCTGTCATGGAGAGATGTATTTGTGGCAGGCAGGTTGGTGAGGAAGGGGTCTTGTATGTTTTCCCTCTTGTTGTTCCCTTCACTTGCCACAGACACTCTGTGTCCTTTAGCGCTCGGCCAGCTCAATCTGTGTATGTGTGTGAGAGAGAGAAAGAGGAGGCTGTGTGTGTGAGAGAGAGAAACAGGAGGCTGTGTGTGAGAGAGAGAAAGAGGAGGCTGTGTGTGTGTGAGAGAGAGAAAGAGGAGGCTGTGTGTGTGAGAGAGAGAAAGAGGAGGCTGTGTGTGTGTGTGAGAGAGAAAGAGGAGGCTGTGTGTGTGTGTGAGAGAGAAAGAGGAGGCTGTGTGTGTGTGTGTGAGAGAGAAAGAGGAGGCTGTGTGTGTGTGAGAGAGAGAAAGAGGAGGCTGTGTGTGTGAGAGAGAAAGAGGAGGCTGTGTGTGTGTGTGAGAGAGAGCTGGTATGTTTGCGTGTGTGAGAGAGGGAGGTGAGGGACTGGAGTCAGTGTGTGTGAAATAGAGAAATTGTCAGAGTATGTGTGTGTCTGTGAGATAGAGTGGAGTCAGTGTGAATGTCTGTGTGTGAGAGAGAGACAAGAGTTGCAATGTGTGTGTGAGTGAGAGTGTGAATGTGTGTGAGATAGAGGAGAGCTGGTATCTTTATGTGTGTGTGTGTGTGTGAGAGAGGAGTGAGATTGGGATCAGTTTGTGAGCAGACATGTGTGAGAGAAACACTGTGTGTGTGTGATAGAGAGGTGAGCGCATGTATGTGTCAGAATGAGGGGTGTGAGTGAGAGGGATTCAGTGTGTATGGCTGTGTGTGTGTGTGTGTGGAATAAAGAAAGAGGTGTGTCTGTGTGAGAGAGAGATGACAGAGTGAGTGTGGGGGGGCCAGTCCGTGCTGCGCGCCGGGTTGGGTAGGGACACTGGGGATCAGCTTGTTAGTGTGTGTCTGTTTGTGTGTGAGCAAGGAGGAGAGTCTTTCTTTATATCACACACACACCCCTATACACAGAATCTCTCCCCCTCTCTCACTCACACCCATCATTCTGACTCACACATGGAAGCACTCAACTCTCTATCACACACCCACACACTTTGTTTCTCTCACACATGTACGCTCACACACTGATTCCAATCTCTCTCTCCTCTCTCACACACAGAGATATCAGCTCTACTCTGTCTCTCACACACACTCTCCTTTCGCACTCTCGCTCACACACATTGCAACTCTTGTCTCTCTCACACACACATTCACAGTTTGTGTGTGTAAGAGGAGAGTGTGGTGTGTGAGAGACAGTATGGAGCGGTGTGTTTGTGTGTGTGAGAGAGGAGTCTGTGTGTGAGCCTGTATGTGTGAGCGAAACAAGATGTGTGTGTGTGTGTGAAAGAATGAAAGAGGAGTGTGTGTGTGAGAGAGAGAGAGATAGTGTGGAGTGTATGTGAGAGAGAGAGTGTGTCAATTTTTGGCATGTGTGTGTAAATGTAAGGTAGGGAGGGAAGTGTGTGTGTCTGTGTCTGCGCATGCGTGCATATTTGTGTGAGAGAGAAAGAGGAGGGTGTGTGTGTGAGAGAGCTGGTATGTTTGCGTCTGGGAGAGAGAGAGTTGAGGGACTGGAGTCAGTGTGAGAGAGAGTGTGTGTGTGAGAGAGAGTGTGTCTGAGAAAGAGTGTGCGTGTGAGGTAGAGCGTGTGAGAGAGAGAGAGTGTGTGTGCGTATGACAGAGAATGTGTGCGTGTGAGCGAGAGAGTGTGCGCGAGAGAGAGTGTGCGTGAGAGAGTGTGTCTGAGTGTGTGTGCGTGTGAGAGTGAGTGTGAGTTTGTCTGAAAGAGTGTGTGGGAGAGAGTGTGTGTGTGTGACAGTGTGGGCGTAAGAGAGTGTGTGCCTGAGAGTGTGCTTGATTGTGTGTGCGTGAGTGTGCATGTGTGAGTGTGAGAGGGAGTGCGTGTGAGAGGGAGTGCGTGTGAGAGGGAGTGCGTGTGAGAGGGAGTGCGTGTGAGAGGGAGTGCGTGTGAGAGGGAGTGCGTGTGAGAGGGAGTGCGTGTGAGTGTGAGAGTGATGTGTGTGCATGTGACAGAGTGTCCACGTGTGAGTGTGTGTGTGTGCGAGAGAGTGTGTGAGTGTATGAATGTGAGAGAGAGTGTGTGAGTGTGAGAGTGTGAGAGAGAGTGTGTGAGTGTGAGAGTGTGAGAGAGAGTGTGTGCGACAGAGGGTGTGTGCAAGACTGTGCGAGAGAGAGTGTGTGTGAGAGAGTATGTGAGTGTGAGAGTGTGTGTGCATGAGAGAGCGTGAGAGTGTGTGAGAGTGCGAATGGTCATCATTATTTATTACTCATGTTTTAACATTATCAATTTATTGCTTCAAAATTGTGTTCATTGCTCAGCAAGATGTTTCTTTTTATATCTGAGCTTTATTTTTGAACACATGTTTAATGTTGTGCCAATCTTTTTATTTCCACTATCTGTTCATCGGCCCGTTGAGTGAGAAAATAACTGAACCTGGCTCTACACAAGAAGGTTGGAGCAGCCGGTAACCACTGGGCCAGAGGAGGAGATTGCAGGTCTCTCACCTTCCTTTCTCAGACGGGCTGGAACAGAGATAATGAAGACACAGAAACATACGCTGACCATCCTCCAGAGGAGCTTCTAGATCTTGGCTGGCTCTTTGCTGACAGAGTTTATGAGAAGGAAGTTGTTGCAGAAACAAGTGATCCGCTGGAAGAGGAGCTCCTGGTTCTTTGTCTCCACTGTCAACGCAGACGCAATCTCTCTGGTCTTGAGGAGTTTGCTCCAATTGCTGAAGGAGTCATGGGAAAGATCAGCGGCCGGATGGCAGCAGTGGCCAGAAGCTGCTGTCCCGCTCCACCAAGGTGTTTGTGCCCCAGGAAAAGGACAAGTGAAGGCAAATGTCCACAACTGGCGGCAAGAGAGCAAGAGCACTGTTGGAGATTGAAGACTCGGGGGACAGTGACCCCCGGGGGGTGGTGGAGGGGGTGGAAGGGAGAGGAGCTGGACACAAACTACAAAATACAGGAGGGAGGGGAGTTACATTCGTATTATCTGTGATTTTCATTTACAATTAGCTTGATTCTGTTGTCTGATCTGCGCTAGTTTTAAGTGAAATCTGTTCCACATGTGACGTGTTTTATATGCTATTGAGTCTTGTAAATAAAAGGTTAATCCTGCTGCTCAGTAATTGGTGCGAATATTCCTCATTTTACAACCTGTATAACTGTATTTATTCACAATTAAGTGCTGTTAAAGCCAGTTAATAATCGGATTCATGTGTGTTTTCTCGTGAAGTTTTATTAAATCAGTCTATATTTCAACAATTGCCGACCTAAATTCTCAATGGAATTTCACAATTCACTCCCTTTCATTTGAGTTGTTAGATTCACTCAACCTGTGATGTGAGACATGCATCTCCGCCTGGGAGTTCACTCCCTCCCGCTGCAGCTTGACAGACATGTTCATCGATATGGTGGGGAATGCGGAATAGTCTGTATTTTGTCGAGTGTTAGCCGAGGTTCATGACACCAGACGACAATTTCATGGTCACCTTACACAACGTAGGTTCCGGAATAATGACCATGAAATCGCCGTCTCGTGATAAAAGCAAACTATTTGGTCCAATACAAACCTCACTCCCCAACCTCTCTATCCCCCTCCCCAGCAACTACCTGAAGCTAAATAAATGTCACAACATTACTGCCATCTTTTACCCAAAACTTAGCTTCAGACCGTGTCCCTCTATATTTAACCAGCCCGTCTCTGACATCTCCTCCAGTCACACAACCCTGTGAGATGTCTGCACCGCTCTAATTGTGGCATCATGAGCGTTCCACATGCAACATGACTTGCATCGATAAACTCTCATCTCCAACATTTCAATTGAAATTTCAAAGCTCAATGGCTTTGAAGCCGAATGGTCCAGATTGCCATGGCCTTCAATGTGAACAGGTTGTTTGTGATGTGACTACAGAGGTTGCCTAGGAAACAATGACTGAACACAGGGGGTGAATGTGAGAAGCTGAAGTTTCCACTTGAAGACATTCCCAGTGTCTCTGAGCAGTGTAAGGAATAATCATTAAGACAACATATATTGGAAGGAATAATTATTAGGACAAGTAGGAGATAATAATTAACATAGAAGAGATAATCACTACTTAAGAAGTTCTCATATATATCACATATCTTATTAAGCATACACATGGATACTGTAAGGGAAATTGTACTGGATATTGTATGAGTTAGGTATGGAATTCAGATTCATAGGTCTTAGTGAAATGATAAAGCAGATTTAGGTGAGTAGTGAGATGGGTATGTAACCAATGTAACCTAAAGTAACCTCGTGTGACCTAACGTAATCAAACCTAGAATGGATGACCTAATGTAATCAAGTATAGTTGATATGATCAAAGCAGAGGAAGCAGAGAAGTAGTATAGCAGTCACTAATTAACGAAAGCAAACAATAGTCACTTGGGAAAACAATGAATACTGCTCAGTGGTTCAACTTAATGTTGGTCCATAATAAAAAGAGAGAATAAAGTGAGGATGTTTTTTCTAACACATTCGGCCTAAGTCAGCAAAACCACGATTATTGTACAAGCAGAGAAGTTTACATAAGGGCAAGAATTATAACCACCATATAACCACCATGGTTTAAGAAACAAAGAGATGTAACAGGGAGCGACCAATCGCGAATAAAACAGATAAAGAGTCAACTAAAAACAATGGTGGCCAAAGGAAGGTCAGGCTGTAAAGTAAGATAAGAATCAAGGTCGGGCTGTAAAAGTAAGATCAGAATCTTGAGATATGGAGCTGAAATGTACATAAAAAGACTGTAAGCCTGAGGGCTCGTCGGATTGTTCCGGACATCCCGACTTTATTCTGTTGTGCTGAGAAATAAAGTCTACTGCTTGGAAGATCGCTGCTCAGACTCTCTGTTTTAATCGATGTGAATAAATTGTCGTCCTGGGGAACCACGACAATACTCGCATAAATGAACATAGAAGCTGAAAGTAATTTCTTAAATAAACGTGAGAAAGTCAGACAACGGGAAAAAAGACTTGGCATAGCAGGATGCCCTACAATGGTTGAACAAGCAACAACCTTGGCTGATTAGACAATAAACTTCAGATAAGAAGGCAGGATGTAACCACAGTGATATCATAGCACATTCATTAGTGAAAAAACAGAAAGAAGGCAGATAACGTAGGTCTAGTAAATCATGGTGGCTAACGAAAAGTGGCCTTGGGGTCTGCAACAAAAAAACCTTGACTGTAAGATAAGAATGAAGCTAAATGTGGATAAAAAGGACTGTGAGAGCACTGGTTTTTTGGATTTGCCTGGGAATCCCGGCTTTATTGAAATGTACTAGCTAATAAAGCCTTGCTGCCTGGAAGATCAAGACTCAGACTCTCTATTCTGATTGATGAATTCTTCTTGCCGTCCACGGGGAACCACGGCAAATTTGGCGCTTGCGAGCAGGGCAGAGTTGAGGTCGCCCGGTGACTCAACCCCGGAGGGATCGAGGGAGACGGTGGTCCGACCGGAACCGAGAAGTCCCCAGCCGGCCTTCTGTCAACAAGGTAAGCAGACTTGCATGCATGTAAATCCTTGTTGTCAGAAAGGGGTTTTCGAGGCCTGGCGCACCCGGTTCTCCACTGGTCCTGGATCTCACCTGCCCAAAAGATAACCTGCATTGGTAAAGTTAAAATTGTGTAAAATATTGAGAGACTGAGTCTGATCGGAAGGGCAAATTTTGCATGTAAAAAGCACGCTTTAGTTTTATGTACTGTATTGTCCACGAATGGGTAAAAAGTGAGACGCTACAAAAACCGAACGCTAATTGATGCAATTAGGTTAGTCGAGCGGTTTGGAGCGGGCTTCCAGGTTACGACTTGCCCAAGGAGAGTAAGTGTAGGCAAGCCTGCCAGTCCAAACCTACCCAGGACCTCGGAGAGAGAGACGTCAGCCGAGAGGAAGGAGAGATCTAGGAGAGATTGGTCTCCTACCTGATATAGTAATTAAGGACCTACGTTGATCGCCGGAAGAAGTGAGGGGATAGGTAGTGAAATAAAGTAAAGGGGCTACAAGGAGAAGCCTGAAAAGGTTGATCTGGAATAGCGGTGTAAGCAGCTGTTGGTAAATGTGGAGTGTAAAGCAGGATCACGACAGTGATGAATCACGTAGGAATATTGCAGTAATAGATTTCTTAAGTAGTGGTGTTAACACACATTTTTTTAGAGAAGATCTAGTAAAAATAGTTGGAGGAGGTTTTAGGGAGTGGTATGAGGGTGAGAGAAATGCCCTGCTAAGAAGAATAACTGAAGTAGTTAATTTGGAGGAAGTGAATAAGGAGTGGCCATACGTAAATTGGGACGAAATAATATACAAAAATTGGACGAGTGAAGCAGTAGAAGAAACATTGACAGAATTAATAGAAGAAATCAGACCAAGTAAGGCTCTGTTGGAAATCAGTGAGCAAGTGGAGGCATATTGTCCACTAGCAGAAGAAAAAGGATTATCACCAGGAGAGGGAAGAACAGGGAAGCAAATACTGAGACCTCGGTTGGAAATACAGGTGTCAGTCAGGGAAGTGCAGTGGGAAGATAGTCCAAGGACAGAAGAAGGGAAAACAGTATATCGCATAAAAATAACAATAGTGCCAAATACCAACATATCAGAAAATATTAAGCCGCAAGGCAGTGCAAAGAAACAGAACATGCCATATCAAACTAAGACACCGGTGGAAATTCTGGGAGAAAAGTACCCAGCCCTGAAAGGAGACATAGCCCATATCTCCCAAAAATGGACCAAAAGAACAAGTAAATTAAACACACAGTGGCCAGAGGGAGGCACCTGGTGTACAGAAAGATGTGAGGATCAGAAAGGACTGGTAAAGAACTATAAACTAAGGGGTAAATCACAAAAGAGAAATCAGAAAAGAAAAGAATTGGAGATACTAACATTATTTGAAAAGGAAGGAAAAGAGAAAAAGCGCATATGGAAAATGCAAATGCCAGTTCAGATTCAGGAAAAGGAAAAATTGAAAGACCCAAATATAGCCCCGCCCCCTTATAAGGAAAACCAAGATTTTGCTGGGCTGTATCCAGTAATAAAGGGGACAGTGAATTTTGAGGGGAAATATGAAGAAAGGGACATGACCCGCGAACAATGGGCAAAGCAGGAGGTGGAAAGAAAGGTAAAAAGGGAAGAAGAAGGTGCTAAAGTGGAAGGAGAACTGGATAACATACGCCGTATGAGGCAAGAGTTAGAGGAAGAGTTGGTTCGGGTAAGGGTGTTAAAATGGGCAAATAGAAAAATGGAGGAAGAACAGAGTAAAAAAGGTGAGGAGGCAGTGGACATTGAGGCAAGGTGTGAAGAGGAGGAGGGTAAGGAAGAATGGGATGAAAAATGTAAATATAGCAAGGGAAGTGCAGGAGGAAAAGGACAGGGACAGGGAAAAGCACCCTATCAGAACCAGAGGGGACAAAACCAAGGATATAATCAAGGCCCCAGGCAGGGAGGACCACCTGGCCCTCCAGGGGTATGCTGGGGATGTGGGGAAACAGGACACATAAAAAGGAATTGTCCCCAAAACAGCTATAGACAAGGAGGTCAACAACAAATGAGTCAGCAAATGATGCAAGTGCCAACCAGTGATTGCCCAATGAGTCAGGGGCCAGTAAATCACCAGAGTTTCCTATAGGGAGGCCCAGAGAACCCCAAAATGGTAGGCCAGTATGTACAAATAACGGACACAGCAAATCAAGAACCTGTAATCAATGTTAGAATAGGGGGGGTTGAGATCCCCATGATGATAGATACAGGAGCTCCTTGTACGTGCATACAAGAAAAATATGCAGGACACCTACCATTGTCAGGTCAGTTTGTAAAAACTATGGGGTTCTCGGGGAAAGCAGTATTGACTCAAATGACGATGCCGGTGCCTATCACCGTTGGAAACAAAACCACTCATGTGCCTGTGTTAGTATGCAATAAAACACCACTGAATTTGTTAGGCCGGGATGCAATCTTAGGGTTAGGGTTAAAATTAGAGTGTACAACTCAAGGAATTAATCTGACGGGCATGTACGTAATTAGGGTAAGGGGAGAAGAGTGGGCCAATGTATATTGGCTAGGGGACATAGAAGAACAAATTAAAAAGCAGGTATGGGAAATTTGGGGGACATTTGTAGAGGCACAGATTCCAGACGCCGAATGGCCAAAAACTGAACTACATAGCACAATGATTTTTGATAAAATACAACAGTCAGAGATACAGGAGAAGTGGAATAAAGAGGCAGGACAAGAACAGGAAATAAATTCAGACAGCATTTTAATCGGACCAGAGGGAGCAGCCCTCACAATTAGAAAGAATGAATGGGTCAGAAAATGGTTCTCAGTGCCTGAGACAGAACCACATGTTACGCTAAAGGTGAATCCTGATTACAGACCAAAGGATTTGGGACTTATGACGTTTAGGGCACAGGAACTGGAATTTATTAAAGCAAACAATGAGAATATTTGGATGTCGACTGACGGACAAATGATGAAAATATCTGTTAATGCAAGGATGACTGGAAGACCAAAAGAGGTAAAAATAGAGTTAAAAGATAAAGAAGTAGAGCAAGAATGGAGAGCAAAGTTAGAAAAAGATTTAGATTCTCTCCCTGAGGAATTGTGGTCAAAGAACGACACAGATGTAGGCAAAGTTAAAACAGCTACCCCAGTCGAAGTAAAATTGAAGCCAGGATGTCAAGGACCTTATAAACCACAATATCCAATCAAGGCAGAAGCAGTAAAAGGCATAAGAGAAACAATCAGAGGTTTAGTAGACGCAGGGGTGTTAAGAGAAACCCGAAGTAAATGTAACACACCCTTATTACCAGTTAAAAAGGCAGATGGGGAAAAGTGGAGGTTAGTACACGACCTGAGAGCAGTTAATGAAGTAGTTGAAAATATGCCAGTAGAAGTCCCTAACCCCTACACCTTATTAACTAACATACCGTCTGAAAGCAGATGGTTTACAGTAATAGACTAATGCTCAGCATTTTTCAGTTTGGCACACGCGAGTCAGTACTTATTTGCTTTCAAGTACGAGGGAAAACAGTACACATACAATAGAATGCCACAAGGATTCAAACACTCCCCACATGTATTCAACCAAGTGTTGAGAGCAGATTTGGCAGGGATACAACTAGAAGGAACACTGATACAATATGTGGATGACTTGTTGTTGTGTACAGAAACAAAGGAACAGTGTAGGGAAGAAAGTTTAAAACTGCTGGGAAAGCTGGCGAAAGGAGGACATAAAGTGTCAAGAATGAAATTACAGTTCTGTCAAAGAAAAGTAGAATAACTTGGAAGGGAAATAACTGTTGGACAAAAAAGAATAGCTCACCAGCAGATAGAAGCAGTATTGAAAATCCCAAAACCACAGACAGTGAGCACTAAAGCTATGACCAAATTACAAAATCTAAGGAAAAAAATGCATGACAATGCTGGATTTGGCAATAATATTTGGAATTGGCTTGATAATGTATTCGGACAATGGGGAGCATGGTTTGCAAAGGCAGGGGTTATAATGGTAGTAGTAATAATCATAATTGGACTAATCTTTTGTTGTTTACTGCCTGCTTTGAGATCTTTTATTACCAGACTAATGATGCGACAAATGGTAGTGCGAATAGAGAATGAACAAATCCCCGAACAAGAAGTCCAGGAATGGGGTCAACTTGAATTACCCCCACCGAATAGACTCATGATAACTTTGATTGAGACTGACGCTCCTTGTTTTGCAATGTAGCACTAAAGACTGCAAAAGAGGGGAAGATCTGTTTCAATGCGTTAAAAGAAGATGGAAATTTGATTTGTATACCAGTGATCAGTATTTTCCTTCCTCAGGAACAAGGACTGTTGACACAAACTCTACCGCTCAAGTTCATGGTTCATCGAATTCGACCCAGGAAACTGAGCTATCAACTGAACTGACAAAACAAGAGAAATCACTGAAATTGAAGCTGAAAGACTGTATAAACTAAATAGTAGTAGCGGCGACTAAGCGCGGGAAAAGAATTGTGTAAACTGTGATAAATTGTACTCTCCCTCCTTGTGATAGCATGGGAAAAGTAGGGGTAGGATGGATGGGGATAATACTAGTACTTAGTATGGGGGGTGGCAAGAGTAAAAATGAACAGGAAGAAGACAGATCGCATATAAATACTTACCTATATATGTCATATATGTATGCAGAAAGATTGAACATAAGCAAATGTTGGGTCTGCACTCATGTCCCAAGCCATTCCCAAGAAGGCCTACCACTCCAGTCTCTCCCTTTTCAGAGTTCAGAAACTATAGAATGGATATTGAGACAAAATAAGACAGGGGAAGGAGGAAACATGACAATGTGGGAGTCAGCTGGGTATAGAATGACCAGGTTTGCTACATGGTACCAACCAACCTACGACCATTCCCAGTTCCCACCTGTACCGACGGTCCTAAAATCAAATGGACCAGGATCCTTCTGTTTAAAGAAAAATGTGGATGGAGCAAGAGTTGGAGAAAGTAAATGTCAGCAAACTGTAGAATGGCAACCACCTGTGAAAGATTTAAGTACAGCTGGTATGTTCAAAATAGACTGGACTGAAATATGCAACATCACATCAAGCAATGTGTGGGAAGGAAAAGCTGTACAACCTTGGATGACGTTGGCTGATAACTTTACGGCCTACAATGGAACTTACTTTATATGCGGTACAAAGACATATCCCTGGCTTCCTGCGAACTGGACAGGCTCCTGTTATCTGGGATATGTAGTGCCCTATATGCACCACATGCCTTCCCTACGAAGCTACCCTTCGCGAGCAAAACGAACAATCAGTAAGACTGACTGGTTCTTTATGATGGCCTTTCCATTACATGGGACAGGAAGAACGGCAAACGAGTTAATTCTGATGGCCACAGCCCTGGAACAACTGGCTAATATCACTGCAGCTGAAGCTCGATAAACAGGGCAAGCCTTGACAGAGTATCAGCAGAACTGATGGCAGTCCGCACAGTAGCCCTGCAAAATAGACTGGCTTTGGACTATCTATTGGCCTCGCAGGGAGGAACATGTGCCATAATTTAACAAGAATGCTGTATTTACATACCAGATAAATCTGAGAATATAACTAACCTTGCAAAGCATATCAAGGCACAAGCAGACCAACTCCAAAAGATAGGTCACGAATTCCATGATTATAACCCACCTGGATGGTTAGGATGGGTAGGAAATGGGATGTTTGATTGGATTTTTAAATCATTTATGTTACTGCTGCTTATAATAGTAGGGATAGCGTTAGCAGGATGCTTATGTCGATGTGTAATTAACAGGGCAATGGACAGCATGTACCATTATCAATAGTTTGAAAATAAGAGGAGATAATATGACCCGAGATACCATACGCATAGAGGGGAATACTTAAATGATCAAGCAAAATCAAGGAGGGAGAGATGTGTTAGTACAAAGTGTATGAAATGTATTAATGCAAAAATGTATTTTAATGAACTATCAGGTAAAGGAAATCTGGAGGAGCAGTTCGCAATTAGGCTATTAATAAACAAAAAGGGATATTGATCCTACACTTAAGCTCCTCCACATTTCGTGAAACCAAACATAACTAAGACATATATTGGGAAAATATATCAAGAAATAGTTTAGTGAGACAATGATGTCTCAAAGAGGGGATATGTAAGGAATAATCATTAAGACAACATATATTGGAAGGAATAATTATTAGGACAAGTAGGAGATAATAATTAACATAGAAGAGATAATCACTACTTAAGAAGTTCTCATATATATCACATATCTTATTAAGCATACACATGGATACTCGCATAAATGAACATAGAAGCTGAAAGTAATTTCTTAAATAAACGTGAGAAAGTCAGACAACGGGAAAAAAGACTTGGCATAGATTAGACAATAAACTTCAGATAAGAAGGCAGGATGTAACCACAGTGATATCATAGCACATTCATTAGTGAAAAAACAGAAAGAAGGCAGATAACGTAGGTCTAGTAAATCATGGTGGCTAACGAAAAGTGGCCTTGGGGTCTGCAACAAAAAAACCTTGACTGTAAGATAAGAATGAAGCTAAATGTGGATAAAAAGGACAGTCAGAGCACTGGTTTTTTGGATTTGCCTGGGAATCCCGGCTTTATTGAAATGTACTAGCTAATAAAGCCTTGCTGCCTGGAAGATCAAGACTCAGACTCTCTATTCTGATTGATGAATTCTTCTTGCCGTCCACGGGGAACCACGGCAAAAGCTGCTGAGGGGAGACTGGAGGATCCCAGAAACTATGTTAAAAATAGCCATATTGGCAACAGCAGGAAAATATTACATCCCAAACTCAGTAATATTCACAATGATATTCTCCAATCAGCTGAAGGGCAGCATTTACTGATACAAGACCCAGATTGTAATAACTGAGAGAGTTATCGGGCAGAGCTTACTGATACAAAGCCCAGATTGTAATAACTGAGAGAGGTTTAGGGCAGAGATTACTGATACAAAGCCCAGATTGTAATAATTGAGAAAGGTTTAGGGCAGAGATTACTGATACAAGGCCCAGATTGTAATAACTGAGAGAGGTTTAGGGCAGAGATTACTGATACAAGTCCCAGATTGTAATAACTGAGAGAGGTTTAGGGCAGAGATTACTGATACAAAGCCCAGATTGTAATAATTGAGAAAGGTTTATGGCAGAGATTACTGATACAAGCCCCAGATTGTAATAACTGAGAGAGGTTTAGGGCAGAGCATACTGACACAAGGCCCAGATTGTAATAACTGAGAGAGGTTTAGGGCAGAGATTACTGATACAAGCCCCAGATTGTAATAACTGAGAGAGTTTTGGGCAGAGATTATTGATACCAGGCCCAGATTGTAATAACTGAGAGAGGTTTAGGGCAGAGCTTACTGACACAAGGCCCAGATTGTAATAACTGAGAGAGGTTTCGGGCAGAGATTACTGATACCAGGCCCAGATTGTAATAACTGAGAGCGGTTTCGGGCAGAGATTACTGATACAAAGCCCAGATTGTAATAACTGAGAGAGGTTTAGGGCAGAGATTACTGATACAAGTCCCAGATTGTAATAACTGAGAGAGTTTTAGGGCAGAGATTACTGATACAAGTCCCGGATTGTAATAACTGAGAGAGGTTTCGGGCAGAGATTACTGATACCAGGCCCAGATTGTAATAACTGAGAGAGGTTTCGGGCAGAGTTTACTGATACAAGTCCCAGATTGTAATAACCGAGAGAGGTTTAGGGCAGAGATTACTGATACAAGGCCCAGATTGTAATAACAGAAAGAGGTTTCGGGCAGAGTTTACTGATACAAGTCCCAGATTGTAATAACTGAGAGAGGTTTCGGGCAGAGATTACTGATACAAGGCCCAGATTGTAATAACTGAGAGAGGTTTCGGGCAGAGATTACTGATACAAGTCCCAGATTGTAATAACCGAGAGAGGTTTAGGGCAGAGATTACTGATACAAGTCCCGGATTGTAATAACTGAGAGAGGTTTCGGGCAGAGATTACTGATACCAGGCCCAGATTGTAATAACTGAGAGAGGTTTCGGGCAGAGTTTACTGATACAAGTCCCAGATTGTAATAACCGAGAGAGGTTTAGGGCAGAGATTACTGATACAAGGCCCAGATTGTAATAACAGAAAGAGGTTTCGGGCAGAGTTTACTGATACAAGTCCCAGATTGTAATAACTGAGAGAGGTTTCGGGCAGAGATTACTGATACCA
The DNA here is from genome assembly GCF_964213995.1 of Mustelus asterias. Taxonomy (NCBI): domain Eukaryota; kingdom Metazoa; phylum Chordata; class Chondrichthyes; order Carcharhiniformes; family Triakidae; genus Mustelus; species Mustelus asterias. The sequence goes on from NW_027590146.1 coordinate 233,416, forward strand.
GGCCCAGATTGTAATAACTGAGAGAGGTTTCGGGCAGAGTTTACTGATACAAGGCCCAGATTGTAATAACCGAGAGAGGTTTAGGGCAGAGATTACTGATACAAGGCCCAGATTGTAATAACAGAAAGAGGTTTTGGGCAGAGTTTACTGATACAAGTCCCAGATTGTAATAACTGAGAGAGGTTTAGGGCAGAGATTACTGATACCAGGCCCAGATTGTAATAACTGAGAGAGGTTTAGGGCAGAGATTACTGATACCAGGCCCAGATTGTAATAACTGAGAGAGGTTTAGGGCAGAGATTACTGATACCAGGCCCAGATTGTAATAACCGAGAGAGGTTTAGGGCAGAGATTACTGATACCAGGCCCAGATTGTAATAACTGAGAGAGGTCTCGGGCAGAGTTTACTGATACAAGGCCCAGATTGTAATAACTGAGAGAGGTTTCGGGCAGAGATTACTGATACAAGGCCCAGATTGTAATAACTGAGAGAGGTTTCGGCCAGAGATTACTGATACAAGTCCCAGATTGTAATAACTGAGAGAGGTTTTGGGCAGAGATTACTGATACAAGTCCCAGATTGTAATAACTGAGAGAGGTTTTGGGCAGAGATTACTGATACCAGGCCCAGATTGTAAGAACTGAGAGAGGATTCGGGCAGAGTTTACTGATACATGATCCCGGCAGGATTTACTGTTTGATAATCCAGCTGTTTGGCCCCGTTATGAGCACACCTTCCATGGCCATCAAGTCCGGAAGTCGGCCTTGAACCCTTGAAGAATGAGAGGCGACCCCATTGAAACAGACTTAAAATTCTTACAGGGTGTGACAGGGTGGATGTAGATTGGATGTTTCCCCTGGCTGGTGAGACTAGAACCAGGGGACACAATCTCAGAATCAGGGGCAGACCATTGAAGACTGAGATGAGGAGGAATTTCTTCACTCAGAGGGTGGTGAATCTTTGGAATTTTCTATTCCAGGGGGATGTGGAAGCCCAATCATTCAGCATGTTCAAGACGCAAATCGATTGTGTGAAATAAAATAGGAATCTGTGTGTGTGTGTGTGTGTGTTTGTTTGTGTGTGTGTGTGTGTGTGTTTGTTTGTGTGTGTGTTTGTTTGTGTGTGTGTGTGTTTGTGTGTGTGTGTGTGTGTGTGTGCGTGCGTGTGTGTGCGTGGACATGTTTCCGTGTGTGTTTATTACTGTGTGCGTGTGAGTGTTACTGGGTGAGAATATCTGTTTCTGTGTGTTTTCATAGAATCCTAGACTCCTACAGTGCAGAAGGAGGCCATTTGGCCCATTGAGTCTGCACCGACCACAATCCCACTCAGGCCCTATCTCCATAACCCCATGCATTTACCCGAGCTAGTCTCCCTGACGCGGAGGGACAATTAAGCACGGCCAATGCACCCTAACCAGAACGTCTTTCAGACTGTGGGAGGAAACCGGAGCACCCGGAGGAAACCCACGCAGACACGGGGAGAACGTGCAAACTCCGCACAGACAGTGACCCGAGGCGGGAACTGATCCCGAGTCCCTGGCACTGTGAGGCAGCAGTGCTAACTGTGTGTTTGATGTGTGTGTGTGTGTTTCTGTGTGTGTGTGTTTCTGTGTGTGTGTTTATTGTGTTTGTGTGTGTGTGCTTTTTGTGCGTGTTTTATGTGTGTTTGTGTGTGCGTGTTTTGTGTGCGTACGTGCCCCATGATCTGTTTGAATGCTGGCGCAGGATCGATGGGCCAAATGGCCTACACCTGCTCCTATTTTCCTTTGAGATTTAAATACATTGACACACATGCACGCTGACACACACACACAGAAAGATATACACAGTGTTGACGTATTTATTCACCACTTAATGTGACTGAATGCTACACATCCCAGTTTACCAAAGACACACAATATTCAGCAGCATTGTAAACAGCGCAGCTGGAAACATCAAATTGGGGATTTGGTTTGAAAAAGGGTCAAAGCCTCTCTTGCTAAAGGCTGTTTGTCTATTGTGCTGACAGTGATACACTGCCATCCTCTGCTGCCTGCTGGACATTGCTCCAGCCGCAGAGAGAGTGAAGTAGATCAGAAACTCACTGGGAGAGAATGCAGCTTCACACAGTATCCATCCAAAATGACAGGAGCATCAGCAACACACACAAGCTCCGTGTGGAGACTGAGAGGGGCTCAGTGTGAAACACAAACCTTCACACTAAACCTGGAAGGACATTGATAAAGAGTTTAAAACAAAACTTCAGCAAATGTTTTGAAACATTTTGGTCCGTGGAAAAGTGCAGTGTGTAAAAAGCTGAAGATGTTTCCATTTCACATCTTCCTGCTTTGGGGAAATGGGAGTTATCTTTGCATTCACAAGGATATGGGGAGGGAGATGTTTGAATGGACATTCAGCTTTTTGGGTGATTAAAGTGTTAATTTGTTTCCAGAAGCTGTTTACAGTGATTGTCCCGAGAGATTGTATTGTTTCAGTGATGTCGACGTCTCCAATACTTCAGACAGACGAAGGAAGCAATTTACAAAAGGAAAGATTGGGGGAATCACTACATTGAAGGTGTGAGGCCTCATCACTCTCTGTCTGGTTTTGTTCTGAAATCTTTACATTTTTAAACACTGAAACCTCTTGCCCTTGTTGGGAATATCACTGCGGTTTGAGAAAAGCAAACACTGATCCCACACTAAACACCGCCCCCCCCCCCCCAACACAGGACTGAGCAGAGAGTGTGAAATGTGACTGGTGTCAGAGTGGATTGTCAAACAGAAGGGATTTGAAAAATCTCTAAATGATTCATTGATTAAAAACTCTAACATTAATGTCCCGCATCATAAACATCTGCTTCATTATTGTATCTTTCTTTTACAGATCAAGTGATGGGTTGAATTTTGGACGGTGTAGATTTCCCTCAGCTGATTATTAAGATTCCTGATTGACACAAATACAATATCTGCTGTCGGTGACTCCAACAGTCAAATTCTCTCAGTTTATCATTCTGAATCTGTCACTGAGACAATTGTGGGCGGTAGTTCAGTTTTCAGTGTGAAATGTAGAAGGTAACTTTTGTTGTAATGTAATTGTAGTTAATAGTTTTCCTGTAGTTTAAATCTCAGGTATAAATTAATAACTTTTCTTGTTCCTGATTCACAATTGTTCATTTCCCGTGATGTTGAGCTCTGGTTTTCTCTTTCTGGTGTCTGGTACAGCTGTACAGATATTGGGCAGCTCAGAGCGTAGGGGTTCAGATCTCATTGTGAAGCTCAAAGGTCAGATTCACTTTTGTTAACTTTAAAATCAATTTTCCTGTCAAATATTCTCTGAATTTTTAAATAAATATTGAATGGAAAATTAAATCTGACTTTGCCAAACTCTCTTTCTGTATTTCTCTGTTAGTGTGTTTATGTGTGTGTCTCTCTGTCTCTATCTCTCTGTGTATCTGTGCGTCTCTCTGTTTCTATCTCTCTGTGTATCTGTGCGTCTCTCTGTGTCTCTATCTCTCTGTGTATCTGTGTGTCTCTCTGTCTCTGTACTTCTCTGGATCTGTGTCTCTCTCTCTCTGCCTCTGTGTGTATATCTCTCTATGTATCTGTGTGTGTCTCTCTGTCTCTGCATTTCTCTGTATCTGTCTCTGTCTCTGTGTTTCTCTGTCTCTGTGTGTCTCGATGCTAAGGGCCTAGTATTTCAGGCTCTGACCTGAAGCCACAATCTCTCTGACTCTGAGCGAAGATGACTACATTGAAGGTGTGAGGCCTCATCACTTTCTGTCTGGTTTAGTTTTGTAATGTTTACATGTTTAAACACTGAAACCTCTTGCCCTTGATAAGTTGGGAATATCACTGCGGTTTGAGAAAAGCAAACACTGATCCCGCACTAAACACCCCCCAACACAGGACTGAGCAGAGTGTGTGAAATGTGACTGGTGTGAGTGTGGATTGTCTTTTAAAAGTGGGTGAGAAACACTTCATTTTCAAATCTTTACCCTGCTTCTGTAGCGTCTCAGATTCCATCTAATCTGCACATCTTTGGACTGTGGAAGGAAACCGGGGCACCCGGAGGAAACCCATGCAGACACAGGGAGAATGTGCAAACTCAACTCCCAACCGAGAATTGAATCCTGGTGCTGTGAGGCAGCAGTGCTAAACACTGTCCAGCATGTCGCCCTATCCCATGTATTGGGACACGGTGAAAAGTATTGTTTCTTGCACGCTACACAGACAAAACATACCGTTCATAGAGTTCATTCGGGAGAAGGAGAGGAGAGCGTGCAGAATACAGTGTTGCAGTTACCGATAGGGTGTAGAGAAAGATCAGCTTAATGTATGGTAGGTCCACTCAAAAATTAACATCCTGACCAAACACTAAAGCTTTCCACAAAACAAGGCTCACACATTCAACACCACTTTCCTTTGTCCCCTCTCCCATCATGCTGTGTTCGGAGTCTCTGATCGATGCTAAGGGCCTAGTATTTGAGGCTCTGAGCTGAACCCACAATCTGTCTGATTCTGAGGGAAGATTACTGCCCACTCAGATACAGCTGGGTATCCCCTTGAAATATATCTGTTGTGTAAAGAGTCACATGTTTTTTTTTCCCTGTGTCTGCTGTCCTGAAAGAACTATTGAATCATCTAAACATCCGCATTAATGATCACAGAACAAGGCCAACATGGGGGAATCGAGTATCAGGTTTAAAAGTTTGTTTATTAGTGTCACAAGTAGGGTTACATTAACACTGCAATGAAGTTACTGTGGAAAATCCGTATTCGCCGTGCTCTGGCGCCTGTTTGGGCAACTTGGGGAGAATTTAGCATGGCTGATACACCTAACCAGCGCGTCTTTCGAACTGTGGGAGGAAACCGCAGCACCCGGTGGAAACCCACGCAGACACGGGGAGAATGTACAAACTCCACACTGACAGTGACCCAAGCCGGGAATCAAACCCGGGTCCCTGGCGCTGTGAGGCAGCAGCGCTAACCACTGTGCCGCCCCTCATCGAAACATTGTGCAGTTGTGGAATGCACAGGATAGGAGGGATGTGATAGCACTGGAAAAGGTGCAGAGGAGATTCACCAGGATGTTGCCTGGCCTGGAGAGTTTTAGTTCATAGAATCATAGAACCCCGACAATCCAGAATGAGGCCATTCGACCCATCAAATCTGCACGGACTCTTACCCAGGCTTACCCCGTAACCCCACGTATGTTCCCGCTAATCCCCCTAACCTATACATCGTGGGACCCTCAGGGCAATTTTGCATGGACAATGCACCCGGAGGAAACCCACGCAGACACGGGGAGAATGTGCAAACTCCACACAGACAGTAACCCGAGGCCGGAATTGAACCCGGGTCCCTGGCGCTGTGAGGCAGCAGTGCTAACCACTGTGCTACCGTGCCACCACTCGAACTGAAGAGAGATTTTATAGACTGAGGGTGTGATCTTACCACCTGTTGACGCCACACTCCCGCTCAGCGAGGACGGAGAATCTGGTGACCAGCCAAATCTCCTTTCACTGCAGTGGGATGGGAAAATCCTGCCGGCCTGAACGGTGATAAGATTCCACCCTGGGGTTGTTTTCCGTGGAGCAGAGGAGGCTGAGGGGGAACATGATGGAGATGGATAAGATTATGAGGGACATCGATAGAGTAGACGGGGAGAAAGCTTTCCCCTTGGTGGTGGGATCAATGACCAGGGGGTATAGATTTAGGGTAAGGGGCAGGAGGTTTACAGGGGATGTGAGGAAAACCTTTTTCACCCAGAGGGTGGTGGGAGTCTGGAACTCTCTGCCTGAAAGGGTGGTGGAGGCAGAGACCCTCAGAACGTTTAAGAAGTGCTTAGCTATGCATTTGCAATGCCAAGGCTTACCAGGCCGTGAGCCAAGTTGGGTGATTTGTCTTTGACCGGCACAGATGCAATGGGCCGAAGGGCCTTTTCTGTTCTCTCGACCTCCATTGCTAAAACACAACCTCACTGACCCAGCTTCTGGTCATCCATCCAAATCTCTCCCTCCACAGCTCGGGGACAAATCCTGCCGCGCAATCTTCCTTTGAAGTGGCTTTGGACATTTCATTCTCCGTGAGGACTTGTCCGGATAGTGGCTGCTGTTGTTGTGTTTGTCTCAGTGTCAGCTCAGAAACATGGACAACATGTTAGAAATGGCCGTCTCCCAGTGAGTGTGAGGACAGGGCAGGCTTTGAGCGAGGCCTGGGCCGCTCCCTGAAGGACACAGGGCCACCATTGTGCTTTTTGCTGACAAAGAGAAAGCTTTCACCCCTCTCTCTCTCTCTCTCTCGTGTCTCATCTCACTCACATTCTGCCCCTTCCATTCACTCTGTGCTGCTTTCTGGAGGAAGCTGCCAGCTTTATCCGCCACAGAGCATCTGCCAACAAGAACATCAGATGAAACCTTCCATTCCCCAAGTCCCTCTTTCCTCTCTGCTCCTCGCTGTCTTTCCGGAGGAAATGGGATGGGAAGCTGATGGGAAAAGATTTGCAGGGCTCCAGGGACAAGGTGGAGCAGTGGGACTGGCTCGATTGCTCTAGCAGAGAGTCGACACCAGCTGAATGGGCTGAATGGCCTCCTTCATTCTGTGGCTATTCTATGGTTGACACACAATAGATAGTCAATATCTTTTCCCAAAGGTAGGGGAGTCTAAAACTAGAGGGCATGGGTTTAAGGTGAGAGGGGGGACATACAAAAGTGTCCAGAGGGGCAATCTTTTCACACAGAGAGTGATGAGCGTCTGGAACAAGCTGCCAGAGGTAGTAGTAGAGACGGACACAATTTTATCTTTAAAAAACGTTTAGACAGTTACATGGGTAAGATAGATGTAGAGGGATATGGGCCAAATGTGGGGAATTGGGACTAGCTTAGGGGTTAAAAGAAAAAGGGCAGCATGACAAGTTGGGCCAAAGGGCCTGTTTCCATGCTGTAAACATCTATGACACGATGACAACTTGTCATTTGGGTCTCAACTTCAAGTTTCTAGGTGTCCAGATCACCAACAACCTGTCCTGGTCCCCCCATGCCGACACTATAATTGAGAAAGCCCACCAACACGTCTACTTTCTCAGGAGGCTAAGGAAATTGGGCATGTCAGCTACGACTCTCACCAACTTCTACAGATGCACCATAGAAAGCATCCTTTCTGTGTCACGGCTTGGTCTGGTTTCTGCTCTGTCCAAGACTGCAAGAAATTACAAAAGGTCGTGAATGTAGCCCCGTCCATCACGCAGACGAGCCTCCCATTCATTGACTCTGTCTACACTTCCCGCGGCCTTAGAAAAGCAGCCAGCATAATTAAGGACCTCATGCACACATTCTCTCTTCCACCTTCTTCCGTCAGGAAAAAGATACAAAGTCTGAAATCACGTACCAACCGACTCAAGAACTTCCCTGCTGCCCTCAGACTTTTGAATGGACCTGCTACATATTAGATTTATCTTTCTCTACACCCTACCTATGACTGCAACACTACATTCTGCACCCTCTCTTTTACTTCTCCCCGATGTACTCTATGAACGGTATGTTTTGTCTGTACAGCATACAAGAAACAATACTTTTCACTGTATCCCAATACACGTGACAATAATAAATCAAATCAAATCAAAATCCTCCCAACTCTTTCCTCCATGATAGATCGCAGCATTTAAAGAACACGCCCAGGGCCCAGTGCTGAGTCTGAGGGTATCTGACTACAGTAAGGTGAGTGATACAGGAGGGTCTCACTGTCTGAGGGAGGTGAGTCTTAGCCGGGGGTGCGTGAGTGACCCAGGTTAATCTGACACTCCAGGGACAGTTGGAATGGAGCTTTCCCCCGGGCTGTCCCCTCCCCGTGTCTGCGTGGGTTTCCTCCGGGTGCTCCGGTTTCCTCCCACAGTCTGAAAGACGTGCTGGTTAGGGTGCATTGGCCGTGCTAAATTCTCCCTCAGTGTAACCCGAACAGGCGCCGGAGTGTGGGCGACTAGGGGATTCTCACACTAACTTCATTGCAGTGTTAATGTAAGCCTACTTCTGACACTAATAAATAAACTGAAACTGAAGGTCAAGGTGCTGCTGTGACAATGCACTCTTGTTTCAACACTCTGCAATGCTGAGACTGGGAGAAGTGACCAACAGGGGGCAGCATTGCAGCTTCTGTCCCCCTATTGAAACTGGGATTGTTGCTCCATCTGCTGCACAATCCCAACCCCATCCACTGGGGGCAACCTGGACAATGGCTGCAGACAGACCTCACTGCGCACGCGCCGCAATGACACCCCCCACCGCCGGCGGCCATTTTGCGTTGCCAAGGGAGACGGCCAGCGGCCATATTCCCTTGCCAAGGGAGGCGGCGGCGGCGACCATCTTGCGGTTGCCAGGGGAGACGGCATCAATGCGGCGGCGTTCCGCGCGCTGACCTCTGGGAGCATTCCCGCCCCGCACATGCGCACAGGCAGCCCCCGGGAGCGTTACAGCGACGCCTGGTGGCCGGGAAGGGCAATAGCAGCAGCACAGTCTCTGCCCAAAGGCTTCCCCAGTTCAGCTGCTCAGAGACACTGGGAATGTCTTCAAGTGGAAACTTCAGCTTCTCACATTCACCCCCTGTGTTCAGTCATTGTTTCCTAGGCAACCTCTGTAGTCACATCACAAACAACCTGTTCACATTGAAGGCCATGGCAATCTGGACCATTCGGCTTCAAAGCCATTGAGCTTTGAAATTTCAATTGAAATGTTGGAGATGAGAGTTTATCGATGCAAGTCATGTTGCATGTGGAACGCTCATGATGCCACAATTAGAGCGGTGCAGACATCTCACAGGGTTGTGTGACTGGAGGAGATGTCAGAGACGGGCTGGTTAAATATAGAGGGACACGGTCTGAAGCTAAGTTTTGGGTAAAAGATGGCAGTAATGTTGTGACATTAATTTAGCTTCAGGTAGTTGCTGGGGAGGGGGATAGAGAGGCTGGGGAGTGAGGTTTGTATTGGACCAAATAGTTTGCTTTTATCACGAGACGGCGATTTCATGGTCATTATTCCGGAACCTACGTTGTGTAAGGTGACCATGAAATTGTCGTCTGGTGTCATGAACCTCGGCTAACACTCGACAAAATACAGACTATTCCGCATTCCCCACCATATCGATGAACATGTGTGTCAAGCTGCAGCGGGAGGGAGTGAACTCCCAGGCGGAGTTGCATGTCTCGCATCACAGGTTGAGTGAATCTAACAACTCAAATGAAAGGGAGTGAATTGTGAAATTCCATTGAGAATTTAGGTCGGCAATTGTTGAAATATAGACTGATTTAATAAAACTTCACGAGAAAACACACATGAATCTGATTATTAACTGACTTTAACAGCACTTAATTGTGAATAAATACAGTTATACAGGTTGTAAAATGAGGAACATTCGCACCAATTACTGAGCAGCAGGATTAACCTTTTATTTACAAGACTCAATCGCATATAAAACACGTCACATGTGGAACAGATTTAACTTAAAACTAGCGCAGACCAGACAACAGAATCAAGCTAATTGTAAATGAAAATCACAGATAATACGAATGTAACTCCCCTCCCTCCTGTATTTTGTAGTTTGTGTCCAGCTCCTCTCCCCTCCACCCCCTCCACCACCCCCCGGGGGTCACTGTCCCCCGAGTCTTCAATCTCCAACAGTGCTCTTGCTCTCTTGCCGCCAGTTGTGGACATTTGCCTTCACTTGTCCTTTTCCTGGGGCACAAACACCTTGGTGGAGCGGGACAGCAGCTTCTGGCCACTGCTGCCATCTGCCCGCTGATCTTTCCCATGACTCCTTCAGCAATTGGAGCAAACTCCTCAAGACCAGAGAGATTGCGTCTGCGTTGACAGTGGAGACAAAGAACCAGGAGCTCCTCTTCCAGCGGATCACTTGTTTCTGCAACAACTTCCTTCTCATAAACTCTGTCAGCAAAGAGTCAGCCAAGATCTAGAAGCTCCTCTGGTGGATGGTCAGCGTATGTTTCTGTGTCTTCATTATCTCTGTTCCAGCCCGTCTGAGAAAGGAAGGTGAGAGACCTGCAATCTCCTCCTCTGGTCCAGTGGTTACCGGCTGCTCCAACCTTCTTGTGTAGAGCCAGGTTCAGTTATTTTCTCACTCAATGGGCCGATGAACAGATATTGGAAAGAAAAAGATTGGCACAACATTAAACATGTGTTCGAAAATAAAGCTCAGATATAAAAAGAAACATCTTGCTGAGCAATGAACACAATTTTGAAGCAATGAATTGATAATGTTAAAACATGAGTAATAAATAATGATGACCATTCGGGGGAGAGTGTGTGTCTGTCCGTCTCACTCCCAATATCAGCGGGTGTGAGTGTGTTGGTGTGTGGCAATGAGGGTGGATGTGAACCCTCAGAGTGAGAGTTATCCAAAACATTATCACTCACTCACAAACACCTCCAATTTCCTCACATGTAAACACACACGAACACACTCCTACATTTCCACATACAAAGAGATACACACGCAAACATACTTCTCTCTCTTACACACACACACATACACACTCCTATTTCTTGCACACACACGGTCTCCCTCACACCCTCTCTCACACACACACACACACAGACACACACACTCTTTCACACACATTCTCTCTGACACTCTCTCACACTCTCTCACCCACACATCTCTCCTATACTCACACTCTCTCGCACACGCTCTCTCGCACACACACACGCTCTCTCGCACACACACACTCTCACACTCACATACTCTCTCACACACACGCTCTCTCACACACACGCTCTCTGGCACACACTCTCTCTCGCATAGTCTTGCACACACACTCTGTCGCACACTCTCTCTCACACTCTCACACACACTCTCACTCACACACTCTCGCACACACTCTCTCTCGCACACACTCTCTCTCTCTCTCACTCTCACACACACTCTCACTCACACACACTCGCACACACTCTCTCTCGCACACACTCTCTCTCGCACACACTCTCTCTCGCACACACTCTCTCTCGCACACACACACTCACACATGGACACACTGTCAGACATGCACACACTCCGACACATGCACACACATCACTCTCACACACACATGCTCACCCTCGCATACGCTCATCGTCACACACGCTCGCCCTCACACATGCACTCCCTCTCACACGCACTCCCTCTCACACGCACTCCCTCTCACACGCACTCCCTCTCACACGCACTCCCTCTCACACGCACTCCCTCTCACACACACTCCCTCTCACACGCACTCCCTCTCACACGCACTCCCTCTCACACGCACTCCCTCTCACACGCACTCCCTCTCACACGCACTCCCTCTCACACGCACTCCCTCTCACATGCACTCCCTCTCACACGCACTCGCTCTCACACTCACACACTCACACACACACAATCAAGCACACTCTCAGGCACACACTCTCTTACGCCCACACTGTCACACACACACACTCTCTCCCACACACTTTTTCAGACAAACTCACACTCACTCTCACACGCACACACACTCTCTCACACGCACACACACTCTCTCAGACACACTCTCGCACACTCTCTCACGCACACTCTCTCTCGCGCACACACTCTCGCGCACACTCTCTCGCTCACACGCACACACTCTCTGTCATACGCACACACACTCTCTCACACACACATACACTCTCTCACACGCTCTACCTCACACACACACTCTCTCTCTCACACGCTCTACCTCACACGCACACTCTTTCTCAGACACACTCTCTCTCACACGCACACTCTCTCTCACACTGACTCCAGTCCCTCACCTCTCTCTCCCAGACGCAAACATACCAGCTCTCTCACACACACCCTCCTCTTTCTCTCTCACTCAAATATGCACGCATGCGCAGACACACACACTTCCCTCCCTATCTTACATTTACACACACATGCCAAAAATTGACACACTCTCTCTCTCACATACATACACTCCACACTATCTCTCTCTCTCTCACACACACACTCCTCTTTCATTCTTTCACACACACACACACATCTTGTTTCGCTCACACATACAGGCTCACACACAGACTCCTCTCTCACACACACAAACACACCGCTCCATACTGTCTCTCACACACCACACTCTCCTCTTACACACACAAACTGTGAATGTGTGTGAGAGAGACAAGAGTTGCAATGTGTGTGAGCGAGAGTGTGAAAGGAGAGTGTGTGTGTGAGAGACAGAGTAGAGCTGATATCTCTGTGTGTGAGAGAGGAGAGAGAGATTGGAATCAGTGTGTGAGCGTACATGTGTGAGAGAAACAGTGTGTGTGTGTGTGTGTGATAGAGAGTTGAGTGCTTCCATGTGTGAGTCAGAATGATGGGTGTGAGTGAGAGAGGGGGGAGAGATTCTGTGTATAGGGGTGTGTGTGTGATATAAAGAAAGACTCTCCTCCTTGCTCACACACAACAGACACACACTAACAAGCTGATCCCCAGTGTCCCTACCCAATCCGGCGCGCAGCACGGACTGGCCCCCCCACACTCACTCTGTCATCTCTCTCTCACACAGACACACCTCTTTCTTTATTCCACACACACACAGCCATACACACTGAATCCCTCTCACTCACATCCCTCATTCTGACACATACATGCGCTCACCTCTCTATCACACACACACACACAGTGTTTCTCTCACACATGTCTGCTCACAAACTGATCCCAATCTCACTCCTCTCTCTCACACACACACACACACATAAAGATACCAGCTCTCCTCGATCTCACACACATTCACACTCTCACTCACACACACATTGCAACTCTTGTCTCTCTCTCTCACACAGACATTCACACTGACTCCACTCTATCTCACAGACACACACACACTCTGACAATTTCTCTATTTCACACACACTGACTCCAGTCCCTCACCTCCCTCTCTCACACATGCAAACATACCAGCTCTCTCACACACACACACACACAGCCTCCTCTTTCTCTCTCTCACACACACACAGCCTCCTCTTTCTCTCACACACACACACAGCCTCCTCTTTCTCTCACACACACACACACAGCCTCCTCTTTCTCTCTCTCACACACACACACAGCCTCCTCTTTCTCTCTCACACACACACAGCCTCCTCTTTCTCTCACACACACACACACACAGCCTCCTCTTTCTCTCTCTCACACACACACAGCCTCCTCTTTCTCTCTCTCACACACACAGCCTCCTCTTTCTCTCTCACACACACACACACAGCCTCCTCTTTCTCTCTCACACACACACACAGCCTCCTCTTTCTCTCTCATACACACACAGATTGAGCTGGCCGAGCGCTAAAGGACACAGAGTGTCTGTGGCAAGTGAAGGGAACAACAAGAGGGAAAACATACAAGACCCCTTCCTCACCAACCTGCCTGCCACAAATACATCTCTCCATGACAGCAGTGGTAGGAGTGACCATTGCACACTCCTTGTGGAGATAAAGTCCCACCTTCACAGTGAGTGCTGTGTGGCACTATCACCGTGCTGTATTGGATAGATTTGGGGTTTAGGATTGAAGTAAAAGTTCAGAATCTTGTTGTAAACTAATTTCTGATGAGAGTTACAGAATGATGGGGAAAGATCACAGACAGTGCTTCTTAAAGGGACTCTGTACTGGTTGAAGTCATACCTGACACATGGGAAGATGGTTGTGGTTGTGGGTCTCAGTCATCTCAGCTCCAAGACATCACTGCAGGAGTTCCTCAGGGTAGTGTCCCAGGCCCAACTATTATGTTTGCATCTAATTATAAACAATAAAAAGACAACCATTTAGGTCAGTATAATTAAAACAAGGAACAGTTTACTTAACGTCTTCATAGTTGCATAGTCATTCTAATACTGCTTCCCCAGCTTGTTCCCTGGGTCACCTATCCCGGTCTCTTAAAGGGGCATAACACCCCAAACTACATATATAACACTCCTCCCCTTTAATTTCAAAAACTCTCAGTAACAACATATGTACACAATTTTAAACATTATGCAGGCATTGGAACAAACATATAAACATGGTAAGAACTGCTTACAGGAAAACATGGAAACACATGGAAAACAACCACCCTCCACCTTAAGCATCATATCCAATCATTGGAGGACTTTGACATAACTGAAACAAGGTCTCTCAGCATCATAGGGCAGGGTGGGTGTTACTTGTTTCTTCGATTGTAAAGACCAATTCAAAGTATCTGTTCAATTCGCACGTCATATCCTTATTTCCCATTATTAATTCTACAGGCTCACTTTCTGTGGACAAACACTCACTTTCAGTCATTTCTGTTTAAAAATATCTGTGGAAACTCTCAACATCTGTCTTCAGATTTGTGACGAGCTTTCTACTGAACTCTAAACTTCCCCTCCTTGTTCATCTTTCAGTCATTCTTTACTATTTTTGATAATCTGCCAAATCTTCTGATCTGTCACTCAAATATGTTTTATCTTTAACTTTGATACTGTCTTTGTCTGTTCTAACTAACCACAGAGGGTGGGCCCTCCCCTGCCCCTGGGAATTTTTCATTCTTGTTGAATATATCTAGTCTGTGGATTGTGAAATATTAAACTTATTTCAGTTTCGAATATTAGACTCAGATCCTCCCTCAAAATGAATGCTAAATTCCATCACATTCTGATGGCTGTTATCTCAGGGTGCCTCCACTATCAGGTCATTAATTAATCCTTATTTGTGTACTTTCCCAGGTCTAGTATAGCCTGCTCTCTCGTAGGTGGCAAAACCTGTTGTTCTAATAGACTATCCTGAAAATAGTTATCAATTCCTCACCTAGGCTACCTTTGTCCGTCTGATTTTTGTCTTTATCTAGATTAAAATCCGGAATGATAATCGCCATCTCTTTCTGACAAACTCCTTTATACCTTGTTCCTCCTGTGTGGTTACTGTTTAGGGGCCTGTCAATCCCACAAGAGACTTCTTCCCTTTATCGTTTCTCATAAATTTCTTCCTGGACCGTTTCTCCATCCAGTTTTCCTGAGCTTAGTCCATCCCTCTCTATTGTGTTAACACCATCATTAATTAATAGAGCTAGTCCTCCTCCACCTTTTCCTCACTTCCTGTCCTTCCCAAACATCTTGTATCCTTCAATATTCTGGTACCAATCTATGTCATCCTGCAGCATAAAACGGCTCAGATTATATTCATTTATTTCCATTTTTGTATGAAAAACAATTTAAAAATGAAACAAGAAGCTAAATAACCAAGAAACTGATGCTACTTCACAGTCTCACATTCACTCACTAACTCACTCTACAAAGGTTACAGGAGTAAAACAGGAAATGTTCCCACACCACTTCTCTGATGTAATCTGATGATCGAAGTTGCAGTCCTGATGAGAGATCTCCTTTAGTGAAGGATCAGTGAAGGGGTTTTGACAGCCGGGGTAGAAGGTGTTTGTTGGGATCCTCTTGAAAGGATGAAGTTGGTTTCTGGTCGTTTCTTCAATCGATTAACAGTCAGTTCCTGTGTGGGTTGAGGTTCAGGGAGAGATTCGTCTGCTCCTTGGTTTGTCACCAGAATGGACGGATTCTTCTTGTGGTGTCCTGAGGCTTCAGAGACTGTGGTCAGAAAAGCAGTTTAATGTTTTTCCTGATGTGTTGTGTCTGGATCTCTTCCCTGGCTGTAGTCAGAATGAGTTTAATTGTTTTTACTCAAACCAATAACTAACCTCAAACCAGCAGTGGTTGTGCTCAGATTTCTCCAGAATCTGCTGCTTCGCTCGGGCTGCTGTCACCGACAGTCACAATCCCTTCTCTTTGTGAGGCAGTGACTCAGTTCCCTGACTGGGTTCTGGGATCCACACAGCAGTGTCACCTGATGGTCAGAGGCAGCTTTGTGAACGCAGTGACCTCCTTTCTAACCTAACATTTTGACAGTTTCTCTGTGCAATGTCCACACTGAATAAGATCCATATTCTAACTGATGTGTGCCATGCCTTACATGGCAGCATCCTCTGTAGCTGGCATCAGACCAGCTCTGAAACCCAACCTCCCAGAGTGACCCCCAAACTGATTGGCCGTAACCAGGGGTGATGACCTGTCTCCAGGTGACATCACAAAGCAGCCAGCAGCCAATCACACGGCGGCCTGCAATGATGTCCCCAAGCGGCTGCAGTGGCCAGTTTGAATGGACGGGGAGTTTGTGACCGCTCCCAGCTCCAGGCACTGGACCCTTCAACAATCTCAACACCATCAACAACTCAATGCAGCAAGAGGTCCCTCACCCCTGACATTACTGGGGCTGAGTGATGGTGTGTTTCAGAGGTTGCATCATCTCATTCGCTGTTCCAAAAGGAAGAAAAATAAATGAAAATGGATTGAATTAAATTGAAAATTGAGTACAGCCACACAAAAAGCAGCACTCGTCAGCTTTTGATGGCCTCCCTCACAACGGCGCGTAGAGCTCTTGATAGTTTGCTTTCAGAACAACTCAAAGGCCATAGTGAGGGAGTCCATCAAAAGCTGCTGAGTGCTGCTTTTTGTGTCGCTGTACTCAATTTTCAATATCTAATATCTGTACTATGTTATCGATATAGATAATAATATCTATATTATCCATAGGATAAAAACTGAGATCATAAACCCATAATCATCAAACTAGTAGAACAGGGCATTACTCTGGGGACAATCTCCACAGGCTCCTTTACATCATGACTCATGCCCAAGGTCGTGGAGTTGAGGCCATGGTCTTATCTTTCGATGCTGGAAAGGCCTTTGACCAGGAATCATGGGTGTTCCTATTTCAGACTTCAGACGGCCTGGGGTTTGGGCCCAACTTTGTAAGATGGGTCCAGATCCTTTATTCAATTCCACAGGCCTCTGTCAGAGCGAATGGTCAAATTTCTGAAGTCTTTGGACTCAAGAGGAGGACAAGACAGGATTGTCCTCTGTCCCCCCTTCTGTTCACTATATGCATAGAATCCTGAGCACAAATGGTGAGAGACAGTCAGGACATAAAAGGTGTTCTCGCTGGAGAAGAAGAGCACAAATTGACATATTCTGATGACATCCTGCTATATTTATCAGATCCTACAACATCCATATTCTTTCTGAAAAGAGAATATTATAAAGTTTGGCGATTACTCAGGTTACAAAGTTAATGTTGATAAAACTGAAGAAATGGAAATAACTTCCCTGAAATGAGTTCCCTGCTTTTGGAATCTGTGCCACAATTGATAACTTCCTCTGTAAATTTAGAAACCCTACAGTGCTGAAGGAGGCCATTCGGCCCATTGTGCCGGCACCGACAACAATCCCACCCAGGCCCTATTGCTGTAACCCCACATATTTACCCTGCTAATCCCCCTGACACTAAGGGGCAATTTACCATGGCGAATCAACCTAAACTGCACATCTTTGGACTGTGGGAGGAAACTGGAGCACCCGGAGGAAACCCACACAGACACGGGGATAATTCTCTCTGGACACTCAGTCCAGGTCTAAATAGTGTTTGATATAGCTCAAGCAGAACCTGCCCTGCTCTGGTAGTCTATACATCAGCCAGTAAAGGAAAGTATTCCGTCTGCCAGTCGAAACCACCTTATCGAGCTGTCCTGTTACCCTCAGGAATCACTGGACACTCACTCTGAGATCCCTCTATTCACACACACAGGGAGATCGTATTAGAGAGAGAGGGGGGGATTGTTATGGGGGATTGAAAGGCCCAATGTGTCATATGGTCTCAATCTGATGTCTCTCTGCCTCAGAATTATTAAATACCAGCTCGGAGAGTGTGCATCACCAGAATCTAGATGAGTATACGGCTTGTAGGAAGGGACTAAAGAAGGAAATTAGGAGAGCCAGAAGGGGTCACGAGAAGGCCTTGGCAGGTAGGATTAAGGAAAACCCTAAGGCGTTCTATAAATATGTGAAGAGTAAAAGGATGAGACGTGAGGGAATAGGGCCGATAAAAGGTGAAGGCGGGAAAGTCTGTACGGAACCAGTAGAAATGGCAGAGGTGCTGAATGAGTATTTTGCCTCGGTTTTCACGGAGGAGAAGGACCTGGGTGGATGTACTGCGGGCTTGCGGTGGACTGAAATGATTGAGCATGTGGACTTTAACAAAGAGGTTGTGCTGGAATCTTTGAATGGCATCAAGATAGATAAGTTGCCGGATCCGGATGGGATGTACCCCAGGTTACTGTGGGAGGCGAGGGAAGAGATTGCAGAGCCTCTGGTAATGATCTTTGCATTGTCGATGGAGACGGGAGAGGTGCCGGAGGATTTGAGTATTGCGGATGTGGTTCCTATTTTCAAGAAGGGGACGAGGGATAGCCCAGGAAATTACCGACCGGTGAGTCTAACCTCAGTGGTTGGTAAGCTGATGGAGAAGATCCTGAGGGACAAGACTTATGAGCATTTAGAGAGGTTTAGTATGCTCAAGAATACTCAGCATGGCTTTGTCAAAGGCAGATCATTCCTTCCGAGCCTGGTGGAGTTCTTCAAAAATGTGACTAAACACATTGACGAAGGGAAAGTGGTAGATGTGGTTTATATGGATTTTAGCAAGGCGTTCGATAAGGTCCCCCATGCAAGCCTTCTAGAAAAAGTGAGAGGGTATGGGATCCAAGGGGCTGCTGCCCTGTGGATCCAAAACTGGCTTGCCCAAAGGAAGAAGTCTCACAACACCAGGTTAAAGTCCAACAGGTATGTTTGGTAGCAAACACCATAAGCTTTCGGAGCGCTGCTCCTTTGTCAGACGGAGTGGAAATGTGCTCTGAAACAGTGCACAGAGTGCACTCACACCCCCTACACACCCCCACACACCCCCCTCAGTCTCTCACTCCCCCACACCCCTCCACCCAGTGCCTCACTCCCACCTTCCCCACCCCACCAATCAATGCCTCACTCCCACTCACTGGTCAGTCTATTCGCAGCGAATGTTGGGGAGATCCAGTCCCACTGCAGTTTGCCCCACCCAGAGATGCCTTTGCTTCTTTCTCACACGAGCCTTCAGCACGCTGTTCACTGCACCACCAATCGTGGTTTGTTTCTCCCAATCACAGTCAATAGTGGACAAATCAGCAGCAATGGGAGAGAGAAATTACCTCTGATTGGAAGATCAGCTCCAAGCAGAATCCTGAATTGAAACTCAGCTTCTTAACAACAATTTGGAAACTTTCTCTGGGACCACGTAGAGGAGCTTTGCGGGTCACACGCAGCCCCCTCGGGCCGAACCTTGGATAAACCTGCTCTAGATGGTCACTCTCTCCCACTTTCCACTCAGTCCCTGTTTGAGCTGCAGACAGGATAGAAATTATATTTGTATTTTTGTGATCCTACCTGTGTCCATTCTCATTTTTGATGAAGCTGTTGGATATTCTCCCCTGTTTGAACCTTCAGCCATGATATTGACAGGCCTTGCCTGATTCGGAGACTCTGTAATGAGGATAACATCAATGTCAGGATCAGGTGTAAATATTAAAATCAGAAGCAGGGCGTTGAGATCTTTACTAATACGCAAGATATATTTCAGAATATTACAGTCTCATATATGCTACCGTGATATTAGTGACAGTTGTTTCACAAAGTACCAGTTGCCATCATCACGTCCGTTGAAAAATCCTTTTCCCTTTCAATCCTCTGCCCCATTTCCAGTTTCCACTTTTCTCTCCAAAGTTATTGAACATGTTGTTACCTCCCAAATCCAGCACCATTTTTGCAGGAGCTCCATACAGTTAAGTTTGCACCCTGCCGCTGCTGTTAAAATCACAAATACTATCCTACCCGACTCTGACAAAAGTCAGTGAAGTATCTTCATTCACCCGTCTGCAACCTTTAGCATCCTTGACCATGTTATCCTTCTCCAACTCCTCCCTCGTGTCGTCCAGCTGAGTGGAAATGCATCAAAGGCCCCTGGTTCAATTCTTATCTATTACTTTCCATCCAGAGAATCAGTGACATTGCTTTCTCTTGCCACTCCCACATCATTATCTCTATCATTGGCCCTCTTCTATTCCTCATCAACATGCTGCCCCTCGGTAACCTGGCAGCAGGTTCAACATGCAAACTGCTGATATCCAGCTCCACATTCTCACTGCTCTGAAACTCTGCTTCCTGAATCCTGACTAACTCACACCACGTCCCAGTTCATTCACCTGAGTTTACCAACTCTCACTGTCTCACAGCCTGACAACACCTCAATTTTAAAATGCTCAAACTAGCTGTTCAATCTCTCCATGGCCCCTGTCTTCCTGTTCATGCAGCCTACAGCAGCCCCAGAAGCCAGCGACATCTCTACCTTGCCCAATCTGACAAGTTGTGTATCTTGAGGATAATTTGTCCACAATTCAGGCCAAGTCCTGAGCTCCGAAATTCCCTCCCGAAGCCTCTCGGCTGCTTTACTTTTCCCCCTTCTCAGATTCACCTTAAAAAGATTAACAATCTGACTAAAATTAGTCACCTGCCCAGCAACCCCTTCGAATGTTTTATGTATTTGTTTTCCCACTGAATTGTTCTCTTGTCGAGTGTCTTGGGATGTTTTGCTACGTTAAAGGTGCTATACAAATGCACGTGGCTCCATATTCTCCACTCGTGTGGATGTGTCAGTGTCTGTGTCCCTGTACCTGTATCCCTAATCAAACTCAGCTATTGTCCTCTCCTTTCTCCAATATGGAAATGGAAAAGTGATTCAGACATTTAATTTCTTCAAATTAGAAGTGGAAGTTATTCAACAGCAATAATTTACAACCAAGGTTTAAAACCAGCAATGTAAAATGCAGTTACCCGTTTCACTCTTAATCTCATGCAACAACTCAGATTTCCAGTGTGTCTGACTTTGTGAAAAAAATATCCCAAAGTACAAATTCATTCTCCCTTATGGGTCTCTTCAATTTAACACTAAATTTACAATATCATTCTAGCGAGGCTCTGTAATACACATCTGGTCATCTGAACAGATCCGGGTTTATTCCTCATCAACCCCAATGACCCGGCCTCGCCCACACCGAGCCAGCATCAGTTATTGGGTGAAGCCACAGTGACTTTCAAGAGGGCCGCAGAAATTTCTCAGTGCATGGAAATGGCTGCAATGCAAAAGATATCCAGAAGACCAATGGTGGTGAGCAGGAGGGGGCACTGCATCAAGTAACAAAAGAGGCAGCAAGAAGAAAGGTGAAAGCAATAGAATGTGTCAGGTGTTGAGGGACACACTCTGTGGATCATTGCAAATGCTTTGATGCTGTTTGTCACCACTGCAACAAAAAAGGGGCGTTTAACAAAGAGCTGCAAAGATGCTAAGAGCAAGTCGAAGGCGGAGCAAGGGAATTCAAATTTGAAAAAGCATCAGTCAGCTACACATCCCCTGGAGAGCTCAGAGCACATACAGGAGCAAAGGATTCCATATAATTCCATAAGACTTCAGGTAGTAATGGATAAGGACAAGAGTGGCCCTCGGTTCAATTGGACGCGGGACAAATACATCCAAATTAGACAGGAACAGGGGAATGCGGACTGGGAGCGGCTCTTTGAGGCCAAATCCATGTCTGGCATCTGGGAAGCTTTTAAAGGCCAACTGATTGAAATGCAGGACGGGCCTGACCCGGAAAAATGAAGGATGGAAATGCCAGAATTTGGGAACCATGGATGACAAAGAAAATTGTAAGCTCAGTCAAAAAGAAAAGATACAATAGATCCAGGCAACTAAAAAACTGACAAAGTCCCTGAGGAATGTAGAGAAAATAGGAAGGAACTTAAACGCCAAATTAGGAGGGCTAAAAGGGGCCATAAAACGTTTTTAGCAAACAGGGAGAAGGAGAATCCCAAGACTTTTATGCATGTATTTGGAGCAAGAGGGTAGCCCAAGAAAGAATAGGCCCACTCATGGGCAATAGAGGGAAGTTATGCGTGGAGTCACAGGAAGGCGGTGAGATCCTTCATGAGTACTTTGTATCCATATTCATCAAGGAGATGGGCGTGAAGTATGTTGAGGCCAAGGATAGGTGTGTGAACACTCTAGGGAATGTCAATATATCGAAGGAGGAAGTGGTAGGTATCCTAAATTACATTAAGGTAGACAAGTCCCCGGGGCCAGATGGGATCAACCCCAGTTTACTGTGGGAGGAAAGAAATAGGGGAGTAAAAATATATCTTCACATCCACTTTAACCACAGGCGAGGTTCCAGAGGACTGGAGAATAGCCATTGTTGATCCCTTGTTTCAGAAAGAAAGCAGGCATAATCCAGGAAATCAAGGGTTGGTGAGCCTAACGTCTGTGGTGGAGAAGCGTTTGGTGAGGATCTGTGCACATTTGGAAGAAATTGACTAGCTTATGTCAGGCAGCATGGTTTTGTAGGGGGAAGTCATGTCTCACCAACTTGATTGAGGTTTTTGAAGAGGTGACAAAGATAATTGATGAGGGAAGGGCTGTGGATGTCGTTTATATGGACTGTAGTAAGGTATTTGACAAGATCCCACATGGCAGACTGGTACAACAACCGAAATCACAAGGAATCGGGTGGGCTGGCTGGATGGAAACAGAACTGGCTTGGTGACAGAAGACAGACGGCAGGATGTTACGCTGCGCTCCTCCCAAAACTGTAAAATCCAACCCAAGGTCAACGGACCTTTCCATGGTCCACCCCTCGGCTTTCCGATTCCCATGGTGGGCGGAACGGGAAAATTCACCCCAGGGAACAGCAGGGAAAGGGTATTTTTTCAGAATGGTGACCTGTAGCTCGTAGTGTTCTGCAGGGATCAGTGCTGGGACCTATTTTGTTTGGAGGAAACGTGGGTGGTCTGATTAGTAAGTTTGTGGGTGACACGAAGATTGGCGGAGAGGGTAATAGTGCTGAGTTTACAACAGGATATAGAAAGATTGGAGATTTGGGCACAAATGGCAAATGAAATTTAATCTGGACGAATGCGAGGTAGTGCATTTTGGAGGATCACGTTTGTGTGTGAATTGTCCTGGAAATGGCAGAACCCTTTGGAACATTAAGACACAGAGGGATCTGGGCGTGCAGGCCCACAGTTCCCTAAAAGTGGCAACATAGGTGGCCATAGTTATTGAGAAGACATATGGCCGGGGCATTGAGTACAAGTGTTGGCAAATCATGTTGCAGCTATAAAAAACCTTGGTTAGGCGGCATTTGGAGTATTGCACACAGTTCTGGTCGCCACACTACCAGAAAGATGTGGAAGCTTTGCAGAGCACAAATAAGGTTCAGCAGGCTGTTGCCTGGTCTCAAGGGTGTTGGCTGTGGTGAGAGGTTGAATAAACGAGGATTGTTTTCATTGGACAGCCAGAGGTTCAGTGGAGACCTGATAGAGGTTTAGAAACTTATGAGATGCATCGACATGGTGCAAATTCAGCAGCGTTTTCCCAGGGTGCAAGTGTCAATAAAAGGGTTCAATGTGAGAGAGGGTAAGTTTAAGGGAGATGTGCAGGGGAAGTTTTTCACGCAGATTGGTTGGCACCTGGAACATGCTGCCAGAGGCGGTGGTTGATGCAGGTACATTAGCAACATTTAAGAGGCATCTGGATGGGTTCATGAATGGGGAGGGAATAGAGGGATACAGACCGAGTAGGGGCAGAAGTGTTTTTCAGTTCACTTCGTGCATCATAATTGGCACAGGCTTGGAGCGCCGAAGGGCGTGTTCTTGTGTTGTACTTTTCTTTGCTCGAGGAGCACTCTTACAACATGTTTAATGCGATTGAGGGACATGTGAAACCTATCTATGCAATAGCAGAGGTCGGTGGAAAGCAAACCAAGATGGTGATGGACACGGGAGCCTCTGCATCGGTGATCAGTGAAAGGACCAACAAGACAACTTGGGACTCCAAACAAGCGCCAGCCCTTACTCAGACAGGGATCAAACTGCAGATGTACACCGGAGAGCCCATACCATTGCTTCCCGTGTGAGAAATGGACATTGCACACAACAGAAAAGAAGAACACATGTCCGTGTGGTAAAAGGGAAGGAGCCTTATCTATAGGGCATGGCTGGCTCAGTGAAGTTCTGTCGAACTGGGATGAAATAAAGCACACAAAGGTGACAGAGGATGCCATTCAGAAATATTCTGATGAACTGGGCACATTGCGTGGCTCTATAGTGAAGATATTTGTTGACCCACAGGCTATCCTCCTCGCTTTTTCAAGTACAGGACAGGGCCCTACACCATGAAAGGTAAAGTGGGGGAGGAGTTTGATTCCAAGCCTTTGCAGCCACTCGATGAGTCCATTCAGTTGGGGAGCATCAAATATTCCTGTTATTAAAAATGATGATACTGTGCGTACACGTGATTACCTGGAGGCCTGGAGTTTCTGATTTCAAACGTTCTGGGAACAATAGATAATCTGTTACAAGATTTTCCTCCTGGAGCAGTTCATTTTTATGACATCTAATTACAGGGAAAACTGAGGAGGAACACCTCAGCACCCTGAATCAAGTGTTAGAGTCTTCAGAGGCAGGATTGCGGCCTAACTAATGTTTTATATAGCTGCAACATGATTTCCCACTGTCTACAGGACCGGAATAAATGCAACTTTCTCTCACCTTCCTCTCCAGAAAATATATGGAAGTTCTTT
This sequence comes from Mustelus asterias, assembly GCF_964213995.1. Classification (NCBI taxonomy): domain Eukaryota; kingdom Metazoa; phylum Chordata; class Chondrichthyes; order Carcharhiniformes; family Triakidae; genus Mustelus; species Mustelus asterias. The sequence continues at coordinate 257,955 of NW_027590146.1, forward strand.
CAATCTCAAGGTCTCTCTCTGGTTGGCACTCTCACAATCCTGTGCTGGTTCACCTCTTAGTCCCGCAGTCCACACTCCTTGCTTACTTCCAGCTGTGGATTTTCTCAATCAATCCAGCATTCACCGGAGATCTGATTAAAGCAGGAATGAAAAAAAAAGTGACAAATAGTGCCAGGTGAACGAGAACGACAATTTTCTCACTCCCAGGTCAGCCCATAAACCAGAACTGAAAGAAAGATTCAATAAGACGGTTGGAAATGTTTCAATTAGAATGACAATTTCCTCAATCCTGGGACAGTCCATCTAGTGAAGCGAACAGGGAATTTCAATAGGAGTGTTGGAAATGTTTAAATTACTGTATTTTCATTGGACACATTAATGAAGGTTACAAAATGTCTCATCAGACTATCCTAATTTTCAATCTGGGGTTTCATAAAATCCCGAGGTTGAAGAAGGGGTTTATTTGACCCATCGAGTCTGCCCCGATGACAATCCCACCCAGACCGTATTCCAGTAACCCCACATATTTACTCTGCTCATCCCCTGACATTCAGGTCAATTTAGCATGGCCAATCAACCTGGCAAGGAAGGTGGAGTCCCAAAAGAAGACCCAGAAGAAGAACCAGGATTCTGTGCAAACAGAAAGAGCATTTAAGACCGATGATCCAGTTCATGTGAGGAACTTCAAGGACGGCAACCATTGGACCCCCAAGATTATAACAGAAAAGACAGGGCTCATGTTGTACAAAGTCCAAGTGCAGGTCAAGATTATCAGGAAGCACCTGAACCATCACCAGAATAGAGAACCTGTGTCAGTACAGGCGACAGTACCAGTCACAGGCATGGCCACTGCCAGCGACGAGCCATAAATGGAGATCGAACACACGCTGGCCCCTCCAAGTGATTTGATTTGTTATTGTCATATGTATTCAGATACAGTGAATAGTATTGTTTCTTGCTCGCTATACAGACAAAGCATATTGTTCATAGAGAATGAAAGGAAAGAGTGCAGAATGTACTGTTACAGACATAGCGAGGGTGTAGAGAAAGATCAACTTAATGCGAGGTCGGTCCATTCAAATGTCTGATGGCAGCAGGGAAGAAGCTGTTTTTGAATCGGTTGGTACATGTCCTCAGACTTTTATATACTTTTCCCAACGGAAGAAGGGGGAAGAGGGAATGTCTGGGGTGCGTCGTGTCCTTTATTATGCTGACTGCTTTGCCGACGCAGTGCGAAGTGTAGACAGTGTCAGTGGCTGGTTTGCGTGATGGGATTGGGCTACATTCACGACTCTTTGCAGTTTATTGCAGTCTTGGACAACGTAGGAGCCATACCAAGCTGTGATACAACCAGAAAGAATGCTTTCTATGGTGCATCGGTAAAGGTTGGTGAGAGTTGTAGCGGGTATGCCAGATTTCCTTAGTCTCCTGCTACGGACTCCGACATGGAAGTGCAGAAGTCCAGTGGCCCTGGTGAAGCGGGGCCTCAAAAGGAACCAGATCGGTGACTTTGCCACACTTTCTCCAGAAGCAAAGGTCCCCCCATCCACTTCACACCCACTGATCTGGTCCGACCTCCAGCTGACCCAAGGCCGGTCACTAAGCAGCAGAAAGGATGCTTGCTGGTGGGGGTGCAGGGAATAAATTGAATTGCGGGGGGAGAGAGGGATGTTATGATGGCCATGGGGAATCATCAATAGATCTCTGCTGGACCTCTTTTCCTCTGAGTATCAGCTCCCCTCGGGAAGGAGCAGCTGGTGGGGGAGGGGGGAGGTGAGGGAAGGGGGCGTTAAAATCAGTTGGCTCCACACAGGCAGCAGTTGTTGACTCAGGGCTTATTTACACTCTACAGCAGTCGAATGGCACTCAACTGCCGCTGTAAATAAATGGGTGTATGGTGATGGAAACTGGCCTTGGTAAGATTACTACACCTTGATATTATTTATTTTCATGGATATTAAAATAGTTTAAAACGCAATCAGCAGGCTCTGATATCTGCACTGGCTTTTTGTGAGAACAAGGTTCAATTTTTCTCACTCTGACATCTTCTTCCTACAATCATTTATCTCATTCCCTTCAAGGATGTCGGGGTCTGTTCTGAACCAGAAAAGATTCAAACCATCCCCTCCCAGTTTAACGCACTGTTTGATCTAACAATTCAATCCTGATGGTACCACAAGTAACCCGCTGTATTACTGAATGGGTATTTGTTTCCTACCCATCAATCTTTCAGAACATGAACAGTGCTTTCTTTCCTTTAACAGGATTTATTATCATTTTAATGAATGGAATTGACAGGATCTTACAGAGTAAGATAAAAAAATGGGGGCAGAATATTAAATTATACCCAATGCGAATTCATCCTCAGAAATATAACCAGTTGAACTAGTCTATCAGCAGCTCAGTCGCTGCACCTCAGGTATTAACCTAACAATTACAGCTCAGCTCCACCTGGAGCCATTGTGGGCGCTTGGAATGGAATTCAAAGCTGAACACACTGAGCTCCAACTAACCTCATTATAGCGACCTGTAAAAACTTATTCAAACTGAATCCAACATATACTGATTTCTGTATCAAGAATCAGTCTCAGCATGACCATCTGTCATTCATTTCCTACTCCATTCAAATCTGTCGCTTTTAAATCCAAAGAGTATTATCTCACATTGTGCCCCAAGAAGGTCCTCCCACAATCTCTTCACTGTCTGTGGAGACCCTGTGCTCCCTGTCCCTGGTTAATCGCATCACCTCTTATTCAAAATGAGAGGGATGGTGGGGAATAGAAACAAGTTGAGCTGTGAGGGTCCCAGTGTTGAATAAACTGTTTCTCAGTTACTGCCTGAGCTCACAGTGAGATAATAGCTACAGCCGCAAAGGATGGATTCACTGCGGGAGCTCACAGTTAGATAATAGCTACAGCCACAAAGGATGGATTCACTGCGGGGAGCTCACAGTGAGATAATAGCTACAGCCGCAAAGGATGGATTCACTGCCTGAGCTCACAGTGAGATAATAGCTACAGCCGCAAAGGGTGGATTCACTGCAGGGAGCTCACAGTTAGATAATAGCTACAGCCGCAAAGGATGGATTCACTGCCTGAGCTCACAGTGAGATAATAGCTACAGCCGCAAAGGGTGGATTCACTGCAGGGAGCTCACAGTTAGATAATAGCTACAGCCGCAAAGGATGGATTCACTGCGGGAGCTCACAGTGAGATAATAGCTACAGCCACAAAGGATGGATTCACTGCGGGAGCTCACAGTTAGATAATAGCTATAGCCGCAAAGGATGGATTCACTGCGGGAGCTCACAGTGAGATAATAGCTACAGCCGCAAAGGATGGATTCACTGCGGGAGCTCACAGTTAGATAATAGCTATAGCCGCAAAGGATGGATTCACTGCGGGAGCTCACAGTTCGATAATAGCTACAGCCGCAAAGGATGGATTCACTGCGGGAGCTCAAAGTGAGATAATAGCTACAGCCGCAAAGGATGGATTCACTGCGGGGAGCTCACAGTTAGATAATAGCTACAGCCGCAAAGGATGGATTCACTGCGGGGAGCTCACAGTTAGATAATAGCTACAGCCTCAAAGGATGGATTCACTGCGGGGAGTGGAGGAGAATAATCTCCCTGGGAGGCGACACATTTAAATGGAAGGAAGAAAGAGATACTTCACAATCAGTTCAGAAACTACATTCCCACTTGACCTCAACCACACCGGCTTTACTGTCACTGTGCAGGTTCTGCCTTTGTCAATTCAATGCAGCCTGGTTATCTCAGTAGAAATCATACTAATCATCTGAGCTGACCCTGTTTATAATACCCGTGTCTGAGTTTCACCCTCTGGTAAAAGTTATGAGATTATTTCGAGGTTTCTATTTATAGGAGAGAGTAACCAATTGAACCAGTTTGACAAGTCTGCACCCAATTCAGCTAGAAACAATGTTTGAGGCTGATTAGAGAGGTTATCATTTCCAATTCAGTCAGTGCAGTGAATTTCTATCTGTAACATTACAAAAAGTCACAGTGTACATCTGATATTTTGACTTTTAACCAAACACTTGAGAGTGCGGTCATTACCCGAGTATTGGTTGGAGCAGGGAAATGCAGACTGTGCAGCTAAACTCTGTATGTTGAGGGCATGATGTGGAGATGCCGGCGTTGGACTGGGGTAAACACTGTAAGACGTCTCACAACACCAGGTTAATGTCCAACAGGTTTATTTGGTAGCACAAGCCACTAGCTTTCGGAGTGCTGCTCTTTCGCCAGGTAAGTTGGAGTTCTGTTTGCAAACAGGGCATATCAAGACACAAACTCAATTTACAAAATAATGATTGGAATGCGAGTTTTTACAGTTAATCAAGTCTTAAAGGTACAGACAATGTGAGTGGAGACAGGGTTAAGCACATATGAAAGAGGTGTGTATTGTCTCCTGCCAGGACAGTTAGTGAGATTTTGCAAGCCCAGGCGAGTCGTGTGGGTTACAGATAGTGTGACATGAACCCAAGATCCCGGTTGAGGCCGTCCTCATGTGTGCGGAACTTGGCTATCAGTTTCTGCTCAGCCACTCTGCGTTGTCGTGTGTCGTGAAGGCTGCCTTGGAGAACGCTTACCTGAAGATCAGAGGTGAATGCCCGTGACCGCTGAAGTGTTCCCCAACAGAAAGAGAACACTCTTGCCTGATAATTGTCGAGCAGTGTTCATTCATCCGTTGTCGTAGCGTTGAGGGCGCCAGAGCTCTAAAATTAATTCCCTGTAATTACAAAAACCCATATCGAGGAAGGTCCAGGGCCCAGCCCGGTCTGAACTGGGATGTGGGAATGCTCTGATTCACCTCATTCCATCCCTCTTAAAAATGAAAATAATGGTGTGGAACAGGAGTGGTCTGATTCTGGGAGCCTCACTGTTAAACAGATCACCTTCATCACTGCTCCAGCTCAGTCACTGTATAAAACCTCATGGAAGGGGAATGGCTACAACAGCCCATGTAAAATAATCTGACTGAGAAAATGGTTTAAAATAAAGAAATACATAAAGTACAGGAGCAGACAAATCTTACCTTGACCTGCAGATTCTCTGCTTCCGTGTGGAGTCTGCTAGTTTTCTCTTTGTAAACTCTTTGCTACCAAACGTAATGTTGTTCCTGGTTTTCTTTCAGCAAATCACAGTTCAGTAATTGGATCTGATCTCTGTAATTTGAGATTTGTATTACATCTCGATGGGTTGAATGGTTCCTGCTGTGCTGAAACGACTCTGTCTCTGTCTCTGTCCTCCGACTGGAAGTTGCTGTTCAGAAAACACATCATTGAGCCAATTTAAAAACTCTTTGAACTGTGAACAAAGTTAGTTACAAACAATTTGTAATTAATTGCTGTCACACAGTGAGTTCAATCGGAGTCATGCCTCCAGAACGAATCACTGGGTTTCAACCTGAAACTGTTTAAAAACTCCATCGATTTTCTTATGTTTAGACTTTCAAACAAAGGGCCAGTGTCAGATGTTTCAATGCAGGATCTGATAACTTTAAAGGTGAACACATTAACTGTTTAACTGCTGAATGGAAGTGGGGCTGCACAGTGAGAAATTTATTTCCCCATGCTCAGTCATATAATGAAACTGGATCTTATTCACTCCAGGCTGCCTGTCGACCCTGCCCCCTGTGTTCACTGACCGACATTGGGATTCAGTCCAGAAATGCCTTGATTTTAAAGTTCTCATTCCCATCTTCAATTTTCTGAACGATTTCATCCCTTCCGATATCTTTAACATTCTCCAACGCTGGAACCATCCAAAGTTTCAGCGTTCTTTCAATTCTGCGTCCCTCATTTCTTTCATCCCTCCATTGTCAGCCGTGCCTTCATCTGCCTGGGTCCAGAGCTCCAGAATTTACTCCCATCTGTCCCTTAGAAATCTTTTACAAATCTGCCTCTTTTATCAAGCTTTTACTCTCCTGTCCAGTAAGGACAGTAAGACAATAAACTTGCCTCATTTTGCTCCAGTGAAGGACTTTGGAATATTTTATAGCATTAAAGGAGCTATAAGAATGCAAATCGCTTTTGTTGAAATCAAAGCAAAATACTGTGAATATTGGAATCTGAACCAAAGGGTGGGATGGGTGGCCCAGTGGTTAGCACCGGTGACTCTCAGTGCGAGAGACCCGGGTTCGATTCCCGGCTTGGATCACTGCGTGTGGACTTTGGACGTTCAACCCTTGTTGACCTGGGTTTCCTCCGTTGCTCCGGTTTCCTCCCACAGTCCGAAAGACGTGCTGCTTAGGTGCATTGGCCACACTAAATTCTCCCTCAGTGTAACCCGAACAGGCGCCAGAGTGTGGCGACTTGGGGATTTTCACAGTAACTTCATTGCAGTGTTAATGTAAGCCTACTTGTGACACGAATAAATAAACATAAACAGAAAACACTGGAAAATCTCAGCAGGTTTGACAGCATCTGTGGAGAGTGAATAGAGCCAACAGCCCTCAGCAGAGCTGACCATGGTCCTTGCGGGCATTCCCCTCGGTGAAATGGAGCTCGTGGCAACAGGCTCTGAACTTTTGCACAAGACAAACACTTCGCTGCTCTCTCCTCGATTTGGGTATCGAGCCCTGACCACCAAAAATAACTTCTTTAATAACTCAGCTTCCCTCTGGAAACTTGACTGACGATATTTTATGGTCTGTCCGGCTGACTGTGAGAAATGGAATCCTAGTATGAGGCCCAAAAAACATTGTTAGTGACCGATTATCCATTAATTCAGTACATTTCCTTCCACATCGGTGTTGCCCTGATTCTGAAAATGATTCCTGGAGCTTCCTTTTGTTTGTGTGCAGAGTTCATTCCTGCTCTGTTCAAGGTCTTGGTGCAAAAACTATCGGCTTCTCTTTCCCATCGGGCATTGCGTGAGAAACTGCTGCCTCCATCCCATAAGGCGATGCGTTATGTGCCAGTTGCAAAGTTAAATTTGGATTAAAGTGTGTCAGGATTTCTGACTTTACTAGTACCTCTTTAGCTTGTACGAAGGCTTTCTCACACACCTCCACCCATTTCCATTTCTGTTTCCTCTTATGACACAAAAAGTTGTGTAAATGTTTAAGAATAGTCGCTAGATTAGTGACAAACCTTTCATGAAAAATACTTTAATAAGCTCAAAGGAGAATTAAGATGATTGATGTTGAGGTGCAGGTGCGTCAGAAATGGCTTTGACTTTTGAAGGCAATTTGTGCAGTCTCTTTGCATCTATAGAAGATTGGAAATCTTCCGTATTTATCTTTCCGTAATCTTAATCCATGATCTTCTAGTCTCTGGAGTGTGGCATCTAGGTTGTGGAGATGTTCTTCCTCATTCTTTCCAGTAACTTAGATATGGCCTATGAAACACTGGACTCTTTCTAATCCGCTTAGAATTTGATCCATGGCACATTGGAACAGCACAGGTGCAGACATGATGCCAAATGGAAGTCTTGTCTATCTGAATAGCCCTTGGTGTGTCACAATCGTCAAATATTGTTGTGAATCTGGATCCACATTCATCTGGAGATAAACACGATTAAGATCAATTTGACTGAAGTGTTGCCTTTAGCCGAACCAGTGAGTAAATCCACCTTTCCATCATACAACATCTGTTAGCTCTGGGATCAGGCATTTCCCGAGAGTGATCATTAACTCTCCACAGCCGGTGTGACACAGACAGCTGCCCAGTGAAATCCAGAGAGTCCCACTGGTCTCCACAACCTGGTTACAGGTGGGATCCTGTTCACTGAGACTCCACACTGGGAAATCCCATTGGTTAAAGATTTACTCCCAGTGCAGGATGAAACCAGACTAATTCCCATGGCAGAGAATATTCTCAAGGGAAATGTGGAGTTTGGTGATCAATGGTGAATTAAATAATCCTTCACTTGGTTTCTAACAGCCTGGCAGGGTTGTACTATGTTAACATTTATATTTGATGTGTTTGATTTGATGGAGTTTTGATATTAAGCTCTGGTAATGTATGAATTATATCTCTGCACTTATACATTATAAGTGGATATGGTTCCTCTGGACAGTGACAATCTCCATGAGATGAGTGCCCTGGTTGAAGCTCTAACTTGAATACAGTGACCAAATTTCTCATTGTGTCAGCAGTTGACCAATGAACACTGTAGGAGGTGAAAGTAGTTACCACTCTTCTACTAATATTAACATCAATGTATAATATTATCATTCGTAAAGGTATCATCAAATAAGGTCATATGGATTGAACTGAAGAACAAGAAAGGGACACTGACAGTTCTGGGAGTATAACATCTACCCCAGACAGTCAAAAGGAAGTCAAAGAGCAAATATGTAGTGACATTGCTGAGAAGAATGTACTCAAGAGGGGGCTGGATAGAGCATTTGGGGCAAATGGGATCAAAGGTTCTGGGGAGAAAGCAGGATGAGGCGATTGAGTTGGACGATCAGCCATGATCGTAGTGAATGGCGGAGCAGCTCAAAGGGCTAAATGGCCTCCTCCTGCTCCTATCTTCTATGTTTCTCTGCATAGAACATAGCACAGGAAACGGCCCTTCAGCCCACGATTTTGTGCTGAACATGATGCCAAATTAAACTAATCCCTTCTGCCTGCCCCTGGTCCGTATAACTCTCTTTTTTGCATATTCATGTGCTTCTCTAAAAGCCTATTAAATTCCCCTATCATATCACCCCTGGCAACGCGTTCCAGACACCAACCACCGCCACCACTGGCACCGCGGTCCAGACACCTACCACCACCACCCCTGGCAACGCGTTTCAGACACCAACCACTGCCACCCCTGGGAACAAGTTCCAGACACCTACCACCACCACCCCTGGCAACGCGTTTCAGACAACTACCACCGCCACCCCTGGCAACGCGTTTCAGACAACTACCACCGCCACCCCTGCCAACGCGTTCCAGACACCAACCACCGCCACCCCTGGCATCGCGGTCCAGACACCTACCACCACCACCCCTGGCACCGCGGTCCAGACACCTACCACCACCACCCCTGGCAACGCGGTCCAGACACCTACCACCACCACCCCTGGCACCGCGGTCCAGACACCTACCACCACCACCCCTGCCAACGCGTTCCAGACACCTACCACTCTGAGTAAAAAATATGCCTCTCACATCTCTGTTGAACAATCCCCCTCTCACGTTAAGTGCAGGCCTCTTAGTAGTAACTCTCGGTAGAAAATCTTCTAGTAAATGTCAACCCTATGATCATTTTATAGATTCCTTTCAGGTCTCCCCTCAGCCTCTGCCACTGCAGAGAAAAGAACCCGAGTTTGTCCATCCTCTCCTTATAGCTCATATCCCCTAATCTAGGCAGCATTCTGGTCAACCTCTTCTGCACCCTCTCCAAAGCCTCCACACCCCTCCTGCAATGTGGCAACCAGAATTGAACACAATACTCGAAGTGCAGCCGAACCGAAGTTTTATGAAGCTGCAACATGACATCCGAACTCTTAAACTCAATGCCCCGACCAATAAAGACAAGCATGCCGTACACTTTCTTTACGACCATATCTACTTGTATAGCCCCTTTCAGGGAGCTATGGACTTGAACCCCAAGATCCCTCTGTCCATCAATGCTATCCAGGGTCCTGCCATTGACTGTATACTTACCCTTAACATTTGACCTTCCAAAGTGCAGCACTTCACACTTGCCCGGATTAAACTCCATCTGCTATCTCTCTGCAAATATCTGCAACTGATCTATATCCCGCTGTATCCTTTGACAACCTTCTATACTATCCACAACTCCACATACCTAGAGTTGTCTGCAAATTTACTGACTCATCCATGTTATCATCCAAGTCATTTATATATATCCCAAAGCAATAGGTCCCAGTGCGTATCCCTGTGGAACATAACTAGTCACGGACCTCCAGCCAGAAAAACACCCTTCTACCACAACTCTGACTTCTTTGGGCAAGTCAATTCGGAATCCAAGTGGCCAAGTCACCGTGGATCCCATGCTTGTAAATCTTTTGGATGAGCCTAACATAAGGGGCCTTGTCAAAAGCCTTACTAAAGTCCATGTAGACTAAATCCACTACTCTACCCTCATCGATCACCTTCATCACCCCTCAAAAAAACCAATCAAGTTAGTAAGACATAACCTGCCCCACACAGGCACATGCTGACTTTCCCGAATAGGCCTGGCCTTTCCAAGTGCAGAAACAAAATGGCAGCGATCAAAGTGGATTTCAACTGTCCCAGAATTAACTGAGATGAATTGAGGTTGGGGGGCAAAGAGCAATCAAAATGCATTTGTCCAACAATATACTCTACACATGAAGTTTACAAAAGTATATTACAAGACTACTCAAAGCTGACAGCACACAAAGTGCAAAACAAATAAGTTTCTCCCAATTCTGTATGTTATTTACTCCATTCACAATCACAGTTAACATTTAGCGTGAACATACGTCAAACGTGTAGCCTGAGGGTTTATTTTGAGTTTTCATTCTCTCGGTGAGGGGTCTTAAAAAGCAGCCTTTTCCCTTTGTGGGAGCTGCCCCAGATTTTACTGTGGCCCCAGTACGTTATCCTGAACCTGGGAATGTGTCAGTCTGCGATTACAGAGCTGGAATTAAAAAGGAACTCGCAAAAGCAAAGAGAGGGCAGGAAACAATAAGGGGGCTGTAAAAAGGAAAGACAAAATATATTTTATAAAGACAAAAAATGCAAACAGATAACTCAGACAAGAATACCAAGCATTAAAAAACAAAATGGTAACTTGTGGATGGAGAGAGACGAAATGCACAGGGTTCTTAATGATCTGTGTGTCTGTTTTCACAAAACAGGGAAGCGAAGCAGACCTCTCAGTTAAAGATGAGGGTTGTGAAATATTGAATGTGTTAAACTTAGTGAGGGATGAAGTGTTGGGATATTCACCATCTTTGAAAGATTTGGATGAAATGCATCCCAGGCTGCCAAGATGAGTAAGGGAATAAAAAGAAGAAGCTTTAACCATCACTTTCCAGTGCTCTTTGGCTGCAGAGTGATGTTGTCAGATTGGGGAACTGCTAATGTTGTACAGTTATTTAAAAAGCAGCAAGGGGTAATTACAGGTCAGTCAGTTTGATCTTGGTGGACAAATTATTCAAAGACCTTCCGACGGTTATTATAAATGCTCCTTTAGAAAGGCATCAATTCGTTAAAGAAAGGTGATGTCTGACTATCCTCACTGGATTTTTTTCAGATTAGAGAGACACTTGTTTGATGCAGTCTACATGGGTTTTAGTGAGGTTTTTCTGACAACTGGTCAGAAAAGTAAAAGCCATTGGATCCAAGGGAAAGAAAGTGGTCATTTGGATCCAAAACTGGCTCAGTGGCTAGAATCAAATTGTAATGGTGGATGGATATTTTTTGTAATTGAATGACTATCCAGTGAGGACTCCGTACTCGGCGCCTTGCTGTTTGTGGCAAATATCAATAATTAGTCCTAAATATAGCAGTGATCGGCACAAGGAAGGTCATCTGCTTATTTCTCCACTCTTCACAGTTCTGAATATTCCTCTGTAGTTACAAAAGAACATAAGAAATAGGAGCAGGAGTAGGCCATCTAGCCCCTCGAGCCTGCCCCGCCATTCAATAAGATCATGGCTGATCTGACGTGGATCAGTACCACTTACCCGCCTGATCCCCATAACCCTTAATTCCCTTACCGCTCAGGAATCCATCCATCCGCGCTTTAAACATATTCAGCGAGGAAGCCTCCACCACCTCAGTGGGCAGAGAATTCCAGAGATTCACCACCCTCTGGGAGAAGAAGTTCCTCCTCAACTCTGTCTTAAACCGACCCCCCTTTATTTTGAGGCTGTGTCCTCTAGTTTTAACTTCCTTACTAAGTGGAAAGAATCTCTCCGCCTCCACCCTATCCAGCCCCCGCATTATCTTATAAGTCTCCATAAGATCCCCCCTCATCCTTCTAAACTCCAACGAGTACAAACCCAATCTCCTCAGCCTCTCCTCATAATCCAAACCCCTCATCTCCGGTATCAACCTGGTGAACCATTTCCAAATTCAACGAGCAATAATCCGAGCGAAAGGCGTGAAGAAGTTTCCTGACTTCCTGTAAACTAAACACAAGTCCTCTTCCTGAAGAGTGCTCCACCCGTAAGCAGCCATTGTACCTCGGGTATCCAGCACTTCCAATATTGCGAACAAACATTTACTGGTCCCATCACCATTGGCCAGGCCTCATAAACCCCACATGGGAGACTTAATTGGGGCTGGAGTGAATTGCAGAAGAAAAACCTTCCTGAGGTTGCAAATGATCCTCCTCCACTGACTTAAATATAGGAGCCATGATTAAGAAGTTTGCAAGTTATATGAAAATTGGTTGAGTCGTTAACAGTGAGACAGAAAGCTTTAGAATGAAGGAAGATGTCTGTGGACTGAACAGCTGGGCAGAAAAGTGTCAAATAAAATTAATCCAGAGTAGTGTGAGGTAATGCATTTAGAAAAGGCAAATAAGCCGATGAAATACACAATAAATGGATGGATTGGGGAAAGAGAGACCAAAGAAACAGAGATATGTTGGATTCCAGGACAAGCTGCATGTACAGAATATTGGTCAAGGCATTAAATGTAAGAAGTTACATTAATCTTATCTTCTGTCTGCAAAAAATCCCTGTCTCTTCATTTCCGTGTAGTGTGTGTCAGTTCTATCCCTGATCCTCTGCATCAATGAGATAGAAATTTCTTGCAACTTGCTGAAATGAAACAAATTGGAAATGTGATTGTATCCCTTTTCAGTGAGGCTCACAGCTTTACCCTCTGTGTGAAAGCTGCTGCCCATCCTCAGCATGGAATTCAATTTAAACATTCCCCACTTACTGCAGAGAAGGGAGCGGCCCCATTCCAGGCATCAAATTCAACCAGTTTGACAACCTGCGGCTAATTCAACTGTCAACAAGTTTCATTCGAAATTTTACTTTCACTCTTCTTGTTCCAGAGATGTTCAGTAAATCAGTCAAATGATAAGAAACAAATTCCAACTGGGACTTCGGAACTTTGAGCAAACATTGATTTCCTGATATTTGTGGTTTCACCCCAGAGCCCAGGAGCCAGTTCCTGGTCAATGAGCTGAGAGAAGGGCTGTTTCTATACATGGAGATTCACCATTTAACTTCCAAACTGAATGATCTCTGAGCAACAATGGCTGCAGCTGCTGGGCAATGAGCACTAACACTCCAGTTACATTTATTATTGTAAACCAGCAACTGAGACACCAGATTCTGGCCCAATGGAGTTATTCAAGAAGATGCTCAGAATTTCACTAACTCAGGATGACAAGTGAAGTGAATCTATGGCAGGTCATCGTCAACTGTCCTTATCGAGGATGACATCTACTCAGGGTAAATGGAGTTAAGATGCAGATTAGGCAACATTTAATTAAATAGAGGAAGAGGCTCAAGGGGCAGAATAATTTCATCCTGTTACTGTATTTAAATGTTGGTTGAATAATGAAGTGTGAAACTTCTGGAGGATTTGCACCTCCCTTTTAATCAGTTGATCTTGGATTGTTTATTTCAGATGGTGCAACATTTTTATTCAGAGAATGATCAGATAATCGGTTTCAAAGGGCAAACTTTAGAAACGATAGTTTAGCAAAAACACTTTCAATGTTCCATCCTGTGCCAGTTATAGAATCAGGCCCCTAAACTTACTGATAGTTTTATTCTGGGTTCAACCAAATCTCTGAACAAAAGATTTGCTATCGAGTGATTTTAAATATACAGATTTGGAAATTACTGATTTATAACCTGATCCAACATGCTGAGGATTCTAGATCGGATCCACGAGGTTAAATATCAATTTTGATGTTAAATTGATAAGAGTAAGACAGGTGAGAGCAGTGTGCACTCTAACACTGCTTCCAACTCTCCATCTCTGTTGGGTGAGGTCCACTGGTTCTCCTGCACCCACTTGGCAGGACAAGACAACAATTCAGGTTGTTGTTTTACTGTGTGTAAATTACAGACAGTGTGGGCCTCCAAATGAAAAGAGAGAATCGAGCCAAAGTTTTGAGTCAAGATGACCCTTCATCTGAACTTGTATTTTAGCTCATTCTTTAAGTTTCCTAACCTACTAGCTGTAATTGAATCAGAATTTGACCGTATTTAATTCCTAGAAATCGGGAACACAGAGGGACTAAGTGAGTTGGTAAAGCTACAGCATAAAAAAACTGGAAATCTATGAATAGGCAGTGTGAGGCCATCCACTTCAGTTCTGAGTATTTTCTCTGTGGGAAGTTGGATGAAAAAGTGATTACCATCTCCAGGTAAAAGACATAAAAGCAAAGAGTTCAGGGAAGGAATTTCAGAGCTGCAGGTCAAAGGGAGTGGAGATACACAGGAGGCCAAACGTGGAGGAATGCTGAGATCTCAGAGGGGAAAAACCATAGACCTATGTGAACAGGAGGTTGAAAATTCTCAGTCTGGAAGAAGACACAGTGCTAAAGAGAAATGAGGCCTCAAAGGGATATGAAATGCAGGATGAGATAGATCTCTTCGGATGACAAACGGAATAATTTTGGCTTATACACTGAGTTGAGAGGAATAAGCGGTGATTGCGCTGAAACATACAAGTATCTGAAAGGGCTGGGCAATGTAGACACTAAGTAATTGTTTTCCACTCGTTCGGAAATTGAAAACAGCAGTGCAGGATCTCAGGATAAGCCGTGGATTGTTTAGAATTGGGGTGAGGAGAAATGTTTTCACTCAGAGGGTTGTGAATCTTTGGAATTCTCTACCCCAGAGAAGGTGGATGATCCAGCACTGAAAATATTCAGGACTGAGATTTCTGATCTCTTATCGAGTGAAGGGATATGAGGAGCAGCTGGGAAAGTGGAGTTGGGGCAGAAGAGCAGCCACGATTATATTCAATGCAGAGCAGGGGCAAGGGGCCATGCAGTCTACAACTGACACTATTTCTGATGTGTTTAAATTAAAAGCCAGACATTTGCCAACTGGGGACCAAGGCAGTAATATACAAATTAACACTTTCAGTTCACTGCCTGGCAGACAGTAAAAGAAGATATTAATGTCCATGGAGAAGTAGTCAGGGTCAAAGCGGCAGTCAAGTTCACACATTTAGCCAATTAGGAATGGCTGGAACAGAAAAGAGAAAGATCTTACAATGGAGCGTGGACAGTCTTAACAACCATCACCTTGTCTGAATCCGCAATCACCAGCTTCCCCTTTCCCAAAATACAAATGAAGAACGTATCCACCCGCTGCTCTCCATTTATTCAATTGCAGCTCCCAGCTTCACTTCCAACTGAAATCCTTCATGATCATTTGTGCTGCAATTTGAAAGGGAGCCCAAAAACAGAGAGACTTGGGAAAAAGGGCAGAGATTTTTAAAGACAACACTGTTTAAAAAGCTGGGAAAAATTCCAAGTGCCGAATTCGCGTAAAAACTGGAGTAATTCCCGCTGGGGTTTATTTTGGTGGGATTTTCAAATCTCCCACACTGTGCGCACTGCAGAATGCACTCGCGTGAATCTCCTTCAAAACCCAGGGCAGAGCCTATTCCAGCCGGAGAGGCCGGTGGCAGAGCACTGAGCGGGTCACTGTGCAGACGCTGCTTTGTCAGAGCAGAGACTGGGGCTGGCGCAGTAATCCACACTGCCAGCCTCCCGATTGCTGTCCAGCCCCGCGACCCCACACACATTACTGACCGTGCGACCCCCCACCCCTCCCCCACACGCCCTGATCACTGGTCTCGCAGACATGTCTGGGCCAGCCATGACCTCTCTACCCCCCACCCAACCTCCCCCACCGGCCTGGAGGGGGACTGGGGGGAGATGCTTGCGGCCCCAAAGACTTCAGTCCCAGGCCCGCTATGCAAATGGTCATCAGTATAATTTATACAGCTCCGCACCGATTTCTGGCACAAAGCTGACTGCGCCAAAAATCTGGCCAGTGACACACGGAGGCCGTGGCACCCAGCGGGAAGCCCGCTACACGGTCTTCGCTTGCGTCTCTCGGCTCACTGCACTGCTCGTGGACTGGGGGAATCACCCCCATAAACTACAAAAGGCGAGAGAAGGTTATGTTTATCATTCACCAGTTCAGCCTCAGCTTCAGCACTGCACCCAATTTGAGGTCTCTGGAAAGAATGTAAAGCAGCATTTCTGGCACAGCTCCAAGAATCAGGATCTTTACCAAATGACTGCAAAGGTTCATGAAGGTGGCTCATCACCACCTTCTTATCGACAATTAGGGATCAGCAACAAATGCCGGTGATGTCCCGATTCCATTGACAGAGAAGAAAAACTTCAGTTTTGTAGACCATGGAGAAACTGGCACTATTCTCCGAGAGCAAAGAATAAAGAGCGTCTGAACAGGGGAGTTCAAAATGAGGAGGCTTTGATAATGAGAAGTGTTTCCACTGACAAAAGGGTCAGAAGCAGATAAGGACAGATTTATGGCGTTCTGTAATTGGTAAAGGAACCAGAAGGGAGATGAGCTATCTTTTAAACAGCAAGTTCTGATCTGGAAAGAACTATCTGAAAAAGTGAGGCCGCAAATAACCTCCCCTCCTGTTCTCCCTCCAACTGCTCTAACTGAGGATTTTAGGGTTTTGAATGGAATTATCAGTTGACAGAAATTTTACTCACTGGTGTGAGAGTCGCCGGGTCCGGATGGGATGTACCCCAGGTTACTGTGGGAGGCGAGGGAAGAGATTGCAGAGCCTCTGGCGACGATCTTTGCGTCGTCGATGGAGACGGGAGAGGTGCCGGAGGATTGGAGGATTGCGGATGTGGTTCCTATTTTCAAGAAGGGGAATAGGGATAGCCCAGGAAATTACTGACCGGTGAGTCTAACCTCAGTAGTTGGTAAGCTGAGGGACAAGATTTATGAGCATTTAGAGAGGTTTAGTATGCTCAAGAATACTCAGCATGGCTTTGTCAAAGGCAGATCGTGCCTTATGAGCCTGATGGAGTTCTTCGAAAATGTGACGAAACACATTGACGAAGGGAAAGCAGTAGATGTGGTTTATATGGATTTTAGCAAGGCGTTCGATAAGGTCCCCCATGCAAGGCTTCTAGAAAAGGTGAGAGGGCATGGGATCCAAAGGGCTGCTGCCCTGTGGATCCAGAACTGGCTTGACCAAAGGAGGCAGAGTGTGTGCATGGATGGGTCTTTTTCTAAATGGAGTTCGGTCACCAGTGGTGTGCCCTAGGAACCTTGCTGTTTGTCACTTTCATAAATGACCTGGATGAGGAAGTGGAGGGATGGGTTGGTAAGTTTGCCGAAGGTTGGTGGGGTTGTGGACAGTCTGGAGGGATGTCAGAAGTTACAAAGGGACATAGATAGGATGCAAGACTGGGCGGAGAAGTGGCAGATGGACTTCAACCCAGATAAATGCGTAGTGGTCCATTTTGGCAGGTCAAATGGGATGAAGGAGTACAATATAAAGGGAAATAGTCTTAGTACTGTAGAGGATCAGAAAGACCTTGGGGTCTGGGTCCATAGGACTCTAAAATCGGCCCCGCAGGTGGAGGAGATGGTTAAGAAGGCGTATGGTGTGCTGGCCTTTATCAATCGAGGGATTGAGTTTAGGAGTCCGGGGATAATGATGCAGCTATATAAGACCCTTGTCAGACCCCACTTGGAGTACTGTGCTCAGTTCTGGTCGCCTCATTGCAGGAAGGATGTGGAAAAGATTGAAAGGGTGCAGAGGCGATTTACAAGGATGTTGCCTGGATTGAGTGGCATGCCTTATGAGGATAGGTTGAGGGAGCTCGGTCTTTTCTCCTTGGAGAGACGTAGGATGAGAGGAGACCTAATAGAGATATATAAGACGTTGAGAGGCACAGATCGTGTGGACTCTCAGAGGCTTTTTCCCAGGGTGGAAATGGCTGCTACGAGAGGACACAAGTTTAAGGTGCTGGGGTGTAGGTACAGGGGAAATGTTAGGGGGAAGTTTTTCACACAGAGGGTGGTGGGCGAGTGGAATCGGCTGCCATCAGTGGTGGTGGAGGCAAACTCTATAGGGTCTTTTAAGAGACTCCTGGATGAGTATATGGGACTTAATAGGATGGAGGGTTATAGGTAGGCCTAAAAGGTAGGGATATGTTCGGCACAACTTGTGGGGCTGAAGGGCCTGTTTTGTGTTGTAGTTTTTCTATGTTTCTATGAGAGCTCAGGACAAGGGGACAAATATCTTATTATCAGAGCCAGGATATTCAGGAGATAAATTTAGGAAACACTTGCTCACACAAAGGGTGGGGGAAGTGTGGAACTCTCTCCCACACATAGCTGCAGATATTAGCTGTTGAATATTCTCCCCGTGTCTCCATGGGTTTCCTCCGGGTGCTCTGGTTTCCTCCAACAGTCCAAAGATGTGCGGGTTAGGTGGATTGGCCGTGCTCAGTTGACCCTAGTGTCAGGGGGTTAACAGGGTAAATATGTGGGTGTTATTGGGGTGGGGCCTGGGTGGGATTGTGGTCGGTGCAGACGTGCTGAGCTGAATGTGCTCCTTCTGCACTGTGGGGATTCTGTGAACAATTTTCACTCTGAGATGGGGATATTTCTGCTGCCAGAAGGTGTGGATCTGAAGCCCAGGCGGCTGGATGGAGTTTGTCTCCCTGATCAACGGGCAGCTCAGGCTGCAGGGACTGAATGTCTGCCTCCTCCTCTTGCTGCTGCCGGAGCTCAGAGCTTGTGCAGCTCCTGGAGCTGGGGGAGGCCATTCGGCCGCTTCAATATGGGACAGCCCACCTTTCAGACAGTTTATCCCTTGTCTGATGTCGGTGAGCTTTGTGTTATTTTTATTGAAGGGTCATTAACAATGTGCAGATTCACACAGACTCTCTCCATGTTACTGGGTCACCAATGTTGCTGATCTTTCCCCTGAGCGGGGACACTCACAATAAGGAAACAGCCTCCTCACCCAGGCCCGGCCCGTTGCTAAGGGAACCTGGCTCAGTCACTGCGCAGGCCCGGCCTGTTGCTAAGGGAACGCGGCTCAGTCACTGCGCAGGCCCGGCCCGTTGCTAAGGGAACGCGGCTCAGTCACTGCGCAGGCCCGGCCTGTTGCTAAGGGAACCTGGCTCAGTCACTGCGCAGGCCCGGCCCGTTGCTAAGGGAACGCGGCTCAGTCACTGCGCAGGCCCGGCCTGTTGCTAAGGGAACCTGGCTCAGTCACTGCGCAGGCCCGGCCCGTTGCTAAGGGAATGCGGTTCAATCACTGCGCAGGCGCAGCCCGTTGCTAAGGGAATGCGGTTCAATCACTGCGGAGGCGCAGCCCATTGCTAAGGGAATGCGGCTCAATCACTGCGCAGGTGCAGCCCGTTGCTAAGGGAATGCGGTTCAATCACTGCGCAGGCCCGGCCCGTTGCTAAGGGAATGCGGCTCAATCACTGCGCAGGCCCGGCCCGTTGCTAAGGGAATGCGGCTCAATCACTGCGCAGGCCCGGCCCGTTGCTAAGGGAATGTGGCTCAGACACTGCGCAGGCTCGAGCCCGCTGAGGTCAGCTCGGCAGGTCACGTGAGGAGCTGTCAATCAATTGCCTATTCAGCATCTTTGTTCAATCATTGACTGAATAAATTCTGTTAACCTGTTGCATCAAACTCACTGTCTGGTGTCTTTTCATCTTGTCCCAGGAACTTAGTTCATCTCAGTGAGTCTCACACAAGCAGCTGGAGGCACTTTGTGCTCTCATGGTTATCCTGTCCACCCAAATAGTCTGAAGATTTCAAAGGTTGGTGTGAGATTCTTGAATTTACCAATGTATGGGAATAACAATAAACATATGGAATTTTAACCATATCTCACCATTGACTTCAATCATGCACACGTACAAACGCATGTACGCACACACGGAGATGGCCCGGAACTTGCACATGTTCACGTGTGATTTCAAGAAGAAATTAGATATAACTTTTGGGGCTAAAGGGATCGCGGGATTAGGGAGGGGAAGGGGAGATCAGGATATTGAATTTGATGATTAGCCATGAGGAAGAGTTCATAGAGTGTATCTGCGATACCTTCCTTGAACAGTATGTAATGGAACCTACAAGGGAGCAAGCTATCCTAGATCTGGACCTGTGTAATGTGACGGGAATAATTAGTGATCTTACAGTTAGGGATCCTCTTGGAAGAAGCGATCACAGTACGGTTGAATTTAAAATACAGATAGAGCGTGAGAAGGTAGAATCCAAAAGCAATGTCTTGTGCTTAAACAAAGGAGACTACAAAGGGATGAGGGAGGAGTTGGCTCAGGGAAACTGGGAGCAAAAACTTTATGGTGGGAAAATTGAGGAACAGTGGAGGACTTTCAAAGCGATCTTTCACGGTGCTCAGCAAAAGTATATATCAGTGATAAGGAAGGACTGTAGAAAAAGACATAATCAGCCATGGATATCGAAGGAAATAAAGGAGGGTATCAAATTGAAAGAAAATGCATACAAAGTGGCAAAGATTAGTGGGAACCTGGAGGATTGGGAAATCTTTAAAGGTCAGCAGAAAGCCACAAAAAAAGCTATAAAGAAAAATAAGATGGATTATGAGAGTAAACTCGCTCAGAATAAAAAAAACAGACAGCAAAAGTTTCTGCAAATATATAAAATGAAAAAGAGTGGCTAAAGTAAAGATTAGTCCTTTAGAGGATGAGACGGGGGATGTAATAACTGGATATGAGAAAATGGCTGAGGCATTGAACAGGTATTTTGCGTCAGTCTTCACAGTGGAAGACACAAATAACATGCCAAGAATTGATGAGTGGAAGGCTATGGCAGGTGAGGACCTCGAAACTATCATTATCATGAAAGAGGTAGTGTTGGGCAAGTTAATGAGGCTAAAGGTAGACAAGTCTCCTGGCCCTGATGGATTGCATCCCAGGGAACTAAAAGAGATGGTGGGGGAAATGCACTGGTGATAATTTACCAAAATTCGCTGGACTCTGGCATGGTTCCCGCAGATTGGAAAACAGCAAATGTGAAGCCACTGTTTAAAAAAGGAGGTAGACAAAAGGCAGGTGACTATAGGCCAGTTAGCTTAACTTCTGGAGTAGAGAAAATGCTTGAAGCTATCATCAAGGAAGAAATAGCGAGACATCTGGATATAAATTGTCCCATTGGTAAGATGCAGCATGGGTTCATGAAGGGAAGGTCATGTTTGACTAATTTGGTGGAATTCTTTGAGAACATTACGTGTGCAGTGGACAATGGGGAACCTGTGGATGTGGTGTATCTGGATTTTCAAAAAGCATTTGGCAAGGCGCCGCACCAAAGACTGCTACACAAGATAAAGGTGCACGGTGTTACGGGTAATGTATTGCATGGATAGAGGATTGGTTAACTAACAGAAAGCAAAGAGTGGGGGTAAATGGGTGTTTTTCTGGTTGCCGATCACTGACTAGTAGTAAGCCGCAGGGACCAGTGTTGGGACTGCAATTGTTTACGATTTACATTGATGATTTGGAGCTGGGGACCAAGTGTAGTGTGCCAAAATTCGCAGATGATACTAAGATGGGTGGCAGAGCAAAGTGCGCAGAGGACGCTGAAAGTCTGCAAAGGGATATAGATAATTTGTGAGTGGACGAGAGTCTGGCAGATGGAGTACAATGTTGGGAAATATGAGAGCATCCATTTTGGTTGGAATGACAGCAAAATGGACTATTATTTAAATAGTAAAAAAATGCAGCATGCTGCTGTGCAGAGGGACCTGGGTGTTCTTGTGCAGGAATCTCAAGGAGTTGATTTGCAGGTGCAGCAGGTATTTAAGAAGGTAAATGGAATTTTGTCCTTCATTGCTAGAGGGATGGAGTTTAAAAACAGCGAGATTATGTTGCAGCTGTATCAGGTGCTGGTGAGGCCACACCTGGAGTACTGTGTAGTTTTGGTCTCCTTACTTGAGAAAGGATATACTGGCACTGGAGGGGGTGCAGAGGAGATTCACTCAGTTGATTCCGGAGTTGAGAGGGTTGGCTTATGAGCAGAGACTGAGTAGACTGGGGCTATACTCATTGGAATTCAGAAGAATGAGGGGAGGTCTTATAGAAACATATAAGATTATGAAGGGAATAGATAAGATAGAAGCAGGGAAATTATTTCCACTGGCAGTAAAACTAAAACTAGGGGGCATAGCCTCAAAATAAGGGGGAGCAGATTTAGGACTGAGTTGAGGAGGAACTTCTTCACACAAAGGGTTGTGAATCTGTGGAATTCCCTGCCCAGTGAAGCAGTTGAGGCTACCTCATTGAATGTTTTTAAGGCAAGGATAGATACATTTTTGAACAGTAAAGGAATTAAGGGTTATGGTGAGCGGTCGGGTAAGTGGAGCTGAGTCCACGAAAAGATCAGCCTTGATCTTATTGAATGGCAGAGCAGGCTCAAGGGACCAGATGGACTACTCCAGAAGTTCTTATGACCAAAATGAATGGTGGAGCAGGCTCGAAGGGCCGAATGGCCTCCTCCTGCTTCTCGTTTCTATGTTTCACACATAACCCCCATGCAGGCAAACATTTACACACTCACACACTCAATTTCTCTCACAAACACAGACACACACACTCGCACATAGGCACACACCCCTCCCATGCACATATACACACACATACACATACTTGCAGAATACACACACACACATACACACACCCAAATACGCCTATGCAGACCACCTCACACCCTGATACACACACACACATACTGATACATACACCAATATACGCACGCAGACACACACACACACACAGACACGCACACAAACAAATACAATCTCCCATTTCATTGTTTCATCAAACAAGGACAGGACAGTTCAGAAAATGCAGTTAGATACAGATGAAAACTCCCATCATATCAGCCTCTCTTTCCCACTCTCCATCCAGCTGGAGTGGGCAAGAGAGAAACAGGGATAGAGAGAGAGTAACAGAGAGAGGGGAGGAAAGGAATGGAGTGAGAGTCACAGAGAGGGAGAGGAAGTGATTGAGATAGAGTGTGTTCGGCAGAGTTCCTGCAATGCTGAGTACAATGGCCTTTGAAGGTACCACACAGAACACAACAAATAGGAGCAGAAGTAGGCCATTCTGCCCCTTGAGGCTGCTCCTCCCATTGATAAGATCATGGCTGATCTGACTGTGGCCTGAACTCTACTTTGCTGCCTGTCTCCCCATAATGCTCAACTCACTCTCTGGGGAAAGTGGTTAGCACTGCTGCTTCACAGCGCCAAGGACCTGGATTTGATTCACAGCTTGGGTCACTGTCTGTGTGGAGTTTGCATGTTCTCCTCATGTCTGCATGGGTTTCCTCCGGGTGCTCCGGTTTCCTCCCATATTCTGGTTCGGTGCATTGATCCGAACAGGCGCCAACTAGAGGAATTTCACAGTAACTTCATTGCAGTGTTAATGTAAGACTGACTTGTGACCAATAAATGAATTTTAACTTTGAATTCTAAACACTAACCACCCCCTGAGAGAACAAATTATTCCTCCTCATCTCCATCTTTAATGGGCGCTGTATGAATTTTAAACTGTGCCCTCCCTGATACTAGATTCCCCCATGTTGGCCCTGTTCTGTGATAATACAGATGTTTAAAGATTATTCAGTAGTTCTTCAAGGGTAGCAGACACAGGGAAAAAAGAAGTGACTCTGTACACAACAGATATATTTCAAGGGGATATATATGAGTGGGCAGTAATCTTCTCTCAGAATCAGACAGATTGTGAGTTCAGCTCAGAGCCTCAAATACTAGGCCCTTAGCATCGATCAGAGACTCCGAACACAGCATGATGGGAGAGGGGACAAAGGAAACTGGTGTTGAATTTGTGAGCCTTGCTTTGTGGAAAGCTTTAGTGCTTGGGGAGAATGTCAACTTTTGAATGTACCTACCATATATTAAGCTGATCTTTCACTACACACTATCGGTAACTGCAACACTATATTCTGCACCCTTTCCTCTCATTCTCCCCTATGTACTCTATGAACGGTATGTTTTGTCTGTATAGCGCACAAGAAACAATACTTTTCACTGCATCCCAATACAAATCAATCAAATCAAATCAAATTAACACGGTGAAGTTTGGACCCCGTGGGGTGACAGTTGTCTGAATATAGATTCTATCTTATTGTAACATTCAGGTACCACGTGTACTGAGCTCACCAGCGTTCTGTCTGTATTGTGTGAATCCAGTCTTGAAATATCCACTAATATTGCTAATTCTGCCAAAACAGAAACAAAAAGAGTGTTTGAATTCTCCGTGATTAGTCCCCTTAATGATAAACAACATGGTGGATGAGAGGGATAGAGAGAGAGAGGAAGAGATACAGAGTAACAGAGAGGTAGGGAGAATGAGAGAGAGCAATGCAGAGAGTAACAGTTGTCTGAATACAGATTCTATCTTATTGTAACATTAAGCTACCACATGTACTGAGCTCACCAGCATTTGCAGAAGCCATTATATAAATACTGTTCTGTCTGTATTGTGTGAATCCAATCTTGAAATTTGCACTCATGTTGCTAATTCTGCCAAGACAGAAACAGAAAGAGTGTTTGAATTCTCTGTGATTAGACTCCTTAACGATAAACAACATAGTGGATGAGAGGGATAGAGAGGGAGAGGGATAGAGAGGGAGAGAGAGAGATGGAGCGATGCAGAGTAACAGAGAGATAGGGAGAGGGAGCAATGCAGAGAGTAACAGTTAGACAGTCAGGAATAGAGATTAATTCAGATGGATAGTGAGTGTCAGGGGAGTCCGAGACGCTCCATAAACAAGGTAAAGATTTGAAAATGGAGGAGTGTTTCTTACCCACTTTTAAAAGACAATCCACACTCACACCAGTCACATTTCACACTCTCTGCTCAGTCCTGTGTTGGGGGGTGTTGAGTGTGGGATCAGTGTTTGCTTTTCTCAAACCGCACTGATATTCCCAACAAGGGCAAGAGGTTTCAGTGTTTGAAAATGTAAACATTTAAAAGCAAAACTAGACTGGATTTGGTTAAATCTCGTGGGATCCAGGATGAGGTGGCCAAATGGATACAAAATTGGTTGATGACAGAAGACAGAAGGTGGTTGTGGAGGGTTGTTCTATTTTCAAACTGGAGGCCTGTGACCAGCGGGGTGCCTCAGGGATCGGTGCTGGGTCCCCTGCTATTTGTAATTTATATTAATAATTTAGATGAGAATTTAGGAGGCATGGTTAGTAATTTTGCAGATGACACCAGGATTTGTGGCATAGTTATCTCGGATTGCAACGGGATCTTGATCATTTGATCGAGTGGGCTGATGAATGGTGGATGGAGTTTAATTTAGATAAACGCAAGATGATGCACTTTGGTAGATCGAACCAGCGCAGGACTTAGTTAGTGGTAGGGCATTGGTGAGAGTTATAGAACAGAGATCTAGGGGTACTGATTCATAGCTCCTTGAAAGTGGAGTCACAGGTGGATAGAGTGGTGAAGAAGGCATTCCACATGCTTGGTTTCATTGGTCAGAATACTGAATGGGATTTGGGCCATCATGTTGAAGTTGTACAAGACATTGGTAAGGCCACACTTGGAATACTGTGTACTGTTCTGGTCACCCTATTATACCAAGGATATTATTAAACTAGGAAGTGTGCAGAAAAGAACTACTGGGATACTGCAGGGTCTTGATGGTTTGAGTTATAAGCAGAGGCTGCAAAGACTGGGACATTTTCTCCTGGAGCATAGGAGGCTTCGGGGTGGTCGAACAGTGGCCTCGCTGGATTCACTCTGTCCTTTCAGATTCAGTCTCACAGGCCTGGCTGTGTTCACTGTGTCCTTTGAGATTCAGTCTCACAAGCCTGGCTGGGATCACTCTATCCTTAGAGATTCAGTGTCACAGGCATTGCTGGGTTCTGTCTGTCGCTTGAGATACAGTCCCACAGGCCTGGCTGGATTCACTCTGTCCTTTAGGATTCAGTGTCACAGGCCTGGCTGGATTCACTCTGTCCTTTAGGATTCAGTGTCACAGGCCTGGCTGGATTCACTCTGTCCTTTAGGATTCAGTGTTACAGGCCTGGCTGGATTCAGTGCCAGGTTCACAGGAGTGCCCGTGTCAATTAGTAGTTCCCTCTAGCTCGATTTGAAGTCCCAACTATCTCAATTTGGAGTGCCCCCTATCTCGATTGCGAGTGACCCTCTAACGATTAGGAGTGTCCCATCTTGATTTGGAGTGTCCCGATCTGCAATAAGGGAGCCTTCTATCTCGATTAGGAATGCCCCCCTGTTTAGATTTGGACCAGTGACTATTTCAGTGAGGTGTGCCCCCCGTCATTTCTGAGTGTCCCCGGTCAATTAGGAACGCTGCCTACCTCGATTAGGTCTGTCCCTCCCTCGATTAGGAGTGTCCCGTATCTCGAACAATGGAGCCTTCTATATCAGTTCGGGGTGCCCCCGATTTAGATTTGGAGCAGCGACTAATTCAATTAGCAGTTCCCCCCCCCATCGCCGTTAGCAGTCCCCCCCCTCCCCGTTAGCAGTGCCCCCCCCGTCGCCATTGGCAGTGCCCCCCCCGTCGCCGTTGGCAGTGCCCCCCCCATCGCCGTTGGCAGTTCCCCCCCCCCCCCCCCACCGTCGCCGTTAGCAGTGCCCCCCTGTCTCGATTGGGAGCACGCCGTATCTCGAATAAGAGAGACTTCTATCCCGATTAGGTGTGCTCCCATTTAGATTTAGAGCAGTGACAGTATCAATTCTGAGTGCCCGCATATCAGCTCGCAGTGCTCCTGTCAATGAGGAGTGCCCAGGTGAATCACAAGTGCCCCCAATTTCGGTTTGGAGTGCCCCCATCTTGATTACATGCGCCCTTATCTCGATTAGAAGGCCATGGACCAAATCCTGAGTGGAATGACAGGAGTCCAGACTTACCTGGATGAGATCTTGCTCATGGATTCGACTATTTTCCCAGTACTTGCAGAATACCTTCGAGGTTGCAGGAGCACGGCCTGCAAATCAAGAGAGAAATATGAGTTCTTCAAGGACTCCATTGAATGTCTGGGTCATGAAATGGATGCACAAAGCCTCAGATGGAGGTCATCATGAAGGCCCCAAGACCAGACAATGTGTCCCAATTCAGGTTGTTTTTGGGTCTAATCAGTTACTATGACAACAAGCTCAATCCGGACCTGGCGGCAGCATTGAAACTGATGCTCCAGTTGCTGGTGAAAGGAGAGCCGTGGAAGTGAACAAAAGGAGGCCTCCCTGGCGGTAAAGCAGGCTTTGAAGAGATTGGAAATGCGAGTTCAATTTAACCCAAAGTTACCGCTGCAGCTTACATGCGAAGCCTCGCCCAATGGGATTGAGGTTGTCCTGTCTAACGTTCTGTCAAACGGAGAGGAAGATCCATAGTATTCGCTTCTAGATCATTGACGAAAGCTGAGGAAAAGTTTGCTCGGGTGGAAAAAGAAGGCGGAGGCATCGTCTTTGCATCAAGAAATTAAAATCTCTGCCATGATGATGTTGTGACTGAGCTCGAAGGGCTGAATTACTGACTCCCTTTCATAATTCCTATATTTTATCTTCCATCCTTGGACCATTCACTGGGATACCGTCCATGGCAGCAGTTTGATTGCAGAGGTGGGTGTTGGTGCTGTCAGTGAGAAACACGGCAATGCGGATGCTCTGTCAAGGCTGCCTTTGCCTGGAGATAAAGATGTTCCCGCTGGAATGTGCAGATAATGCACTTCACACAAGAAGATAAAGTTCCGGTAACCGCTAACCAGTTACGGAAAGCCACCCGGAATGATCCGGTTATGAGGCAGGGAGTGGAACTTGTCCAGAGAGGGAGGATGAGTAGAAAGCACCCGGAGTTACGGCGATAAGTGTGTGGAAGCTGGGAGTTGTCGGTGTTGCTGGATGTTTATTCTGGGCTATGAGAGCCTCATTTCCCCATCATTAAGAGGAAAGGTGCTGGAACGGGAGCACCAAGAGCACCCGGGGGTGCTGCCAATGGAAGAGACAACAAGAAGCTGTTTGTGGTGCTGCCCAAATGGAAGAGAAAGTGGGATGGTGCGAATGCTGCGCTTGGGGACGGAAGGTGCCGCCCTTGCTGCCTCTTGCTGGCTGGGATTGTCCCCAATGGCAGCGAATCCACAGCGAGTCGCTGCTTCATCACAATCTGCCCGACTCCACCCACACTGGCTGTCAATCATTCTGCTGGAGCGACTTCCTATTGGCTGTGTTCAGCTGATGGACAGCAGAATGCACCAATGGAGAATGAGGGTGCAGTGATGGATTGTGCAATGAATCAATGAGGCTTTTGACAAGGTACCACATGGTAGGTTGTTGCACAACCTCCATCATGGGACCCAGGATGAGGTAGTTAAATGGATACAAAATTGGCTTAATGACAGAAGCCAGTGAATGGTTGTCCAGGGTTGTTTTTCAAACTGGAGGCCTGTGACCAGCGGTGTCCTCTGGGATCAGTGCTGGGTCCACTGTTATTTGTCATTTATATTAATGATTTGGATGAGAATATAGGAGGCATGGTTAGTAAGTTTGCAGATGACACCAAGATTGGTCGCAAAGTGGACAGTGAGCGGCACGGTAGCACAGTGGTTCGTGGGCGGCACGGTAGCACAGTGGTTAGCACTGCTGCTTCACAGCTCCAGGGACCTGGGTTCGATTCCCGGCTTGGGTCACTGCCTGTGTGGAGTTCGCACATTCTCCTCGTGTCTGCGTGGGTTTCCTCCGGGTGCTCCGGTTTCCTCCCACAGTCCAAAGATGTGCGGGTTAGGTTGATTGGCCATGATAAAATTGCCCTTAGCGTCCTGGGATGCGTAGGTTAGAGGGATTAATGGGTAAATATATGGGGGTAGGGCCTGGGTGGGATTGTGGTCGGTGCAGACTCGATGGGCCGAATGGCCTCTTTCTGTACTGTAGGGTTTCTAAGATTCTAAGGTTATCTCGGATTGCAACGGGATCTTGATCAATTGGGCCAGTGGGCTGACGAATCGCAGATGGAGTTTAATTTGGACAAATGCGAGGTCATGCATTTTGGTAGATTGATCCAGGGCAGGACTTACTCAGTTAATGGTAGGGTGTTGGGGAGAGTTACAGAACAAAGAGATCTCGGGTACGGGTTCATGGCTCCTTGAAAGTGGAGTCACAGGTGGACAGGGTGGTGAAGAAGGCATTCGGCATGCTTGGTTTCATCGGTCAGAACATTGAATACAGGAGTTGGGACGTCTTGTTAAAGTTGTACAAGACATTGGTAAGGCCCCACTTGGAATACTGTGTACAGTTCTGGTCACCCTATTATAGAAAGGATATTATTAAACTAGAAAGGTACAGAAAAGATTTACTGGGATGCTACCGGGACTTGATGGATTGAGTTCTAAGGAGGAGTTGGATAGACTGGGACTTTTTTCTTTGGAGCGTAGGAGGCTGAGGGGTGATCTTATCGAGGTCTATAAAATAATGAGGGCACAGATCAGCTGGATAGTTCATGTCTTTTCCCAAAGGTCGGGGAGTCTAAACCTTAGAGGGCAGAGGTTGAAGGTGAGAGGGGCAATTATTTCACACAGAGGGTGGTGAGTGTCTGGAACGAGCTGCCACAGGGAGTAGTAGAGGTGGGGACAATGTTGTCTTTTAAAAAGCATTTAGTTAGATGGGTCTAGAGGGATATGGGCCAAATGTGGGCAATTGGGACGAGTTTAGGGGTTTAAAAACAGGGGCAGCCTGGACAAGTTGGGCTGAAGGGCCTGTTTCCCTGCTGTATGTAAATCTGAATGATGACGCAATGAGGTGCCGCCCACTCAGTGACGTGTCTGGAAGCGGCCGTTAAACGATTTCCGCGCGCGGCTGGAGGGGGCGTTCTGACGTCACTGCCGACACAGCACGTGACCTGGATCTGGCCAATCGGCGAGCGGGACAATCAGCCGCCCGCCGCCGTCTCGAGTGCGGAGTTCAGGCGCCGCGCCGTTTCTCACTGCGTGTGCGGGGCTTTCCCAGCGGCTTCACACCGAATCTTTCAATAACGGTAAGGAATTAAATAAGAGAAAAAGTCTCCACTTCAGCGGCGCCGACTCTCGCCGACTGGGATTGTCCCCAGTGGCAGCGAGTCGCTGCTTCATCACAAGCTGCCCGAGTGCGCCCCGCACTGGCTGCCAATCATTCTGCTGGAGCGGCTTCCTATTGGCTGTGTTCATTTGACGGACAGCGGAACGCACCAATGGGGAATGAGGGTGCGGTGAGGTCCCGCCCACTCAGTGAGAGCGGCTCGCGGTCACGTGGCGCGGCCGTTGACGGTTTCTGCGCGCGGCTGGAGAGGGGGGTCTGAAGTCACTGCCCGCTCACAGCACGTGACCGGGAGCTGACCAATCCGCGAGCCGGAAACCAGCCCTCGCCGCCCCGAGTGCGCCTGCGCCAACTTCACTGCGGGAGGGTGCGGCCCGCTTCCTATTGCGCGCAGGCGCACTGCGGTTTTTTCGCTGCGTATCCGGGTATTTCCGGGTTTGTGAATCACGGGGAGGAATTAACGGCCCAGAAAAAGTTTCAACTCCAACAACATTCAGCTTGAGGATTAAAATGGCGGTTTCCTGTGTAAATACAGCCCGTCTTTGTATCATATTAACAGAGCGGGGACGGTCAGTTACATTGTGGGCGGCGCGGTGGCTCAGTGGTTGGTGCTGCGGTCTCACAGCGCCAGGGAGCCGGCTTCAATTCCCGGCCTTGGCTCACTGTCTGTGTGGAGTCTGCACATTCTCCCCGTGTCTGCGGCCCTTTCCTCACACTCTCCAAACATCAGCAGCACAGGGGCACTGGCCAGGCTCAGTTGCTGCTCAGTGTCAGGGGGATTAGCAGGGTCAACACGGGGAGGGGGTCTGGGTGGGATTGTGGGCGGTACAGACTGGATGGACCAAATGGCCTCCTCCTGCACTGCAGCAATTGGATGATTCAATGTTTCAGAGAAAGATCTGTTATTACAATCCAGGCCGTGTCTGTGTAAACACTGCTGCAGCATCTAAATTACTGCAATCAAGCGCTTGTCTGAGTAAACACAGCACCAGATCTCTCTCCATTATTTCAGTCTGGGCCCTGTATGAGCATTTGCAGCACATGAAACTAAATTGTTTTGTGCGGCTGTAAATCAACAAATGCAAGGAAACTGACAGAGGTTGATTGAATACGAGGATACGTGCACATTCACAGTGCAACACGTGTATTGCCACAGCAGCCCCAAATCCCAAACTCTATAGAATCATAGTATCATACAATCCCTCCAGTGCAGAAGGAGGCCATTCGGCCCATCGTGTCTGCACCGACCACAATCCCACCCAGGCCCTACCCCCACATATTTACCCGCTAATCCCTCTAACCTACGCATTTTAGGATTCTAAGGGGCAATTTTTAACCTGGCCAATCAACCTAACCCACACATCTTTGGACTGTGGGAGGAAACCGGAGCACCTGGAGGAAACCCACGCAGACACGAGGAGAACGTGCAAACTCCACACAGACAGTGTGTAACCCGGGGAGGATGGAGTCAGTGAGATCAGACGGTGTGTAATCCGGGGGGGATGGAGTCAGTGAGATCAGACAGTGTGTACCCCAGGCAGGATGGACCGATTAGCGAGAGGCAACATGGTTTTGTGAAGGGGAGGTCATGTCTCACTAACTTCATCGAGTTTTTTGAGGAAGTGACGAAGATGATTGAGGGTAGGGCAGTGGATGTTGTTTATATAGACTTCAGTAAGGCGTTTGACAAGGTCCATCATGGCAGACTGGTGGAGGTGAAGTCGCATGGGATCAGGGGTGAGCTGGCAAGGTGGATACAGAACTGGCTCAGTCAAAGAAGACAGAGGGTAGCAGTGGAAGGGTGTGTTTCTGAATGGAGGCCTGTGACAAATGACGTTCCTCATGGATCAGTGCTTGAACCTTTGCTGTTCGTAACATAGATATATAAATGATTTGGAGGAAAATGTAACTAGATTGATTAGTAAGTTCGTGGACGACAGAAAAGTTGGTGGATTTGCGGATAGCGATGATGACCATCAGAGGATACAGCAGGATATAGATCAGTTGGAGACTTGGGCGGAGAGATGGCAGATAGAGTTTAATCCAGACATATGTGAGGTAATGCATTTTGAAAGGTCTAATACAGATAGAAAATATACAGTAAATGACAGAACCCTTAAGATTATTGATTGGCAGAGGGATCTGGGTGGACAGGTACACAGTTCACTGAAAGTGGCAACGCAGGTGGAGAAGGTAGTCAAGAAGGCATACGGCACGCTTGCCTTCATCGGTTGGGGCATTGAGTTTAAAAATTGGCAAGACATGTTGCAGCTTTATAGAACCTTAGTTAGGCTGCGCTGGGAACATAGTGTTCAATACTGGTCGTCACACTACCAGAAGGATCTGGAGGCTTTGGAGAGGGTACAGAAAGGATGTTCCTGGTATGGGGGGCATTAGCTATGAAGAGAGTTTGGAGAAATTTGGTTTGTTCTCACTGGAACGGCGGAGGTTGAGGGGCGACCTGACAGAAGTCTACAAGATTATGAGGGGCATGGACAGAGTGGATAGTCAGAAGCTGCTTCCCAGGGTGGAAGAGTCAATTATTAGGGAGCACAGGTTTAAGGTGCGAAGGGCAAGACTTAAAGGAGATGCACGAGGCAAGTATTTTTACACGGAGGGTGGTGGGTGTCTGGAACTCACTGCCGGGGGAGGTAGTCGAAGCAGATACGATAGTGAGATTTAAGGGGCATTTGGACAAATACGTAAATAGGATGGGAATAGAGGGATAGGGTCCCTGGAAGGGTTGGGGATTTTAGTTCAGTCAGGCAGCATGGTCAGGCTAAGAGGACCTAAGGGCCTGTTCCTGTGCTGTAATTTTCTTTGATGCAGTCAGACAGATCAGACAGTGTGTAACCCGGGGAGGATGGAGTCAGTGAGATCAGACAGTGTGTAACCCGGGGAGGATGGAGTCAGTGAGATCAGACAGTGTGTAACCCGGGGAGGATGGAGTCAGTGAGATCAGACAGTGTGTAACCCGGGGAGGATGGAGTCAGTGAGATCAGATCGTGTGTAACACGAGGGGGATGGAGTCAGTGAGATCAGACAGTGTGTAACCCGGGGAGGATGGAGTCACTGAGATCAGACAGTGTGTAACCCGGGGAGGATGGAGTCAGTGAGATCAGACAGTGTGTAACCCGGGGAGGATGGAGTCAGTGAGATCAGACAGTGTGTAACCCGGGGAGGATGGAGTCAGTGAGATCAGACAGTGTGTAACCCGGGGAGGATGGAGTCAGTGAGATCAGACAGTGTGTAACCCGGGGAGGATGGAGTCAGTGAGATCAGACAGTGTGTAACCCGGGGAGGATGGAGTCAGTGAGATCAGGCAGTGTGTAACCCGGGGAGGATGGAGTCAGTGAGATCAGGCAGTGTGTAACCCGGGGAGGATGGAGTCAGTGAGATCAGACAGTGTGTAACCCGGGGAGGATGGAGTCAGTGAGATCAGACAGTGTGTAACCCGGGGAGGATGGAGTCAGTGAGATCAGATCGTGTGTAACCCGGGGAGGATGGAGTCAGTGAGATCAGTCAGTGTGTAACCCGGGGAGGATGGAGTCAGTGAGATCAGACAGTGTGTAACCCGGGGAGGATGGAGTCAGTGAGATCAGATCGTGTGTAACCCGGGGAGGATGGAGTCAGTGAGATCAGTCAGTGTGTAACCCGGGGAGGATGGAGTCAGTGAGATCAGACAGTGTGTAACCCGGGGAGGATGGAGTCAGTGAGATCAGACAGTGTGTAACCCGGGGAGGATGGAGTCAGTGAGATCAGACAGTGTGTAACCCGGGGAGGATGGAGTCAGTGAGATCAGATAGTTTATGAACTTTGTTCATATTTCGAATGATAATATCGTAATTGAAACATTTCCAACACTCCTGCTTCCCCTTCAGCATCTTTTGATGTCGGGTATGTGGCTAAATTGTCATTTTGATTCACACTGGCTCTATTTGACTCTCTTTCTCTTTTGGCATAATCAGATCTCCGGGGGTCGCTGGATTAATTGTGAAAATCCACAGTTGCAATTCAGCAGGGATTGTGGCCTGAAGAACTATAAGAGGTGAACCAGCACAGTATTGTGAGAGCGCCAGCCAGAGAGAACCCTTCACATTCAAACAGCTTCCATATATTTTCTGGAGAGGAAGGTAAGAGGAAGTTCCATTTACTCTGGTCCTGTAGCAAGTACAAAAAGATGATAAGGTGAGGTTGGAAATGCTGAGTGAGATATGGAGTGTGTGAGCACCAAGCACCATTATCCAGTGTAAGGCTGTGTGATGTACCATGAAGTTGGAGCAGTTTGTGTCTCGTGAAACACCGTGCCTGAATTTCACAAGCCCCCGACAGTGTCACGCTTTGGTGTTTAAAACACGCAATATTGGAATTGCAGTTTCATTGTTAAACAGAACTGGTTGACTGTTCTGGGTTAATCTTCCTCTGAACTGAACTGAGGGTGTGTTGTGGGAAATTCACCACTTCGGAGTCAGACTTGGAGGTTCAACAAACAGTTTTATACCGACAAAGCTTTGGGAGAAGCGCTGGCACTCCGCAGTACAGGCACTCACCTTCTCAACTACACAATGGTAGTTGAGCATCTTTTATACATTGTTTGATAATAGACAGTGTGGACATTAGCTGATAGCACATCGTTACAAGTTGAGTAGACGGGTATGGACATCGACAGTTAACACATGGTTATACATAGAGTAGATACATATCTGCAGTTATGTCTTCCATCAATGGCTGATCTTGTTATATACATTTATACATTTATGTCCCTCATCAGTGGCTGATCTCGTCATCAAACTCATTGTTCTGGGTCTGCTTTTATCTCAAGTTTAAGGTGCCTCAAGGTCTGACCTGTTTCCTGCAGTAATTTAAACACTAAAGGTTTTAACTCTTTATGTAATGTCTGTGCCCAAAGTCAGTGCCTCTTAATGTCTTTTTCCAGAGTCCATTTTGTGTGCCGGGTAACCATTTTGTCTCCTTTACTTTGATTTCTCTCCAACAGGGTGTGTGATGGTGGTTTTGTTATTTCCGTTTTCAGTTATTTTTGCTGAGCGATTTCCTGTGTTGCCAGGGTAACGATCTGACTGATCTCAGTACCAGAGACAGAGGTGTGGACACCAACCGGTGGAGAGAAAGCAGCTGGGTGGGGGGCCAGGCGAGGGGATCAGTCCGTGTGAGGCAGATTCTGGAGATAGACAGAGGCGATGAGATATGTTAATCAGAAAGGAGAGAGAGTTGTGGCGCACCACCATTGATCTTCTGGATATCTTTTGCATTGCAGCCATTTCGAGGCACTGATAAATTTCTGGGGTCCTCTTGAAAGTCAGTGTGGCTTCACCCAATAACTGATGCTGGCTCGGTGTGGGCGAGGCCGGGTCATTGGGGTTGATGAGGAATAAATCCGGATCTGTTCAGATGACCAGATGTGTATTACAGAGCCTCGCTAGAATGATATTGTAAATTTAATGTTAAATTGAAGAGACCCATGAGGGGGAATGAATGTGTGCTTTGGGATATTGTTTTCACAAAGTCAGACACACTGGAAATCTGAGTTGTTGCATGAGATTAAGAGTGAAACGGGTAACTGCATTTTACATTGCTGGTTTTAAACCTTGGTTGTAAATTATTGCTGTTGATTAACTTCCAATTCTAATTTGAAGAAATTAAATGTCTGAATCACTTTTCCATTTCCATATTGGAGAAAGGAGGGGACATCAGCTGAGTTTGATTAGGGATGATGTGGAGATGCCGGCGTTGGACTGGGGTAAACACAGTAAGAAGTTTAACAACACCAGCTTAAAGTCCAACAGGTTTACTTGGTAGCAAAAGCCACACAAGCTTTAACCTGGTGTTGGACTTTAACCTGGTGTTGTTAAACTTCTTACTTTGATTAGGGATACAGGTATAGGGACACAGACACTGACACACCCACACGAGTGGAGAATATGGAGCCACGTGCATTTGTATAGCACCTTTAACGTGGCAAAACATCCCAAAACACTCAACAAGAGAAAAATTCAGTGGGAAAACAAATAGATAAAACATTCGAAGGGGTAGCTGGGCAGGTGACTAATTTTTGTCAGATTGTTAATCTTTTTAAGGTGAATCTGAGAAGGGGGAAAAGTAAAGCAGCCGAGAGGCTTCGGGAGGGAATTCCGGAGCTCAGGACTTGGCCTGGATTGTGGACAAATTATCCTCAAGATACACAACTTGTCAGATTGGGCAAGGTAGAGATGTTGTTGGCTTCTGGGGCTGCTGTAGGCTGCATGAATAGGAAGTGAGGGGCCATGGAGAGATTGAACAGCTAGTTTGAGCATTTTAAAATTGAGCTGTTGTCAGGCTGTGAGACAGTGAGAGTTGGTGAACTCAGGTGAATGAACTGAGACGTGGTGTGAGTTAGTCAGGATTCAGGAAGCAGAGTTTCAGAGCAGTGAGAATGTAGAGCTGGATATCAGCAGCTTGCATGTTGAACCTGCTGCCAGGTTACCGAGGGGCAGCATGTTGATGAGGAATAGAAGAGGGCCAATGATGGAGATAATGATGTGGGAGTGGCAAGAGAAAGCAATGTCACTGATTCTCTGGATGGAAAGTAATAGATAAGAATTGAACCAGGGGCCTTTGATGCATTTCCACTCAGCTGGACGACAAGAGGGAGGAGTTGGAGAAGGATAACATGGTCAAGGATGCTAAAGGCTGCAGACGGGTGAATGAAGATACTTCACTGACTTTTGTCAGAGTCGGGTAGGATAGTATTTGTGATTTTAACAGCAGCGGCAGGGTGCAAACTTAACTGTATGGAGCTCCTGCAAAAATGGTGCTGGATTTGGGAGGTAACAACATGTTCAATAACTTTGGAGAGAAAAGTGGAAACTGGAAATGGGGCAGAGGATTGAAAGGGAAAAGGATTTTTCAACGGACGTGATGATGGCAACTGGTACTTTGTGAAACAACTGTTACTAATATCACGGTAGCATATATGAGACTGTAATATTCTGAAATATATCTTGCGTAAGGAAGTTAAAACTAGAGGACACAGAATCAAAATAAAGGGGGGTCGGTTTAAGACAGAGTTGAGGAGGAACTTCTTCTCCCAGAGGGTGGTGAATCTCTGGAATTCTCTGCCCACTGAGGTGGTGGAGGCTACCTCGCTGAATATGTTTAAAGCGCAGATGGATGGATTCCTGAGCGGTAAGGGAATTAAGGGTTATGGGGATCAGGCGGGTAAGTGGTACTGATCCACGTCAGATCAGCCATGATCTTATTGAATGGCGGGGCGGGCTCGAGGGGCTAGATGGCCTACTCCTGCTCCTATTTCTTATGTTCTTATGTATTAGTAAAGATCTCAACGCCCTGCTTCTGATTTCAATATTTACACCTGTTCCTGACATTGATGTTATCCTCATTACAGAGTCTCAGAATCAGGCAAGGCCTGTCAATATCATGGCTGAAGGTTCAAACAGGGGAGAATATCCAACAGCTTCATCAAAAATGAGAATGGACACAGGTAGGATCACAAAAATACAAATATAATTTCTATCCTGTCTGCAGCTCAAACAGGGACTGAGTGGAAAGTGGGAGAGAGTGACCATCTAGAGCAGGTTTATCCAAGGTTCGGCCCGAGGGGGCTGCGTGTGACTCGCAAAGCTCCTCTACGTGGTCCTGGAGAAAGTTTCCAAATTGTTGTTAAGAAGCTGAGTTTCAATTTGGGATTCTGCTTGGAGCTGATTCTCCAATCAGAGGTAATTTCTCTCTCCCATTGCTGCTGATTTGTCCACTATTGACTGTGATTGGGAGAAACAAACCACGATTGGTGGTGCAGTGAACAGCGTGCTGAAGGCTCGTGTGAGAAAGAAGCAAAGGCATCTCTGGGTGGGGCAAACTGCAGTGGGACTGGATCTCCCCAACATTCGCTGCGAATAGACTGACCAGTGAGTGGGAGTGAGGCATTGATTGGTGGGGTGGGGAAGGTGGGAGTGAGGCACTGAGTGGAGGGGTGTGGGGGAGTGAGAGACTGAGGGGGGTGTGTCGGGGTGTGTAGGGGGTGGTGAGTGCACTCTGTGCACTGTTTCAGAGCACATTTCCACTCCGTCTGACAAAGGAGCAGCGCTCCGAAAGCTTATGGTATTTGCTACCAAACATACTTGTTGGACTTTAACCTGGTGTTGTGAGACTTCTTCCTTTGGGCAAGCCAGTTTTGGATCCACAGGGCAGCAGCCCCTTGGATCCCATACCCTCTCACTTTTTCTAGAAGGCTTGCATGGGGGACCTTATCGAACGCCTTGCTAAAATCCATATAAACCACATCTACCACTTTCCCTTCGTCAATGTGTTTAGTCACATTTTTGAAGAACTCCACCAGGCTCGGAAGGAATGATCTGCCTTTGACAAAGCCATGCTGAGTATTCTTGAGCATACTAAACCTCTCTAAATGCTCATAAGTCTTGTCCCTCAGGATCTTCTCCATCAGCTTACCAACCACTGAGGTTAGACTCACCGGTCGGTAATTTCCTGGGCTATCCCTCGTCCCCTTCTTGAAAATAGGAACCACATCCGCAATACTCAAATCCTCCGGCACCTCTCCCGTCTCCATCGACAATGCAAAGATCATTGCCAGAGGCTCTGCAATCTCTTCCCTCGCCTCCCACAGTAACCTGGGGTACATCCCATCCGGATCCGGCAACTTATCTATCTTGATGCCATTCAAAGATTCCAGCACAACCTCTTTGTTAAAGTCCGCATGCTCAATCATTTCAGTCCACCGCAAGCCCGCAGTACATCCACCCAGGTCCTTCTCCTCCGTGAAAACCGAGGCAAAATACTCATTCAGCACCTCTGCCATTTCTACTGGTTCCGTACAGACTTTCCCGCCTTCACCTTTTATCGGCCCTATTCCCTCACGTCTCATCCTTTTACTCTTCACATATTTATAGAACGCCTTAGGGTTTTCCTTAATCCTACCTGCCAAGGCCTTCTCGTGACCCCTTCTGGCTCTCCTAATTTCCTTCTTTAGTCCCTTCCTACAAGCCGTATACTCATCTAGATCTGGAGATTGTTTTTGACCAGGGTAATCAAACATCCAGATTTTCTGCACTGTCCTATTTTTGAGCCCTGTATCTCTGGGTTGTCTCCTGCCAGGATGCTCTTTGTCCTGTAATTTTGTGTTTCCAATTCTGCACATGCGCTGTGTGTATTCGCCCAGGCACAGCCTTTCTGGCTCTGACCCATCAAGAAGCAACCTGCCCCAGCAATTACAGGTTTGGTAGCCGCTCCCCTGCCCATTCCAATGCCAGAGGTATTTCCTTACCTCAGGGTTGGTCACCGTGACTTTGACTTGAAACTGAACTGGATTAGCCACATAAAGACAGGAGCAGTCAGATGTGGAGCATTCTTTGGAGAGTAAGTCATCTCCTGTCTCACCAAAGTCTACAATGTACAAGGCACAACTGGAAAATTTGCAATTTGTTTACTGTGGCTCCATGAACACTCGAAGCTCTACATCACCCAGGACAAAGTAGCTCAATTGATTGACACCACCCATCCATCACCTCATTCTCTTTGCCACCGATGCAAGTGATAGCAATATGCATCATTTACAGGGTGCATTTCATCACCTCACCAAGGCTCCTTCAACAACACTTTCCAAACCCGAGACCTCTGCCACCCTAGAAGGACAAGGGCAGCAGATACATGGGGATACCATCATCTGGAAGTTGCCCTTTAATCCACACACCATTCTTACTTGGAACAATATTGCTGCTGCTTCACTTTTCCTGTATAGAAGTCTTGATATTCCCTTCCCAGCAGTACTGTGTATATAGACAGCATGTAAATTGCAGCAGTTCAAGACGGTGTCTCACCAGCTTTCCAAAAACAATTAAGGATAGACAACAAATTCCGGCCTTGCCTGGAACCCTCACACCCAGTGAGCAATTTAAAAAATGTTGATTTTATATTTGAAATTGATGGACTCTTGTTAACCAAGGGCTTAGATAGGATGGACGTAGGGAAGTTGTTTCCATTAACAGGGGAGACTAGGACGCGGGGGCACAGCCTTAGAATAAAAGGGAGTCACTTTAGAACAGAGATGAGGAGAAATTTCTTCAGCCAGAGAGTGGTGGGTCTGTGGAATTCATTGCCACAGAGGGCTGTGGAGGCCGAGACGTTGAGCGTCTTCAAGACAGAAATTGATAAATTCTTGATTTCTCGAGGAATTAAGGGCTATGGGGAGAGAGCGGGTAAATGGAGTTGAAATCAACCATGATTGAATGGTGGAGTGGACTCGATGGGCCGAATGGCCTTACTTCCGCTCCTATGTCTTATGGTCTTATGGTATGGATTTGGGGCAAAGATGATTGTTGTCAGGTCAAATATGCTTTCACTGAATGTTTCTGTGTTCCCAGAAGGTGTTTGATAATGTGGCTCACAGGAGGCTTTAGTTGCTCTCTGTAAAGGGAAGTGTAACAACATGAATAGGAATTCATTGACAGAAATGTGTTTATTTTTCTCCATTTGTGTTTACAGATCCAAACTCCACAATTCCTCAGTTCCTGACAAAGTGTGATGATTACCAACTGTTCAAATTGACAAAACTCTACCGGGACAGACTAGAACAGGCAATGGAAGGAGGAGTGGATGGAGTCAGCTTATCGTTAACATATGAGAGGATTTTCACTGGACAAGAGCATGGGGTAAGAGGGAGGGACCCAGGATAGAACAAAGAACAGTACAGCACAGGAATAGACCCTTCGGCCCTCCAAGCCTGCGCAGACCATGATGCCTGCCTAAACTAAAACCATATGCACTTAGAGTCCGTATCCTTCCATTCCCATCCTATTCATGTTTTCATCCAGATGCCCTTTAAATGCTGCTTTCGTACCTGCTTCCATCACCGCCCCACCCCCTGGGCAGCACATACCAGACATTCACCACCCTCTGCGTTTAAAAAAAAAACTTCCCTCGCACATCTCCTCTGAACATTTCCCCACACACCTTAAAACTATGTCCCCTAGTACTTGACTTTTCGACCTGAGGAAAGAGCATCTGACTATGCACTCTGTCCATGCCACTCATAATCTTGTAAACTTCGATCAGGTCGCTTCTCAACCTCTGTCGTTCCAATGAGTGCAAACCGGGTTCAGAGCTAATACCCTCCAGGCCAGGCAACATCCTGGTAAACCTCTTCTCTACCCTCTCCAAAACATCCACATCCTTCTGGTACTGTGGTGATCAGAATTGTACACAATATTCTAAATGAGGCCTAACTGAGGTTCTGTACAGCTGCAGCATGACCTGTCAATTTCTAAACTCAGTGCCCTGACTGATGAAGACAAGCATGCCGTATGCCTTCTTGACTACGTTGCCACTTTAAGTGATCGGTGGACATGTTCGCCCAGACCTCTCTCCCTCTCAATACTCCTAAGGATTCTACCATTTACTAAATAATTCCGACATGCTGTATCTTCCAAAATGCATTACCTCACATTTGTCCGGAATAAACTCCATCTGCCATTTCTCCACCCAAGTCTCCAACCGGTCTATATTCATAGAATGATTTATAGAATCCCTGCAATACAGAAGGAGGCCATTCGGCCTATCGAGTCTGTACCGACCACAATCCCACCCAGGCCTTATTCCCGTAACCCTATATGTTTACTTTGCTATTCCCCCTGACACTCGGGTCAATTTTAGCATGGCCAATCAACCTAACCCGCACATCGTTGGACTGTGGGAAGAAACCGGAGCACCCGGAGGAAACCCACGCAGACACAGGGAGGAAGTGAAAACTCCACACAGACAGTGACCCAGGCCAGAATCGAACCTGGCTCCCTGGCGCTGTGAGGCAGCAGCAATATTCTATTTTAAATGAGTTAATGAATTTGAAACTTTCCTTTGTAAACTCCAGTCTGAAATTCTCCATTGCTCTGACTCTGCACAGCCACTTCTTCAACATGTTTATCTCTCAACTATCTAACTCATCAATCCTCCTTACTGAGCTTTTATGCCAGAAATAATTTGACAAATAACATTCTGTATCTGACACTTGAGTTAATGAGTAGAAATGATTAAATGATTAGATTTTTCA
Source organism: Mustelus asterias (assembly GCF_964213995.1). NCBI lineage: Eukaryota > Metazoa > Chordata > Chondrichthyes > Carcharhiniformes > Triakidae > Mustelus > Mustelus asterias. The sequence goes on from NW_027590146.1 coordinate 300,041, forward strand.
CCATTATTATTGCTTCATTCTCCTGACATAAATCAAGAGTCGATGTTTGGGTTAGTCAAAAGTTAATTCATCAGCTAATTTTCATTTTAGGATTTCCATTCTTCTATTTAAATAACGTAATAATCAGAAGCATCCTATCCTCGCTACCTGAGTTCTGACTTGCCACTGTTTTATTTACATACAGAGAGCAGGAGTGGGCTGTTCCACTCCTCTGTTTAACATCATTGTGGCCGATTTCATAGTGAGTTCAAATCTGCATCTTGCCGATCCCTTATAAACTATCACCCCCTTGTTTACCAAGTGTCCATCTACCTCCGTCTTAGAATTAGTCCATGGCCTTTTCAGGAAGAGAGTTCCAAAGACTTATGACCTCCTCAGAGAAACAAACTACCTCATCACCTCAGGATTTCGGAGTAAATCACAAAGTGATGCAGCAGGAATTGAGAGAAAGAAATGGATCATATTGTCAATCAGTAACCAACCAGATGTCATGTTGGACTCTGAAGGACAGACAACTAATTACATTAAAATACTGCAGATTCTCAGTGATCCCTCACTCTCCTGGAAATATATTTTTGATTCGAGTTTAGTTGATTCTCATTTCTTAATCGTTAATGACTGGAATGAGATGTGAAGTGAATTTTCAGTCCGTGTTTATTATGGATCAGGACCCGGCCCAGTGACTGATTTCTGAGCTGAAAACAACTGGGAAATCCCATCACCGAGCAGATCCTTTCCATCTCATTCTCAGTGTTTATCTTTCACTCTGCGTCTCATTATTCTTCATTACTATTCTTCATAGAAAGTCACTGAGCTCGTGGATAAGGGAAACCGGGCGGACAGTTCCAAACTTCTCCTCAATCTGGTGATGGAAAAAGGATCTCGGGCTCGAAGGGTGATGTGGGAATCCTTTGTGAGAATGCGTCACGGAGTCCCAAAACTGGATAAAATACTGAAAGAAATACAGGAGCTTGGTACGGTAAAATCACACAGCGATTTTAATTTCCCATTTAAACACTGCCGGTGTTACTGATTTGATTTCATGAATTTATTTAAACAGGTTCTGATGCATTCGATGACATGAACATTACACAAGGTTTATCTGAATTGCCCAGTCACCTGAAAGGTAAGGGATGAAATTGAGAATGTAAACCGTTTCACTTCTGAGAATCAGAATGATTAATTACAGCCTTTGTTTAAGAGGTTGTCAAAAACCTGAGAATCAGAAAGTCAAAGGCTGGGGTAACAGGGTTGAACATGATTGGGGTTTGTCATTGATCCTCAACTATGCAGAGATTCAAATTGCAATTCATAGAATTTTTCTTGCATTCTGTTAATACGTTGCCATGGCATCTTTTCACTTAATCAGCTGCTGATTTCTATTATTTCTGATGTCTTATACACTTTACAGAATCTTGCTACACTATGAATCTTATACAAACCTTATGTGTGTGCATGAATGGTCTGGATGGCAATAAAGAGTAGAGCCTTGAGCCAGAAGTTAAGGCTTGTCTACACTGGGGCGGCACGGTGGCAAAGTGGTTAGCACTGCTGCCTCAGAGTGCCAGTGACCTGGGTTCAATCCCGGCCTCGGGTGAATGTCTGTGTGGAGTTTACACGTTCTCCCCGTGTCTATGTGGAACACCTCTGGGTGCTCCGGTTTTCTCTCTCAGTCCGAAGATGCACAGGTTAGCTGGATTGGCCATAGTAAATGTGTGGGGTTACGGGGATAGGGAGGGATACGGAGGCCTTGGTAAGATGCTGAATTGAAGAGTTGGTGCAGACTTGAATGGGCTCCGTCTGCACTGATGGGATTCTATGGATCTATGGAAATCATTCTAAACAAACACAAACTAAAATACTGAGCAGGAAAATCCCAGAAGGTCCATCAAACAAAGATAACAAGGGTTCAAGCATCATGGCGAAAGACATCTTCCACTGGTGCCTCCCAGTCCAAATCCTGCCACTAACAATGACCACACAATCTTCTTGTAGCAGAAATGCCCAGAGTTGATATGGAAAAATGCTGTGTTTAATATTCCCCTCTAATCCCTCAGCTGATTGTTTCCAATCGTGCAGATCACGTTGAACCATTGTTCCTCATATGCACTTCTCTTCCACATGATGCAGTCTCTGTGCCAGACAGGATTCGTCTGGCTCCCTCTTTCGAGTCAGCACAGCTACTCGAAACATCTTACAGAGGCTCATAGTTCTCTGGAGATAACGAAACGCTGAACATCCACTCTATTCCTGCATTTACATAGTTCAAACATGTGTTATCAGGTCTCACACAATTTGATGACTGGAATCATCGATCAGAAGTGATTCTATACTCATTCCGATATTGATTAGACCTCTTTCAATTAGAGTTTGTATCTGTACTTCAAAGTAAATAAACCATGTAGCTGAGCTTCGCAAAGTTGTTCACCATTTTTGTAGCTTTCGTCTGTGACTTTTCCACTCTATGTTGAGTGTGAGGTGATTCACTTTGGAAGGAGTAACAGGATTACAGAGTACTGGGCTAATGGTAAGATACTTGGTAGTGTGGATGAGCAGAGAGATGTGCACACTCTCCAGGTGTGATGTGAGCAGGAAAGTGTGCAGGCAAAATCATGTCATAGAAACATAGAAAGTAGGAGCAGGGGTAGACCATTCGGCCCTGCGAACCTGCTTTACCGTTCATTATGATCATGGTTGAACATTCAACTCATTAGCCTGATCCCATCTTCCCTGCAAATTGTTTGATCCCTTTCGCTCCTGGAGGTATAGATAAGTCTTTCTTGAAAACATACAATGTTTCAGCTTCAAGGTTTTTTGTAGGAGTCAATTTCATAGACTCATGACTCTGCATTTCAGTCCGAAATAGTCTACCCTGTATCCTCAGACTGTGATCCTCATTCTGGAAATCCCCGCCATCGGGTACATACTACCTACTTCTATCCTGTCTAGTCCTATTAGAATTTAGGTTGCTATGAAATCCCTCCGTTATTCTTCCGAACTCCAGTGAATATAATCCTAACTGACTCAATCTTTCCTCATACGTCCTCATACCAGGAATCAACCTGGTATACCTTCTCTGCACCCCGGCGGGGGCGGTGCCAGGTCGGTGGGGGCAGGGCCGGGTCAGCGGGGGTGGGGAACTCCCAGGAATCAGCCTGGTATCCCTTCTCTGCACCCCCTTTATAGCAAGAACAACCTTCCTCAGATAAGGAGTCCAAAACTGCATGTAATATCCAGGTGTAATCTCACCGAGTCCCTGTAGTTGCAACAAGACATCACTGCTCCTGTGCTCGAATCCTCTTGGTATGAAGCCCAACACACCACTTGCCTTTTTACTGCCTTCTGCACCAGCATGTTTACCTTCAGTGACTGGTGTGCGATGACGCCCAGGTCTCGCTGCACATCTCCCTTAATCTATAGCCATTCAGATAGTAATCTTCCTTCCAGTTTTTGCTACCAAAGTGGCTAAGTTCACATTTGTCCACATGATACCACATCTACCTTGCAATTCCCCACTTAATCAGCTTCTCCATCTGACATGGAAGCATCTCTGCATCCTTCACACAGCTCACCCACCTGCCCAGTTTTGTGTAGTCTGCACATTTGGAGATATTAGATTTAGTTCCCTCATCTAAATCATTAATATATATCATGAATAAGTGATGTTGTAGTAATTGGTATCAGCCTTTTAATTGATCACAACTTTATCTTTCAAGTAACTAGACCAAGTCACAGAGTTCTCTTAAACAGCTGTTTTAATCATCTATGTAGCGAAGACTCTGGAAAGTCACGGGTCACAGTCTGTAACTCGCCAGAATACAGAATTCCTAAATACAGAAGCAATTATAGCCTCAAATTCAATTCTAGGTAATTAGCATATACCAATCATATTTTAGGAGTTACCTCAATCCACTCAGTTATTGATTAAGCTCACATCATTCAGAGATTAAAACCAATCACAGTCCCCTTAAACTACTGGTTTTGGTGCTTATCTGTGAAAACGTTTAGAAGAACTTTTTTTTCATAGCAGCTTGTGTGACATTAATCCTTTCAGTGGTGTCCCAGCACCGATCCGTGCGGTATCCCACTAGTCAGTCTGCTATTTGGAAAAAGACCCAGTTATTGCTACTCTGTTTCCTCCCTGCCAGCTTATTTCCTGTCCATCTCAATACACTGCTCCCAAATCAATGCGTTGAATTTTACAGGCTCATCTCTTACCTGGGACCGTGTCAAAAGCCTTCTGAAAGTCCAAATAAATCACAACCATTTACTCACCTTCGTCACCTCTGCTAGTTGCTTCCTGGAAAAAATTCAAGTAGATTTGCCCGAGCAAGACTTCCACTTCATATATCCATGCTGACTGTCCAATCCTGCCACTGTTTTCAAGTGCTATTAATGAACTATAGCACTTTCCCCACTACCAATAGAATGTTCCAGAAAACTATTCCGTATACACTCCAGGAACTCCTACTCGACGTTATTGTGTCTGATTTCACTTGGCCAGTCTATATGCAGATTAAAATCACACACAATTACTGATGTTCCTTTATCACATGCATCACTAATTTCCTTTTAAATGCCATCCCCAGCCTCACCACTACAGTTTGTGGGTCTAGCTACAACCCCCATTAAAGTTTTCATAAGTTCATAAGATATAGGAGCAGAGTTAGGCCATTCTGCCCATCCAGTACGCTCTAACGTTCGATCATGCTCCTTATCCTCATTTTCATGCCTTCTTCCCATAATCCTTCACTCCCTTACCAATTAAAGATCTGTCTAACTCCTTAAATGTACTCACTGTCCCAGCATCCACCGCACTTTGGGGCAGCGAATTCCACAGATTCACAACCCTTTGGGAGAAGGAGTTTCTCCTCAACTTTGTTTTCAATTTGCTGCCCCTCATCCTAAGACTATGACCTCTCATCCGAGAATGCCCCACCAGCGGAAGCATCCACTCCATGTCTACTTTATCAATACCTTTTATCATCTTGAACAGCTCCAATTTGATCTCCCCTCAATCTTATAAATTCCAGAGAGTATAGCTGAATCTATTTTAAATCTCTCTTCATACAACAAACCCCTCATTACTGGAATCAATCTCGTGAACCTCCTCTGAACTGCCTCCAATGCCACGACATCTTTCCTCAAATACGGGGACCAAAACTGTGCACAATACTCCAGGTGCGGCCTCACCAATGCCTTGTATAATTACAACAACTTCCTTACCTTCATATTCTATTTCATTCACTTTCTTTATTATCTGCTGTACCTGTATGCTAGTTTTCTGTGACTCAGATCCCTCAGCACCGGAACACCCCGAAGTCTCTCCCCATTTAAATACTAAGTCGCCTTCCTATTTTTGAGACCAAAGTGCATGACCTCACACTTTTCCAAGTTAAACTTCTGCAACCTCTGAGCCTTTTCAGCGCGACCCATGCGGATTACACATCATCAGAGCTAATATCCTACCTCATTATTTACCTAATTTCCTCTTTAACCAGCAAACCAGCTCTATCATCTTTTCCTTTTTGACTCTCCTTCCTAGATAGTGAACACCACTGGGTGTCCCATCGCTTGTCACCCTGCAGTCATTCCCGACGACATCACACCTGTTTGCATCTATTTGCACGATTAATTCATCCACTTTATTTCAAATTTTCTGTGCGTTAAAGCACAAAGTTTTTTTGTCAATTGTCCCGTTCCCACTGTGTGTTCATTGTGGCACTGTTTGATTTTGGCCCTTGATTTATCTGCCTATCACTTTTCTTATTCCCCTTACTGTCTTTTTTTAACTGTCCATGAAAAATGTTTGACTCTAGAACGTGGGAGGCAACGTATCATCCAGGAATTTTGTCTGTGACCACAGAAGGGCCTATCTATTTCTCTTACAATTGAATCCCCGATAACGATTGCATTCCCATACTTTTTTCTCCTCCTCTATGCAGCAGGGCCAACCCTGGTGCAACAGATTTGTCTGTTGCTGCTTTCCCCTAAGAGGTCATTTCCAAAGCGGTATACCTGATTTGCAGGGGAGTGGCTACAGGAGATTCCTGCACTGCCTGCCTAGTCCTCCTGATCTGCCTGGTCATCACCCATTCCCTTCCTGCCTGTTGAGACTTACCTTGCGGTGTCACCACCTGTCCATAAGTGTAATCCTCAATACTTGTGGATGCTCCATAGTGTCCCAGCCGACCTCCAGCTCTAAAACATGGGCTTCCAGCAGCTGGAGACACTTGCTGCACACGTGTGCTTCCTACATGGAACACGAGGAGCGCACCACAGCTTTGAGATCTCCTGCCATGACCTAGCCCTTTACCTTTTGAAAGATATCAAAAATTAAATAATATCAATTACTCTACATCGCTTCTTCCCGGTTCCTTGTTCCTGCATAATGGCAGGGACAAACGAGAAACCACAAAATAAAGACTTTAAAAACCATAAGTGATAAAACCAATAAAAACTTACCCGATCATACTTACCCAATCGGCTGCTTCCCCTGGCCCCGCACCATTTTTGAATCCTGATGTCAACACAGCATCTCCAAACTCCAAGCTAGTGTTCAAATTTCTCACTGCACTCTTTGCTGTATATTTAATCTTCTCTTGATGCTGCTGACTGTCTGTCCCAGTGACCCAGTGTCTTCCTCTCGCACTCTCCTCGAGGTGCTGCTGACTGTCTGTCCCAGTGTCCTACTCTCTCCCTCTTCTTTAGGTGCTGCTGACTGTCCCAGTATTCCAGTGTTCCCCCCTCTCACTCTTCTCTCGGTGCTGTTGAATGTCTGTGCCAGTGTCGTCCTCTACCGCTCTCCTCTATGTTCTGTTGTCTGTCTCAGTATCCCAGTGTTCTCTTCTCACACTCTCTCCCCTAAGGGCTATTGAATGTCTGTCCCGGTGTCCTCTGCTCTCACTCTCCTATAGCTACTGCTTCTTTATCTAATATCGATTGGTTCTGTGAATGTAACCCAATGTCGTGTTACCTTTAGCTACAGATTCTCAACATTGATCACAGACCTCCAGTGATATGTGTACGCTGGCACTGAGATCTTTTTCTGTCTCTGTGTCTCAATATCTTTCGCGCAAAGATTCCGTCTGTTCAATATTAGCTCGACCACTATGTATGAGATACATCTGTCTTAATATGTTGTTTTGTGAATCTGTGGAATTGGCGACCCTGAAGTGCTGGGGCAGTGAGTAAGTTTAAGGAGGAGTGAGACATATTTTTAATTGGTAATGGGGAGAAGGCTGGAAAATTGAGATAAGGAGCATTTCAGCCATGATCGAATGACGAAGCAGACTAGATGGGCCGAATGGCCAATTTCTGCTCCTATATGTTATTAACTTATGAACAATGTGTGCCCACTGCTATCACAGATCTAAACTTTTCTTTATCTCACTGCCTTCTACCATGTAAACCATTGTATTGTCGGCATCTGCAAACTTACTGTAGACATCACGTTAATGCTGCAAACTCCGAGTTCATATGTTAAACCTTGCTCAGCTCTTGAATATCAGACTGTGAGGAGTAGAGAGTCCCGGGCTAACATTTTTAATAAAACTATGGATTTGGAAATCTGTAAAAACAAAAAAAAAGTGTGATAGACTTAGTTTTGGCAGAACCTGGAGAAAGAACGATAGTTAACATTTTGAGTCCAATGTGACTGAGTTCTGAGGGAGCGCCATATGGAATCAAAATGATAATTACTGTCTCCATGGACGCTGATCTTATCCAATATTTTCTGTTCAGATCATTTGTGACATGTCTTCAAGCCAAACTACATCTGGTCCACTAAGTTTTAGTTGCAATATTGAAGACGATTCCTGAAGCAGAGTTTCACATTTCCACTGATATAACAACATTCTTTGGTGAGGAAACCTATCAACGGCTTTCTAAAAGTCTAGGGTGACAATGTCCACCGTATTTCCATCATTTATGATTCTACTCACTTCCTCAAACTCCAGCAAGTTGGACCTTTTTCAGTTCTTCTGTGAATTTCTAATGGTCTCTTCCCTTTCCCAGTGATCATAAGGAAAACTTTATATTATCCCTTGCAATGTCCACTTGGTTACGGACGTCTGGCTGGTCGACTTGCAGTTCCCTAGCTCTGATTTTCCCCACGTTAGGGCGAAATGTGGAAGTTTATTGTGAATTTCTAATGTTTCATAAAGAATAGCTCTTAATATCCCTTCCAGTATCTTCCCAATAACAGTGGTCAGGCTGAGAGGCCTGTATTTCCCGGGCACAGATTTGTTCCATTTTGAACTGTAGGGAAAATGGTAAAGAAATGAGGGACATTGGGGGCGATTCTCCCAAAATTGTTCTATGTGCTGAATTGGCGGGAAACTGGTATAAATGACGATTGTTTTTTCAGTGGGAGTTCAAACTCTAATCTCCCACAGTCTGTGCAATGCAGAGGTCACAAGCGTGAATCTCATTAAAGGTTTGGGGGGTGGGGTCTATTCACACCAGAGGCTGACAGTTCCTGACCTCTGCGCATGCGCAGTGGCCCCGAGCTGTCAGCCTGCAGTTTGCTGGCCAGCCACGGGACCCTGTAGTGCTGCCCCTTGGGTCCACCGCCCCTAACGGCCCCCCCCCAACTTCCCAGGCCAGCCCCGACCCACTCCCGTCCCGGAGCACCGCGATCTTCTCCGGATCTCTCTCTCTCTTACCCACCCCCCCCACCAATGGGAGGCAGACACCCTAATCCCACCCAGCAGACGCCCCCCACCACCAAAGAAAGCAGACACCCCGCCCACGGAGGCCACCTAGGCCCTGCCCCCTTGGCACTGCCCCATGCCTGGTTCTTAGTGCCAAGGTGCCCCGTGGGCATGGGCACTTTGCCCATTAGGCAGTGCCGGGAGCACAGTCTGGCCCTGCCACAGTGCCCATACCCAGGGGGGAACAACCTGAAGCCACCCAACCCCCTGAGGGGCCCCAATTGCACCCCTCCCTTCACTCCAGCGGGGTCTCCTGTTAGTTCCCTGAAACTGGGGAGCGAATCTGAACGGCACTGGAGTGAAATTGCACTGACGGGAGTGCGAGATGTTGCGGGTCCGGAGGCTTCAGTCCCAGGCCCGCTAATAACTTTAAAATAAGGTTAAAATAGATTAAAATCTCGTACCTGCTGTTCCCACTGGTTTTCAGCGTGGTCCCCACTGTGCTGGATATCCGGCACTCGGAGATGCGTGCGCATCGGGAATGCATGCTTGAATCCCACAAATCGGCCCACAAGCGATTGTCCCGGCCCGCCGCACTAAAGATTTAGAGCGCTGGGATGGGAGAATCGCCCCCAATAATCTTTACCATATCACAGAACAGATTGAGAGGTCAGACAACCTTTGATAAAAATGATGATACTACAGGTGTTCACACAATTGAACATTAATCTGAAGAATGTCTCTGAGGAAAAGGGAGTATTTAGGCTTAATACAAAATTACTGGTTAGTTTCCTAATGGTCGTTAAAGAGAGCACATTACTCTACTGAAAGGATAATCCCTTAATTCAGGGGTTTCCTTCAAACCCAATGTAAGAACGAAGATAAATACATTTTCAATTTCCCAAAACGAGGTGATAGGAAACAAGAAACATAATTAACCATGAATTATAATTATTGTTAAACAGTTCAAATGAACTGTGAATGTTTCCTGGTTTCATATTACACTTGGTAAAGTAGCTCCTTGTTCTTTTTCTTGTTGCCATCATGGCAGAATGGTTATCAAAACACAGTTAATGTATCTACATGTACAACTGCTGAAACATAGTTATTGATTACTGAAATACACTACATCAAAGGGGTGGGTATTCTTTGAGTTCTCTGTCTGAAGGCAGGTTGGAACCACGGCTGAATGATCTCCGGCACGGATAAGGCAAGGAGTGAGGTCCGGAATTTGCCCCAGATACAACGGGGACCGGACCCCGTGCTGCTGACACAATATGGCCCACAATCTGACCAACTGAGCCAACCGGCTCCCCAGTAACATGGGTGACCAGGCAACAGCCTGATAGAATAGGAGAACTTTCAATGTTCAAAGCTGTTGGTATTCCAATGTTCACACAGTATGAAAGGGAACCTGTTGAAGGAGGGATGCAGTCACAGTGAGACTCCTGAACAATTACAATCTCTCCATCTCCCATTCATATCCAATATCCCATTTACCATTTCTGCAGCAGATTGGGAACACCGACTCGTTCACAGACTAATGGACTCAAAAATCGTCTATCATGTAACCATGATCCTTGCAGACTCCCAGTGAGGTGTCTGTATTAAGGGCAGGTTGGAAAGCATTAACCATCAGAGAGGAAACATCACCTTCATAAAATGGAAATTTATGGAAATATTAGAGTTAAGTCACGATCTGAAACTTTAATTGAAAATTGGTGCTTGTGAAGCGAGGTTTCCAATAACTTAATTTCAATTCCTGCACAAACCTTGACTGACACTGTAAAGTAAGTCTAACAATTCAGCAAAGATGGTATTTTAATGCAACTAACAGTTCTCTCTGTTCTCATTGAAGATCTCCAACAGAAACACAAGGAGACACTCCGGGTACAAACTGAAACACTGAGAGTGAACACTATCCTCATAAAGGAGAAGGTTAAGATTTTCCAGCTGGTTGATCGATACGCTGAGCTAACGGTGATTTCTACTGTTCGAGATCGGACACTTGTCGAACATGAACTGCTGGCAAGAGGCCGAGACCATGAAGAATGGAGAGAGAAAGATCTCCGGAGAGAACTGGAAAAAATCCGAACTGATCAATTGTTCCAGAGCAGCTTTTCCCAGACGGGCAGTTTGCTGCAAAGAATTAGGAGATTATTCCACCAATCCCATTCAAGATCCAAATCTGGGAGTTCAGCAGCAATGAGTGGAGTGCCGGGAATTGGAAAAACAACAATGGTACAAAAGATTGTTTATGACTGGGCCACTGGGAAAATATACCCACACTTTCAATTTGTTTTCAGTTTTAAATTCCGGGATTTGAACACTATTAACTGTAGAATAAACCTGAGGAATCTGATATTGGATCAGTATCCTTACTTTGGGAATATTCTGGGAGAGCTCTGGAAGAACCCAGAGGGATTACTGTTTATATTCGATGGTTTGGATGAATTCAAGGACAGTATTGATTTTGATGACAATCGGAGAAATACAAAACCTCAGTCCATGTGCACAGATCCTGAATTCCGGTGTGAAGTGTCTGACATTGTGTACAGTTTAATACAGCACAAGCTGCTCCCTGGATGTTCAGTGTTAGTGACCAGCCGCCCCACTGCATTACATTTATTGGAAAAGGCTGACATCAGTGTCTGGGCTGAAATCCTGGGATTTGTTGGTGATGAACGGAAGGAATATTTCAACAAGTTTTTTGAAGATCAGACGGTGGCAGCAGCTGTTTTCAAACACGTGGAGGAGAACGAGATCCTGTACACCATGTGTTACAACCCTTCCTACTGCTGGATCCTCGGTCTGTCACTGGGTCCCTTCTTTACACAAAGAGACAGGAAACAGCAGCAAGTTCCCAAAACCATCACCCAACTATATTCCTACTATATTTACAACATTCTGAAAAACCATGGCCGAGAGATTGAAAACCCCCGTGATGTGTTACTGAAGCTTGGTGAGATGGCCTTCACAGGAGTCTCCAAGAAGAAGATTGTGTTTAGAAATGGAGATTTGATTGAGTACAATCTACAACCTTCCCAGTTCCTGTCTGGGTTCCTGATGGAACTTTTGGAGAGAGATGATTCTGCCCAGAGTGTGGTTTATACATTCCCACACCTCACCATCCAAGAGTTTGTAGCTGCACTCACACAATTCCTGACTCCAGATCCTGGGGAGATCGTGAAACTCCTCCGTGAAGCCCACAGTGAGGAAGATGGGCGATTTGAGATATTTCTCCGTTTTGTTGCTGGTCTGTCCTCCCCACAGTCAGCTCGACCCCTGGTGGAGTTTCTGGGTCCATTTCTTCATCAAACAACCTGCCGAGTGATTGACTGGGTGAAGGAGAAGGTTGAAGGGCAGATTGGAGACACACAGACTGAAACTGGGAAGAGGAAGCTCCTGAACACATTCTACTACCTGTTTGAGACTCAGAATAAAGCACTGGCTCGGAACACAGTGGGATCTATGGAAAAACTTTCATTTAGCGGATTGCGACTGACCCCGATTGACTGTGCGGTCCTGTCTCATGTCATTGGACTCTGTGATACAATAAAACACCTCGATCTGGAGCGATGCTACATTCAGTGTGAAGGGCTCCAGCGGCTGGGACCCATTCTGCACAAATGTCAGGAGTTGAGGTAACTGTTTGGTCTCAGAGCGGATATTTTCATTGTTGAGAAGCCATTTCCTTTGTTCTAATAAAACAGAGGCATGTTCATTCGAGGACATCAAGAGAGAAACAATGTCCAATGGTCACAAAGTGTGGGAGAATGGCACAAAGTAATAATGCTCATTTGAGAGCAGATGCAGATATGATGGGCCGATTGGCCGCCTTCTGAACCTGTAATAAATCTAGATTCTCTGATAAAACTACATCGTTTCAAGAAGGCAGATTCTCCTGGAATAGGCGTGGGCAATAAATGTTGGCAGAACCAGCGATGCCCACGTTCCTTGAATGAATAAAAACATTATTGGGATGAATTTTAAATAATTATTGCTGTAAAGGCCTCCCTCCAAAATCTGAAAAAGGATCATTCCCTCTCCCAACAGAAACCATCTGATTCTGTACGATGCGATACAGAAATTAGTTTCTCTTGTTCGGTGCAGCTTACAGTTTGTGTTTAATTATGATCAGGATTATTTTACTGCGCTCTCCCTGTGTTATGTATTACAGTCGGTGTGTGTTATATTGGGACAATGTCCCTTTATAAGTCACGTGATCACTGGTGACATCATCAGTTCGGGTTGCTTTCTGAATGCCTGCATTGCGCTGCCTCTACTGGCAGCCTCTGTGAACTCCGTCTTGCTTCTTGGATTAACTGGTTGTAACTGAAACTCAGAGCTTCTATCATTCATTGTGGGCCTTTGAATAGAAGCAACCATTTCTTTAAACCTCTATAACTCTTACAATGTCGTAAACCTTAAATTAAAATGTAGGGACAGTTTAAATTGAAACCAAAAACCCGCAAGCGGGCAGCTTTGTTTAACATGAAGTGAAATTAAAGTTTTGGCCCTTTCTGAGCTCACAAGCACAGAAACACAAATTAAACTTAAACTCATGAATTACTGTGTCATGCCCACAAACACAAGTTATTACATAACAGTGAAGCCCAAGATGCTGTTTTCTTTATTAATTGCTACCTACACTTGCCCTGCCAATGGCAATGATCGATGCACATATGTGTTCAGTCCCTCTGATCCTGCAATCCGTGAACAATTCTACCGATTATTTTATATTGCTTCCTCATGTGCATGTTTCCTGAAAGTATCACCTCACCCGTCTCTGCATTGAACTTAATCTGCCATCTATCTGTACACTCCACCATAGTCTGTTTTTCAGTCCCAAGCTCTTCTCCTCACAGTTTACAATGCCTCAAACTGTTCTGTGATCAACAAACTTTGAAATTTTCCTCGAGACTGCAAACCATAGAAACCCTACAGTGCAGGAAGAGGCCATTCGGCCCATCGAGTCTGCACCGACCACAATCCCACCCAGGCCCTACCCCCATATCCCTACATGTTTTACCCTCTAATCCCTGTAACCTACACATCTCAGGACACTAAGGAGCAATTTTAGCATGGCCAATCAACCTAACCCCCACACCTTTAGACTGGGAGGAAACCGGAGCACCCGGAAGAAACCCACGCAGACACGAGGAGAATGTGCAAACTCCACACACTGACCCAAGCCGGGAATCGAACCCAGGTCCCTGGAGCTGTGAAGCAGCAGTGCCAACCACTGTGCTACCGTGCCGCCCAAACACCCAGATCATTCAGATATATCAGGGAAAAGCAAGGATCCCAATACCAACCGCTTGGGTTCTCCATTACCGACATCCTCCAGCCTTAAAAATATCCATTACTCTTTGTTCATCCAATTTTGTATCCACGTTGCTAGTTTCCCATTTATTTTATGAGCTTATGCCACAAGTGTGTTGTGTCACTGCATCAGATGATTTTTGAATATCCATGTACACCACATTAACAGCAGAACCATCATTGACCCTTTCTGTTGCTTCCTCCAATTCGCAGCAATATAAAGCCAGTCGAAAACGGCATTTTTTTTACCAACCAATGAATTTAGTTTCCTCTGTGTCGCTATTCGATTCACCATTTCCCTTTTGAACTCAGCGTGGGCCGGCTCAGAGTAGCTGAATGATCAACTGACCCTCCAACCCTCAGCTAAGTTTAACACTACTGCTCCAGGCTGGAGCCGCAGACTTGACTAAATTGGATTGACCCAGTCTTTTCGGTTGTGGTTACTGCCTCCTGGCCCTCTCTTCATCCACTCCAACAAACTGAGATAGCTGGGAATTAAACCCGTATCAACTGCTTGGAAAGCAACTATGATATCACCATCATTGCATTTAGGGACTCCTGTGGTGTAGGTGCACCCACTGTGCTGTGAGAAAGAGAGTCCCAGGACTTTGACCCAGTCACTGTGAAGGAACAGCGATATCTTTCCAAGTCAGGATGATGTGTATCTTGAAGGGAACTTCCAGGTGGAGATGTTTCCATTTATCTGCTTGTCCTTCTAGGGATAGAAATCACAGGATTGGAAGGTACTGTGTAACGAGCCATTGGGAGTTGTTGCACTGCATCTTGTAGATGGTACACACTGCTCGCTCTGTACCTCTGTGGTGGATGGAATGAATGTTGAAGGTGATGGGTGGAGAACCAGTCAACAAGCAGAGTTATCCTGGATGGTGGCGAGCTTCCTGAATCTTGAGCTGCGCTCATGCAGACAAGTGGATGGTATTCAATCAAATTCCTGACATGTGTCTTGTAGATGGTGGAAATGTTTTCGGAAGTGAGGAGGTGAGTTACTCTGTGCAGAAATCCTGGCCTTTAACTTCTCTTATAGCCACAGTATTGATCTGGCTCATCTGCTTCTGATCAATGGTAACACCCAAGATGTTGATAGTTGGGGATTCATGGGGATGATAATCCCATTGAATGTAAAGGGAAATGACTGTATTCTCTCTTGGTGGAAATAGTCATCGCCTGGGACTTCTCAGCCCTTCCCTTGTTCAAGCCTTGCTAAATATGGACAGGTCCTGCATTACTATCTTGCGGAGTTGAGAATGGTGCTGAACGTTGTACAGACATCAGCAAACATCTCCACTTCTGACCTGATGATGGAGGAAGTGTAATTGATGAAACAGCTGAAGATGGTTGGGCCGAGGACACTCTCCTGAGAACTTCCTGCTGTCATTTCCTGGAGTTGAGATGACACTCTGTTCACACACTCCCAACAAACAGAGATATCTGGGAATTAAACCCCTATCAACTGCTTGGAAAGCAACTATGCTCACAATTATATCACTGGAATTGCATTTCGGGACTCCTGTGGTGTAGGTGCACCCACAGAGCTGTGAGAAAGAGAGTTCCAGGATGTTTACCCAGTCACTGTGAAGGAACGATGATATGTTTCCAAGTCAGGATGGTGTGTATCTTGGAAGGGAACTTCCAGGTGGAGATGTTTCCATTCATCTGCTGCCCTTGTCCTTCCAGGGATAGAAATCACAGACTGGGCAGTGCTGTGTAACGAGCCATGGTGAGTTGTTGCACTGCATCATGCAGATGGTCCAACAACCATAACTAACTTCCTTTGTGCTGGTGTTGCTCCAACCGGCAGATAGTTTTCATAGAAAGAAATCATAGAAACCCTACAGTGCAGAAAGAGGCCATTTGGCCCATCGAGTCTGCACTGACCACAATCCCACCCAGGCCCTACTTCCATATCCCGACATATTTACCCACTAATCCCTCTAATCTACGCATCTCGGGACACTCGGGGCAATTTTTTTAGCATAGCCAATCAAACTAACCCGCACATCTTTGGACTGTGGGAGGAAACCGGAGCACCCGGAGGAAACCCACGCAGACACGAGGAGAATGTGCAAACCCCACACAGACAGTGACCCAAGCCGGGAATCGAACCCAGGTCCCTGGAGCTGTGAAGCAGCAGTGCTAACCACTGTGCTACCGTGCTGCCCATTTCTCATTTCCATTGACTTCAGTTTTTCTCTGGCTCCTTTTTGCTACATGTAGCCATATGCTGCCTTGATGTCAAGGGCAGACACTCTCCCCTCTCATCCTGAGTTCAGCTCTGTTGTCCGTGTTTGCATCAAGGCTGTAATGAGGTAGGGGGCTGAGTGACCCTGAGTAAGCACAAGCTTCAAGTCAGATAGCAGGTCATTGCTAATTAAGTGTCACTTGTTAGTCTCGTTAGCCTTCCATTACTCTGCTGATGATCGAGAGTAGACTGATGGGGGGGTAAATGGACAGATTGGATTTGTTCTCTCCTTTTTGTGTACGGTCAGATCTGGACAATTTCCCACTATTTTGGGTAAACATCAGTGTTGTAGCTCAACTGGAACAGCTTGGCGAGGAACAGAGCAGCTTCTGGAGCAGTAATCTTCAGTACAGTTACTGGAATATTGTCAAGATCTGTGGTCTTTGCAGTATCCATTATCTTTAACTATTTCTTGACATCATGTGGGGTGAATGGAATGAGCTGATATCTGTGATGCTGGGGCCCTCTGGATGGTTCAGCCACTGAAGTTAGTTCCTAATATTTGAACCATATCTTTTGCACTGATGTGCGAGTCTCCTCCGACATGAGGATGGGATATTTGTGGAGCCTCCTCCTTCTGTTGTTTCATCGTCCACTATCATTCACAGCTAAATGTGTCAGGACTGCAGAGCTTGCATCTGAGCCGTGGAAACCAGAATTTCCTGAATGAGGAAACCTGCTGCTGGAAAATCTCAGTCAAACTGTCAGTGATATGAAACAGGGTTTTCGCATCATCCTTTTCCTATGTGAGGATCTACCGGGAAGAGGGAACTCCCGGTAATTCCCGGAGATAGAACACGAGCCAGACCTGCAGAAAATGTAGAGCCTGTTTACTGTGGAATGTAGCGGGAGACACCCCTCCCCTATAAACTCATCAAACAGAAATATTTCAACTTTCTAATGGGAGAATAATCTTTCCTTGTTGTATCAAATCTAGGGGATGGATCTTAAAGCAACAGTTAGCACAGTTTCACACTTTAACTCGCCCTGAGATAGTATACAGATGTTATAATGTCAATAGTTAAGCACGGGGAATCCCGAGCGATCCACTCTCACAGCTTTATCATTTAACCCTCCGTAAAATGTACAATTCTCATAAAATGCTGGATTTATGTAACAGCAGAAATGATTTGAATTTCCGGAAACTTAGCAGGGTCAGTGAGATTCAGGAGGGTAATTCTGATGATCAGGAAATGAGACCAGAATGTGGGACATGTTTAAAAATTACTTGTTTGTTCACAGGATGTGGGCATCACCTCCTCGAGGGGCCATTAGCAGTGGGAAATAAATGCTGGTCCAGCCAGCGACACCCATATCCCATGGACAATTAAACAAAATATACATTTTGAGAGGTGTAAAACTGGTTCCCCCAGGAGGCAAACCAGTGGGAGTTAATTGTTGAATTGTTTCAATGCTGACTATTGCCTTTTCCATTCAACAGAAAGGGTTTGATATTATCTAATTTAATATTGTCACATTTATTAGTGCCAAAGCATACCGTACATAGGGAAGGAAAGGAAAGAGTCCAGAATGCAGTGCTACAGTCACCGCTGGGGTGCAGAGAAAGATCAACTTGGATGAGATATAATATCGTAACTTGAATCAGGTCACCACTCGTGTTAAGTTTCTGACACAAAAATAGATCCAGCTATTTTTCCTGCTGAACATTAATCTGAATTTAATGTGTTTCTCACTTTCTCCATTTAGTCTGCGTCTCAATAACGCGGGAGATTCGGGAGTGAAACTATTGTCTGCGGCTCTGAGGAATCCAGAATGTAAAATACAGAAACTGGAGTAAGTATCAGACTGTGTGAGATTGTGTTAATAATCAGTGAATGGTCTGACACTGTAAATTATTATCAGTGTCAGTAATCGTGTCATTAATAACCATTCCACATCATTCCTGTCAGTATTCGTGTTAAACACCACGGATTTACTCTGATTCCTGAAATCTTTCCCTCTCTGATCTCCAGTTTGGAGAGTAACAGCCTCAGATATTCTCACCTCTGCTCTCAGTACAAACCAGTCAGTGATGTGTCTGAACCTGAGTTGCAATAAACTGCGAGATTCAGGAGTGAAAGAATTAACTAATCATTTATAATTATTCTCAAATCCATTCATGAGAATAAAAAAGATGGACAAAACAATTCAATGTTTATAGAATTACCAGATATGGCTGGTCACATGTTCAATTTAGTTTAATTTGTCATTCAGATTATAGATGTTTATGTCTGTCGGCTTCTCAGTTTGATTAAATATAGAAAACTGCAGTATATCGGTGAGGCAGATTACAAACTACATTGAATTCTGATGGGTTTTATGCCGAGGGATCCACTCTCAAATTTACGTTAAACGGAGCTTAGGGAGCATCTGAAAAGAGAATGCAGAGATGGAGGTGGGGAGGGTTATGAAGAGAATTCCAGAGCTCACAGCCCAGCAGTTCAAGGCACAGCTCAGCTGGCAATGGCAATAATCACAGTGCAGAATAGTCTGAATGATGTCCCTATCAATAATGGACATTGTTTTTAAGAACACAAATAATGATACTAAATATACCATTGCTATCAGTATTCGTGTTATTAAAATCACTATCCGCTATTAGAAGACACATAATAAGCTTGGGAGCAAAGTTGGAGACCATGAAATAAAAGAGGCAAAGGTAGCCTGGATATGAAGTTATCTGAGTGACAGGAAACGGGCAGGAGAGGTGAACTGTACCTTTTCATTTATCGGAAGCTGACAGTGGCTTTCCCCAGCAGCCAGTACTGTGTTACTCCGACTAATTTTCTTTACATGTACTACCAAATGAGACTTGGGTTTATCTAAAGATGAGATGTGAAGCTCCAGCACACGGCCACCAGACCACAGAGCGGACGCAGCATATGATAGACCGAGCTCAATCACACCAAAACCAATGGATCAGATCAGAGATCTGCTGTCTTGCCATATCCAGTCATAAATAGTGTTAGACATGCCACAAAATGTTGGACAGGCCGGTTACATTAGGCAACAAGGTGGCACAGTGGTCAGCACTGCTGCCTCACAGCGCCTGGTACCAGGGTTCAATTCCGGCCTTGGGTGACTTGATGTGTAGAGTTTGCACATTCTCCCAGTGTCTGTGTGGGTTTCCTCTGGGTACTCCAATTTTCTCCCACAGTCCAAAGATGTGCAGGTTCGGTTGATTGGCTATGCTAAGTTGTCCCTTGGTATCTCAGGGTGTGTAGGTTACGGGGATTAGTGGGCCATATATGTGGAGTTACAGAGATAGGGCCTGGATATGATATTCTTTCAAAGAATTGGTGAAGACTCGATGGGCCAAAGGGCCTCCTTCTACACTGTGGGAATTCTATGATTCTATAAACATGCCACAAGAATTCCATCATTACTGATGAGGGAACCCAGAGCATCAGTGCCATCTTCAGCCAGAAGTGCTGAGTAGAATGATTAATCTCGGCCTCCTCCTGAGGTCCCCAACATTACAGATGACCATTTGATTCACTGCATGTGAGGTAAAGAAATGACTGAAGGCACTGCATACTGCAAACTCTGTCAGCCTGGCTGTACCCCAGCAATGGTACTGAAGAATTGTGCTCCATAACTAACCATTCCCCTAGCCAAGCTGTTCCAGTACAGCTACAACACTGGATCTACCGGACAATGTGGAAAAAAACAGGGCAAATCCAATCTGATGAATTGCTGCTCCATCAGTCTGCTCTTTAACGTCAGAAAAGTGTCATCCTTCCAGTGCCTCATGAACATCACTGCAGGAGTTCCTGAGGGTGATGTCCAAATCCCAACCACCTTCAATTGCTTTATCAATGTCCTGCCTTCCATTATAATGTCAGTAGTGAGGATGCTCACTAATGATTGCAAAATGCTCAGTACTGTTCACAATTCCTCAGAGACTGAAGCAGTCCATTCCCATAAACAGCAAGACCTGAACAAAACAGAAAATGGTGGAAAGGCTCAGCATGTCTGACAGCTTCTGTGGAGAGAGAACAGCTAACCCTTCGAATCTGGATGACTCTTCGCCAGAGCTAGCGTCTTAAGCTCTGAAGAACTTTCAGGCTTAACCTGATAAATGGCAAGTAATGTTTCACTGCACAAATGCCAGGCAAGGACCATCTCCAACAGACGGGAATCTAACCATATTCCCTTTACATTGAATGGCAGCACCATCGCTGAATCCTCGACCATCAACATCCTGAGTGGTGGGGGCGCACTGGGACCATTGAACAGACACTGAACTGTAAACACTATGGCTCCAAGGGTAGATCACAGTCTGGGAATTCGGAGATGAGGAACTCGCCTCCTGTCTCCCAAATTTTTCCCACCATCTCCAAGGCACAAGTCAGCAGTGTGATGGAATCCGCTCATCTTGCTGGATTGTCTGCAGCTTCAAAAACACTGAAGAAGCTCATCCATGGAAAAGGAGGCCACTGGATCAGCTGGCCATTCACCAAACTAAACATTGGCTGTCTCTACCACTGACGCACAGTGGCAGTATTTTACCACATACAAGGTGGTATGGAGCAGCTCACCAAGGTTCCTGAGCCAGCATCATCCAAACAGGCACTATCCATCACCGAGATGGCCAAGGATATGAGAAGGATGGGACACCAACCAGCTTCAGATTTCTTTCCAAACCACACACCATTCTGACTTGGAATATATTGCTTTTCCATCACTGATGCGGGATCATAATCCCGGATGTCCCTTCCTAGCGGTTTTGTACCAGATGCTCTGCAGAATTTAAGAAGATGGCTCACCACCTCCTTCTCAAAAGCAATTGGGGATGGGCTGCAAGTGTTGGCATTGCCAGTGATACCATCATCCCTTGAAAGAATTAATAAAGACAAGCGCTACCCACTGTAGAGGTGGGTAATTGTGCCTGTGTGTAACCCAAACACAGTCACGGAAGAGAGAAAAAAGAGCTGCGACAGGACAAATAGTGTGACCATTGCACAGGCCAGAGGAATTCTAAAGATAGATCTGGTGGAACTATTTAATATACTCAGCGAGGGTCTCAAATGTCCTGGTGTTGTGCTGTGTTCCATACAACCTGGATCTAGAGTGGAGAAGCTTTGAAGAAAGTGTGATGCAATACAATGTTGACCAGATGCTTCATGATGAGGAACCCCATGGACCACAGGCCAGGGACATGGGATATGTGTCAGGGAGGATGGAGATTCAGTAATGCAGACATGTTTTCCAAGAACCTGAACTCTCTCAGAGATTCAGTGTAATAAATCTTCACCATCTCCAGCACTGTTGCTGTTTCTGTGAATGTTTTATAATTTCCCTGGAGCCGTCACGACATGAAACAAAGGTATTGGAATTGTATTGACCTGATTCAGTGCTGTATTTCCCATCTCACATTCCCAGTGAACTGTTAAAGACCCAGTAATATGGTGAAGCATTTTTTTAGTGGTGCTCCATCTCTGAATTTACTCAAAATACAGACATAACAAAGTGACCAGTAATAACAAAGTATAATCCTGTGAAACCCAAGGAAGCAACCCCACCATGACAACCACCGCCATCCCCGCACTTTCCGCTGAGCTGCAGGCAGCATCTTACCTCTCTCCTCTCCTCTGGGAATTTCGATGACCGTGGCCTTTGTCCTCGGATTTCCTGAGTCCTGGAAGGATCCGGCCAACTGCGGGTCCTCTGCACAGATGCTGGAGTTGTCTCTGTCATCATAGCTTCGTGAGGTGCTTGTGTCACAGTCGGAGCAGAAGGGGACCCACTGCCCACACCAGGGGCATCCTGAGAGGAGCTCCCGAATACTGCAGGCAGCCGCTCCTCTATCCATTCAGGGCAAACTGGACCCTCCCTGCTCAGCAGGGGAGGTCCTAACAGTTACTCCAGGCACATTTTCCCACCCCTCCCACAGCCCGTGTTCCACAGAGCTCATGGAGGTGGTGAGAACATGCAGGTTCATGTGTATTTCCTGTGGGTGATAGGCTGGATGTGACTCTCCATGAAGGTCACCAATCTCTCTGTGGAGGATGCTATTTGTGCTCAGACCTGAGACATGGTAACACTGCTGGCCTGGATTGACTCCTCCATCCTTTGTGTATGGATACACACAGCCTTTGGAAACTCCACCAAATGTTAAAGTATCCTACGCTGCAGCTCCAGTATCTGCTGCATTGTTAAAGACTCCAGTCACATTTCATCTTCCTGAAGCTGACAATGACCTGTCCTCTCGAGAGTGTGAGTGAACTCAGCTGTTGCTGCCTCCATCAGCTGCTCGGGTTTGTGTGTGCTGCTCTGTGCTGCCAGATTGTAACCCCTTTGCTAATCGTGAGAGACATTATCTGCTCTGGCGGACGTTATAGAGTATAATGTGACAATCCATCCTCTAACCCCTCCCCATCTTCAGAGCTACACGCCTGTCTCCCGCTCACCGCAGCTGTTGATTTGTGAGAGAGTGAAGAATGTTAGAGGGTAATACACATTCCAACATGTCCTGCAGACTGTTCCTAACCCAGAGCTCCATGTGACCAATGGAAGACACACAAGTACCAGGTTTGGGACTCAGCAGCAGAGCCTCTCCTGTGCCCATCCATTCACTCACTCACTCTCTCTCTGGATCCACATCCCATCTCACCATCAGCGATTGCCCACCCAGCCTCCAGGTCTCCCAGCTCCAGCACTGCATCTTCCATTGGCATAAGGATGACACAATCCAGACACTGTCACTCTTGGCTCCTTCTCTGACGCTGTGTGCCCTCTTCCTCAAGAACATAAATTTCCCTTGTTACTCACCCATCAAAGACACACACAAACCTGACGCTAATTTAGACTGCCCATCATGGGACCACCAGGATGGTCACTCAGTGTCGGCAGTGCAGCAGCCATCTCTGACTGACTCTTTACTCAGAGAGCGGTTGGGGTGTGGAATGGACTGCCTGCTGTCATAGTGGAGTCGGACACTTTAGGAACTTTCAAGCGGTTATTGGATAGGCAGATGGAGCACACTAGAATGATAGGGAGTGGGATAGCTTGATCTTGGTTTTGGACAAAGCTCGGCACAACATCGTGGGCCGAAGGGTCTGTACTGTGCTGTACTGTTCTCTGTCCTATGTTCCATGTAACCCTTCACAGAGAGGCTGACATGTTCCTGAAGATTGATGCTGCTGTCTGGACATTGCCAGTGTCTGGGTGGCGATGTTCTTTCCACAATTTCTCTTTCATCCTTATTCACATATCAGCCTGTAGGCTTAACGCTCACCTTGTCAGAACATATCAAATTATTGATCCTTTTGCCTCACTGCAGCCACGTGCTGCTTGCTCAGACCCTTGGCAGTGTCTATCCAGACTTGTTTCGGTTGATGTGACAGGTCTCCTTCTCCAGTCCTGAGGGAAGAGAACCTTCCTCCAAACCGAAATAGCCTTGAGAATTTCCAGGGAAGTGTCAGCGAATTGGGTTTAATCTGCCTTCTGCCATTTCAGCTCTTTGTTCATTAACCAGGGCTCCCTCACTGCTCCCTTCAGAGCCTTTAAAAGCGCTGCTGGCTGCCTTTAAATCTGGTGCCAGCATTGCCAGAATTGTGCTGTCCCCTGCAGCCAGTGGTTAAGCTCTGCAATGCACAGGGATTTGGGGGAAGGTGGGGGAATGCCACTTAGTGAATTGCTCATTCGGAGAGTCAGTGCAGACACGATGGGCCGAGTGGCCTCCTTCTGCTCCCTAACAATACTGTGATTCTTCCTGTGCTGCCTGAGTGGATGGATTTCCCGAACCTGTCAGACATTTACTGTGCCCGTTGTGGCTCTGTGTGGAGTTGGTTCGGTGTCTCCAGCGTGATGTAGAATGACGCTGTTGTTGAGGGTTTGGTCCTCGTACTGGCTGTGGGGTTAATGGAGTCCGAACTCTTCCCATATCCCCACGTTTACTAAGTTGTATCAACAAGAAAAAAGAACAATACAGCACAGGAACAGGCCCTTCGGCCCTCCAAGCCCGCGCCGCTCCCCGGTCCAGGATTGAATCCTGAATCCAGGATCCCCGCCCAATTTTCCAGCCTATCTACATACTAATATCCTATCCCCGAGCTGTCCCTCACAGCTCTGATGCTTTGTTCATCACAACCTATTAACTCACCCCTACCCCCCCATTCCAGACCATGTGATCTCCAGGGAGAGGCGAAAACCCAGAGTGAAAAACCCCAGGGCCAATATGGGGGGAAAAAAATCTGGGAAATTCCTCTCCGACCCCCTGAGGCGATCGAAACGAGTCCAGGAGATCACACTGGCCCTGATCGGAAAATGCTTCCCAACCCTATTCATTTCCACTTCCACGAACACCATATGAATTCCCTGCCCCCGAGACAGGTTCCCAACTATCCGCAGTCTCGCTCTGTACTGGCACCAGCAAGATGATCATAGAATGAAGCCTTGAAACGAGAAACAATCCCTGAAGTGACATGTACCAAATTGTGTCTCTTTCTATTGGAGAGATTTCATTGGGGACTGTGGCTACTAACACTGTCCACACGGCAACATCACCAACTTCCAGTTGAAATATCGATAACATTTTCAACCACTGTCTCCACAGAATTCTTACGGAGCACAATGAGGCCATTTGGCCCATCGTGTCTGCACTAGCTCACCAAATTGACATTCGAAATTCGTGTCATTCTCCAGCCTTTTTGTCGTATCCATTTTCGTAGCTCATTGCCGATCTTCAAAAAATCATCTAATTCCTTTTTGACTGCTTCGATGCAGCCGACCTCCACCACACTTCCCGGCTGTGAGTTCCAGACCCGAACCACTGGCAGTGTGAGAAAGGTTTCTGTCGCATCATCTTCAACCCCACCACACACTCCATTCCTGAGCCCCAGTTAGAATACTCACTGTCTCCATCTCCTGGTGTCCCTGTCTAACTGCACTCAGTTACCCCCTCACTGTCTCCATCTCCTGGTGTCCCTGTCTAACTGCACTCAGTTACCCCCTCACTGTCTCCATCTCCTGGTGTCTCTGTCTAACTGCACTCAGTTAGAATACTCACTGTCTCCATCTCCTGGTGTCCCTGTCTAACTGCACTCAGTTACCCCCCTCACTGTCTCCATCTCCTGGTGTCTCTGTCTAACTGCACTCAGTTAGAATACTCACTGTCTCCATCTCCTGGTGTCTCTGTCTAACTGCACTCAGTTAGAATACTCACTGTCTCCATCTCCTGGTGTCTCTGTCTAACCGCACTCAGTTAGAATACTCACTGTCTCCATCTCCTGGTGTCTCTGTCTAACTGCACTCAGTTACAATACTCATTGAATGTCCCGCGCTGTACATTATTATTGTTAATGATCTTATTCTTAAAAACACTGTGGATTTACCCTGATTCCTGTTATTTTTCTCTCTCTGATCTCCAGTCTCTACAGTAACAATCTCACCGATTCTTGTGCCGAGGACCTGGCCTCTGCTCTCAGGACAAACCGCTCACTGATAGATCTGAATCTGGGTGCCAATAAACTGGGAGATTCCGGAGTGAAACTGCTGTCTGTGGCTCTGAGGAATCCGGACTGTAAAATACAGAAACTGCAGTAAGTAGCAGACTGTGTGAGATTGTGTTTATAATAACTGAATATTCAACAATATAATTTCACCACTGGTATTTGTATAAAAAACACTGCCCATTACTATTGGCGTCAGTTATGAATAAGGAAAACTGCTTTTCCTCTGACTCCTGTTGCTTCTCTCTCTGATCCCTGAGCAATGGGATGTCAGTCCCACAGATCCTTATGTTGAGGGAGTGGGGGAATAATGTTATGTTTCACCCTCTGAGGTCCAGTCATTGGCAACTGCAAACTGTATTGAATTTCTACCTTCGGGTGTGCTGACTCTCAGAATCCCCAACCTGATCCAATCACATGACTTCATATTATAAGATTCGACAGCTTTGACAAATCAACAGAAAAGGCAATGAGGGACAATTCGCCTGGGAGCAAAGGTCGCCAGTCACAAATCTGATAGGTTTGTGGTCACAGCACAGCTGAAGTAACGTATATAGTTTTGGTCACCTTATGAACGTATTTTATAAACATTTGAGAAAATGTTGGCTTGAGTCTTTCATGGCATGCCAGGCTTATCTTATGAAAAAATATAGAAATTATTCGTCCTATACTCACTGCAATTGGGACGAACCACGGGTGATCATGGTCGGCAGGGTGGTAGAGCTGTTAGCACTGCTGACTCAGAGCGCCAGAGACCCGTGTCAATTCCGGCCTTGGGTGACAGATTGTGTGGAGTTTGCATGTACTCTCCGTGTCTGCGCAGGTTTCCTTCAGTTACTCCAGTTTCCTCCCACATGCCAAAGATGTGCACGCTAGTTTGAGCGGCGATGGTAAATTGACACTTAATGTCAGGGGGATTTGCAGAGTTAATATGTAGGGTTACTGTTATAGGGCCTGGGCGGGATTGTTGTTAGTGAAGGATTGATGGTCCGAATGGCCCACAGCTTGTCTGGACTTGCAGAATCTCACTGGCTGTCCTGTCTGGAGACAATACACATCTCTTTAACCTGTGCTTAATGCTCCCTCCACTCACACTGTTTGTACCTTTAAGACTTGATGATCTGTAAAGACTGCATTCCAGTCATTATTCTGTAAATTGAGTTTGTGTCTCTGTATGCCCTGTTTGTGAGCATTTCTACACTCCACCTGACGAAGGGGCAGCGCTCCGAAAGCTAGTGGCATTTGCTACCAAATAAACCTGTTGGACTTGAACCTGGTGCTGTTAAACTTCTGACTGTTCCTAATCCAGAGCTCCATGTGACCAATGATGAACACACAAGCTCCAAGTTATGGACTCAGCAGCAGAGCCTCTCCTGTGCCCATCCACTCACTCACTCACTCTCTCTGGATCCACAACCCATCTCACCATCAGCGATTGCCCACCCAGCCTCCAGGTCTCCCAGATCCAGCACTGCATCTTCCATTGGCATAAGGATGACACAATCCAGACACTGTCACTCTTGGCTCCTTCTCTGACGCTCTGTGCCCTCTTCTACAAGCACATAAATTTCCATTGTTACTGACCCATCAAAGACACACACAAGCCTATGGTGCTGCCAGACTGCCCATCATGGGACCACCAGGATGGTCACTCAGTGTCGGCAGTGCAGCAGTCATCTCTGACTGACCGGAACCCTTCACAGAGAGGCTGACATGTTCCTGAAGATTGATGCTGCTGTCTGGACATTGCCTGTGTCTGGGTGGAGATGTTCTTTCCACCATTCCTCTTTCATCCTTATTCACATATCAGCCTGTAAGTTTAACGCTCACCTTGTCAGAACATATCAGGTTATTGATCCTTTTGCCTCACTGCAGCCACGTGCTGCCTGCTCTGGCCCTCGGCAGTTTCTATCCAGACTTGCTTGGGTTGATGTGACAGGTCTCCTCCTCCACTCCTGAGGGAACAGAACCTCCCTCCAAACCGATATATCCTTGAGAATTTCCAGGGAAGTGTCAGCGAATTGGGTTTAATCTGCCTTCTGCCATTTCAGCCCTTTGTTCATTAACCAGGGCTCCCTCACTGCTCCCTTCAGAGCCTTTGAAAGTGCTGCTGGCTGCCTTTAAATCTGGTGCCAGCTCTGCCAGAATGGGGTCTTCCCCTGCAGACAGCGGTTAAGCTCTGGAATGCACAGGGATTTGGGGGAAGGTGGGGGGATGACACTTAGTGAGTTGCTCATTCGGAGAGTCAGTGCAGACACAATGGGCCGAATGGCCTCCTCCTGCTCTGTAACAATTCTGTGATTCTGCCTGTGCTGCCTGAGTGCACGGATTTCCCGAACCTGTCAGATATTAATGTGCCTGTTTGGTTATATGTGGAGTTGGTTCGTTCATTGGTTTGGTGTTTAGAGTGTGATGTAGAATGATGCTCAATCTGAGGGTTTGGTCCTCTTACCGGCTGTGGGGTTCATGGAATCCCATCTCCTCCCATTGCCGCACGTTTATTAAATTGTATCCCTGAAGCTACATGTAACAAACTGTCTCTCTCTCTATTGGAGAGAAACACAAAGAACAAAGAAAATTACAGCACAGGAACAGGCCCTTCGGCCCTCCAAGACTGCACCCACCATGCTGCCTGACTTAACTAATACCCCCTACCCTTCCGGGGACTATATCCCTCTATTCCCATCCTATTCATGTACTTGTCAAGACGCCCCTTAAACGTCACCACCATATCTGCTTCTACTACCTCCCCCAGCAACGAGTTCCAGGCGCCCACTACTCTGTGTAAAAAATCTGCCTCGTACATCTCCTTTAAACCTTGCCCCTCGCACCTTAAACCTGTGCCCCCCTAGCAATTGACTCTTCTACCCTGTGAAAAAGCTTCCGACTATCCACTCTGTCCATGCCTCTCATAATCTTGTCGACCTATATCAGGTCTCCCCTCAACCTCCGTCGCTCCAGTGAGAACAAACCAAGTTTCTCCAACCTCTCCTCATAGCTGATGCCCTCCAGACCAGTCAACATCCTGGTCAATCTTTTCTGTACCCTCTCCAAAGCCTCCACATCCTTCTGGTAGAGTGGCGACCAGAATTGAACACTATATTCCAAGTGCGGCCGAACGAAGGTTCGATAAAGCTGCAACATGACTTGCCAATTTTTAAACTCAATGCCCCGGCCGATGAAGGCAAGCATGCCGTATGCCTTCTTGACTACCTTCTCCACCTGCATTGCCACTTTCAGTGATCTGTGGACCTGTACACCCAGATCCCTCTGCCTATCAGTATTAACATTTTATTGGGGACTATGGCGACTAACACTGTCCACACGGCAACATCACCAACTTCCAGTTGAAATATCGATACATTTCCAACCACTGTCTTCACAGAATTCTTACGGTGCACAATGAGGCCATTTGGCCCATCGTGTCTGCACTATCTCACCAAATTAGCATTAGGAATTTGAGTCATTCTCCAGCGTTTTTCTCGTATCCTCACTCATTCTTTATATTCAAATAATCATCTAATTCCTTTTTGACTGCTTCGATGCAGCCGACCTCCACCACACTTCCCGGCTGTGAATTCCAGACCCGAACCACTGGCAGTGTGAGAAAGGTTTCTGTCGCATCATCTTCAACCCCACCACACACTCCATTCCTGAGCCCCAGTTAGAATACTCACTGTCTCCATCTCCTGGTGTCCCTGTCTAACTGCACTCAGTTACCCCCTCACTGTCTCCATCTCCTGGTGTCCCTGTCTAACTGCACTCAGTTACCCCCCCTCACTGTCTCCATCTCCTGGTGTCCCTGTCTAACTGCACTCAGTTACCCCCCTCACTGTCTCCATCTCCTGGTGTCTCTGTCTAACTGCACTCAGTTAGAATACTCACTGTCTCCATCTCCTGGTGTCTCTGTTTAACTGCACTCAGTTAGAATACTCACTGTCTCCATCTCCTGGTGTCCCTGTCTAACTGCACTCAGTTACCCCCCTCACTGTCTCCATCTCCTGGTGTCTCTGTCTAACTGCACTCAGTTACCCCCCTCACTGTCTCCATCTCCTGGTGTCTCTGTCTAACTGCACTCAGTTACCCCCCTCACTGTCTCCATCTCCTGGTGTCCCTGTCTAACTGCACTCAGTTAGAATACTCACTGTCTCCATCTCCTGGTGTCTCTGTTTAACTGCACTCAGTTAGAATACTCACTGTCTCCATCTCCTGGTGTCCCTGTCTAACTGCACTCAGAAGACTCATTGAATGTCCCGCGCTGTACATTATTATTGTTAATGATCTTATTCTTAAAAGCACTGTGGATTTACCCTGATTCCTGTTATTTTTCTCTCTCTGATCTCCAGTCTCTGTATTAACGATCTCACCGATTCTTGTGCCGAGGACCTGGCCTCTGCTCTCAGTACAAACCGCTCACTGATAGATCTGAATCTGGGTGTCAATAAACTGGGAGATTCCGGAGTGAAACTGCTGTCTGTGGCTCTGAGGAATCCGGACTGTAAAATACAGGAACTGCAGTAAGTAGCAGACTGTGTGAGATTGTGTTTATAATAACTGAATATTCAACAATATAATTTCACCACTGGTATTTGTATAAAAAACACTGCCCATTACTATTGGCGTCAGTTATGAATCAGGAAAACTGCTTTTCCTCTGACTCCTGTTGCTTCTCTCTCTGATCCCTGAGCAATGGGATGTCAGTCCCACAGATCCTTATGTTGAGGGAGTGGGGGAATAATGTTATGGTTCACCCTCTGAGGTCCAGTCATTGGCAACTGCAAACTGTATTGAATTTCTACCTTCGGGTGTGCTGACTCTCAGAATCCCCAACCTGATCCAATCACATGACTTCATATTATAAGAGCCGACAGCTTTGACAAATCAACAGAAAAGGCAATGAGGGACAATTCGCCTGGGAGCAAAGGTCGCCAGTCACAAATCTGATAGGTTTGTGGTCACAGCACAGCTGAAGTAACGTATATAGTTTTGGTCACCTTATGAACGTATTTTATAAACAATTGAGAAAATGTTGGCTTGAGTCTTTCATAGCATGCCAGGCTTATCTTATGAAAAAATATAGAAATTATTCGTCCTATACTCACTGCAATTGGGACGAACCACAGCTGATCATGGTCGGCAGGGTGGTAGAGCTGTTAGCACTGCTGACTCAGAGCGCCAGAGACCCGTGTCAATTCCGGCCTTGGGTGACAGATTGTGTGGAGTTTGCATGTACTCTCCGTGTCTGCGCAGGTTTCCTTCAGTTACTCCAGTTTCCTCCCACATGCCAAAGATGTGCACGCTAGTTTGAGCGGCGATGGTAAATTGACACTTCATGTCAGGGGGATTTGCAGAGTTAATATGTAGGGTTACTGTTATAGGGCCTGGGCGGGATTGTTGTTAGTGAAGGATTGATGGGCCGAATGGCCCACAGCTTGTCTGGACTTGCAGAATCTCACTGGCTGTCCTGTCTGGAGACAATACACATCTCTTTAACCTGTGCTTAATGCTCCCTCCACTCACACTGTTTGTACCTTTAAGACTTGATTATCTGTAAAGACTGCACTCCAGTTATTATTCTGTAAATTGAGTTTGTGTCTCTGTATGCCCTGTTTGTGAGCATTTCTACACTCCACCTGACGAAGGGGCAGCACTCCGAAAGCGAGTGGCATTTGCTACCAAATAAACCTGTTGGACTTTAACCTGGTGCTGTTAAACATCTGACTGTTCCTAACCCAGAGCTCCATGTGACCAATGATGAACACACAAGCTCCAAGTTATGGACTCAGCAGCAGAGTCTCTCCTGTGCCCATCTATTCACTCACTCACTCTCTCTGGATCCACAGCCCATCTCACCATCAGCGATTGCCCACCCAGCCTCCAGGTCTCCCAGATCCAGCACTGCATCTTCCATTGGCATAAGGATGACACAATCCAGACACTGTCACTCTTGGCTCCTTCTCTGACGCTGAGTGCCCTCTTCTACAAGCACATAAATTTCCATTGTTACTCACCCATCAAAGACACACACAAGCCTATGGTGCTGCCAGACTACCCATCATGGGACCACCAGGATGGTCACTCAGTGTCGGCAGTGCAGCAGTCATCTCTGACTGACCGGAATCCTTCACAGAGAGGCTGACATGTTCCTGAAGATTGATGCTGCTGCCTGGACATTGCCAGTGTCTGGGTGGAGATGTTCTTTCCACCATTCCTCTTTCATCCTTATTCACATATCAGCCTGTAAGTTTAACGCTCACCTTGTCAGAACATATCAGGTTATTGATCCTTTTGCCTCACTGCAGCCACGTGCTGCCTGCTCTGGCCCTCGGCAGTTTCTATCCAGACTTGCTTGGGTTGATGTGACAGGTCTCGTCCTCCACTCCTGAGGGAACAGAGCCTCCCTCCAAACCGATATATCCTTGAGAATTTCCAGGGAAGTGTCAGCGAATTGGGTTTAATCTGCCTTCTGCCATTTCAGCTCTTTGTTCATTAACCAGGGCTCCCTCACTGCTCCCTTCAGAGCCTTTAAAAGTGCCGCTGGCTGCCTTTTAATCTGGGGCCAGCATTGCCTGAATGGGGCCTTCCCCTGCAGCCAGTGGTTAAGCTCTGGAATGCACAGGGTTTTGGGGGGAAGGTGGGGGGAATGACACTTAGTGAGTTGCTCATTCGGAGAGTCAGTGCAGACACAATGGGCCGAATGGCCTCGTCCTGCTCAGTCACAATTCTGTGATTCTGCCTGTGCTGCCTGAGTGCACGGATTTCCCGAACCTGTCAGATATTAATGTGCCTGTTTGGTTATATGTGGAGTTGGTTAGTTCATTTGGTTTGGTGTTTAGAGTGTGATGTAGAATGATGCTAAATCTGAGGGTTTGGTCCTCTTACCGGCTGTGGGGTTCATGGAATCCCATCTCCTCCCATTGCCGCACGTTTATTAAATTGTATCCCTGAAGCTACATGTAACAAATTGTCTCTCTCTCTATTGGAGAGAAACACAAGAACAAAGAAAATTACAGCACAGGAACAGGCCCTTCGGCCCTCCAAGACTGCACCCACCATGCTGCCTGACTTAACTAATACCCCCTACCCTTCCGGGGACCATATCCCTCTATTCCCATCCTATTCATGTACTTGTCAAGACGCCCCTTAAACGTCACCACCATATCTGCTTCTACTACCTCCCCCAGCAACGAGTTCCAGGCGCCCACTACTCTGTGTAAACAATCTGCCTCGTACATCTCCTTTAAACCTTGCCCCTCGCACCTTAAACCTGTGCCCCCCGAGCAATTGACTCTTCTGCCCTGTGAAAAAGCTTCCGACTATCCACTCTGTCCATGCCTCTCATAATCTTGTCGACCTATATCAGGTCTCCCCTCAACCTCCGTCGCTCCAGTGAGAACAAACCAAGTTTCTCCAACCTCTCCTCATAGCTAATGCCCTCCAGACCAGGCAACATCCTGGTCAATCTTTTCTGTACCCTCTCCAAAGCCTCCACATCCTTCTGGTAGAGTGGCGACCAGAATTGAACACTATATTCTAAGTGCGGCCGAACGAAGGTTCTATAAAGCTGCAACATGACTTGCCAATTTTTAAACTCAATGCCCCGGCCGATGAAGGGAAGCACACTCCACCACACTTCCCGGCTGTAATTCCAGACCCGAACCACTGGCAGTGTGAAAAAGGTTTCTGTCGCATCATCTTCAACCCCACCTCACACTCCATTCCTGAGCCACTGACCATCCCATGTCCCTCCCTGTGACTCAGGGTAAGGACATGGGAATCCTGTGCTCTTCCCTTTCACCATCATCCTTTTTGTCGTTTAATCAGTCTGGCACTTCCATTTTGTTCTTTCCTTGTCACCCGCCCATCCCCAGCTCCCTGTCACTTAAAACAATTTAATTCATTGCTAAGTTTCGCGAATTGAACTGAAACTAAATCTGTTTCTATCTTCACAGAGGTTGCCTGTCCTGCTGAGAGTTTCCAACATGTTTTATTCATATTTCAGATTTACAGCATCAATCGAATTTTGCCTTCTGTATCAACTGAAGTTGTGTTTCTTGAATGTCCCGCGCTGTACCTTATTATTGTTAATCATCATATTCTTAAAAACACTGTGGATTTACCCTGATTCCTGTTATTTTTCTCTCTCTGATCTCCAGTCTCCGTGGTAACGATCTCACCGATTCTTGTGCCGAGGACCTGGCCTCTGCTCTCAGTACAAACCGCTCACTGATAGATCTGGATCTGAGTGAGAATTACCTGGGAGATTCCGGAGTGAAACTGCTGTCTGTGGCTCTGAGGAATCCGGACTGTAAAATACAGAAACTGCAGTAAGTAGCAGACTGTGTGAGATTGTGTTTATAATAACTGAATATTCAACAACATAATTTCACCACTGGTATTTGTATAAAAAAACACTGCCCGTTACTATTGGCGTCAGTTATGAATAAGGAAAACTGCTTTTCCTCTGACTCCTGTTGCTTCTCTCTCTGATCCCTGAGCAATGGGATGTCAGTCCCACAAATCCTTATGTTGAGGGAGTGGGGGAATAATGTTACGGTTCACCCTCTGAGGTCCTCTCCTCCTCCTCAGATGTGCACAGCTCTCCCCGGACACAACATCCATTGATTAGTGAAAAGGGGGAGAGTGAGTGGATGACAGTAAATGGAGGACAGGACATGGCGGTGGAGTCTCGCTGTTAGTAACAGATGTCAGTACAGTCGCGAGAGGTGAACTTAGTTCCAATGATCCAGATGCGGAATCAGATTGGATAGAGATAAGTATGAGCAAAGTTAAAAGTTCTCTTGTGGGAATCATTTATAGGCTCCTAACAACAGTCACAATCTCCGACACAATGCACAGGAAAAATAATGGGGCCTTGTAAAAACATTGCAATAATCCCGGGTGATTTTAATCTTCATATACAAAGAAGAACAAAGAACCGCATAGCACAGTAACAGGCCCTTCAGCCCACAAAGCCTGTGGCGCCTCCTAACCCTTATTCAGACCCAGAACTTACTGCCAATTTGCGGTTTCTATTCCTGTTTGTCTCTTGTTCATGTATCTACCAAGATGCACCTTGGACATTGGAAACGTGCCTGCTTCTGCCACCTCCATTGGCAGTGCCTTCCAGGCACCCACCACCCTCTGGGTGAAAACTTACCCCACACACCTCCCTCCAAACTTTGCTCCTCTAACCTTCATCCTGTGCCCTCTTGTAGTTGACCATTCCACCCTGGAGAAAAGTCTCCGACTATCCACCATATTGATGCTTCTCATAATTGTGGATACCTCCATCAGGTCACCCCTCAGCCTCCCTTTTTTGTAGTGAAACAATCTGTGTTTATACAATGTCCCCTCATAACCTAACCGTCCTTGACCAGGCAACATTCTGGTAAACCTTCCTTGCACCCTCTCCAAAGCATCCACATCATTCTGGGAGTGTCACGAACGGAACTGCAAGCAATATTCCAATGTGGCCAACTGAAGTTTCATGCAGCTGTAACATAACTTGACAACTTTTACACTCGATGCCCCGGTCGATGAAGACAAGCATGTTGTCTGCCTTATTGACCACCTCATCCACCTGTGTTGCCACTTTCAGGGATCTGTAGACTTGTACACACAGATCCCTCTGTAGGTCAATGCTCCTGTGGCTGCTTCCATTTACTGTATAAATCGCTCAGATTGTCAAAAGTTGAAAAGAAGATTCGTTCACAGAATCTATTCAAGCAATTTCTTGGAGAAGCACGTTCCAGTGCCAATCACACAACAAGCTGTTTAAGACATGGTGATGTGCAAATGTGTGGCGTTTCCAACAAAAATAGATTCCTTTCATTTGGAGAAGAGCAGCAGAAGTGTTCCAGCCGTTGCTAATTCAAGGAGTGTATTAGATTAAGTGAAGATGTGGCACCGGGGTTGGCACTGCTGCCTCACAGCGTCAGGGACCCGGATTCATTCCAGCCTTGGACGACTGTCTGTGGAGTTTTCACGTTCTCCCCGTGTCTGTGTGGGTTTCCTCCGGCTGCTCCTGTTTCCTCCCATAGTCCAAATAAACTGTGTAGGTTAGGTGGATTGGCCGTGCTAAATTGCCCGTTAGTGTCCAAGATGTGTAGGTTAGGGGGATTAGCGGCGTAAATATGTGGGGTTACGGGAAACCGGGCAACTGCAGATCTATTAGTCTGACATTGATGGTATGGAAATCCTATAGTAATCTATAATAAAGGAAGAGAGAACAGAACACTTTGAAATTAATGGCAGGATTAGACAGGGCCAACATGGATTTATGAAAGGCTGGCACGGTGACACAGTGGTTAACATTGTTGCATCACAGCCAGGGGCCCGGGTTCAATTCCAGCCTTGGGTGACTGTGTGGAGTTTCCACATTCTCCCTGTGTCTGCGTGTGTTTCCTCTGGGTGCTCCGGTTTCCTCCCACACTCCAAAGATATGTATGGTAGATGGATTGGCCATGGTAAAATTGCCCTTCGTGTCCCAAGATATGTAGGTTAGGTGGATTAGCCCCAGTAAATTTGTGAGTTTATGGGGAGCGGACCGTGGTAAGTTACTCTGTCGGTGTGTCTCGATGGGCCGAATGACAATTCCTACACTGGGGATTCTATAGTTGCATGATTCACACACAAGAGGTTATTAAATAAAATTGGAGCACGTGGGATTGGGAGGAATATACCAGCATGGATTGAGAACTGATCAATGGACAGAAACAAGGAGTTGGAATAAATGGGTTTCTTTTGGGTTGACAGCCTCTAACTAGTGGAGTACGGCAGGGATCAGTGTTTGGGTCTCAGCTATTCAGAATCTATATCAATGATATGGATGTGGGGATCAAATATAATATTTCCAAATTTGCGAATAATGGAAAACGAGGTGAAAATCTGGAATTGTGAGGAGGATGCAAAGATGTTTCAAGGGGATGTGGAGAGGCTCAGGGAGGCTCCACAACTGGAGTAATGTGTACAGTGTTGAGCTCTTTACTTACAAAAGGATAGAATTGTATTGGAACCAGTTCAGAGTAAGTTCACTCGGCTGATTCCTGGGATGGAGAGGTTTATTGTACGAGGACAATTTGAGCAGATTGGAGCAATATCTATGAAAGTTCAGAAGATTAAAAGGTGATCGCATTGAGGGGATGAGACAGGGTGGTTGCTGAGAGGCTGTTTCTTCTTGTCAGAGAGACCAGAACAAGGGGAAAGATTTTAAAATGTAATTGTCAGTCCCTTAAGACTGAGTTGAGGAGAAATTTATTTTCTTAGATGGTGGCTGGTCAGTGGAATTCTCTTCCCTGGAGACTCGTGGCGGCAGAGTCATTGAATATATTCAAGGCTGAGTTAAGAATGATTTTGGATTGAGAAGCGAATCAAGGGTTACGGGGAAAAGAGTTGAGACTACAATTAGATCAGCCGTGATGGAGTGTGCTCGAGGGGCTGAATGACCTTCTCCTGTTCCTAGGTATTTTGTTCTTATCCCAATACGTCCTTCAGACTGCTCTCTGTGACCAGTGATGGATAAACAAGCTCTATGTTTTGTCCTCACCAGACGCTCTCCTGTGCCCATTCATTAGGCCACCCACTCAACCCATCCCACCAGCAGTAATTACCCACTCTGCCCCCAGGCCTTCCTGATCCAGCACTTCATCTTCCATTGGTGTAAGGATGGCAAGACCTGGACGTCTCCACTCTTCTTCACTCATTCCCTGATGATGTTTGCTCTCTTTCCAAACACATAAATTGTTACTCACCCATCAAACACATGCAGTAGCCCAGGGTTGTCCAACGTGTGGACCAAGGGGTGAATGTGTCCCTCGAAGCCCCTCAATGCGGCCCCCGGAGCGAGTTTCCAGAATCTCAGTCACACAGTTCAGTTTGAATGGAAGAATCTGCATGGAGCTGCTCCTCCAATCACATCCCATTTCTTTCCCATGTTTGCTGCTGATAGGATTTTGAGCCAATCTGCAGCAAATGTGGGAGAGAAACAATTTGTGATTGATGAGGATTAAACTCTAATAATCATCTTTATTTATTACTCATTATTGTGCTCAGCAAGTTGTTTCTTTTCATATCTCAGTTTAGTTTTTAATTGAAATTTCTGCTGTGCCAAACTTTATCATTCTGAAATTTACTCATCGGCCGCTTGAGTGAGAAAAACATTGACGTGTGTTTGCCCAGTGAATATGTTGGTTAGCCCTGCTCGAGCCTATGCTGGTGGCAGCCTAACGGACATGTCTCTGACAGTCAATGCTGCTGCCTTTGCATTGTAAGAGTTTTAACAACACCAGGTTAAAGTCCAACAGGTTTATTTGGTAGCAAAAGCATTAGCTTTCGGAGCGCTGCTCCTTCGTCAGATGGAGTGGAAATCTGCTCTCAAACAGGGCACAGAGACACAAAATCAAGTTCCAGAATACTGATTAGAATGCGAATCCCGACAGCCAACCAGGTCTTAAAGAGACAGATAATGTGAGAGAAGGCAGCATTAAGCACAGGTTACAGAGATGTGTATTGTCTCCAGACAGGACAGCCAGTGACATTCTGCAAGTCCTTTGCATTGCCAGTGTCTGGGTGGAGATGTTCTTTCCACAATTTCCCCCTCATCCTTATTCACATATCAGGCTGTGCTGCACTCACCGTGGCAGAACACATCAGGACATTGATCCTTTTCCACTCTGTAACCACGTGTCTGAAACCTGCTCACCTCCCAGCAATCTCCATCCAGACTGGCTTATACCGATGGGATAATCTCCTCCCATCCTGAGGGAACAGGACCTCCCTCTGAGCCTGAGCAGCTGGGAGGAGCCCCTCCAGGGAGGGGGGGGGGGGGGCAAGCCTTGCTCTGCTTTCTGACATTTCAGTCCTTCATTCAATAAGCAGAGCTCCCTCGCTGCTCCCTCCAGAGCTGCTGTGTTTGAAAGTCCTGCTGCCTTTGGAGATGGTGCCAGCATTGCCTGAACCGGGACTGCCCCGTGCCCGGGCTGCCTCAGTGGGCAGCTCCCCCTGCCTGCCAGCCGTTAATTGTCCCCCTCTGACAATATCACCTTCATAACTCTGCCTATCCTGCCCACACGGACACACCACCCATTCCCAATCCCCATGCTGGGACTTCAGAGCTTCTGGTAAAATCACAGCCATTATCTTCAACCTCACCACAAACTGCATTCCCAAACCACTGACCATCCCATGTCCCTCCCGAGCCACTCCGAGTAAGGACATGGTGATCCTGTGATTATGGTCCTGTCCCATCATCACTTTTATCATTTAATCACTCCTGTAATTCCAGTTTGTCCTTTCTTTGTTTCTTCCCCAGCCACCCACCGCTGTCACTTCAAACCTGTCAATTCACTGCCCGTTCCCAGTTCCAATGGAAGCTCAAACTTTACCCCTGTTTCTCTCTTCACACGTATTTAGCGAACCTGCTGAGCATTTCCAGTTTATTTATATTTCATTTTCAGCATTGAGTATTTCCTCATTCTACAGAAATGCAGGTTGTGTTTTTGGAATGTCTGATACAATACATTATTATTGTTATTAACAGTATTGTTTAAAACACTGGGGATTGAGCCTGATTCCTGTTATTCCTCTCTCTGGTCTCCAGTCTCGATAATAACGCTCTCTCAGATTCTTGTGCTGAGGATCTCGCCTCCGCTCTCTGTACAAAACAGCCACTGAGGTTTCTGTCCCTGGGAACAAACTCCTTCACAGATCAATCTGTCCCTGCTCTCCGCCGCCTCATACTGACCTGCAGCAGTCTGGAGGAGATCTGGTGAGTGTTTGTGTTAATTTTCAGAGTAACAATTAAAATATAAATGGATTTAAAATATAAATGTGCCTGAATCTTCCAAGCAGCAGCAATGGTAAGCAGATTGTCGGTATGTTTAAAAATTCTCCCAACCTGAAACTGCTGCATATTTCTCCCAGGATCTTCAGCACTGCGACCCTGGGAGCTCCATCAGAGCAGACAAGAGTCGGGGAAGAGACAGCACACACCCTATTTACAGCACAGTGACCCCGGGGAGCTCCATCAGAGCAGACAAGAGTCGGGGAAGAGACAGCACACACCCTATTTACAGCACAGTGACCCCGGGGAGCTCCGTCAGAGCAGACAAGAGTTGGGGAAGAGAGAGCACACACCCTATTTACAGCACAGTGACCCCGGGGAGCTCCATCACAGCAGAGTAGAGTCGGGGAAGAGAGAGCGCACACCCTATTTACAGCACAGTGACCCCGGGGAGCTCCATCACAGCAGAGTAGAGTCGGGGAAGAGAGAGCACACACCCTATTTACAGCACAGTGACCCCGGGGAGCTCCATCAGAGCAGAGTGGATTTGAGGTAGAGCGAGCACACCTTATTTACAGCACAGTGACCCCGGGGAGCTCCAGAAGTGTTAGTTGATTGTGGGAGTGAATGGGTTGGTGTGTCGTTGGATGAATGGTTAGTCAGGGAGCTGAGGAGAGGTTCAAGGATTAGTTCTGGGTGTCGGAAGAGTGGTCGAGTTGTATTGTGTTGGGTTGGAGGGTTAATCAGCAGTTTGGATGGTGGCTGGGAGTTGGTAATGTTGGGTGTCTAGTTAGATTTGGTTGCGTGGTCGGGGGTTGGGATTGGTTAATAGCTTTGGAGAGTAGTGGGTTGGGGTTGGTTCTTGAGTAATCAGTTTAAGTCAGAGATATAGTCAAGAATGTATTCAAGAGGCGGCTGGATATAGCACTTGGGGTGAACAGGATCAAAGGTTATGAGGAGAAAGCAGGATTAGGCTTTTGAGTTGGACGATCAGCCATGATTGTGATGGATGGTGGAGTCGGCTTAAAGGACCAAATGGCCGCCTCCTGCTCCTATCTTCCATGTTTCTATGTCAGGTCAGGAGAGGGTGGGACGGATGAGGCCAAGTTGGGAGGTTTAGTCAGATTTGTTCAAGGGCTAGTGGGAGGTAGTCGGGCGGGAGGGGAGGGAGAGATGATTTACGGGAGTGATAGCCTGTCAGGGGGAGATACCAGCAGTAGCCAGGCCTGTGACACCACAGCTGGTTCTGCTGTGGGACAGGGTCGGGCAAAGAGCAAGCGAGCAGTAGTAATAGGGGACTCGCTAGTTAGAGGCACAGACAGGCGATTCTGTGGCTGCAATCGAGACTCCAGGATGGTGTGTTACCTCCCTGGTGCCAGGGTCAAGGACGTCTCTGAGCGATTGCAGGACATTCTTAAGGGGGAGGGTGAGCAGCCAGAGGTCGTTGTACATATTGGTACCAACGACATAGGTAGGAAAAGGGATGAGGTCCTGAAATGTGAATATAGAGAGTTAGGCAGAAGGCTAACGTGTAGGGCCTCGAAGGTAGTAATTTCAGGACTACTATCGGTACCACGTGCTAGTGAGAGTAGGAATAGGAGGATTAGGCAGATGAATGACTGGCTTGAGAGCTGGTGCAGGGGGCAGGGATTTAGATTTTTGGATCATTGGGATCTTTTCTGGGGAAGGGCTGATCTGTTCAAGAAGGATGGGTTACATTTGAACTGGAGGGGGACTAACATCCTGGCGGGGAGATTTGCTCGAACAGCTCGGGAGCGTTTAAACGAGGTTGGCAGGGGGGTGGGATCCAAAGCAGTAGGGAGACAAAAGAGAAGTTTGAGGACAGCACGGAAGTTAAAGAGAGCACATTAATTAGTAAAGGCAGTGTCGGTAATCCTAGTACCAGACAGATCAGACAGAAGCAAGACAGAGAGCAAGGGAAGTCCAGATTAAACTGCATTTATTTCAATGCAAGAGGCCTGACGGGCAAGGCAGATGAACTCAGGGCATTGATGGGTACGTGGGACTGGGATATTATAGCAATTACTGAAACATGGCTAAGGGAGGGACAGGACTGGCAGCTCAATGTTCCAGGGTACAGATGCTATCGGAAAGATAGAACAGGAGGTAAGAGAGGAGGGGGAGTTGCACTTTTGATTAGGGAAAGCATCACGGCCGTACTGAGAGGGGATATATCCGCGGGTTCGGCCACTGAGTCTATATGGGTAGAACTGAGGAAGAAGAAGGGGGAAATCACTTTGATAGGGTTGTACTGTAGGCCCCCAAATAGTCAGCAGGAAATTGAGGAGCAAATATGTAAGGAGATGACAGGTCGCTCCAAGAAAAATAGGGCAGTAATAGTCGGAGATTTTAATTTTCCCAACATCGACTGGGACAGCCATAGTATTAGAGGGTTGGATGGAGAGAAATTTGTTGAGTGGATTCAGGAGGAATTTCTCATTCAGTCTGTGGATGGCCCGACTAGAGAGGGGGCAAAACGTGACCTCCTCTTGGGAAATAAGGAAGGGCAGGTGACAGAAGTGTTTGTGAGGGATCACTTTGGGACCAGTGACCATAATTCTATTAGTTTTAAGATACCTATGGAGAATGATAGGTCTGTCCCAAAAGTTAATATTCTAAATTGGGACAAGGGCAATTTTGATGGTATCAGGCAGGAACTTTCAAACGTTAATTGGGGGAGTCT
The DNA here is from genome assembly GCF_964213995.1 of Mustelus asterias. Taxonomy (NCBI): domain Eukaryota; kingdom Metazoa; phylum Chordata; class Chondrichthyes; order Carcharhiniformes; family Triakidae; genus Mustelus; species Mustelus asterias. The sequence continues at coordinate 342,222 of NW_027590146.1, forward strand.
GTGGGAAGGAAGAGGGATGTCTGGGAAGTGGGAGGCTTTCAAAAGTGTGTTAACCAGGGTTCAGGGTAAACACATTCCTCTCAGAGTGAAGGGCAAGGCTGGCAGAAGTCGGGAACCCTGGATGACTCGGGATATTGAGGCCCTGGTCAAGAAGAAGAAAGAGGTACATGACGTGCATAGGCAGCTGGGATCAAGTGAATCTCTTGAAGAGTACAGGGGGTGTAGGAGTAGAGTTAAGAGAGAAATCAGGAGGGCAAAAAGGGGACATGAGATTGTTTTGGCAGATAAGGCAAAGGAGAATCCAAACAGCTTCTACAAATACATAAAGGGCAAAAGAGTAACAAGGGAGAGAGTAGGGCCTCTTTAGGATCAACAAGGCAATCTATGTGTGGATCCACAAGAGATCGGTGAGATCCTAAATGAATATTTCTCATCAGTATTTACTGTTGAGAAAAGCATGGATGTTACGGGAACTTGGGGAAATAAATATTGATGTCTTGAGGAGTGAACATATTACAGAGAAGGAGGTGCTGGAAGTTTCAAAGCGCACCAAAGTCGATAAATCTGTGGGACCTGATGAGATATATCCCAGGACGTTGTGGGAGGCTCGGGAGGAAATTGCGGGTCCCCTCGCCGAGATATTTAAATCATCGATAGTCACGGGTGAGGTGCCTGAAGATTGGAGGGTGGCAAATGTTGTGCCTTTGTTTAAAAAGGGCTGCAGAGAAAAGCCTGGGAACTACAGGCCAGTGAGCCTCACATCTGTGGTGGGTAAATTGTTGGAAGGCATTTTGAGGGACAGGATCTACAGGCATTTCGAGATGCAAGGACTGATTCGGGACAGTCAGCATGGCTTTGTGAGTGGAAAATCATGTTCACAAATTTGATTGAGTTTTTTGAAGGGGTAACCAAGAAGGTCGATGAGGGCAGTGCAGTTGATGTGTCCATGGACACTGATTAGATGCTCTGACTGTGACTGTTAATGTATGAAATGAGAGGGGAGAGATACAAAATGGTGCACTTGGAATACTGTGTACACAGTTCTGGTCACCCTATTATGGAAAGGATATTATTAAACTAGAAAGAGTGCAGAAAAGATTTACTAGAATGCTATTGGGACTTGATGGGTTGAGTTACAAGGAGAGGCTAATAGACTGGGACTTTTTTCCTTGGAGTGTAGGAGGCTGAGGGGTGACCTTAGGGGAGTCTAAAACTAGAGGGCAAAGGTTTAAGTTGAGAGGGGAGAGATACAAAAGTGTCCAGAGGGACAATTCTTTCACACAGAGGGTGGTGAGTGTCTGGAACAAGCTGACAGAGGCAGTAGTAGAGGCGGGTACAATTTTATCTTTCAAAAAGCATTTAGCTAGTTACATGGGTACGATGGGTATAGAGGGATATGGGCCAAATGCGGGTAATTGGGATTAGTTTTTTAAAAAAGGGTGGCATGGACAAGTTGGGCCAAAGGGCCCGTTTCCATGCTGTAAACCTCTGAGACTCTGAGTGGGTCTAGTCGGATTGTGGGAGGTGGAGTATGGGGATCAGTGGGAAGTGATTGGGGGACTCGGGTGTGCTATTCAGGTATTAGCCCAGGTGGTGAGCTGTCTAACATTACCTGAGTAACTATCCAGGTAAACTTTGTGGATCTGTCCCAAGTATCTGACTCTAACTGCAGCAGGGGAGTTCCCCAATAGTAGTTAATACCTCTGGGACAATTCCCAGGTAGATCAGTGCGTCAGGACATCCACAGGGTCCCGATGCTCATCTTCGGATGTGTGTCTGGCCTCTGGCGATCCAGAGACCAGAAGATTTGTCCCATTAACTCCAGTCTCCTGTTATTTACTCTGTTGTTCAATCTGTTTATTTCCTGTTTCATCTTTACTCTGTTTCAGGCTGTGTCATAATCAGTTCAGTCAAAATGGAGAGAGACAGCTGGAGTCGCTGCGGGGATCCAGACGGGGACTGACAGTGATAGTGTGAACATTTCAATCTATAAACATTGCTGCTCCACCGGTTACAGTGAAATCCTGAATTGTGAAGATCTTCGACAGCTCCTTCCAAACCCTTCATTCCTGCCCCTCTCCCTCCCTATTCCACCAGCCCCTCCAGCCTGGCACTGATTTCCCTGCTTACCTGGTTTCCCAGCTGGAAAACTGTTGTAGTTTTAGTCTCCACATTGAAGGAAAGATTGCTGCAAACCATTGTTTAAGCAGCAATGTGTTGTCAGTGTTCTCAGCAACAGAGTCTTCAACCTCCTTTCAAAATGGAGCAGCAGAGATCATTCTCCAGAGAGAGAACAGTGTGTGTGTGATTCTGACAGTACCCAGCAGAGGGCAGATTGGTCAATCTTGTCAGAGTTTCCTCTCTGTCTCTGTGAATGAATTAAAGGCTCCACCAGCCTCTCCTCAAAACCTCTTTCACTGTCTGGTGATTAAAGTGACACAATGCCACCATCTGCTGGTGGCTCACAGCTACTGCAGGCGCTGCTCTCTGTGAGCCTCAGACAAGTTCAGTAAGTCCCATGTCTGCATCTGGGAACCGGTTACTGCAGCGTGAATATTGAACAATATTGACAGGGATTGGAGTTTGCAGCAGGAACCCCGGCTGGTGAATTAACCCTTTTATCACCAGACACTGTACATGAACTCTGTTCCCTCATTCCCTCTGGGAGATATTGTCTGGAGATTGTAGTTGGGGATGATCTCAGACTGTAATGTATACATTTGGTGCAGTTATCAGACACGAATCCCATTCAGAATGGGAGTGGGTAAACTCTGCTGCACTCTGTAATTCCTGTGTCAGACATTGTCAGTGTTTAATCTTACACAGGGGATCTTGCTCACGGTTCTTTTAACGTTTCCAAGATAATTCTCTCAATCTCACAGACTGATTCTTTGAAAATTGGGAATACGAACGTTTTAAGACACAATTACCACCTTCAATCACATTTTGTCCGTGTTCAAACAGAAAATAATTTCCAAACTATTCCCCTTTTGCAGCTCTTGCTTTCCAATTCCACAGGTTTCGGTGAGACAGAGAGCAGCTCAGTTGGAATCCAAATTCTCTCATTCCACTCTCGCCCCCCGTTTACCCTGCCAATTATCAACCTCAACAAAAGTTCCCACATATTTATCTGGGAAAGTTTCAGTGTTGACTCTGGTGAAGCAGGGTTTCCATTCCTTAACCCACAACACACACGGTAAATGATACTGCAATTATTTCTGGAACTGTTACAATCCCGAATGCACAGGTTGATTAAAGTGATTCCAATCCAAAGGTGGAATGTGTTTCTGATTTATAATCTCAATCACACAGAGTCACTGACATCCCCATACAAAAACACACAATCACAATCTCTCACACACGCTCACAGAGAGACACACAGAGCAACACACAGAGAGGCACAATCATGCAAACCGACACACAGACACATAATCATACACATACACGCATCTGTGCATCCTACACACATCCCTCCAGACACACAGACACAAACTGGCACCCACACACATTCACACACTGACAAACTCTCACACATGCTCACGGGCACAGAGATCCATACTCTCACAAACACACACATACAAACCCAGACACTTGCACACTCTTACCCACGTACTGAGACACAGAGAGACTTACAGAGAGAAACACAGAATCTCTCTGAAATACACATAACACGCAGCCATACACCCACAGAAACACACATCACAAACCCATGCATTACAGCGGTGAATGAATTCTCAGCACCCCACAACCAAATGATTTAATTGGACAACAGTGATAGCATTTCCTCTGAAACCGACATCCCTCGAACGAAAGCAACACAGGAACACTGGCGCAGCATTGCACAGGATCGGAGCCTCGGAAATGCAGTTTCCTCTTTCCTTGTTCCTTATATCTCACTGAGCAGATACAGAGCGAGAGCATAGAAAGGTAGAATTCACAATTTCACTCTGTTCCTGCACACTCACCTCAGCTTTATTTAATTTCTGAATGTATGATTTATTTTGGATTATCCCAAAGATCTCAGGACAGATGCATGATGTCAGATATTACCATTATTTATCAAACTGTTTATTTTACCATGACAGATATTACCTGGTGTTTGTCGGATTGTTGCTTTTCATCCATCTACAGTTGCAGATGCCGGCGCTGAAAAGTGGGTAGATATTCTACACCATTAAAAGCTTCACATTGAATCGGGGAAATTCTTCAAAGACTATGAATTAAGCACTTTCAAATTAATATCATTTCTTCAGAACAAACTATTCATATCATCTGTTATTGCAATTTAAACTAACTTTGTGTTGTCTGGTCTGTGCTAGTTTTAACTGAAAACTGCTCAGTATGTGACATGATCTGTGTTATCGAGTCTTGGAAGAGAAAGGGTTAATGTTGCTGCTCTGTAATTGTAATGGATATTCCTAATTTTATCATCTGTATAACTGTAGTTATTTACAATTAAATGCTTATTGGTTAATTAGTTAAATGCTAATTGTGAATCATTGGAATGCTGAAACTAATACGTACACAAGCTAATAAAGAGCGGGGGACTGGTGTAAATACTGTAGCTAACAGTGAGCGTGAAACTGAAAAGACCATAAGATACAGGAGCAGAATTCAGCTATTCTGCTCGTCGAGTCTCCTCCACCATTTAATCACGGCTGATAAGTTTCCAAACCCATTCTCCCGTCTTTCCCCCATAACATTTGATCCCCTGACCAATCAAGAACATGTCTATCTCTGTCTTACATACACTCAATGAGAGAGAGTGAGCAGAAAGAGTGAGGGGGAGTGAGGTTGAGGGCAGATGGTGTGAGGGGAGAGCGCGATGGGAGATCGAATGAGGAGGAGAATAGGTGAAAAGTGAGGCAGGGAATGGGGGAGGGAGATTGTGAGGAGGGGAGGGAGAGTGACGGGAAGATAGCGCATGAGAGATAAGAGAATGAGAGGGGAGTGCGAGGGACGCAGGGGGAGGGGAGAGATAGAGGGGAGGGAGAGTGGGGGATGAAAGTGAGGAGGAGAGAGAAGAGAATGAGAGGTAGAGTGAAGGAGAAAGTGAGCGTAGATGGAGTGAAGGGACGGTGAGAGGGGGAGAAAGGTGAAGAATGAGGGAGAGAGTCAGAGGAGGGAGAGAACGGGAAGAGGAACTGACTGGGAGAGAGTCAGAGGAGAGAGTGAGGGGAAGAGTAAGTGAAGAGCAACTGAGGGGAGAGAGCATAAGCGGGAGAGAGGTTGATGGGACGGATAGTGAAGGGGAGTGTCTGAGGCAGGATAGTGTGACGGAAAAGACTGAAGGGGAAGAGAGTGGAAGGTCTGAGGTGGGATAGTGTGACGGAAAAGACTGAGGGGGAAAGACACTGAAGGGGAAGGGAGAGAGTGAAGACAGAGTGAGGAGGAGAGAGAGGGGAGGGCGAGTGGGGAAGTGTGAAGGGAGAGAGACTAAGGGATGGAAAGTCAAGGGGAGAGTGTGAGGGCAGAGACTGAGGGGGAAGAGAGTGAAAGGGAAGGAATTGAGGGAGGGAGTGAGGGGGGGGAGAAATTAAGTGAGGAGGAAAGTGACTGGGAGGGCATGAGGGGGAGGGAGTGAGGAAAAGAGAGGGTGAGAACAAAGAACAGTACAGCACAGGAAACAGGCCCTTCGGCCCTCCAAGCCTGTGCCGCTCCTTGGTCCAACTAGACCAATCGTTTGTATCCCTCCATTCCCAGGCTGCTCATGTGACTATCCAGGTAAGTCTTAAACGATGTCAGCGTGCCTGCCTCCACCACCCTACTTGGCAGCGCATTCCAGGCCCCCACCACCCTCTGTGTAAAAAACATCCCTCTGATATCTGAGTTATACCTCGCCCCTCTCACCTTGAGCCCGTGACCCCTCGTGAACGTCACTTCAGATCTGGGAAAAAGCTTCCCACCGTTCACCCTATCTTTCCCCTTCATAATCTTGTACACCTCTATTAGATCTCCCCTCATTCTCTGTCTTTCCAGGGAGAACAACCCCAGTTTACCCAATCTCTCCTCATAGCTAAGACCCTCCATACCAAGCAACATCCTGGTAAACCTCCTCTGCACTCTCTCTAATGCCTCCACGTCCTTCTGGTAGTGCGGCGACCAGAACTGGATGCAGTACTCCAAATGTGGCCTAACCAGCGTTCTATACAGCTGCATCATCAGACTCCAGCCTTTATACTCTATACCCCATCCTATAAAGGCAAGCATGCCATATGCCTTCTTCACCACCTTCTCCACCTGTGTTGCCACCTTCAAGGATTTGTGGACTTGCACACCTAGGTCCCTCTGTGTTTCTATACTCCTGATGACTCTGCCATTTATTGTATAACTCCTCCCTACATTATTTCTTCCAAAATGCATCACTTCGCATTTATCCGGATTAAATTCCATCTGGCACCTCTCCGCCCAATTTTCCAGCCTATCTATATCCTGCTGTATTGTCCGACAATGCTCTTCACTATCCGCAAGTCCAGCCATCTTCGTGTCATCCGCAAACTTGCTGATTACACCAGTTACACCTTCTTCCAAATCATTTATATGTATCACAAATAGCAGAGGTCCCAGTACAGAGCCCTGCGGAACACCACTGGTCACAGACCTCCAGCCGGAAAAAGACCCTTCGACCACTACCCTCTGTGAGGGTAGTGAAGGGAAGAAAATCAGTGGGAGAGAGAGTGGAAAAGAGGGGAAAGTGTGAGGGAGGCAGAGTTTGCAAGGAGGAGGGAGAGAGAGGGCAAGAGTAGGGGGAGAGAATGAGGGAGGGGGAGGGAGAGGGCGAGGACGTTTTTTCACTCACTTTCCTGCAATTCTTCCCGGTTGCTCCACCTATTTGCTTCTGTGTTGCATCTTGCTGGGGAGGATTGTCCACATTCACTGTGGGAGGGGGGAGAAAACTGTCCTCTGTCCCCGAGGTTTAATGCAGCCTCTGGGACTAGGCCTCAATTCAAGGCCTAATCTCAGAGGGCCCTCAGAATGTCCTTTTGTATTTGCTTCATTCCCGAACAGTGTCAGTGCTGAAGTGGGAGAACTCGATGGTTAAAAACAAAATAATGCATTTAATTCAGGATGTGATTGTGGGTTTTCCTGCTCTCTCTCTCTCTCTCTGTCTCCCATCGTTCTCCTCTGATTGTGAGTTATCAGAGAGAGAAATGGGAAATGGAGGGTAACAGTGAGGGGCGGGGGGACGGGAGGGTAACAGAGCAGTTTGCTTGTGGGATCTTGCTGTGTGTATTTTCCCTGCAGCCTATCCTGCTGGGAGACCGTGGTTCTGCTCCCCAAGTTCAGTGCACTGACAACTGACTGTGATTGCTTCCATCTCCCACCACTGCCCCCAGCCTCATTTCTCAATGTGAATCAGTGATCAACACAAACAGTGGTCACAGGGTGACATGATTTAAAATGGTCAGACAGAAACCTTTCAGAGAGCATTTCAATCCAGATTCATCATCAGAGAGAGAGAGAGAGATTATCCAGAGCAGGCGAGAGAGAGAGAGAGAGAGGAGGGCACAGAGATAGGGGGAGATAAACAGGCAGAGAGAGAGAGAACAGAGATAGAGCATCAAGTGCAGGAGAGAGAGAGAGAGAGGAAGGGGATGGGTACATACAGAGATAGGGGGAGATAAACAGGCAGGAGAGAGAGAGAGAGAACAGAGATAGATCATCAAGAGCAGGAGAGAGAGAAGAGGGGGGTGGATAGGGGCAGAGATGGTGGAGGTAAAAGAGAGAGGGAATCAGAGAGAGAAACAGAGAGGAGTGACTGTGCTAGAAGTGGAAGGTTCCCTGTTCATGTCAAATGTACAAACAGCACCAAATTTGGAGTGATGTCCCCTTATTTCAACTGGGGAGGGGTGGAATGAAGAGGGGCGGAGAGAGGGAGAGGTGTGGTCCCTCATTGTCCACTCACTTTACCCCAATCTCACTTAAATATCACATTGTATCTGGCCATGTTCAGACTGTGTGTGTGTGGGATCTTGCTGTGTACTCATGTTCTGTGCCTCCTCCCTGCCCCATATTCCTCACACTGTATCAGTGTCCACATTTTAAACATAAAAGATTGAGTGAAAGGAGGGTGGGATTATGGAGAGGAACAAGGTAAGGCAGAGCTGCAGAGAGGGCGTTTCGATCGAGTTCTCACAGGGGCTTGGAATGAAAAAGGCTGCGATTGGGACCCGGTTTAATTGGCCAATTGGACAGTGCCTGTGTTTTACTCTCAGTAATGTCACGGTGCTGTGTGAGAGCCCAGGGCAGCGCTTCAATCTACTTTTACTGAGTTTCTCTTTGTAACATTCTTAGTCTCCCTCTCTCACTGTGAAGCACTCGGGAGGGAGAGGGAGCTGAAATTCACATTCCTGAGCCTGGGGAAAGGCTTGTTCTCCATCCCAGAGTCCTCGTGTTTTTAGACAGGGCGCTGGGATTTGTGCATGGAAAGGATTGTTCTGTTTCACTGGGCCTCAATTCAAGGCCTGTGTGACTGGGCCTCAATTCAAGGCCTGTGTGACTAGGCCTCAATTCACGGCCTAATCTCAGGGGCACTTTTGTATTTGCTTAATTCCCGAACAGGGTTTAAGTGGCTGAATTCAATGGTTCAATAAGAGTGAAGGAAGAGAGGAGGGGTAAAGACGTTGAAGAATGCGTGAGGGGAGAGAGTCAGAGGAGGGAGAGAGTAAGGGGAGAGGGATTGACGGGGAGAGAGTGAGAGGTGATAGAGTGAGGGGCAGAGTAAGTGAAGAGCGAGTGAGGGGGAGAGAGTGAGTGAGGGTAGAGGGCAAAGGGAGATGGAGTGAGGGGAGAGAGAGCGATGGGCAGAGCGAGTGGGGAGAGCAGAGACCAAGTGAGGGGAGACTGAGGAGGAGTGGGTGATGGGAAGCGAGAGAGAGCGAGGGGAAGCGAGAGAAGGTGAGGAGAAATGAGAGAGAGTGAGGAGAGAGAGACTGAGGGGGAGAAAGTGAGAGGAAGCGAGAGAAAGGGTAACCGAGTGATGGGGGAGATAGAGTGAGGGGAAAGAATAAGGGGAGAGAGGCTGAGGGGACGGACAGTAAAGGGGAGTGTCTGAGGTGGGTTAGTGTGAGGGGAGAGACTGGGGGAAGACAGTGAGGGGGAAGAGAATGAGGGGGGAGAGAGACTAAGGGAGGGAAAGTAAAGAGGAGAGTGTGAGGCGGGAGAGTGAGAGAGCAGAGAATGAGGGGGAGAGAGTGAAGGGGAAGGAATTGAGGAGGAGAAAGTGATGGGAGAGAATGAGGGGAATGTGTGAGGGGAGAGAGTGTGAGGGGAGAGAGGCTAAGGGAGGAAAAGTAAAGGGGAGAGTGTGAGGGCAGAGACTGAGGGGGAGAGAGTGAAGGGGAAGGAATTGAGGGGGAGAGAATGAGGGGGAGGGAGTGAGGGGTAGAGAGGGTGAGGGAGAATTAAGTGGGGAGGAGACAGTGAGGGGGGAGTGTGCGAGGGCATGAGGGAGCGGTAATGAGCAGAGAGGGTGAGTGGAAGAGTGAGGGGGAGGGAGTTTTGGGAGGAAGAGTGAGAGGAAGAGAGGCTGAGGGGAGCGAGAGTGAAGGGGGAATAGTGGGGGGGGGGAATAGAGTGAGTGGAATAGTGAAGGGGAGAGACTGAGGCGGTGAGGGGAGGTGGAACGAGGGGGTGAGATTGAACAGGTGATAGTGTGAGGGGAGAGAGTGAGGTTAGGGAGGGTGAAGGGTGAGAGTGAGGGGGAGAGGGTGGGAGGGTGAGAGTGGATGAAGAAAGAATGAGGGAGAGAGAGTGACGGGGAGAGAATGAGAGGAGAGTGTGTGATGGGGGAGAGTGAGAGGGATGAGAGTGAACGAGGAAAGTGTGAGGGGAGAGAGCAAGAGATGGGAGAGTGTGACAGGGAGAGAGCATGGGGGGAGAGGGAGTGAGGAGGGAGTCGGAGAAGACGAGTGAGGGAGAGTGGGGAGTGAGGGGAGATAGTGACGGTGATCGAGGAGAGAGCACGGGGGAGGGAGAGTGTCGGGGAAAGAGTGAGGGGAGCGGAGTGAGGGGAAGTAGGTGAAGAGTGAGTGAGGGGGGAGCGAGTGACGGGGAGAGAGTGGAATAGTGTGAGGGCTGAGAGAGTGTGAGGAGAGTGTGTGTGAGGGAGGGGGGAGGATGTGGGAGAGGGGGAGGGAGAGTGAGGGGAGTGAGAGAGTGAGGGGAGTGAGAGTGAGGGGAGAGTGAGAAGGGCACAGTGAGAGGGTAGAGAGAGTGAGGGTGGGAGAGTAAGGGGAGAGAGGGGGAGAGTGATTGAGTGGGAGAGAGTATGAGGGGTACAGAATGTGACGGGGAGCGAGTGAAGGGAGAGAGATTGAAGGGTATAGAGAGAGGGGAGAGAATGAGGAGGAGGGAGGAGCTTCCGTCAGGCTTGCTCACTGGCCGTGTTGGGGAGTTAGTGGTGCTTGTGGTTTCTCTCAGAATCCCGCTTTCCACTAACCCTTTAACGATCTCCACTACAGCTTTCTCTGCCTCTGGTTTGATTGGGTATTGTCGGTGTGGCTTATGCTCTGGTCCCGGTCCCTTTATTGCGTCCGTTTTAGTCAAAGCGGTATCTAACTTTGTTTTAGCCCATACTCCGGGGACGGAGGCACAGATGGCTCCGAACCCTCCTGTCTCTAATTCCCAATTTCTGGTGGTGACTGTGGCCACCCTAATAGTTTCGAGGTGACTTGTGAGTTTCCCTATTCTAGTTTTCCGACCGTCCTGTCTTGGCCAGATTAATTCTCCCTTTCCACAGTCTATCAGAATCTCATACTCTTTCATCAGATCATTTCCCATTATTGTACCCTCGTTATTTTTGCGCACACAAAACCTCATTGGTAAATACAGATTAATTATTTCTACTAACGTGGTCTCGCTCAGGTAGGTGGGTGTTTTGTTCCCTCCTATCCCGGTCAGGTAAATCATTTTATTTGTAGTGGGTAAGGGTAGGTCGGTGACAGATACGGACGCTCCTGTGTCCACTAGCATCTCACATTGTCTGCCCCCTACCAGTGCTGACACGTAAATCCTTCCCTCCTTCTTACCCTTGTGGATGGGGCTGCAGACCGTCAATCTTGCTGACCCCAGAGGTCCTGTGGTTCCTCCGGTTCTGCTGTGGTCATGGATCGGGTCGGGGGTCTCCCATGCTTATTCCAACACACTGCTTCTGTGTGTCCATATTTATTTCAGTGGCTGAAATGCTTCCCACTGTTCCCAAATCTGTTCCCTTTCCGTGGAGTCCCGCAATCCCTCGCAAAGTGTCCTTGCCGACCACAATTGTGGCAAGTCAGTTTAGACTTTGTTCCATTCCCGTTACTCTAAGCTGCTACTCTTTCTAGCCTTGTTCTTGTCTGGGATTTCTCTTCTCCCGGTACGCCGCTAGCCCACTCTACCAACTCATCGTAATCTTGGGGCATAATCACTCCCATTTTTAGGAGGACCTGGTGAGCGCTGGAGAGTCCACCCTTAAAAGCCTGGATGAACGCTCGATCCCCTCGACCTGGGTTCCCTTGTCCTGAGCACTCTTGATATACCTGGAACAATCATTCCCCGTATTCAGAAGCTCCTTCCCCTTTTAACTGTTTGGTTGTGGTAATTCTGCTCCAGTTAGTGGGAGCATTCCCTAATACCCTCTGAATCTCTGCTTTAAACTGGGTGAAGGGTGCCTGTTGGGCATCTATCTCCGATGTTCGGGCGACTGCATGTGTCCACCGTCCCCCACTATAATCCTGTGCTGGAGGAGCGGCGCGTCCACCTGCTTCCTGCCTCCACTTACCCGCTGGACAGGCTGCCCTGACCAGCTGGTGTACGTCTCTCAGGTGTAATTGGTGTCCTACCCAGATTGTGTCTAATTCTTCCCAGAATTTAATGTTTGCGCTTCTAGGTTGTAATTTACCCAGGGAAGCCATTATCTGCTGTCTCTCACCTGGGGTGAAACTCTGCTACACTCTGTAATTCCTGTTTCCAAGATAACACACCTGCACCTATTTCCAGACACACAGGCACAAACTGACACCCACACACTCACAAACACACACATACTCACAGGCACAGAGAAACACACTCTCACAAACACACACACCCAGACACTTGCACATTCTTACCCATGTACTGACACACAGAGAGACTTACAGAGAGAGAAACACAGAATCTCTCTTAAATACACACAACACGCAGCCATAAACCCACAGAAACACACATCACAAACTACAAGCAACAAACTCATGCACGACAGCGGTTAATGACTTCTCAGCACCCCATAACCAAATTAAATTTAAGTTGGACAAAAGTGATAGCATTTCCTCTGAAACCGACATCCCGAGAACGAAAGCAACACAGGAACACTGGCGCAGCATTGCACAGGATCAGAGCCTCGGAAATGCAGTTTCCTCTTTCCTTGTTCCTTATATCTCACTGAGCAGATGCAGAGCGAGAGCATAGAAAGGTAGAATTCACAATTTCACTCTGTTCCTGCACTCTCACCTCAGCTTTATTTAATTTCTGAATGTATGATTTATTTTGGATTATCCCAAAGATCTCAGGACAGATGCATGATGTCAGATATTACCATTATTTATCAAACTGTTTATTTTACCGTGACAGATATTACCTGGTGTTTGTCGGATTGTTGCTTTTCATCCATCTACAGTTGCAGATGCCGGCGCTGAAAAGTGGGTAGATATTCTACACCATTAAAAGCATCACATTGAACCGGGGAAATTCTTCAAAGACTATGAATTAATCACTTTCTAATTAATATCATTTCTTCAGAACAAACTATTCATATCATCTATTATGTCAATTTAAACTAACTTTATTGTGTTGTCTGGTCTGTGCTAGTTTTAACTGAATACTGCTCAGTTGGAATGCTGAAACTAAAGCATACACTGAAGCTAATAAAGAGTGGGGGACTAGTGTAAATACTGTAGCTAACAGTGAGCGTGAAACTAATAAGACCATATGATATAGGAGCCGAATTTAAGGTATTCTGCTCATTGAGTCTACTCCGCCATTTAATCATGGCCGATAAGTTTCTCAACCCCATTCTCCCGTCTTTTCCCCATAATGTTTGATCCCCTTACCAATCAAGAAAATGTCTATCTCTGTCTTAAATACACTCAATGAACTGGCCATGCACAGCCTTCTATGGCAATGAATTGCACAGATTCACGACCCTCTGGCTGAAGAAAGTCTTCCTCATTTCGGTGCAAAAGGGTCGTCCTTTTATTCTGAGGCTGTGCGCTCGGATCATAGTCTCTCCTACAGATGGAAGCATCTTCCTCATGTCCACTCTATCCAGGCCTTTCAGTATTCTGTAAGTTTCAATGAGGACCCGCTCATCTTTCTAAACTCCGAGAACAGACTCAGAGTCCTCAAACGCTCCTCCAACGTCCAGCTTTTCATTCCCGGGATCATTCTTGTGAACCTCTTCTGGACTTTCTCCAGGGCAGCACGTTCTTTAATACAGGTCCAAATTTGCTCACAATACTCCAAAGGTAGTCTGACCAGAGCCTTATAAAGCTTCAGCAGTACATCCCTGGTTTTGGTGGCACAAATTATTTTAATTTCTAAATGTGGCAAAGACCTTGAAGTTAACAAATAAAACTCAGCTGATAAAGTCATTTATTACACGTCAATGTCCCAGATTGGTCTGTCATGGTTGACCGAACAACAGGAGATTCAGATGCAGCTTCCAGTCGCTTTCTCATCTGCTGGGATTTTAATTGATGATTAATCTTTTGATTTGATCTTTTACCGTCACATGTATTAACATAGAGTGTAAAGTATTGTTTCTTGCACGCAAGACAGGCCGAGCATAACATTCATAGAGAAGGAAAGGAGAGAGTGCAAAATGTAGTGTTACAGTGATAGCTCGGGTGTAGCAATGCACGAGGGTGTACTAATGTAAGATAGGTCCATTCAAAAGTCTGACGGCAGCTGGGAAGAAGCTGTTCTTGAGTCGGTTGGAACGTGACCTCAGACGTAGAGCAGGAGCCATAAAAAAATGAGACAACCAGAAAGAATGCTTTCTGTGGTGCATTTGTAAACGTTGCTGAGAGTCGGAGTGGGCATGCCAAATTTCCTTTGTCTGTGATTGCCTTGGACAAATATTAAATTGGAGAGATGATAATGTTTGAATTGTAATATCTAATGGTGTAAAGTATCTGGGAGCTGAGTGGATTTGATAAAGGCTAGAATACAGACTGGGGGAATGAGCGGGAAGAAGTTGTGCTGAATGAATGGTTCTTGTTGTAGGAGAGGGATGGATGGAGAGAGGGATAGAGGGAGGGTGAGATGGATAGAAGGAGGGTGAAATGGATAGAGGGAGGGTGAGATGGATAGAGGGAGGGTGAGATGGATGCAGGGAGGGTGAGGTGGATAGAGGGAGGGTGAGATGGATAGAGGGAGGGTGAGATGGATAGAGGGAGGGTGAGGTGGATGCAGGGAGGGTGAGGTGGATGCAGGGAGGGTGAGGTGGATAGAGGGAGGGTGAGATGGATAGAGGGAGGGTGAGATGGATAGAGGGAGGGTGAGATTGATAGAGGGAGGGTGAGGTGGATAGAGGGAGGGTGAGGTGGATAGAGGGAGAGTGAGGTGGATAGAGGGAGGGTGAGATGGATAGAGGGAGGGTGAGATGGATGCAGGGTGGGTGAGATGGATGCAGGGCGGGTGAGATGGATAGAGGGAGGGTGAGATGGATGCAGGGAGGGTGAGGTGGATGCAGGGAGGGTGAGGTGGATAGAGGGAGGGTGAGATGGATGCAGGGTGGGTGAGATGGATGCAGGGTGGGTGAGATGGATGCAGGGAGGGTGAGATGGATAGAGGGAGGGTGAGATGGATAGAGGGAGGGTGAGGTGGATAGAGGGAGGGTGAGGTGGATAGAGGGAGGGTGAGGTGGATAGAGGGAGGGTGAGGTGGATAGAGGGAGGGTGAGGTGGATAGAGGGAGGGTGAGGCGGATGGATGGAGAATTTGAGAAGCTGCAGTTCACATTTGAAGAGGTTCCCAGTGCCTCTGAGCAGCTGAACTGGGGAAGCCTTTGGGGCAGAGACTGTGCTGTTGCTGTTTCCCTCCCTGGCCGCCAGGGGTCGCTGTAACACTCCCGGCTGCTGCTGCTGCTCCTCCCAGTGTCACCTCCTGCCGTAACCGGCCGAGCCGCTGCTCGTTGGCGGAATATCCGGGGCCTGTGGAGGGGCGGGACCACCGCCATGTTGACCCGACGTCACGGCGAGCCCCTCCCCCGCCGCCATGTTGACCCGACGTCACGGCGAGCCCCTCCCCCGCCGCCGTTTGTTTTTAAATAAAAAGGAAGAAGTGAGTGTTGAGCAATGGGGAAAGTGAGAAATTCCCAGCCCAAAACCCCCGCCAGGAACCCAATCAAAATTACATCAAATCCATATTTATATCCAGAGGCCGGGGCGGGACCGCGCCTGCGCGGCGTGTTCTCCCAGACTGCACCGCGCGGGTCAGAATTCTTTTAAAAAACGCAATTAAAAAAAAGAAGCGACGATCCCGAATCGAGCAGGAACCGAAATTCTGCCGGGAGCGGATTAGGAATAAAAAACATCAACATTTAGAAAAGGATTAACATGTAGCTGCCAGTGCGCATGTGCGGGAGGGGGATTCTCCCAGAGGGCCGCGCGCGGACCACCGCCGCATTGAAGATGGCGGCCAGCCGTCTCCCCTGGCAACGCAAGATGGCCGCCTTCCGTCTCCCCTGGCAACGCAAGATGGCCGCCTTCCGTCTCCCCTGGCAACCGCAAGATGGCCGCCGGCGGTGAGTGCTGGTGGCGCAGCCGCAAACCGGGAATGGAAGGCGGGCCCCCGGCGCAGAAAGAGGCCATTCAGCCCATCAGAGCGGCAGCAGCTCGGGGAATGGAAACTAGCCGCCCATTGTAACCGCAGCTTCCAGTCAGGCAGCCCCCAGCCCCCTGTTTCCAGCCGGCAGCATTTCAGCTCCAGGTGCGGCTGCTGATGGAGTGAAGCCCAGGGCTTTGTGTCTGAAGCTCCAGTTCAGGCAGCGAATTGCAGACAGGCAGCAGCCTCTGAGTGAAAAGCTTCTTCCTAATGTCCCCTCTAATGCTGCCAGCAATCCCCTTCAATCTGTGGCAGCCCCCCCACTGCCCCCACCCCGGGTAAGTCACCTCTCTCTGCTCGGGGGAAACTGCCCTTTCCTCTCCACCCTGTCTCCCACCCTCACCATTCTGGACACCTCAGTTCACTCACCCCTCAGCCTCCTGTGTTCCCAGCAACACAACCCTGGCCAATCCAATCTTTCCCCATCGCCGCCATTCCCCAGCCCCGGGGCAACACTTTTATAAATCCAAATGGTTCTCCAATCCCATTAAACTGTCCATTTAACATTGCCCCATCGCCAACTGTGAGCAACCAACACAGACACAAACCAGAGGCACAGACGCTGCAAATGTCGCAATCTTTATTTACAAAACAATGGAACATTTATTGACATGTTCAGGTCAATCTCAGTGATGGGCGGTGACCAGGTCCACATTAAAACAATGGCTCAGTCCAAGGTTAAACATCATTGGAACAAAGTTGAAGTTTATTCTGAAATTAGACATTGCCGGTGACTCCCAATATGATGGAGAGATCCAAACTCACACCACACCCTGATGTGGCAAAGGGGACACCAGGCTGAGCTACAGAGTTGGATGTAAAGAACAGCGGCGTGTGTTTGATTCTGGTGATGCACCCACTCCGAGCCGGTGTTGAATAATTCTGAGGCAGAGAGACAGCAGATTGAGGCCATATGACACATTGGGCCTTTACATCTCCCATAACAATCCCCCCCTCTCTCTCTAATATGATCTCCCTGTGTGTGAGAATAGAGGGATCTTAGAGTGAGTGTCCACTGATTCCTGAGGGTAGCAGGACAGCTCGATAAGGTGGTTTCGACGGCAGACGGAATACTTTCCTTTACTGGCTGATGAATAGAATGATGTGGAGCTGCTGGTGTTGGACTGGGGTGAACACAGTAAGAGTTTTAACAACACAAAGTTAAAGTCCAACAGGTTTATTTGGTCGCAAATACCATTAGCTTTCGGAGCACTGCTCCTTCGTCAGATGGAGTGGAAATGTGCTCCATCTGACGAAGGAGCAGCGCTCCGAAAGCTAATGGTATTTGCTACCAAATAAACCTGTTGGACTTTAACCTGGTGTTGTTAAAACTCTTACTGTGATGAATACAATACCAGAGCACGGCAGGTTCTGCTTGAGCTATAGAGAACACTATTTAGACTACAGTTAGGATCGAGTGTACAGCTGTGCTCACCACTGGTGAGGGTCCAGAGAGAATTACCCCCGTGTCTGTGTGGGTTTCCTCCGGGTGCTCCGGTTTCCTCCCACAGTCCAAAGATGTGCAGTTTAGGTTGACTCGCCATGGTAAATTGCCCCTTAGTGTCAGGGGGATTAGCAGGGTAAATATGTGGGGTTACAGCAATAGGGCCTGGGTGGGATTGTTGTCGGTGCAGGCACAATGGGCCGAATGGCCTCCTTCAGCACTGTCGGGTTTCTAAATTTACAGAGGAAGTTATCAATTGTGGCACAGATTCCAAAAGCAGGGAACTCATTTCAGGGAAGTTATTTCCATTTCTTCAGTTTTATCAACATTAACTTTGTAACCTGAGTAATCGCCAAACTTCATAATATTCTCTTTTCAGAAAGAATATGGATGTTGTAGGATCTGATAAATATAGCAGGATGTCATCAGAATATGTCAATTTGTGCTCTTCTTCTCCAGCTAGAACACCTTTTATGTCCTGACTGTCTCTCACCATTTGTGCTCAGGATTCTATGCAGAGAGTGAACAGAAGGGGGGACAGAGGACAATCCTGTCTTGTCCTCCTCTTGAGTCCAAAGACTTCAGAAATTTGACCATTCGCTCTGACAGAGGCCTGTGGAATTGAATAAAGGATCTGGACCCATCTTACGAAGTTGGGCCCAAACCCCAGGCCGTCTGAAGTCTGAAATAGGAACACCCATGATTCCTGGTCAAAGGCCTTTCCAGCATCGAAAGATAAGACCATGGCCTCAACTCCACGACCTTGGGCATGAGTCATGATGTAAAGGAGCCTGTGGAGATTGTTCTCAGAGTAATGCCCTGTTCTACTAGTTTGGTCTGGGTTTATGATCTCAGTTTTTATCCTATGGATAATATAGATATTATTATCTATATCGATAACATAGTACAGATATTAGATATTGAAAATTGAGTACAGCGTCACAAAAAGCAGCACTCAGCAGCTTTTGATGGACTCCCTCACAATGGCCTTTGAGTTGTTCTGAAAGCAAACTATCAAGAGCTCTCCGCGCCGTTGTGAGGGAGGCCATCAAAAGCTGACGAGTGCTGCTTTTTGTGTGGCTGTACTCAATTTTCAATTTAATTCAATCCAGTTTAATTTATTTTTCTTCCTTTTGGAACAGCGAATGAGATGATGCAACCTCTGAAACACACCCTCACTCAGCCCCAGTAACGTCAGGGGTGAGGGGTCTCTTGCTGCATTGAGTTGTTGATGGTGTTGAGATTGTTGAAGGGTCCAGTGCCTGGAGCTGGGAGCGGTCACAAACTCCCCGTCCATTCAAACTGGCCACTGCAGCCGCTTGGGGACATCATTGCAGGCCGCCGTGTGATTGGCTGCTGGCTGCTTTGTGATGTCACCTGGAGACAGGTTATCACCCCTGGTTACGGCCAATCAGTTTGGGGGTCACTCTGGGAGGTTGGGTTTCAGAGCTGGTCTGATGCCAGCTACAGAGGATGCTGCCATGTAAGGCATGGCACACATCAGTTAGAATATGGATCTTATTCAGTGTGGACATTGCACAGAGAAACTGTCAAAATGTTAGGTTAGAAAGGAGGTCACTGCGTTCACAAAGCTGCCTCTGACCATCAGGTGACACTGCTGTGTGGATCCCAGAACCCAGTCAGGGAACTGAGTCACTGCCTCACAAAGAGAAGGGATTGTGACTGTCGGTGACAGCAGCCCGAGCGAAGCAGCAGATTCTGGAGAAATCTGAGCACAACCACTGCTGGTTTGAGGTTAGTTATTGGTTTGAGTAAAAACAATTAAACTCATTCTGACTACAGCCAGGGAAGAGATCCAGACACGACACATCAGGAAAAACATTAAACTGCTTTTCTGGCCACAGTCTCTGAAGCCTCAGGACACCACAAGAAGAATCCGTCCATTCTGGTGACAAACCAAGGAGCAGACGAATCTTTCCCTGAACCTCAACCCACACAGGAACTGACTGTTCATCGATTGAAGAAACGACCAGAAACCAACTTCATCCTTTCAAGAGGATCCCAACAAACACCTTCTACCCCGGCTGTCAAAACCCCTTCACTGATCCTTCACTAAAGGAGATCTCTCATCAGGACTGCAACTTCGATCATCAGATTACATCAGAGAAGTGGTGTGGGAACATTTCCTTTTTTACTCCTGTAACCTTTGTAGAGTGAGTTAGTGAGTGAATGTGAGACTGTGAAGTAGCATCAGTTTCTTGGTTATTTAGCTTCTTGTTTTATTTTTAAATTGTTTTTCATACAAAAATGGAAATAAATGAATATAATCTGAGCCGTTTTTTGCTGCAGGATGACATAGATTGGTACCGGAATATTGAAGGATACAAGATGTTTGGGAAGGACAGGAAGTGAGGAAAAGGTGGAGGAGGACTAGCTCTATTAATTAATGATGGTGTTAACACAATAGAGAGGGATGGACTAAGCTCAGGAAAACTGGATGGAGAAACGGTTCAGGAAGAAATTTATGAGAAACGATAAAGGGAAGAAGTCTCTTGTGGGATTGACAGGCCCCTAAACAGTAACCACACAGGAGGAACAAGGTATAAAGGAGTTTGTCAGAAAGAGATGGCGATTATCATTCCGGATTTTAATCTAGATAAAGACAAAAATCAGACGGACAAAGGTAGCCTCGGTGAGGAATTGATAACTATTTTCAGGATAGTTTATTAGAACAACATGTTTTGCCACCTACGAGAGAGCAGGCTATACTAGACCTGGGAAAGTACACAAATAAGGATTAATTAATGACCTGATAGTGGAGGCACCCTGAGATAACAGCCATCAGAATGTGATGGAATGTAGCATTCATTTTGAGGGAGGATCTGAGTCTAATATTCTCAACTGAAATAAGTTTAATATTTCACAATCCACAGACTAGATATATTCAAACAAGAATGATAAATTCCCGGGGAGGGGGAACTAACCCTCTGTGGTTAGTTAGAACAGATAAAGACAGTATCAAAGTTAAAGATAAAACATATTTGAGTGGCAGATCAGAAATTTGGCAGATTATCAAAAATAGTAAAGAATTACTGAAAGATGAAAAAGGAGGGGAAGTTTAGAGTTCAGTAGAAAGCTCGTCACAAATCTGAAGACAGATGGTGAGAGTTTCCACAGATATTTTTAAACAGAAATGACTGAAAGTGAGTGTTTGTCCACAGAAAGTGAGCCTGTAGAATTAATAATGGGAAATAAGGATATGACGTGCGAATTGAACAGATCCTTTGAATTGGTCTTTACAATCGAAGAAACAAGTAACACACACCCACCCTGCCCTATGATGCTGAGAGACCTTGTTTCAGTTATGTCAAAGTCCTCCAATGATTGGATATGATGCTTAAGGTGGAGGGTGGTTGTTTTCCATGTGTTTCCATGTTTTCCATGCAGTTCTTACCATGTTTATATGTTTGCTCCAATGCCTGCATAATGTTTAAAATTGTGTACATATGTTGTTATTGAGAGTTTTTGAAATTAAAGAGGAGGAGTGTTATATATGTAGTTTGGGGTGTTCTGCCCCTTTAAGAGACTTGGATAGGTGACCCAGGGAACAAGCTGGGGAAGCAGTATTAGAATGGCTATGCAACGATTAAGACGTTAAGTAAACTGTTCCTTGTTTTAATTATACTGACCTAAATGGTTGTCTTTTTATTGTTTATAATTAGATGGAAACATAATAGTTGGGCCTGGGACACTACCCTGAGGAACTCCTGCAGTGATGTCTTGGAGCTGAGATGACTGAGCCCCATAACCACAACCATCTTCCCATGTGTCAGGTATGACTCCAACCAGTACAGAGTCCCTTTAAGAAGCACTGTCTGTGATCTTTCCCCATCATTCTGTCACTCTCATCAGAAATTAGTTTACAACAAGATTCTGAACTTTTACTTCAATCCGAAACCCCAAATCTATCCAATACAGCACGGTGATAGTGCCACACAGCACTCACTGTGAAGGTGGGACTTTATCTACACAAGGAGTGTGCAATGGTCACTCCGACCACTGCTGTCATGGAGAGATGTATTTGTGGCAGGCAGGTTGGTGAGGAAGGGGTCTTGAATGTTTTCCCTCTTGTTGTTTCCTTCACTTGCCACAGACACTCTGCGTCCTTTAGCGCTCGGCCAGCTCAATCTGTGCATGTGTGAGAGAGAAAGAGGAGGCTGTGTGTGTGTGAGAGAGAGAGGAGGCTGTGTGTGTGTGTGTGAGAGAGAGAGGAGGCTGTGTGTGTGTGTGTGTGTGTGAGAGAGAAAGAGGAGGCTGTGTGTGTGTGAGAGAGAGAAAGAGGAGGCTGTGTGTGTGTGTGTGAGAGAGAGAGGAGGCTGTGTGTGTGAGAGAAAGAGGAGGCTGTGTGTGTGTGTGAGAGAAAGAGGAGGCTGTGTGTGTGTGAGAGAGAAAGAGGAGGCTGTGTGCGTGTGAGAGAGAGAAAGAGGAGGCTGTGTGTGTGTGTGTGAGAGAGAGATAGAGGAGGCTGCGTGTGTGAGAGAGAAAGAGGAGGCTGTGTGTGTGTGTGAGAGGGAAAGAGGAGGCTGTGTGTGTGTGTGAGAGAGAAGGAGGAGGCTGTGTGTGTGTGAGAGAAAGAGGAGGCTGTGTGTGTGTGAGAGAGAGAAAGAGGAGGCTGTGTGTGTGTGAGAGAGAGAAAGAGGAGGCTGTGTGTGTGTGTGTGTGAGAGAAAGAGGAGGCTGTGTGTGTGTGTGAGAGAAAGAGGAGGCTGTGTGTGTGTGTGAGAGAGAGAGAAAGAGGAGGCTGTGTGTGTGTGAGAGAGAGAAAGAGGAGGCTGTGTGTGTGAGAGAAAGAGGAGGCTGTGTGTGTGTGAGAGAGAGAAAGAGGAGGCTGTGTGTGTGTGAGAGAGAGAAAGAGGAGGCTGTGTGTGTGTGTGAGAGAGGGAGGTGAGGGACTGGAGTCTGTGTGTGTGAAATAGAGAAATTGTCAGAGTGTGTGTGTCTGTGAGATAGAGTGGAGTCAGTGTGAATGTCTGTGTGAGAGAGAGAGACAAGAGTTGCAATGTGTGTGTGAGTGAGAGTGTGAATGTGTGTGAGATAGAGGAGAGCTGGTATCTTTATGTGTGTGTGTGTGTGTGTGAGAGAGGAGAGAGATTGGGATCAGTTTGTGAGCAGACATGTGTGAGAGAAACACTGTGTGTGTGTGTGATAGAGAGGTGAGCGCATGTATGTGTCAGAATGAGGGATGTGAGTGAGAGGGATTCAGTGTGTATGGCTGTGTGTGTGTGTGTGTGTGGAATAAAGAAAGGTGTGTCTGTGTGAGAGAGAGATGACAGAGTGAGTGTGGGGGGGCCAGTCCGTGCTGCGCGCCGGGTTGGGTAGGGACACTGGGGATCAGCTTGTTAGTGTGTGTCTGTTTGTGTGTGAGCAAGGAGGAGAGTCTTTCTTTATATCACACACACACCCCTATACACAGAATCTCTCCCCCTCTCTCACTCACACCCATCATTCTGACTCACACATGGAAGCACTCAACTCTCTATCACACACACACACACACAGTGTTTCTCTCACACATGTACACTCACACACTGATTCCAATCTCTCTCTCCTCTCTCACACACAGAGATATCAGCTCTACTCTGTCTCTCACACACACACTCTCCTTTCACACTCTCCCTCACACACATTGCAACTCTTGTCTCTCTCACACACACATTCACAGTTTGTGTGTGTAAGAGGAGAGTGTGGTGTGTGAGAGACAGTATGGAGCGGTGTGTTTGTGTGTGTGAGAGAGGAGTCTGTGTGTGAGCCTGTATGTGTGAGCGAAACAAGATGTGTGTGTGTGTGTGAAAGAATGAAAGAGGAGTGTGTGTGTGTGAGAGAGAGAGAGATAGTGTGGAGTGTGTGTATGTGAGAGAGAGAGTACTGTGTCAATTTTTGGCATGTGTGTGTAAATGTAAGATAGGGAGGGAAGTGTGTGTGTCTGTGTCTGCGCATGCGTGCATATTTGTGTGAGAGAGAAAGAGGAGGGTGTGTGTGTGTGAGAGAGAGCTGGTATGTTTGCGTCTGAGAGAAATTTGAAGGACTGGAGTCAGTGTGAGAGAGAGTGTACGTGTGAAAGAGAGTGTGTGTCTGAGAGAGAGTGTGTGTCTGAGAGAGAGTATGAGAGTGAGAGTTTGTCTGAGAGAGTGTGTGGGAGAGAGACAGAGTGTGTGTGTGTGTGCCTGAGAGACTGTGTGCATGAGTGTGTGCGTGAGAGAGCGTGTGTGAGAGAGAGCATGTGTGAGAGAGAGAGCATGCGTGCATGAGAGAGAGCGCGTGTGTGTGAGAGAGAGCGTGTGTGAGAGAGATGTGAGTGCATGTGAAAGAGAGTGTGTGTGCATGTCTGACAGTGTGCCCATGTGTGAGATAGAGTGTGTGAGAGAGAGAGTGTGTGTGTGCGTGTGAGAGAGAGTGTGCGCGTAAGAGAGAGAGTGTGTGAGTGTGAGTTTGTCTGAAAGAATGTGTGGGAGAGAGTGTGTGTGCGTGTGACAGTGTAGGCGTGAGAGAATGTCTGTCTGAGAGTGTGTGTGAGAGAGAGTGTGTGTGTAAGAGTGAGAGTGTGTGAGTGTGAGTTTGTCTGAAAAATGTGTGGGAGTGTGTGTGACAGTGTGGGCATGAGAGAGTGTGTGCGTGAGAGAGTGTGTGCGTGAGAGAGTGTGTGCGAGCGAGAGTGTGTGCGAGGGAGAGTGTGTGCGAGCGAGAGTGTGCGAGAGAGTGTGTGCGAGAGAGAGAGTGTGCGAAAGAGAGAGTGTGCGAGAGAGAGTGTGCGAGAGAGAGTGTGTGCGAGAGAGAGTGTGTGCGAGAGAGAGTGTGTGCATGTGAGAGAGTTTGTGTGTGAGAGAGTTTGTGTGTGAGATAGTATGTGTGAGTGTGAGGGAGAGAATGTGTGTGTGCGTGTGACGGAGTGGGCATCAGAGAGTATGTGCCTGAGAGAGTGTGTGCTTCATTGCGTGTGTGAGTGTGTGTGTGTGTGTGTGTGTGTGAGGGCGAGCGCGTGTGAGGGTGAGCATATGTGAGCAAGAGCCTGTGTGTGTGAGAGAGATTGTGTGTGTGTGTGAGAGAGATTGTGTGTGTGTGTGAGAGAGAGAGCGTGTGTGAGAGGTGTGTGTGCATGTGACAGAGTGTGTGCATGTCTGACAGTGTCGGTGTGTGACTGTGTGTGTGCGAGAGAGTGTGCGAGAGAGCGTGTGTGTGTCAGAGAGCATGTGTGTGAGAGAGAGTGTGTGAGAGAGAATGTGTGTGAGTGCGTGGGAGTGTGCGTGCGTGTGTGTTTGTGTGTGAGGGAGAGTGTGTGTGTGAGGGAGAGCGTGTGTGCGAGGGAGAGCGTGTGTGTGAGGGAGAGCGTGTGTGTGCAAGAAAGAGGAGTGTGTGTGTGTGTAAGAGAGAGAAGTATGTTTGCGTGTGTATCTCTTTGTATGTGGAAATGTAAGAGTGTGTTTGTGTGTGTTTACATGTGAGGAAGTTGGAGGTGTTTGTGAGTGAGTGATAATGTTTTGGATAACACTCACTCTGAGGGTTCACATCCACCCTCATTGCCACACACCAACACACACTCACACCCGCTGATATTGGGAGTGAGACGGACAGACACACACTCTCCCCCGAATGGTCATCATTATTTATTACTCATGTTTTAACATTATCAATTTATTGCTTCAAAATTGTTTGTTCATTGCTCAGCAAGATGTTTCTTTTTATATCTGAGCTTTATTTTGGAACTCATGTTTAATGTTGTGCCAATCTTTTTCTTTCCAATATCTGTTCATCGGCCCGTTGAGTGAGAAAATAACTGAACCTGGCTCTACACAAGAAGGTTGGAGCAGCCGGTAACCACTGGACCAGAGGAGGAGATTGCAGGTTTCTCACCTTCCTTTCTCAGACGGGCTGGAACAGAGATAATGAAGACACAGAAACATACGCTGACCATCCTCCAGAGGAGCTTCTAGATCTTGGCTGGCTCTTTGCTGACAGAGTTTATGAGAAGGAAGTTGTTGCAGAAACAAGTGATCCGCTGGAAGAGGAGCTCCTGGTTCTTTGTCTCCACTGTCAACGCAGACACAATCTCTCTGGTCTTGAGGAGTTTGCTCCAATTGCTGAAGGAGTCATGGGAAAGATCAGCGGCCAGATGGCAGCAGTGGCCAGAAGCTGCTGTCCCGCTCCACCAAGGTGTTTGTGCCCCAGGAAAAGGACAAGTGAAGGCAAATGTCCACAACTGGCGGCAAGAGAGCAAGAGCACTGTTGGAGATTGAAGACTCGGGGGGCAGTGACCCCCGGGGGGTGGTGGAGGGGGTGGAGGGGAGAGGAGCTGGACACAAACTACAAAATACAGGAGGGAGGGGAGTTACATTCGTATTATCTGTGATTTTCATTTACAATTAGCTTGATTCTGTTGTCTGGTCTGCGCTAGTTTTAAGTTAAATCTGTTCCACATGTGACGTGTTTTATATGCGATTGAGTCTTGTAAATAAAAGGTTAATCCTGCTGCTCAGTAATTGGTGCGAATATTCCTCATTTTACAACCTGTATAACTGTATTTATTCACAATTAAGTGCTGTTAAAGCCAGTTAATAATCGGATTCATGTGTGTTTTCTCGTGAAGTTTTATTAAATCAGTCTATATTTCAACAATTGCCGACCTAAATTCTCAATGGAATTTCACAATTCAATCCCTTTCATTTGAGTTGTTAGATTCACTCAACCTGTGATGTGAGACATGCAACTCCGCCTGGGAGTTCACTCCCTCCCGCTGCAGCTTGACAGACATGTTCATCGATATGGTGGGGAATGCGGAATAGTCTGTATTTTGTCGAGTGTTAGCCGAGGTTCATGACACCAGACGACAATTTCATGGTCACCTTACACAACGTAGGTTCCGGAATAATGACCATGAAATCGCCGTCTCGTGTCAAAAGCAAACTATTTGGTCCATTGTTGTAATAATGACCACTTCCATCGAGGAGGACAAGGGCAGCACAGACATGGGAACCCCAGCACCTGCAAGTCTCCCTCCAAGCCACTCATCGCCCTGACTTGGAAATAAATGGCCCTTCCTTCGC
The DNA here is from genome assembly GCF_964213995.1 of Mustelus asterias. Classification (NCBI taxonomy): domain Eukaryota; kingdom Metazoa; phylum Chordata; class Chondrichthyes; order Carcharhiniformes; family Triakidae; genus Mustelus; species Mustelus asterias. The sequence continues at coordinate 368,566 of NW_027590146.1, forward strand.
AGTTGCTGGGTGAAAATCAGTGATCCAGGAAGGCAGCACAACACCTCCCTGGCAAGTGCAACATACATGGGAAATAAATACTGGGCAATTCTGGAATTCCTTCCCTAACGACATTAATCCCACAACACAGACTGCAGCGGTTCAAGAATGCGGCTCACTGCCACCTTTTAAAGTGCAACTAGGGATGGGCAATAAATCCTGGCCGGACAGCGACGCCCATGTCCCACCAATGATTCAAAAAGAAACATTCTGAACATTTTATGAGTTGAATTTAAATTTCACTATTTGCGGAGGTTTAATTTGAACCTCCATCCCGGCAGATGCTGGTGCAAAAGGTTAAATCTCACGGGATAAAAGGTGAGCTAGCTGGATGGGTGGAGACCTGGCTTAGCCACAGAATGAAGTCTCACAACACCAGGTTAACACCAGCATCTCCACATCATGATTAGCCACAGAAGACAGAGGGTAACAGTGGAGGGGTCTTTTTCCGGTTGGAGGTCTGTGACTAGTGGTGTTCCACAGGTCTCTGTACTGGGACCTCTGCTGTTTGTGATGTATATATATAAAAATGATTTGGAGGAAGATGTAGCTGGTGTGATCAGCAGGTTTGCGGACGACACAAAGATTGCTGGAGTTGCGGATAGTGATGAACATTGTCAGAGAATACAGCAGGATATAGATAGGCTGGAACATTGGGCGGAGAAATGGCAGATGGAATTTAATCCAGATAAATGCGAAGTGATGCATTTCGGTAGCTCTAATCTAATGCGAGCTATACAATAACTGGCAGAACCATCAGGAGTATAGACACACAGAGGGACCTGGGTGGACAAGTCCACAGATCCTTAAAGGTGGCAGCACAGGTAGAGAGGGTGGTCAAGAAGGCATATGGCATGCTTGCCTTTATTGGACGGGGCATAGAATATAAAAGTTGGCATATGATGTTGCAGCTGTATAGAACGTTGGTTAGGCCACATTTGGAATACTGAGTCCAGTTCTGGTCGCCACACTACCAGAAGGACATGGAGGCTTTCGAAAGAGTACAGAAAAGGTTTACCAGGATGTTGAGTGGTATGGAGGGTCTTAGCTATGAGGAGAGATTGGGTAAACTGGGGTTGTTCTCCCTGGAAAGATGGAGGATGAGGGGCGACCTAATAGAGGTGTATAAAATTATGAAGGGCTTAGATAGGGTGAACAGTGGGAAGCTTTTTCCCAGGTCGGAGGTGACGAACACAAGGGGTCATGGGTTCAAGGTGAGGGGGGCAAGGTTCAACACTGATGTCAGGGGGACGTATTTTACACAGAGGGTGGTGGGGGCCTGGAATGCACTGCCAAGCAAGGTGATTGAGGCGGACACGCTGGGATCGTTTAAGACTTATCTCGATAACCACATGAACAGACTGGGAATAGAGGGATACAAATGAATGGTCTAGTGGGCCTGGTATCAGTAAGCTCTGCCCTAAACCTTTCTCAATTATTACAATCTGGGCTTTGTATCAGTAAGCTCTGCCCGAAACCTCTCTCAGTTATTACAATCTGGGCCTGGTATCTGTAATCTCTTCCCTAAACCTTTCTCAATTATTACAATCTGGGCTTTGTATCAGTAAATTCTTCCCTTCAGCTGATTGGAGAATATCATTGTGAATATTACTGAGTTTGGGATGTAATATTTTCCTGCTGCTGCCAATATGGCTATTTTTAACATAGTTTCTGGGATCCTCCAGTCTCCCCTCAGCAGCTTTCTGGGCAGTGAGAGGTGACACACCGTTCACTCGCAGAGGGAGTTTTTGGTCCTGTCGCTGTCAATGGGATTTCCCATTGAAGTCACCTCACGCTAGCAGGAAACCAGAGGCAGGGGAACGAGAGCAGAGAATTCCCCACGAGTGAACAGCTGGAGAATCCCGGACATTAGCTCCTTTCCCAGTTATCACTGCACTCAACCCAGTCGCTGTTTATACGCTCAGTTGTCTCAGTGAATACTACATTACACCATGCTGCTGTGGACACTACAATCAACCCTTTCTGAGTTCTCACTGTATTAATACCATGTATGGATTGATATTTCATTGGACAATGTGCTGGGTTCGATGAATATTTATTGATTCTTGTGATGTGGGTGTCACTGGCTAGGTCAGCATTTATTGCCCATTCCTAGCTGCCCTGGAGAAGGTGGTGGTGAGCTGCCGTCTTGAACCCGCTGCTGTCTATGTGGTGTAGGTACACCCACAGTGCTGTTAGGGAGGGAACCTGCTTAAATTATCACTGCATTTAACCATGTCACTCTTTATAAAAAATAAACTAGACCATGTCTGGGTAATGAATGTGGAGCATGTCTCCATTTCTCTTTACCTCAGCACTGTATCTGTGTATATAACACTTCATACAGTTTCAATGTTATTTATTAGTGTCACAAGTAGGCTTACATTAACACTGCAATGAAGTTGCTGTGCAAATCCCCTAGTTGCCACACTCCGGCGCTGTTCGGCTTCACTGAGGGAGAATTTAGCATGGCCAATCCACCGAACAGCATGTCTTTCAGACTGTGGGAGGAAACCGGAGCACTCGGAGGAAACCCAGACACGGGGAGAACATGCAGACTCCACACAGACAGTGACGCAAGTCGGGAATCGAACCCGGGTCCCTGGCGCTGAGAGGCTGCAGTGCTAACCACTGTGCCACCCCTATAAACTAGATACAGTTTCTCTTCTTAATGCATGGGGCCATCCCTCTGTATATACTACAATTGGTCTTTACTTAGTTATTGCTTCACTCAACTATGTCACTGTTTCCAATGCACTCAGTGAAGTCACAGTTATTAACGCACGCAGCCATGCCTCTATCTACACCACACCCGACAATTTCTAAGCTGTTGCTGCACTTCCCCAGGAATAGATTTGATCTGTTTCTCTTACATTCAGCATCATCGGAGATACTGCTGTGTTCGGCCTTGTTTCATTCATTACTCAACTCACCTGTGTCTCAGTTTTATTTTACACAATTTCCTGTCTTTCTTATTCCTACATTCTACCCTGTTTCAGTTGTTACTGCACTGAAAAATCTCTCTGTTAGGTAGACAGAGAAAGAGAGTCAGCTGGATGGATAGACGAATATTCCTTTAAAGTTATATATTTGTGTGGGTCAGCTGGTGCCACCACTCTTGTTTGGAACAGTTTTTGTTTGGTCTTGTTACCAGCTATTGGGTGTTGTGTGAAATGTCCAATTGCTCCAGTATTGTGTGTGTAATATTGGTGTTGAAAGATTGGGTGAATTTCGCTCGAGTCTCTTGGAGATGAGCAGAAATTGAGGAAGGGAAATAAAGTTGAACATCGGGAAAGGAAAAGTGACCACAGTCCCAGATGACGATCTGCCGCTCTCCCCTTTGAGGGGGAGAACTCACTGGCGGTGATTTACCACACCTCAGGCCAGGGGAAAGGTTGAAAGGGTTGGGCTTTCATGACGTGTTGGAGACTTTGTGCATCTCAAACCAGCTGTCCAGCCAACTGAGTGAACCAACTTCCATATTGCCACATTTCAATGCATGTTGCACAACCTGGTCACAAACTATTGCATTGGAGATTACTCACTGATATTGGGATTGATCTGTGACAATTCTCACAGTCGCGTATGTGTGTGTGTGTGTGTGTGTGTGTGTGTGGGTGTGTGTGTTTGTGTGTGTGTATGTATGTTTCTGTCTGTGTGCATGTTAGTGGATATGTTTTTACAGATTCCCAGAGAGCGAGAGAGTGAGAGATGCAGAAACCAACAGATGACAGGGTCAAGGAGAGTGAGAGAAAGAGAGAGCCAGATTGAGAGAGGCACTGAGAGACAATGTCTGTCCAAATCCTCTTGAAGCCACTTTGCATTTTCCTCACAACTCACATTCCCACCGAGCTTTGTGTCATCCGCAAACTTGGAAATATTACATTAGGTCCCCACATCCAAATCATTGATAAACATTGTGAACATCTGGGAACAAAGTCCAGATCCTTGTGGCACAGCCGGCCGACACAAGACGGAGAAATCATCTGGCCGGGAACACAACAGCCACATTTTTCAGGGAAGCTCGGAGCCAGCTGTGTCTCAGTGGATCATAATCTGACCTCAGAATCATTCGATTGTGGCTTCAGTTACAGCATCAAATTCTCGGCCAGGCTGGAAAACAAATCACTCCTCAAATCCCCAAATAAAACGTTCTGGGATCTGAACTTAAAATGCTGTCACTGATCATGGAGGAAAGAGTGGGGTCTAATAGACACTGAGAAGATAACTTGCATCTGAATCATAGAACGGTGACAGCACAGGAGGCCATTCAGCCCCATCAAGCCAGTGCGACACTCTGCAAGAGCAATGTCACTATTCCCACTCCTCCACCCTTTCCCCGTCACCCTGTAAATATTTCCCCTTCAGCTTCCCATTCAACTTCCCCTGGAAGTCCTTGATGGAATCCGCTTCCACCTCACCCTCAGACAGTACATTCCAGATACTGGACACTCACTACGTTAGAAACATTTCCTCATGTTGCCGCTTTCGCCATTTACCTGAATTCAGCATCCTCTGGTTTTCAACCTTTCCCCCAATGTGCCGATTATCTCAAAGCCAATCCTCTCAGTCCCGGGACGTCCCTGCAGGAGTTCCTCAGGGTGAGTGTCCGAGGCCCCAACCATCTTCAGCTGCTCCAACACTGACCTTCCCTCCATCACAAGGTCTGAAGTGGGGATGTTCGCTGATGATTGCACAATGTTCAGCACCATACGCAACTCCTCAGATACTGAAACAGAAAATAAGAACATACCAAACAGGTCAGGCAGCATCTGTGGAGAGAGAAACAGATTCTGGGACCAGGGGGTCTGAGAGACAGGCAGATTGAGAAAAATATGCACACACACTCACACTCAGACAGCCTAAAACTAAACAGATATATAATGGAGGAGGAATCCCTTCTCCCTCTGTAAATAGAGATTAACTCGATTTCTCTTCCAAAAAGACAGCACATCTGGATGGGCAGAATAGTCTCCAATTCTACCCATGGTCCTTTTCTGATCTCCATTCTTCACATCTGCACACGTTGGCTTCAGCTCCAGTTTGTGAATGAAAGCAAACCCCTGTTCATTACAAATCCACTCAGCCTTTTCCCTCTGCTCTCTCCACACACAATCTACAAGACACAAACAGGAAAGATGGATTCCAGGAGAGAAAGGTCACACCTGATCCTCCTCTCAATGGATTCTCTGTCGCCAGAGAGAACATTCCAGCTCTTACAGAAAGTCACAACTGATTAATGTCAGGGACAGAATTGGAATGAATTAGACACAAGAGAGATGAAAGGTTTCTGCTCATCATAAAAAAGCTAAAGAGTCACTCAATGTCATTAAGGGAGAGACCTCACTGGTCTGTCTTTGACCCAAGTCACACACTGACTCTGAATGTCCTCACAGCAACTTGGGGATGGACATTTCTAAAGTACTGCTCATGGCTTTAGGGTTTCCAAAAGTGTTTCACCGACAATGGAGCGGTTTTGAAATGTTGTCAGTGTTATTTAGGAAATAAGCAAACTTTTGACGCCACACGCATTGAGTTTAAAAATTGGCAAGCCATGTTGCAGCTTTATAGAACCATTGTTAGGCCGCACTTAGAATACAGTGTTCAATTCTGGTCGCCACACTACTAGAAGGATGTGGAGGCTTTGGAGAGGGTACAGAAAAGATTCACCAGGATGTTGCCGGGTATGGAGGGCATTAGCTATGAGGAGAGTTTGGAGAAACTTGGTTTGTTCTCACTGGAATGATGGAGGCAAGGGGGGGTGACCTGATAGAAGCCTACAAGATTATGAGAGGCATGGACAGAGTGGATAGTCAGGAGCTTTTTCCCAGGGTTGAAGAGTCAATTACTAGGGGGGCACAGGTTTAAGGTGCTCGGGACAAGGTTTAAAGGAGATGTACGAGGCGAGTTTTTTACATAGAGGGTGGTGGGTGCCTGGAACTCGCTGCTGGGAGAGGTAGTGGAAGCAGATACAATAATGAATTTTAAGGAGCGTCTGGAGAAATACAAGAATAGGATGGGAATAGAGGGATATGGTCCCTGGAAGGGGAGGTGTTTTTAGTTCACACATGGTTGGTGCAGGCTTGGAGGGCCGAAGGGCCTGTTCTTGTGCTGTAATTTTCTTTATTCTAATTTCAGAGAGAGATATATACAGAAACAGAGCCATAGAAAGACAGAAACAGGATGGGATTGTGCTGTACATGTTTCCGAGCTGACATTGAGACACACACGAGATGTACACCAATGATTTGGATGAGGGAACCAAAAATAATATTTCCAAGTTTGCTGATGCCATGAAACTTGTTGGGAATGTGAGGAGTGAGAAGGATGTTAAAATGTTTCACAGTGACTTCAGAAAATTGAGTGAATGGGTAAATGCGTGGCAGATGCTGTATAACGTGGACAAACGTGAATTTAACTACTTCGGACAGAGAAGCAGAATGGCAGAGGGTTATTTAAATGGTGATAGATTGGGAAATGTTGATATACAAAGGGACCTGGGTGTCCTAGTACACCAGAGACTGAAAGCAAGCATGCAGCTACAGCAAACAGTTAGGAAGGCAAATGATATGTTGGCCTTCATTGCAAGAGAACTTGAGGAAAGGAGCAAGGATGTCTTACTGCAGCTGTACAGGCCCTCGGTGAGACCACACCTGGAATATTGTGTACAGGTTTTGTCTCTGTAACTATGAAATGCTGCACTTACCATAGAGGGAGAGCAGCGGAGGCACACCAGACTGATTCCTGGGATGGCAGGATTGTCGTATGAGGAGAGATTGAGTCGACTGGGCCTGTATTCACTGGAGTTCCGAAGAATGAGAGGGGATCGAATTGAAATGTATAAATTCTGACTGGGCTGGAGTGACTGAATACAGGGATGTTGTTTCCTCCAGCTGAGGGGCTGAGGGGGTGGGGAGAGGGGGGGGGGGGGGGAGAGGCTGGAACAAGGGGTCACAGACGGTGAAACTTTGCAATATGTTTAATCTGTAGAAACCTATCCATCTCAGTCTGTGAACGATGACTGAGCCTCCACAGCCCTCTGGGATAGGGAATTCCAAAGATTTACCATCCTGGAAGCACACGGAATTCAGGAAAACTTGGCGAAATGGATCGGAAACTGGTTTAGTAATTGGAAACAAAGGGTGGGTGTTGGAAGGCTGTTTGAGTGGCTGGAGGCCGGTGTCCAGTGGTGCACCACAAGGCTCCGTGCTGGGGGGCTTATTATTGTTATACATAAATGAGACAGATGATAATGTGGGGCAATGATAAGCAAGGTTCCAGATGACACCAAGATTGGTAGGATGGTTAATAGTGAAGAAGGTTGTAGGTTACAGGAAGATATCGCTGGGTTGGTCAGATAGGCAGAGCAGTGGCAGATGGTATTTGACCCTGATAGGTGCGAGGTGATGCACTTTGGAAGCAGTAACAAGGCAAGGGAGTATTTAATGAGTTGCAGGACACTGGGAAGCTCAGAGGAACATATGGATCTTGGGCAATTATTCACAGATCCCGGAAGGCAGCAGAGCAGGTGAATCAAGTGGTAAAGAAGGCAGATGAGACACTTGCTTTTATCAGTCATGGCGCAGAGTAGAAGAGCAAAGAGTTAATGTTGGAATTGTACAGAGTGTTGGTTAGGCCACAGCTGGAGTACCGTGTGCAGATCTGGTCACCACACCAGAGGAAGGATATGATAGCACTAGAGGGGGTACAGAGGAGGCTCAGCAGCAAGTTGCCTGGGATGGAGTATTTGAGCTATAAGGAGAGACTGGAAAGGTTTGGATTGTTTTCTTTAGAGCAGAGAAGGCTGATTGAGGTGTGTAAGATTATGAGGGGTATGGACAGGGTGAATAGGAAACAGCTGTTCCCCTTGGTTGAGGGGTCAATCATGAGGGGACATAGTTTTAGGGCAAAGGGCAGGAGATTCAGAGGAGAGTTGAGAAAAACATTCACTCAGAGGGTGATGGGAATCAGGAATGTACTGCCTGGGAAGGCAGTGGAGGTCGGAAACCTTACAACCTTTCAAAAGCATTTGGATGAGCACTTGAAACATCACAACATTCAAAGATATGGTACAAGAGATGGAAAATTGGATTAGCACAACTTTAGAGGAACCCAGGTCCCTGGAGCTGTGAAGCAGCAGTGCTAACTCCTGTGCTACCGTGCCGCCCTTTGGCAGGGGTTAACTGACATGTTTGTTCAGCGACTGCAATTAAGGTAAATCTCCTTGGATCTTAGTTGTGTCTCTGGAGCATTTACTTTGTGCGTTTATAAACGACTCATTTCAAGGTGTCGCCCTATATTTTGGCTCGGGCCATCAACTCTGACACTACGACTGCTCAGCTGCTCCAGAGTGAAGAAGAGGAGGGATCAGAATCTGCAAACAATAGGTTGAAGTTTTGGAACAATGGATCCGCATCTGAGAACAATCGATTGGAATGCTACAATGATCAGTCAGAACCTGAACAATAGCCAATTGGATGGCTCAGCCATGGATCAACATCCAAAAACAATTGACAGATATCTCAGAAGAGTGGAGAAGGATTTATTCTATTGGCTGGACCGTCTTTCTGCGGAGCATCCACGGATAAGTTTCACAACCAGAATTTATTACTCACTCTCGGTGATTCAACACTTCTATTATCCCATCCTAGCTATTGTTGGTCTCCCGCGTAAGTCAATACATTCAGACATTAACTTGAGAAAATATTTCAAACTCTGTTGCTGTTCTTAGTCTGCTCTGTTTACTGCTGCTGTTCTATAAATCCAGAAATTGATTCCAGACCATCGATGTATTAATCCGCTTCGCAGTTAATGAATATGAAAATGAAAGCACCTTGTCTTCATTCATTGTCGCAAATTTTGCTCCCCATCCACTGATGTAATTTGACCAATCTATGAGAACAAAGAGTAATATTATGAACTTTCACAGTCTGTGGCTGTGTTTGCTCTTGGTCTGATTTGGGAACGGGCGTCACGGTGGCACAATGGGTAACACGGCTGCCTCACATGGCCAGGGGCCTGTGCTCGATTCCTGCCTTGGGTCACTGTCTGTGTGCAGTTTGCACATTCTCCCCATGTTTGCGCGGGTTTCTTCCCGGTGCTCCGGTTTCATTCCAAGGATGTGCAGATTGGGTGAGAGGTTGGGCCACGTCAAATTGTCCCTCGGTGCGCCCCAACAAGCGCCGGAGTGTGTCGAATAGGGGAGGTTCACAGTACCTTTATTGCAGTGTTAATGTCAGACTACTTGTGACTGATAAATAAACGAAACCATATTGATTCCATCAGCAACGGCTGCCTGTTCTCACACACGATCCTATTCGCATTCTCCTGAACTTTTCCGGTGTTTTTTTTCAAGATTTGTTATCAATATCTAGTTATCCTTATTGTCAATATCTAGCGATCATTGTTATCAATATCTCGTTCCATTTGAAAGCGATTTCCCAGGCGTTATTCGCATATATGTATATGCTATTTCTACGTCTTCTGAGATTGTAACAGATCCCTGTGGCCATTTCCCTCCCTGACATTCGTTTATTGGATCACAGATTGCTGTAGCACCGAAAAGTGCGATTCAGCGGATTGTGTGGGTCCTGATATTTTGTAAGGCTTTTCGTAAATAGTTTTATTAATTCCTCTGCACTCCTGAATCGCCAGACTCAAGCATTTCTCCCCATCAAGTGCACATACAATTCCTGTTGAAACAAATGTTGACTTTACCATGTTGTCAGCACGTCAATTTTCGGTCGGGGAAGCACGATGCTTAACATAATTTCCTTCCTTCCATCTTATTTTCAATTCCGGAAATTGCATTCACTGCTGTTAATTTATTTATTCCTGCTCCTCTGCTAAAATCTATTACATTTCCCTTCTAGTTGTCGAGAAGGTGGTGAACTGTGTTGTATGCACACCTACAGAGGTTGGAGCAGGAGTTCAATTATTTTTATCAGGAGAGAGAGAATGATGGTGATAGATTCCACATCAGTTTGGTAAGCGGGTTGAAGCGGAATGTTTCGATTGCTTCTGATACCTTTCTCCGAGTTTGTAATTGTGGTGGTTTTGAGGCTTTGGGAGACTTGATCAATTATTCTAGTATCTCTGCGAAAAGATATACAATGCTGTCACTGAGCGTGATTAGTGCAGTGAGTGGATGCTGGAGGAACTAATTGCAGTGCTAATCATGTGGACTGCAGTGTCCTGTATTGTGTCGACCTCTTTCACGACTGTTGAAGCTTCAAACATTATGCCAAATTGAGAATATGCAACTCAACCGCTGGTAGATGTTCGATGCCTTGCGAGTGGCGTACAGCTGAATTACTTGAAGCAGGATTCCTAGCCACTTACCTGCTCCTGTGGGCACCCTTCTACATCACGAAACAAGTTTAGTTTTTGGTCATTGATAACCACCGGAATGTTTGCGGTTCAGCACTCCTAATCCCATTGAATGTCAGGAAGTTATCGTTCGCCTTTATCTTGGTGGAGAAGTCAATAGCTTTGATCTTTTGAGGCCCGATTCTGGATTTGATAATGTGAAGTGAGGCAGAATTGATAAGGGCGATGAAGGTGAAGGAATACTTAGGAGGCAGTGACCATAATATTATAGAATTCACCCTGCAGTTTGAGTGGGAGAAAATGGAATGAAATGTCACGGTTTTGCAGTTGAGTAAAGGAAACTACAGAGATGTGAGGGAGGAGATAGCCAGAGTTGACTGGGAGTGAACATAGCAGATAAGATGGTGGGACAGCAATGGCAGGAGTTTCGGGCTGTCATTCGCGAGACACAGCAAAAATGTTGTCGGAATGAAGAAGAAGCATACTAAGGGGAGAACGATGCAACCATGATGAAGGAAGTCAGGGACAACATGAAAGCAAAAGAAAATGCATATAATGTGCCAAAGATTCGTGGGAAATGAGGGGATTTGGAAAACGTCAATCACCTACAGAGGGCAACTGAAAAATAAATAAGCGGGGGAGGGGGGATGGGAGCGGGGGGGGGGGCTCGGGAGTGAAGGGAGGGGGGAGAAAACGAAATATGAGGGTAAGCAGGCCAGCAATATTAAAAAAGACTACAAGAAATGTTTTATATTTATATATATAAAGGGTACGAGAGAGAGAGAGGACAGATATACAGGGTATGAGAGAGGCAAGAGTGGACTTTGGACCGCTTTGAAATGATGCTGGAGGAGAAGTAAGGGGGAACGAAGAAATAGTGGAGGAACTGAAAAGGGATTTTGTGTCAGTCTTCACGGTGGAAGACACCGGTGACACACCAACATTTCAAGACAGCCAGGGGACAATGTGAGTATTGTGGCCATTACTCAGGAGAAGGGAAACTGAAATGTTTAAAGGTGGATAAAGCCCCAGATCGGATGGACGACACCCAAGAGTTCTGAAGGAGATAGCAGAAGAGATACTGGAGGCATTGATGGTGATCTTTCAGGAATCAGTGGAGTCAGGGAGGTTCCCAGAGACTGGACTGGCAAATTGCTGATGTAATATTACCTGCTGAGAAGGGGGATGTTGGTGGCCGGGGGGGGCGGGGAGGGGGAGGGGGGCGGGGGGGAGAGGAAGGGGGGGGGCAGGGGGTGTTGAGAAAACGCGGACAATTACAGGCTAGTTAGCCTGACCTGGGTCGTTGGTCAGATTTTAGTGCCATTTTTAAGGATGACATTTCAGAATACTAAGAAGTCAGCATGATCTCATCAAGGGAACGTCATGTCTGACGCACCTGTTCGAATTCTTTGAGGAGTTAACGAGCAGGTTAGACAAAGGTGAGATACTGGATATTGCATACTTGGATTTCCAGAAGGCATCTATCAAGTTGGCACACAGAAGGCTGTTGAATAAGATTAAAGCCGGTTGTGTTCCACACAATGTACTAGGATGGATAGAAGATTGTCTGACTGGCAGAACGAGAGAGTAGGCTAAAAGTGTCATTTTCGGGATAGTAGCTACTGACTAGTGGAGTTCTGCAGGGTTCAGTTTTGGGACCACAACTTTTCACTTTACACATCAATGATCTAGATGAAGGAACTGAGGACATTGTGGCTACGTCTGCGCATGATACAAAGATACGTGGAGGGACAAGTAGTATTGTGGAGATGCAAAGGCTGCAGAAGAACTTGGAAAGGTCAGGAGAGTGAGCAAAGTAGTGGCATATGGAATACAATGTAATAAACTGTGTGATTATGCTCTTTGGTAGGAAAAAGGAAGCATAAACTATTTTCTAAATGGGGAGAGAATCCAGGAATCGGAAATGCAAAATGAACTTAGGTGTCCTAATTAAGGATTCTTCAAAAGTTGGAGGTTGAGTTGATAGTTAGGAAGGCAAATGCAATGTTAGCATTCATTTCGAGAGGCAAAGAATGCAAAAGCAAGGATTTACTGCGGAGGCTTTATAAGGTTCTGTTCAGACCACGTTTGAAGCATTGTGTGCAATTTTACACCCAGTATCTAAGGAAGGACGTGCCGGCCCTGGAGAGAGTCCGGAGGATGCTCACAAGAATTATCCCTGGATTGAAAAGCTTTGGGTATGAGAGCTGTGTGAGGACTCTGGGTCTGCACTCGATGGAGTTTAGAAGGATGGGGGAGGGTCTTATTGAATCTTACAGAATACTGAATGGCCTGGATAGAGTGGGCATGGGAAAAATGTTTCCATTCGTCGGAGATAGTAGTATCCGAGGGCGCAGCCTCAGAAAAAAGGGACGATCCTTTAGAACTGTGATGAGGAGGATTGTTTTTTTTCAGCCAGAAGTTGTTCAATCTGTGGAATTAATTACCACCGAGGTCCCTGGAGGTCAGCTGATTGAGTGTATTATAGGTAGAGATACAGAGGTTCTTTATTTGTAAGGGGACCAAAGGTAACAGGAAAAGGCTTGAGAATGGGTTTGACAAAAGTATCATCCACGATTGAATGGCGGAGTAGTGCCGATGTCTGAATGGCCAATTTGTGCTCCTATATGTTATGGTCTTATGATCTTATGAGATTGTAACTGAACAATTGTCATCCCAAGGCCGTCAGTTGTTCAGACGTTTCCGTCTTTGGCTATTGATGGTGAATTGTGAAAGGTGCTGAAAAATACACAATCATTATTAGACACCATTACCTCTGGCTGTATGTTGGCAGAAAAATTATTGATGAATCATCTGAGGATGGTTGGGTCTTTGACTGGAGCATGAAATACTCTTGCGATGATATACTGGAACTAGCCACTAATGACAAGAGCCCAATGTAATTGTTATCGGTAATACTAACCAGCAGAATTCTGTCCCCTACCGAATCAACTACAGTTTTTCTCGTGTTCGTTGATACCAGAATCGGTGAAAATCTGCCTTGGCGTTAAGCACAGCGACTCTGATCTCGTATCTGGTGCTGAGCTCTTTGTCCTTGTTTGCACGAAGATTATTAGAACAGAATATTACAATTCCCGTGGGACCCCAAAATGATTGTCACTGAGTTTTCCTTTGCCAGGCAAGCGGTTTCATAGTCATGTTATTGACCCGTTCGCCCTATTTTGTGATAAAACAGAGTGAACTGGTGGAGTAGTGTTTCGGCGATTTGGATTAGGACTAGTGTTAGTTAAAAGACATGCAAGGGCACTGGTTAGGTGAAAGTATTATTTAGCTTTCCTGGGACAGGTTGGTTAGGGGGATTGCGAGTTCTGGGGCACAAAATTGCAGTGTTATTGTTGGTCTACTGGCAAGGCGGAAATACTTTGCATCATCCAAATTCGCTTGGTGTGATCTGGAAAGAGTTGGCTGAATATCTGTGATGCTGCAGAGTCATTGTGGCGAAGGCTGAGACGGATCACCAAACAAATATAATCTTTGAAGATTATTGCAAATGTTTCAACTTTAACTTTATTTAAAAGCTGTTCTGCCGTGTTTCCCGGACACTGACCATGTGAAAATATTGTATCACCCTCCCCCAGCACGTTGTTTGATTCTCCAAAATAATTCACAGCTCCATATAGCATTCGACACCCTTTCGGTGTGGAATAGTTTAGCTCTGCTTTTCACTTACTGCAAATACTGCACGTGGCACACTATTAATCCTGTGCAGTATTTTCATCATCTGCACACATCATTTTAAGGTATGCCTAATGTCTGCTTCAGCACTGCTTTCTAAAACTCTCGGGACCTGAATTCGATTCCAACCTCTGGACACTATTTGTGTGAAGTTTGTGCACTCTCCTCTTATCTGCGTGTATTTATGACAGGAGCTCCGATTCTCTCCCTCTTTCCAAGGATATGCAGGTTAGGCGGATTGGCCCTCACCATTTGCCCTTTAGAGTTCCCGTAACTGTAGGTTAAATGGATTAGCCATTGGTAAATGTGTGGGGTACCGGGAGACTGCGGAGGGGAGGACCTGTGCAAGACATTCTGTCAGAGACTCGCTGCAGAATCGTGGGAAGAATGGTCTCTTCATGCACTGTAGCGATTCTATAATTCTTTGTGTATTCTTAGCAACATGCAATCCCAACAGTGCAGAACGAGTATATTCGGCCCGTTTATTTCGTGCCGAATCTCCAAAAGAGCATTTTACCAAGGACCACTCCACATACTTTTGCTTTTACCTCTTCAATTAACCTAGTTAATCCACCTAATTTGCTAATCCTTGGGCTGTGGGATGAAGCCAGAGAATTGGGAGGAGACCGACACAGACACGGGGAAACGCTGGAAATTGAAGTCAGCCAAGAATGGCATCAAATCCGCTCCCCTGGCGCTGTGAGGACGCAATTCCACTGTGTTGCCGTTTGACCTCATTCGTGGGTAATGGTAGAGCGGAAATATGCCGAGTTATGATGTTGCAAATTTTGTTTTTGCACACGGCTGTCTGGCGCTGCTCATTGTTTCCCAGTTTCAGTTTCAAGACCCGTTGAATATCCAGCCTGTTGAGCATGGTGGTTGTGCCAAACAGCCCACATCAGGGCACCCGCAGTGTGGAGACGTGGACTTCATCTCCATAAGAATTCTCATTCACTCACGGCTCGATAGCTCAGCAGCATGCAGCTGGGTGAGGCTGCTATCAGGTAGGTGCTTCTTATTCTTGTTCGCTACTTCACCAGAAGAACACTCTGCAGCATCTGTTACCCGCCACTCCATCTGCTGTGGTGCTACCGAGGTAGTCGCAGTGATGGACATTGACATCCCCATCCAGCGTGCTTTGCGCGGCATTGTCCTGATCAGTGCATCCTACAAGAATCTGAGTATCGAAACGGAGGAGTAGCTGTTTCCTTGGCTGAGCGCTGAAGGAAGCCATACGTGAGGGGGCGGGGATGAGTGTGGAAAGGTGGGGAGAGTGGTGCCCTTGTGCGCAAGATGTACAAGATAATAAGCAGTCGGATTCCGTGACCAATTCGTCTTCTTGAGATCCAGTGTCAATGTTTAGGGCTGCCGGGACAATTCCCTGTGTAACAACCTGCCAACTGGATACAACTATGGCGCCATGGACTCCAGGTCTCCTTGCCGTTCTGATGCTTATGGAGATGCAGAGAAAATTACAATTGGTGTGATTATGTCAGACATTTGCTTGACTCGTATGTGTGGCAACCATCCCATTTGATACACTGTTAATAAGGAGAATATTGCATGGTGGTAGGATTGAGTTTACCGCTATTGTGTTCAGTGCCGAGGTCGATATGCTTCTTGATTTTGAACATTTTTTTTTTATTTGATGCATTTTTATACTTTTCTGACTCAACCATATTATTGCGGGTCCAGTGTCTAATGCCACAGGAGATATGAACGTTTCTCTTGCTAATGCACATTCGTGAAACAGAATGGCATCGACACCATTTGACTTCTCGTGCCATTTTTCATTGAAATAAAATGTCAGTACTTGCTCTCGTGGGAAGTAAATGCTTGTTCATGTATCATTGGATCACTGACCGTTTCATAATGCCACATGTGACCGCCTGCCAGACATCAGCCACTTATGCTTGAATTAGTTGTCAGAAAACCATTATGGATTTGAGCTTCCTGATTAAATCTGCCATTATCCTTCCCCTTTGGAATCACTCAATCTCCAGATCACTGCAAAAATCGAATACTTCACCTCAGCAACTTTGCGAATTTAGTACAATTCTGATCAATGAGTGATGATTCGAACTGGACACAATCCTCCAGCTTCGAACTTATAATCTGTAAATAATTATAATTTCTTCCTCATATTAGCTTTATTTGCCTCTCTTTGATCGCAAAACTTTATGTTGTTTTCAGCAGCGTTCTCTACTTTTTGGTCACATTCAACGACCTGGTTTGAGAGATGACGGCTTATTTTAGTGTCCTCCCCACAACAGAACTGGACTCTGATTGCAATTGAGTATGATTTTTAAGCTCTTCTCTCAGAGGGTTTTGAGGCCTTGAGCAAGGCGTGGGGAAAGGTGGGTGGGGAAGGGTATTTAATGGCAATATGCACACGGTCCATAACCTAGCCGCTTTCCACTGACCACTCACCGTCACCCAGTTCGGAACAACATTACCAGAGCAGCAAATATTTCGGAAAGGCCTCCAAAAACACTCTGTCGGCTGACTGCAAGCGCACTCTGACTGGTGGGGAGGTGTGGGAGGGGAGCAGTCAATTGAGGCCACGCCCATCCTCAAGTTGCTCGGGACAGGGCGTCACTGTTGCCTCAATTTCGGCAGCAGTCAGCTAATCATTGACAATACTCTCTTTGACCATCGTGAGACCATCTCCAGTACAGAGAGGCTCTGCAGCATTCGGAGCCAGGTGGAGGAGTCCATAGTTGAGAGGAGAATCAATGCTGGCTCCCTGCAAGAATAAAAGGCGTTGCTGTTTAAAATATTACCCGCGTTACATTTTCTGCAAAAGGAGATTCAATGACGGAGGGACAAACAAATGTAAAGGCAGACACAGGCTGCGATTTTACAAAACGGTCCAGGCTGAACTCTGTGCCCTTCTCCTCAAAGATCTATATCAGTGAAGCTGAAGCGCACCTTGGTTCTTATCGTCTTCAAATCCCTGCAGCGACTCGTGTGGCAACTCGCAGTGAGCTCTGCGCGTTTGTGACGTAAGCCATTTTTCAATACGATGGCCCATTTAAGCTCTTGAGGAGCTGTGGACGTATTTCACGGAGAGAAGTTGTTTGAATTTCCCAATACAGCTATATTTCGACAAGTGGGCGGCGTGATCGATTGCTCACTCTTTGTGGGAAAGGCTCCAACTCAGAATGGACACTTCTGCGTGAACCAAAAGGATTGCCACTGTGTGAATGTGCGGTTGCTCGTTTATAATCACAATGAATTAGTTATTACCTGTGCCTGTCAGCTTGGCAGTGATACCAACTCGTTTATTCCTCAAGAGTGGTTGAAATGTTCACAGTACAAGGAAGCTGCATGAGTGGCAGCTTCACGGTAAGATCTGCAGTTGAGCAGGCAGCTGCTCACACATAAACTTCATGTGTCAGCTACTTTTAAAAGTAATTCAGCAATTTGCAACATTCGCCTAATAATTGTCAGCTTAGTTCAAAAACATGACGGAGAATTACTTCAGTGGACAGCTTTGAAAGTGCAGCATGTTCAACAAAAGGCAGTAAAAGTATAACATTACAGTGCAGCACGCTTTTATTGTGCATCCAACCTTAACAAGCAAATATAATACGCATTTAAGACAAACTGAACAAAATAAGCGATTTACCTTGGTTAACACTCAGAGGGTTATCCTTACTCACAGACCTGGAACATTTCGCGATTTTATTATTTTAACATTATGACCGTATTGCCTCCACTTGCATTTAAGGCAGGGCGTTTTCCTCGACTATACATACAAATTTAACTTTGTGCAACTGTGTACATTTACTTTCAAAAAGAACAACTTGGTTCATTACATTCATAACTGTTGATTACAAAACATGCCAAATGCAACATTACAGATGGAGGAAAGTTCAACATCTGTACGTACCTCATGGTCCATTCTGCGTTGGCTCCATAAATTTATCATAGTCCCGATATTTACAATATACCTTGATTGCCAGATGCACAGGAGTTTCTGCACAGAATCTAATCCTGCCAGTAGACTTGGATTGGAAAGTCGGAGATAGTTTATTTTCTCCAATGCGCCTCTCTGGTGCCTGCCCGACAATCACGGTTCCTCAGTCCACAGTCATGAACGATATAATGTTTCAGCCTACAGCGCTTCTTCATGGAAAAGTTTCAGCAGTATAATACCAGCAAGCTTCAGGCCCATCAAAGGGCATGTTTCATCTGTTGCTGAGTCTTTCCAAGGAGCAATGGTGGCACAGTGGCGAGCATTGCTACCTCACGCACCATGGACCTTGGTTTGACTATGGCCTGGAGTCACTGTCCGTGTAGAGTTTGCACATTCTCCCCAGTTCTGCCTGTGTTTCTTCCGGTTGTCTTTGGATGACATATACATGTAGATTATGTAAATTAGCCGTTGTAAATGTGCACAGTTACGGGGTTAAGTCGGATGCCAGGAACTGGGTCGGATATTCTTTTGGAGAGTTAATGCCGATGCGATCGGATGAATGGCCTCTTTCGGCACTTTTGGGATTCTGAGTACTCTGTGGTATCATGGTGTGTCCCACTGCAATAGATTGCAGAGCACAGTGTCCCGCGTCACAGACGTGGCCCGGATGGACCTGGACATTGCGCTACAGTAATCTCCAGAGCATTTTGCAAAGGCACATTCTATCAGAAGGCTGATAAAGTTCTCTGCCACAGCACAACCAAATCCAGGATAACGAATATTTTTTCAGCATTTAGGAATAATCTGACAGGGATGGAATCTGTCGCCACAAGGCAAATAATTATTGGTGATGGCTTAAAAGTTCTTGTGATGAGGAATCCGTCCAAGTGACTTTCACTGTCTTTTTGTTGGATTATGTGGAGAGGCCATGGGATCCAAGGGGCTGTTGCCTTGTGGACCCAGAACTGGCTTGCCTGCAGAAGGCAGAGAGTGGTTGTAGATGGGTCTTTTTCTGAATGGAGGTCGGTCACCAGTGGGGTGTCCCAGGGATCTGTTCTGGGACCCTTGCTGTTTGTCATTTTCATAAATGACGTGGATGAGGAAGTGGAGGGATGGGTTGGTAAGTTTGCCGACGACACGAAGGTTGTTGGTGTTGTGGATAGATTGGAGGGATGTCAGAAGCTGCAGCGTGACATAGATAGGACGCAAGACTGGGCGGAGAAGTGGCAGATGGACTTCAAACCGGATAAGTGTGTAGTGGTACATTTTGGCAGGTCAAATGGGATGAAGGAGTATAGTATCAAGGGTAAGACTCTTAGCTGTGTAGAGGATCAGAAGGACCTTGGGGTCCGGGTCCATAGGACTCTTAAATCGGCCTCGCAGGTAGAGGAGGTGGTTAAGAAGGAATATGGTGTGCTGGCCTTCATCAATCGAGGGATTGAGTTTAGGAGTCGGAAGATAATGATGCAGCTTTATAAGACCCTCGTCAGACCCCACTTAGAGCACTGTGCTCAGTTCTGGTCGCCTCATTTCAGGAAGGATGTAGAAATTATTGAAAGGGTGCAGAGGAGATTTACAAGGATGTTGCCTGGATTAGGTGGCATGCCTTATGAGGATAGGTTGAGGGAGCTTGGTCTTTTCTCCTTGGAGAGACGAAGGATGAGAGGTGACTTGATAGAGGTGTACAAGATGTTGAGAGGTATACATCGGGTGGATTCTCAGAGGCTTTTTCCCAGGACTCAAATGGCTGCTACGAGAGGACACAGGTTTAAGGTGCTGGGGAGTAGGTACAGAGATGTCAGGGGTAGGTTTTTCATTCAGAGGGTGGTGGGTGAGTGGAATCGGCTGCCGTCAGTGGTGGTGGAGGCAAACTCGATAGGGTCTTTTAAGAGACTTCTGGATGAGTAGATGGGACTTAATAGGATTGAGGATAATAGGTAAGCCTATATATAGGTAGGTAGGTAGGGAGATGACCGGCGCAACTTGTGGGCAGAAGGGCCTGTTTGTGCTGTAGTTTTTCTATGTTCTCTCTGTTCGAAGAACCAAGAGCAAAGAACAAAGAACAGTACAGCACAGGAAACAGGCCCTTCGGCCCTCCAAGCCTGTGCCGCTCCTTGGTCCAACTAGACCAATCGTTTGTATCCCTCCATTCCCAGGCTGCTCATGTGACTATCCAGGTAAGTCTTAAACGATGTCAGCGTGCCTGCCTCCACCACCCTACTTGGCAGCGCATCCCAGGCCCCCACCACCCTCTGTGTAAAAAACGTCCCTCTGATGTCTGAGTTATACTTCGCCCCTCTCACCTTGAGCCCGTGACCCCTCGTGAAAGTCACTTCTGATCTGGGAAAAAGCTTTCCACCGTTCACCCTATCTATCCCCTTCATAATCATGTACACCTCTATTAGATCTCCCCTCATTCTCTGTCTTTCCAGGGAGAACAACCCGAGTTTACCCAATCTCTCCTCATAGGTAAGACCCTCCATACCAGGCAACATCGTGGTAAACCTTCCCTGCACTCTCTCTAACGCCTCCACGTCCTTCTGGTAGTGCGGCGACCAGAACTGGACGCAGTACTCCAAATGTGGCCTAACCAGCGTTCTATACAGCTGCATCATCAGACTCCAGCTTTTATACTCTATACCCGTCCTATAAAGGCAAGCATACCATATGCCTTCTTCACCACCTTCTCCACCTGTGTTGCCACCTTCAAGGATTTATGGACTTGCACACCTA
The DNA here is from genome assembly GCF_964213995.1 of Mustelus asterias. Taxonomy (NCBI): domain Eukaryota; kingdom Metazoa; phylum Chordata; class Chondrichthyes; order Carcharhiniformes; family Triakidae; genus Mustelus; species Mustelus asterias. Next base: position 389,285 of record NW_027590146.1, read on the forward strand.
GGTCCCTCTGTGTTTCTATACTCCTGATGACTCTGCCATTTATTGTATAACTCCTCCCTACATTATTTCTTCCAAAATGCATCACTTCGCATTTATCCGGATTAAACTCCATCTGCCACCTCTCCGCCCAATTTTCCAGCCTATCTATATCCTGCTGTATTGCCCGACAATGCTCTTCGCTATCCGCAAGTCCAGCCATCTTCGTGTCATCCGCAAACTTGCTGATTACACCAGTTACACCTTCTTCCAAATCATTTATATATATCACAAATAGCAGAGGCCCCAGTACAGAGCCCTGCGGAACACCACTGGTCACAGACCTCCAGCCGGAAAAAGACCCTTCGACCACTACCCTCTGTCTCCTATGGCCAAGCCAGTTCTCCACCCATCTAGCCACTTCTCCTTGTATCCCATGAGCCTTAACCTTCTTAACCAACCTGCCATGTGGGACTTTGTCAAATGCCTTACTGAAATCCATATAGACGACATCCACGGCCCTTCCTTCATCAACCGTTTTTGTCACTTCCTCAAAAAACTCCACCAAATGTGTAAGGCACGACCTCCCTCTTACAAAACCATGCTGTCTGTCACTATAACATAACATCAAGCACGAACCTTGTCGATCACTGTGTAATGAGGATGTGGCCAAATAGTTGTTTTTTTTTAAAGAAACTATTCTCCAAGCGATAGGTGGTGTGGCACTGTCCACTTGCTTGTAGAGTTCCTCAGCAATGATCTGGAGCATTTTTATATAGCGGTTTTATCCTGTGGAACCATTTCGTGTTTTTTTTGTGGTCCAACGTCCTCCCAGATGCTGTGGGCTATTTATCGGTGCTGCAACAAGACGGGGAGAGTGTTGTGATAATTCACTGCACCAAGGGAGCTACACATTGTCATTGCCACCTGAGCTGCCATTCCAAATTCTCAGCCCACCACTCTCCCAAACAGGCCATGTAACCAGTCGCAGAAAAAGAAAATCAGCATAACTGCCAAATAATCCGAGCAGCAATAGATTCATTGAGGTTTACAGCACGGAAACATGCCCTTCGGCTCAACCTGTCCATGCCGCTCTTTATTAACCACTAAGATAGAAACATAGAAAAACTACAGCACAAACAGGCCTTTCGGCCCACAAGTTGTGCCGAACACGTCCCTACCTTCTCGACCTACCTATAACCCTCCATCCTATTAAGTCCCATGTACTCATCCAGGAGTCTCTTAAAAGACCCTATTGAGTTGCTTCCATCAACACTGACGGCAGCCGATTCCACTCGCCCACCACCCTCTGTGTGAAAAACCTACCCCTAACATCTCCCCTGTACCTACCCCCCAGCACCTTAAACCTGTGTCCTCTCATAGCAGACATTTCCACCCTGGGGAAAAAGCCTCTGAGAATCCACCCGATCTATGCCTCTCAACATCTTATATACCTCTATTAGGTCTCCTCTCATCCTTCGTCTCTCCAAGGAGAAAAGATCGAGCTCCCTCAGCCTATCCTCAAAAGGCATGCCACTCAATCCAGGCAACATCCTTGTAAATCTCCTCTGCACCCTTTCAATCTTTCCCACATCCTTCCTATAGTGAGGCGACCAGAACTGAGCACAGTACTCCAAGTGGGATCTGACGAACGTCTTATATTGATTATATAGTCCCAATTACTCGCGTTGGGCCCATATCCCTCTATACCCATCTTACCCATGTAACTGTCTAAATGCTTTTTAAAATACGAAATTGTACCCGCCTCTACTACTGCCTCTGGCAGCTTGTTCTAGGCACTCACCACCCTGAGTGAAAAAATTGCCCCTCTGGACCCTTTAGTATCACTCCCCTCTTAACTTAAACGTATGCCCTCTAGTCATAGACTCCCCTACCTTTTAAAAAATACGTTGACTTTCTCGCTGATCTGTGCCCCTCATTATTTTATAGACCTCTATAAGATCACCCCTCAGCACCATCAGCTCAACGGAAAAAAGTCCAAGTCTATCCAGCTTCGCCTTTCAAGTCAATCTGGCATATCCTGGTAGCATTCTAGTAAATCTTTTCTGCACTCTTTCTAGTTAACAATATCGTTTATATCATGTGGTTATCAGAACTGTGCAAAATATTCTAAGTGTTGCATTACCAATGGCTTGTACAACTTCTTTGTACAACTTGTACAACTTCTTTGAGAGGGGAGAGATACTAAAGGGTCCAGAGGGGCAATTTTTTCACTCAGTGTGGTGAGTGCCTAGAACAAGCTGCCAGAGGCAGTAGTAGAGGCGGGTACAATTTCATATTTTAAAAAGCATTTAGACAGTTACATGGGTAAGATGGCTAATCAGTATTCTGTAATTTGATTTCTGTGTCTGTGCCCTGTTTGAGAACAGAGACCACTCCATCTGACGAAGGAGCATTGCTCCGAAAGCTTATGGTATTTGCTACCAAATAAACCTGTTGGACTTTAACCTGGTGTTGTGAGACTTCTGACTGTTGTACAACTTCAACAGACGTCCGAACTCCTGTATTCAATGAGTTGTGAGTTGCTGTCACCCACGCGTTCCTTGGATGAGGAAATTTATATTTTGCTTTACTCCAGCAACAACATTTCATGGAGCTTTCTGGTCCACCATCCCCCGGTTGCTATGTGTCCCTTCTGGCTGCTGGAACAAGAGGGAAAGAATGTTGTGGTTATTCATCGAGCAAATGGAGCATATTTCCTCCATTATTTTACCCATCCTGATATTGTAGAGGGTGGAGGGCACCTATAAGCTTCAGGGGTCAGAAGGTCCATTGAACAAAGAACAAAGAAAGAACAAAGAACAGTACAGCACAGGAAACAGGCCCTTCGGCCCTCCAAGCCTGTGCCGCTCCATCGTCCAACTAGACCAATCATTTGTATCCCTCCATTCCCAGGCTGCTCATGTGACTATCCAGGTAAGTCTGAAACGATGCCAGCGTGCCTGCCTCCACCACCCTACTTGGCAGCGCATTCCAGGCCCCCACCACCCTCTGTGTAAAAGACATCCCTCTGATAAGAACATAAGAACATAAGAAATAGGAGCAGGAGTAGGCCATCTGGCCCTTCGAGCCTGCCCCGCCATTCAATAAGATCATGGCTGATCTGAAGCGAATCAGTTCCACTTACCCGCCTGCTCCCCATAACCCTTAATTCCCTTATCGATCAGAAAACTATCTGGCTGTGATTTAAACATATTCAACGAGGAAGCCTCCACCACTTCAATGGGCAGAGAATTCCAGAGATTCACTACCCTCTGAGAGAAGAAGTTCCCCCTCAACTCTGTTCTGAACCGGCCCCCCCTTATTTTGAGGCTGTGCCCTCTAGTTCTGGTTTCCCTTCTAAGTGGAAAGAATCTCTCCACCTCTACCCTATCCAGCCCCTTCATTGTCTTATATGTCTCTATAAGATCACCCCTCATCCTTCTAAATTCCAACGAGTACAGACCCAATCTGTTTAATCTCTCCTCATAAGCTACACCCCTCATCTCCGGTATCAACCTGGTGAACCTTCTCTGCACTCCCTCCAAGGCCAATATATCCTTTCGCAAATAAGGGGACCAAAACTGCACACAGTACTCCAGTTGCGGCCTCACCAGTGCCTTGTACAGTTGCAGCAAGACCTCCCTGCTTTTATATTCTATCCCCCTCGCGATAAAGGCCAACATTCCATTCGCCTTCTTGATCACCTGCTGCACCTGCAGACTGAGTTTTTGCGATTCGTGCACAAGGACCCCCAGGTCCCTCTGCACAGTCACACGATGTAATTTTTCTCCATTTAAATAATATTCCAATTTACTATTATTTCTTCCAAAGTGGATAACCTCACTTTTGCTGACATTATATTCCATCTGCCAGATCCTCGCCCACTCGCTCAGCCTATCCAAATCTCTCTGCAGACTTTCCACGTCCTCCACGCAATTCGCTTTCCCACTCACCTTCGTGTCATCAGCAAACTTGAATACCCTACATTCAGTCCCCTCCTCCAGATCATCTATGTAAATGGTAAACAATTGAGGCCCCAGCACCGATCCCTGCGGCACGCCACTGGTCACCAACTGCCAACCAGAAAAGCACCCATTTATCCCAACTCTCTGCTTCCTGTTAGATAGCCAATCCCCAATCCACGCCAACACCTTACCCCTAACTCCGTGTACCCCAATCTTCTGCAGCAACCTTTTGTGAGGCACCTTATCGAACGCCTTCTGGAAATCTAAAAACTCCACATCCACCGGTTCCCCTCTGTCAACCGCACTAGTGACATCTTCATAAAAGTCCAGTAGATTCGTCAAACACGACTTTCCCTTCATGAATCCATGCTGCGTCTGCTTGATCGAACCATTCTTATTCAGGTGCTCTGTTATTTCCTCTTTAATAATGGACTCTAGCATCTTCCCAACTACGGACGTTAAGCTAACCGAACTGTAGTTACCCACCTTTTGTCTACTTCCTTTTTTAAACAGCGGCGTAACAGTAGCTGTTTTCCAGTCAGCCGGCACTACCCCAGAGTCCAGCGAATTTTGATAAATTACTACTAACGCATCTGCTATTACCTCAGCCATTTCTTTCAGTACCCTGGGATGCATTCCATCCGGGCCCGGGGACTTGTCTACCTTCAGTCCTATTAGTCTACCAAGCACCACCTCCTTAGTAACAGTAATTGTATTAAGGACCTCCCCACCCACCAACTCTCGATCTCTAATATTCGGCAAACTATTTGTGTCTTCCACCATGAAGACCGACACAAAGAACTTATTTAAAGTCTCAGCCATTTCCTCGTTTTTCCACTATTAAATCCTCCCCCCCCCCTCATCTTCCAAGGGTCCAACATTCACTCTAGCCACTCTATTCCTTTTTATATACTTGTAAAAACTTTTACTATCATTTTTTATATTTTGAGCTAGTTTAGTTTCATAATCTATCTTTCCTTTCTTAATCACTTTCTTAGTCGTTCTTTGTTTTTCTTTAAAGCTTTCCCAATCCACTAATTCTCCACTACTTTTGGCCACTCTGTACACATCTGATTTTATTTTAATACTCTCCTTTATTTCCTTCGTTATCCACGTCCGGTTATCTTTTTTCTTACAGTCCTTCTTTATCACCGGAATATATTTTTGCTGAGTACTTTAAAAAATCTCCTTAAAAATCCTCCACTGTTCCTCAGCTGTCCTACCTACCAGTCTGCTCGCCCAGTCTACATTAGCCAATTCCACCCTCATCCTATCGTACTCCCCTCTGTTCAAGCAGAGGACACTGGTTTGGGACCCTACTTTCTCACCCTCCATCTGTATCAGAAATTCCACCATATTATGATCACTCATCCCAAGAGGATCCTTCACAAGAAGATCCTTAATCCTACCTGTCTCATTGCACAGAACCGGATCTAAGATAGCTCGCTCTCTCGTAGGTTCTGTAACATACTGTTCAATGAAACAATCCCGACAGCATTCCAAGAACTCTTCCTCAAGCCCTCCACGTTCAATTTGAGTCGACCAATCAATATGAAGGTTAAAATCCCCCATGATTATTGCCGTTCCACTTTTGCACGCATCCATTATTTGCTTGTTTATAGCCCTCCCCACCTCTAAGTTATTATTTGGGGGCCTATAGACCACGCCTACCACTGTCTTTCTCCCCCTACTATTCCTTATCTCCACCCACAACGATTCCACGTTTTGCTCCTTAGAGCCTATGTCGTCTCTCACTACCGTCCTGATATTATCCTTTATTAACAAAGCTACCCCACCTCCTTTTTCTACCTGTCTATCCTTCCTAAATGCCTGATAACCCTGTATATTCAGTTCCCAGTCCCGGTCACCCTGCAACCACGTTTCTGTGATGGACACTAGATCATATTCATTTGTATGGATTTGTGCTGTCAACTCATTTACTTTGTTTCGAATGCTTCGTGCATTCAGGCAAGTGTCTTTATGCCAGCCTTTATCTGGACCCGGTTTGTTGAAGCGCTACTAACATCTCCCAAGCCCTCTCCTACTTTAGCTAGTTGTTTATTCACTATACTCCTGGCATTAGAGTAGACACATCTCAATCCTATGGTCTGACCTCTCCCCTTCTCTGTTCCCAGTCCACCTGCCCTCTTGCACTGCCTATAACCCTTCTCTGTTTGCGAGCTACCTTCCTCACTCTCAGTCACGTCACTTTGATCCCCTCCCCCCAACCTATCTAGTTTAAACTTTCCCCAGAAGCCTTAGCCAACCTTCCTGCCAGGATATTGGTCCCCCTGGGATTCAAGTGCCACCCGTTTTTAGTATACAGGTCACACCTGCCCCTAATGAGGTCCCAATGGTCCAGGAACCTGAATCCCTGCCCCCTGCACAATTCCCTCAGCCACACATTCATCCTCCACCTCACTCCATTCCTTTCCTCACCTTCCCGTGGCACAGGCAGCAATCCCGAGATTACTACCTTTGCTTTCCTCCTTCTCAGCTGTCTCCCTAATTCCCTATACTCTTTTTTCATGTTCCCTTCCCCCTTCTTACCCACATCAGCGGTACCAATATGTACCGCTACCTCCGGCTCCTCTCCCTCCCCCCTCAGGATTTCTGGGACTCGCCCAGCGACATCCTGGATCCCAGCCCCAGGGAGGCAGACAACCATGCGAGACTCCCGCCTGCCTCCGCAAAATCGCCTGTCCGTCCCCCTGACTGTCGAGTCCCCGATTAATACCGCCTTCCTCCTCCTTTCCTTAGCCCTCTGAGTTACAGGGCCGGACTCCACCCCGGAGACACGGCCACTGCTGCTTCCCCCAGATGGGCTGTCCCCCCCAACAGTACTCAGACAGGAGTACTTATTATGTAGGGGCACTTCCACCGGGGTGCTCTCAATCACCCGTGTTTTACCCTTCCTGCCTGTCACCCACTTGGCCTCCTCCCGTGGCCCTGGTGTGACCACCTGATGATAGCTCTTGTCTATCACCTCCTCATTCTCCCTCACCTGCCTAAGATCGTCAAGCTGCAGTTCCAGCTCCCTAACACGGGCCCTCAGGAACCGCAGCTCGACACACCCCTCACAGATGTGGATGTCCGGGAGGCCAGCTGCCTCCAGGACCTCCCACATACTGCACTGCGAGCAACACACTGGCTTAACACTCATATTTCACCCTTTCTTCCAAGTACACAGAGAAAAGTAAATTATAAATAAAAAAAATAAGAAACTCACCCCGGCTCGCCCTTTCTGCCTAAGCCCGATGAGCCAAAGCCCCTCAGTTCTCACTCAGCTCCCTCTCACTCCGCTGCCCGCTCCCAACGTTGCCCGTTAGATAGTGGGACCTGCCTTTTAAACATCCCGTGCACGAAAAAAAACTCAAAAGACCCTTCCCAGTAAACCCCGCGGCCACTGCCGGTTTCGCGCCAAAGTTTTAAAATAATTAAATAAATAAATAACACCCGCGAAAAAGTACTTTAAATTAAATCTAACCCCAAAACTCCTGTCACCAGTCACACCTCTGCCTTTCTCCAAAGCAACAAAGAGAACTATCCACCTAACTAACTGACTAACTAACACACCTCTGCCTTTCTCTGATATCTGAGTTATACTTCGCCCCTCTCACCTTGAGCCCGTGACCCCTCGTGATCGTCACCTCTGAACTGGGAAAAAGCTTCCCACCGTTCACCCGATCTATACCCTTCATAATCTTGTACACCTCTATTAGATCTCCCCTCATTCTCCGTCTTTCCAGGGAGAACAAGCCCAGTCTACCCAATCTCTCCTCATAGCTAAGACCCTCCATACCAGGCAACATCCTGGTAAACCTTCTCTGCACTCTCTCTAACGCCTCCACGTCCTTCTGGTAGTGCGGCGACCAGAACTGGACGCAGTACTCCAAATGTGGCCTTACCAGCTGCAACATCAGACCCCAGCTTTTATACTGCGACATATTCCAATTGTTTTCCAGGAACGGTTTTATTTCCTGATGTACATCCCCATATGTAATATCCACGCTATTTTTCTTTATGCAGCAACTGACTGTTCTGTTTGGTTCACAGTCGCTTTCACATTTGATCGATTTGTGGCCATTTGTTGTCAGAATCTGAAAACGAAATATTGCACTGAGAAAACGGCGGCTGTGATTCTCGGGACAGTGACTGCACTGAGCTGTTTGAAGAACATTTTTTGGTATTTCATGTTCACGTCTCAATATTGGCTTGTAAACTCTCCGTCGTTTTGTAACATTTCCGGCGCTGTTATGTGGTCACCTGTGTGGGGATCAATCGAGTTTCTCCATCATATTCTAAATCCATGTGTCCCATTTCTCCTGATACTGATGCTCAACATTTTCACCGTCAGGCACATTTTAGTGAAGAGCAGAGCCCGAGAAAGACTCAGGGCTCGTACAGATGGCGAGAGAACCAAAGATTCTGAGATGGAGAGTCGAAGGAAGTCTATCATTTTACTGTTTGTTATATCAGCTAATTTCATCCTGTTATGGTCAGTGCTTATGGTTTATTTTATATGGACTCGGATGTGGGTTTTGAGGCGTTCTTCCATATTTCTGGATGTTTTTGTTCAGGAACTGGGCTTTATGCTGCAGCTCCTGAGTTCCTGTACAAACACTGTAATTTACGCTGTGACGCAAGCTAAATTTAGAGTGGAGTTCAAAAATGTATTGAAATATCCTTTTACTCAAATTCTTCAATGCACTAAAATTTGAGATCATCTGACCCATAGTCAGTTTGGAGAATTTGCTCATTTAATTTGATAGGAAAGTGAGGGCAGGAGCTGCATTCATGTGTGAACTCAAACAAAACAAACTTACATAAAGTTCTCATTTCATGGGAAATATACAGCAAAGATAAGAGGTCTCCAATTATTTAACATGTTTCACGTTAAAATCCGAGAAGGCAGCCTGGTTTGATGAATCAGAAGAGTAAAAGCGCATCATTGGAGCAGTGGTGTTCTGTCCTGCCCAGTCCAAATGCCGAATCTCTGCTTGAAAAAATAACACTCTAGTGTGCTCCGAAATCCAGGGGAAACAAATCACTAAATGGAAGAGTCAACACAGAAGGGCGGCACGGTAGCACAGTGGTTAGCACTGCTGCTTCACAGCTCCAGGGTCCCGAGTTCGATTCCCGGCTTGGGTCACTGTCTGTGTGGAGTTTGTACATTCTCCTCGTGTTTGCGTGGGTTTCCTCCGGGTGCCCCGGTTTCCTCCCACAGTCCAAAGATGTGCGGGTTAGGTTGATTGGCCAGGTTAAAATTGCCCCTGAGATGCGTAGGTTAGAGGGATTAGCGGGTAAATATGTGGGGGTAGGGCCTGGGTGGGATTGTGGTCGGTGCAGACTCGATGGGCCGAATGGCCTCCTTCTGCACTGTAGGGATTCTATGTTATTCTATGTTAAGTTCGCTCTTGGAACCCTTCGAATATGAGCGATTCTTGGAGAGAATTCCAAGGCGAATTATTTGGCAGTAGTTAGCGCGGAAACCCTCATGGGAAACATAGTGCTTTAGTGAGACTGTTTGCCTTGTGTTGGGGCAAGCCTCTCAGTGGATAATTCCAAGTCCATGGAGTTCGCTTCGGTTGTAAATGTCAATTAGTTTGGAGTGCATTGTGCTGGACGAAAATGATCCTGGTAATTCAAACACAACAATTGCTTAGCATGAATATTAGAGTATCAAGTTATGTTGTTTTTACTTCCCGATTTCATTCATCTGTAAGAGAGGTCGAGAAGGAAGAAACAATCAATATTTGCCTCATTGTATTTACTTATTGAAGATCTTTCCAACTGCTCCGTCTGATGTAATGCACTTGGTTAGTTTCCCCTATCTATAAAAAAAAACTTTGAGTGAAATGCATATCAGTCGATCAATCAGAATTTGTCCAGTGAATATATTCCACAGTTTTGCATATGCTACAAAACATCAAGTTACGTTTCGCTTCTGGTTCCACCTTGATCAGTGGTAAAATATGATGTGATCATGACGTCATTTTCGTGGGCAATAAGTGGATTACACCCTTTCGACAGAGAAATGTCACAGAGAGGAAACGGATCACAGATTTGTCACTGGTGTTGCAGGTTTAATTTGGCCAATCAGGGGAATTTGAGAGTGCACAGTGACTGGTTCGTTTTTAATCAGGAGAGATAGACAATGACAATCAATGTAAAACGATATGATCAATATAAAAAGGGAAAGAGAAAGTGGAACAAAGGAAGGAAGAATGAATGAAAGTGAGCCAGAGGGAAAGAGAGGGTGAGTGTTAAACAGCCAAGCGGAGAGAAATGGCGGAGCAGATCAATTAACAAGAAAAAAAAACAGGGAGGGAGGATACAGCGATGGGGCAGAGATGGTGTCAATGATTCATTATCTATAGATACAGACGAGAACAAAAAAAAACAAGGAAGAAAGAGAGAAGAAGATAGACTGAGGCAGAGAGAGTACAAAAGAGATGGTGAGAGGAATAAAGGGAGAAAAGGAAATAAATGCAAAGACATACAATGTGTGGGAGAGGGAGGAGCAGAGAGGGACAAGGAGAGCCACATAACTGGAGGGAAAAGCGTGAACTTTACAGAGATAGAGATAGGTGTCGTGGGTGCAGGGGTGGGTGTTCGGTTGCACAGAGGAAAAACAAAAAAGAGAGAGTCTCTTCGAGTCTCAGAGGGAGTGGGAGGGATAGAGTGAAAGTTAGAGCAGAGCAGTGGAAGAAATATGAAACAATACAGAGAAATATAGCAATAGACAGAAGCAGGAATACTCTTAAATAGACAGAGTGAGAGACAGAGAGATTTTGAGGGAGACAGCTTGAAGATGCAGAGATGGAGGGAGATGCAGACGGAAAGCGGAAGAGAACTGGTGTGAAAGCAAAATGAAAGAAAGGAAGCTTTTAAGCGAGGGACATAGATACAGAGAAAGGGAGAGATAGAGAATCAGAGTGAGAGTTGCAAAGAGGGACAGAGAGAGAGAAAGAACATAACAGTGACAAGCCAGGTGTATAATAATGGGAAAAAGAATATAGGCCAAACAGAGAGCAAGAGAGAGAGAGACGGGGAGAGAGAGGGCGACAGAAGGCCATGGATAAGATGATAGGAAAACGGCGAGAGATATAGATATACGAGATGAGAAAGAGGCGTGGAAAGGTGGATTGAAGGAGATTCAATGGAGTGAGAAGGAGAGGGACAGAACGTTCTTAAGAGAGAAGGTGAAATTGGAACAGACACAGGGATCGAAAGAGAAGGAAATTATCAAATGGGAAAGGAGGGATAGATAGAGAGAGAGAGAGGAAAGGAGAGAGAGAGAAAAGCAGAGTGGCGTAACGTCAGATGCAGTTCGATACATAGACTGGTACACTTTTCGGGATAAAGAGAGAAGGAGAGCTGGTAGAGAAACCAGCAATGAGAAATTCTAAAAAGGTGGTGACCAGAGAAAGGGGGGGAGAGGCAGAGGAAAAGTGGGAGGAAAAGGGTGGATGGAAGATAAATGTAACCAAAGTGAGACGAAGAGGCATAGAGGGATGAGATTAGAGGGAGACATAAGAAGTTTGATACAGGCAGAGAGCAGGGAGCTAGCAAGATAAATAGAGGCACGTGAACATTTGCAAAAAGTGGCACAATCCACAATGATACCTGCTTCTTAATGAACCAGATCCCAAACAACATCTGGAAATAATAATACACTCCTAAATGACCCATTCAAAATAATAAAGCTGTCCCAGCAATCATTTCCCGAGATTTACACACTGATACACTGGCGAGGTGGAGAGCGAGGGCGAAGGTTGGTGGGGGGCGCGGGGGGGAACCAACTGTAACGGTTCTTTCACACCGGAGTGTTCGCAAAGATATATTCCCTGGGTCCAGCTGCAAAGTAAGAAGTCTCTTATCCGGGATCTTGGGTTCATGTCACACTGTCGATAACCCCCACGACTTGCCTGGACTTGCAAAATCTCACCAACTGTCCTGTCTGGAGACAATCCCACACCTCTTTAACCTGTGCTTCACCCTCCCTCCACTCACACTGTCTGTACACAATCCCACACCTCTTTAACCTGTGCTTGAACCCCTCTCCACTCACACTGTCTGTACACAATCCCACACCTCTTTAACATGTGCTTGAACCCCTCTCCACTCACAATGTCTGTCCACAATCCCACACCTCTTTAACCTGTGCTTCACCCTCCCTCCACTCACACTGTCTGTACACAATCCCACACCTCTTTAACCTGTGCTTGAACCCCTCCCCACTCACAATGTCTGTCCACAATCCCACACCTCTTTAACCTGTGCTTCACCCTCTCTCCACTCACATTGTCTGTACCTTTAAGACTTGATGAGCTGTAAAGACTCGCATTCCAACCATTATTCTGTAAATTGAGTCTGTGTCTTTATATGCCCTGTTTATGAACAGAACTCCCACTCACCTGACGAAGGAGCAGCGCTCCGAAAGCTAGCGGCGTTTGCTACCAAATAAACCTGTTGTACGTTAACCTGGTGTTGTGAGACTTCTTATTATGTTTCCCCCAGTGCAACGCCGGCATCTCCACATCCAGCTGTAAATGCAGACGATGATCCTGATGACGAAATAAACTGAAACAATGTCCGATGTTACCTTGTAAGCAATGTCCACATTTCCCGGGAGCTCCTGTAAATACTCCTGTAAATTCATTCCTGGGATGTTGTTTCAATAATAATACACTCCATTGTCAGCACGTAAATACTGATCAACTCCGAATGTCGCTCTTCAATAATAAGAGGATGCAAGAAGATCACTTGTAACTTCTGACACATTCACCAAATATACATTCGAATCACTGAAACGCCCTTGAGGAGCCGCTATATATATTGACACTCATCTCACCATCTGCGAAAACTACATAGCCGAGATCAATACCAGAACTATCCGGGCGACACCATTTGCACATTGGTACATTCCCCAGACACCATTTCGTTGTGGACACCCGTTCTGGAAGTAGTCTGTAAACATGCACACATTTGATCTGGAACTGGGAAATCACGTGGTGTTCTTGAGAGACTGTTTAAATTACTGATACACTTCAAAGGTGAAGAAGGTTGCAAGCATACAAGTTTTAAAACTATATTACCTACGAACTGCTAAAATTCTCAAACACAGAGAAACTGCTCGTGAAAAAAAACAGTTGCCTTCCTTGCAGTTATGAGTCAAGGATCAAATTGAATGAATTATAAATATGGTTCTCCACGCAACGTGCGCACAATTATCCAATTGAAGTCTGCACAACTGCAACCCCTGTGTTCCCATAAGACGAGGGGCAATGCACGAGTGCACACCTCACGAGTCAAGCACAGTTTTTCATACTTATGTCTGGATGCAAGTAGAAAGAAAGGAAATAAATACGGATTTCATGTTAATATAAATAAGTAGGCATGATCAGTTTGTTAATGGAGAACTATACTCATGTGTTCTACATTGTATAACCCGAATTATGAGTTGAGAACTGACAAGGATATAGAAAAGAATTTAAAGCGAATATACACTTTTGATTGGCGTATGTAAATCACTTGTAACTGAGCCTGAATGCATAATTGTCATGGCACGTCATAGAAAGAAACCTTACAATGCAGAAGGAGGCCACTCGGTCCATCGAGTCTGCACCGACAACAATCCCACGCAGGTCCCATCCCCGCAACCCCAGACATTTTCCCCGCTAATTCCGGAGGAATGAGGAGAAAAACTGAATTTCTGAGAGTTTAGAACATTTAGTTTATATTCCAATTTTTTCCGATAACTGATGATTGGTGAAATGCATTGCATTCGCATACGATCAGCAGGGCGACTACTGCTAATGTGGTAGAACAAAGAAGCGTGCTATTTATAGGGTAACAAATCTTTGATGGCCAACTTTTGCATGATAACCTACCAGAGATTGTGTCACAGAGCAGATGCAGTGGTCTGTTGCTATGATCGCTGATTGAGGCAGAAAGCAGTTTCTGTCGCGATAGATCGGGGCGGGGAAATCTTTCCTCGGGTAACTGATCAGGGCCGAGTGTGTTTCCATGGGGCGGATTTGTTCCGATGGTAACATATCCAATTTACCAAATGCAGATGAGAAATAGAGCATTAACTCCTGTCATTGGCCGGAGATACCAAGAACAGAATTTAAAAAAACATTTTTCCTGACCGTCGCTAACTGCACTCAATTTTCAGAAATTGTCCCAGAGAAAAAAATAGTTTGCAAAGAAATGCGGATAAAATTGCCATTTGTAAAATTAATTTAGAAATGAACAAGCAGCATGGCTGAGGCAGAAGGATTGAAAAGGACGCCGTGGTATTTTCACTGGGCTAATAATTTAGAGACCCAGACCTGCGGACACGGGTTCAAATCCCGCCATGGCAGATTGAATAATTTGAATCCGAAACAAAAATGAAAAACTGTTATGGCAAAAACCCATCTGGTTCACTAGCTTCCTTTAGAGAATGAAAACTGCCACCCTTACTTGGTCTGGCCTGCATATGACTGCAGAGAGACAATTTTTTTAAACTTCCAAATGTGATCAGAAAATAGAGTGCACTTATGGTCAAGGATACCGTTTTTTATTTTAATTGTGCTCTTTGTAGAACCTTGATTTTCTTCACTGTTCTTTTTCTTTCATTGAAGTTTTAAGCACAAACACGATATTAGACCAAATAACATTCAACACCATAAATGACGTACTTGAAAACAACATCTAAATCTCAATTATAAAATGGCACAATCCTTCAAACAGTTTCACAGCACCGAGTGAATTCCATTTTGAATCAGAATTCACCACAAACACGCTTCTATAACCGACATTTCCAAAATTAGCTCTCTTCACCATGTGGTCAAAAATGCTTTAATAAAGATAAACTGGTGTTTTTGTCGGTGAATAAATATTATTATTTTGTATCAATTTCAGCAATGCTTTGGAATTCTGTAGCAGAATTGTAGATTTGATTTGGCTGAAAAGCAAGTGGTGATTGTACACCTGACTGTTGCACATTGCAGTCATCATCTCCCTGCAAAGACAAACATGGATGGGAAATAATTTCTGGCTCAGCCAACGCAGCCCAAATTAAGAGAACTCGTAGAAAAAAATGCACGCTTTTGATGGGTCTCGATAATACATACAATTCACTTCATAGTCACTTGTTGAGCGGTTGACCCAGCTTAATAACTTTACCGCCCCGCCTACCATTGGACTCGGAGTGGGTGGGTGATGGACAATAGGATCATCCGTTGACCTCGGACAGGATTTTCCGGCCTGTGGACGAGCGAGGCCGAATAATCCCGTCTATCGGATCTCTATAGTGCAGAACGGGGCCATTCTGACAGAGTATTTTATCCAGGCCCACTGCCCCACCCTATCCCAGTGTCCCCATGCGATGGCGAATCAATCTAACTTACGAATCTTGGAAAACTAAGGGGCCATTTCGCATGGCCAATCCATCTAGCCTGCTCGTCTTTGCATGCCTCAGTATTGACTCGCTAACAGCAGGATTGAGGGACGAATTTCAATAAAACTAAACGGCATTGAGAAGCCTCACAGGGACGTAAGTTATGAAGTGAGATTATACATAGTGGATTTATCTGGAGTTTGGAAGGTCAGGGGATGATCTGATGGAAGCCTCCAGGATATCAACAGGAAAGGAAAGGATAGGTAATGATTAATATTTTGCTGATTCTACAACTATGATGCGGAGTCCAAAGATACGGGCTAGACCGTTCAGGAGAAATGTTAGAATGCACTTGTATACAAAAAGTGAGAGTGGTTTGGAACTTTCTTCCAAAAACGGCAGCGGATGCTAGATCTATGGCTATCCGTGAGGTGGATACATTTTGTTAAGTACAGTTATTAAGGGATACATGCCAAAGGAAAGTTTATGGATTTGGACATACATTGGTCATACATTATCTCACTCAATGTTGCAACAATCTCGGGAGACCGAATACCCTACCACTGATCCGATGTACTTATGTTTCCTACGGTCCGAGGTCTGCCAGTTGCCTGCGCAGACACATAAATAGTATTTGACCTTCCCAGATTTTTGTTGCAGATATTCATTAAAGTAAAAGAATTGATCAGAGACAATGTTATGTCATTCACAATGAAATGTTTTATTTCAAGTAGTCTCTTGTGCAAACATCAGTCAGATTGGCACGGCCACCAATGAAGCAAGATCCTGGATCTATCGCCTCAGAGCAATGACGAGACGTACAAATAATTGCTTTATATGTTTGCTGAAAGTACAAATGCAAATATTTGATTTAGGTGGACCTGAATTTTACTGTATTTAAGACCACTGAATCAGTTTAACTTTCTTACTTTGTACCCTGCATGCTTGTAACCATTACAATAATGTAATTCAACATGTAGACTTTTAATAAGATATTATTAATTAGACATAGCATTAGGTTGCTGCCGCACATTGTAAAGCTTAATGCCATAATTGTTCCAGCATGAAATTACAATACCAGTCTGTTCAGAACAAAACCGTGCAGGATCTCCTTCGCGGGTGATCAGTCTGCTCAATGAATTCTTCCAAATGTATTTCTATGAATTCACACTTCCTGTTTGAAGCAACACCGTGACTGTGCAGTGTGATTGTAAGCACCACTCTGACCGTGGCCCCATAACTTATAACGTCATGCATCGGATCGAGTCATCCGATTGGGTTGTGGCATCTAAAGCAACATTCCTGTCCGTGACTGTCTTCATGGAGCAATTTCTTGCTCCCATCAGGATGCAGGGTGCCTCGATGTGTGAGTCAGCGACTGGCTGATGTCTGCATCATGATAATCGATGAAGAAAGCTATTCACACCTGCTGAGAAGACATTGTCATTGACAGCTGTCGGAGCCAAACTGTTGGGTGTTAATCCACTGGCCCAGTTTGTATGTGCATATTTTCGTTTGCACAGTTGTTATGTCATGATCAGCCAAACAAAAATGCAAAATATACCTAAAAATTGAACAAACACCAGCCGGGAAAGGAACCCAATTATCAGACCCTGCATTTTGACCTGTTGAGGGCGAATACTCTTCACATGCGCAGTGTCACTGTCAATATTCTTCATTATCCATCTTCTCAACGGCCAGACTCTCACCTCTCTCTTGATTCTGATGAGTCATATCTTCGAATTTCAGGTTAGCATCCCACAGAACCACTGGCCATGATCATCGACAAGGTTTGGAAAGAGCAACGGAGGCGCAGCCGGAGATCCAGTACACTTGGAGGCTGATATCTCGAATCACTCTTTGGGGATCTTGAGAGATCACAGTCTTCCCTATCCGCAGGCAGACTCTGAGGACTATGATCCAGATGCTGATAATAATCCGGAGGCAGTTGTCCCGAGGATAACGAACATTAGATTTGAATTTAGGCAGAGAAAAACGTCCATGCAACGGAAAACCCCGAATAAAAGAGTTGCAATTCATCGGTATGTATCATGTATTTTCAATGTAAACCTCTGACAGAATCCCCTTCAAAGATTCCAACAATTAAACCATAGAACCATAGAAAATTACAGCTCAGAAACAGGCCTTTTGGCCCTTCTTGTCTGTGCCGAACCATTTTATGCCTCGTCCCACTGACCTGCACTTGGACCATATCCCTACACACCCCTCTCATCCATGAACCCGTCCAAGTTTTTCTTAAATGTTAAAGTGCATTTACCACTTTATCCGGCAGCTCATTTCACACTCCCACCACTCTCTGTGTGAAGAAGCCCCCCCTAATATTCCCTTTAAACTTTTCTCCTTTCACCCTTAACCCATGCCCTCTGGTTTTTTTCTCCCCTAGCCTCAGCCGAAAAAGCCTGCTTGCATTCACTCTATCTATACCCATCAAAATCTTATACACCTCTATCAAATCTCCCCTCAATCTTCTACGCTCCAGGGAATAAAGTCCCAACCTATTCAATCTCCCACTGTAACTCAGCTTCTCAAGTCCCGGCAACATCCTTGTGAACCTTCTCTGCACTCTTTCAACCTTATTTACATCCTTCCTGTAACTAGGTGACCAAAACTGTACACAATACTCCAAATTCGGCCTCACCAATGCCTTATATAACCTTACCATAACACTCCAACTTTTATACTCGATACTCCAATTCATAAAGGCCAGTGTACCAAAGGCACTCTTTACGACCCTATCCACCTGTGACGTCACTTTTAGGGAATTCTGTACCTGTATTCCCAGATCCCTCTGTTCATAATTAACGTGTTCATAATTATCCGTGGTTCTCAATGTAACAGCCTCTCCTCCCATCCAGGAACCTGAGAGTGGATTACATCTTGTAGCTTTTCTCAGTCATAGCGAATGCAAATTCATGTATCAGTCGGTTAGAGTTCCGAAACTGCTACTGTTAACTCGCTTCACGAATTCCCAGGTTTACGTGAAGGTGTTGATCTGTCTCACTGTGAGTGCAGAGAACCGAATGCATTCTTACTGGCTGCCGATCTCTGCCGTGAGGTGGTATAAGCGCTTGATGACTCTATGGCTGTGCATGAGAGATTGCATCCGAGTTAATTTCTGTGTTGGCCAACAACCAATCAGCCAATCAAGTCAATGGCAACCACAAGTGGATATTGTAATCTCCTCGCAATTGACCTAAGAAAGGGAAGTTGAGAATTGGCATGACGATGGCTGTGATCTAATCAGAGATGGGGTGATATTACTTTCTCTTCTGCGGAAGTGAAAAATGCAAATAAAATTGGGAACCTGAAGTTCTTTCTGGTTTTCTTAAGAACGGCACAATGATGATCACGACTCACACAATGTCCCGAGGCTGGGAAAGGACTGTATCAACGGCACGATGAGGGCGGACACTTTTCACATGCACAGTGTCACTATCAATATTCTTCATTATCCATCTACTCAACGGCCAGACGCTCACCTCTCTCTTGATTCTGATGAGTCATATCTTCGAATTCCAGGTTAACATAATTGGGACGCTGTGATATTGATGAAATGCCGGACAGTAACGGTAGCACAGTGGTTAGCACTGCTACCTCACAGTGCCAGGGATCAAGGTTCAATTCCGATCTTGGGTGCTTACACGTTCTCAGTGTGTCTGCCTGCGTTTCCTCCGGTGGACAGGTTTCCTCCCACAGTGTGAATGTGTGCATTTGCTATGTGTCTCAGTGTACCCCAATGGGAGCCGGAATGTGGCGGTTACGGGAGTAATCTCAGTAACCTCATTGCAGAGTTAATGCAATTCTTTTTCTTTGTAGCAGTAAGTTTTATATGGAGGGGATGGAAGTTAAGGCAGTGCAATGTACCTCCTGCAGAATGTTTGAGGTGAGGGACACCGTCAGTGTCCCTGCTGATTACACCTGTGGGAGGTGCACCCATCTGCAGCTCCTCCAAGACCGCGTTAGGGAGCTGGAGCTGGAGTTGGATGAGCTTAGGGTCATCAGGGAGGCAGAGAGGGCCATAGACACAAGCTTCAGGGATATAGTTGCTCCAGGGAATGAAAATAGATGGGTGACAGTGAGAGGGGCTGGGAGGAAGCAGTCGGTGCGGGGATCCCCTGTGGTCGTTCCCCTTAGCAACAAGTATTCCACTTTGGATGCAGGTGAGGGGGACAAGCTACCAGTGGTGAGCCGCAGTGACCAGATCGCGAGCGCTGAGACAGTCCCTGTGGCTCAGAAGGGAAAGGGGGAGAGCGGTAGAGCTATAGTTATTAGGGACTCATTTGTTAGATGAATAGATAGGAGGTTCTGTGGCAACAAGAGAGACTCACGGATGGTATGTTGCCTCCCGGATGCCAGGGTCCGTGACATCTCCGACCGTGTCTTCAGGATTCTAAAGGGGGAGGGGGAACAGTCACAAGTCGTGGTGCACGTCGGCACCAAAGACATCGGTAAGAGAGGGGACGGGGATTTAAAACAGGAATTCAGGCAGCTTGGGTGGAAGCTGAGAGCCAGGACAAAACAGGTTGTCATCTCTGGTATGTTGCCGGTGCCACAAGATAGCGAGTTGAGGAACAGGGAGAGAGTGCAGTTAAACACATGGATGCAGGGATGGTGTAGGAGAGAGGGTTTCAGCTATGTGGATAATTGGAACACTTTCTGGGGAAGGTGGGACCTGTACAAACAGGACGGGGTGCACCTGAACCAGAGGGGCACCAATATCCTGGGAGGGAAATTTGCTACGGCTCTCCGGGGGGATTTAAACTAATTTGTCTGGGGGATGGGAAAAGGAGTTGTAGTCCAGAAGTCAGTGAGTGTAGTGAGGTATTGGGAAGGGTATCATGGTCAAAGGTGGATACCAGCAGACAAGAAGGTGGGTTGAAGTGTGTCTACTTCAATGCAAGGAGCATCCGAAATAAGGTAGGTGAACTTGGGGCGTGGATTGGCACTTGGAACTACGATATTGTGGCCATTACGGAGACATGGGTAGAACAAGGACAGGAATGGTTGTTGGAAGTTCCGGGGTATAGATGTTTCAGTAAGTGTAGGGTAGCTGGTAAAAGAGGTGGAGGAGTGGCACTGTTAATTAAGGAGAGTGTAGCGGCTGCAGAACGGCATTTCGAAGGGGATCTGCCTACAGAGGTAATATGGGCTGAGGTTAGGAATAGGAAAGGAGCGGTCACGTTGTTAGGAGTTTACTATAGGCCCCCAAATAGTAATAGAGATGTGGAGCAAGAAATAGCTAAGCAGATTATGGATAGGTGTGGAGGTCACAGGGTAGTTGTCATGGGGGACTTTAACCTTCCAAACATTGATTGGAACCTTTATAGGTCGAATAGTTCGGATGGGGCAGTTTTTGTGCAGTGTGTGCAGGAGGGGTTCCTGACACAATATGTGGATAAGCCGACAAGAGGTGGGGCCACATTAGATTTGGTACTGGGAAATGAGCCGGGCCAAGTGTTGGATTTGGTTGTGGGAGAGCACTTTGGAGATAGTGACCACAATTCGGTGTCTTTTGTTATTGCAATGGAGAGGGAGAGGGCCATGCGGCAGGGCAAGGTTTACAATTGGGGGAGAGGTAATTATGATGCAATCAGGTGGGAATTAGGAAGCATAGGATGGGAACAAAAATTGTCAGGCAAAGGCATTAATGATAAGTGGAACTTTTTCAAGGAACAAATTCTGCGTGTCCTTGATAGGTATGTCGCTGCCAAGCAGAGAGGAAATGGCCGAGTGAGGGAACCATGGTTCACAAAAGAGGTGGAACGTCTTGTCAAGAGGAAGAAGGAAGCGTATGTAAGGTTGAGAAAACAAGGTTCAGTTGGCTCGATGGAGGGTTACAAGTTAGCAAGAAATGAGCTGAAAAAAAGGCTTAGGAGAGCTATGAGGGGACACGAGAAGTCCTTGGCGAGTCGGATCAAGGAAAACCCCAAGGCTTTTTACTCTTATGTGAGGAATAAAAGAATGACCAGGGTGAGGTTGGGGCCGGTCAAGGACGGCAGTGGGAATTTGTGTATGGAGTCAGAAGAGATAGGAGAGGTGATGAATGAATACTTTTCTTCGGTGTTCACCAAGGAGAGGGGCCATGTTTTTGAGGAAGAGAGGGTGTCACAGGCTGATAGGCTGGAGGAAGTAGATGTTCGGAGGGAAGATGTACTAGCAATTTTGAATAAACTGAAAGTTGATAAGTCCCCTGGGCCTGATCAAATATATCCTAGGAGTCGTTGGGAGGCAAGGGATGAGATTGCAGAGCCTTTGGCATTGATCTTTGCGTCCTCACTGTCCACGGGGATGGTGCCAGAGGACTGGAGAGTGGCGAATGTGGTTCCTCTGTTTAAGAAAGGGAATAGAAATGACCCTGGTAATTATAGGCCGGTTAGTCTTACTTCGGTGGTCGGTAAGTTGATGGAAAAGGTCCTCAGGGATAGGATTTACGACCATTTAGAAAGATACAGCTTAATCCGGGATAGTCAGCACGGATTTGTGAAGGGCAAGTCTTGCCTCACAAATTTGATAGAATTTTTTGAGGAGGTAACTAAGTATGTAGATGAAGGTAGTGCAGTTGATGTCATATACATGGATTTTAGTAAGGCGTTTGATAAAGTCCCCCATGGTCGGCTTATGAAGAATGTAAGGATGTGTGGGATAGAGGGAAGTTTGGTCGACTGGATAGGTAACTGGCTATCTAACAGAAGACCCTTTTGGTGGTGGATGGAAAATTTTCGGACTGGAAACCGGTTACCAGCGGAGTGCCACAGGGATCAGTGCTTGGTCCTCTGCTATTTGTCATTTTTATAAATGACTTGGAGGAGGGGGCTGAAGGATGGATCAGTAAATTTGCTGATGACACCAAGATTGGTGGAGTAGTGGATGAGGTGGAGGGCTGTTGTAGGCTGCAAAGAGACATAGATAGGATGCAAAGCTGGGCTGAAAAATGGCAAATGGAGTTTAACCCTGACAAATGCGAGGTGATTCATTTTGGTAGGACAAATTTAAATGTGAATTACAGGGTCAAAGGTCGGGTTCTGAAGACTGTGGAGGAACAGAGAGATCTTGGGGTTCATATCCACAGATCTCTGAAGGTTGCCACTCAAGTGGATAGAGCCGTGAAGAAGGCCTATAGTGTGTTGGCGTTCATTAACAGGGGGTTTGAGTTTAAGAGCCGTGGGGTTATGCTGCAACTGTACAGGACCTTGGTGAGACCACATTTGGAATATTGTGCGCAGTTCTGGTCACCTCAGTATAAGAAGGATGTGGAGACACTGGAAAGAGTGCAAAGGAGATTTACCAGGATGCTGCCTAGTTTGGAGGGTAGGTCTTAAGAACAAAGAACAAAGAACAGTACAGCACAGGAAACAGGCCCTTCGGCCCTCCAAGCCTGTGCCGCTCCTTGGTCCAACTAGACCAATCGTTTGTATCCCTCCATTCCCAGGCTGCTCATGTGACTATCCAGGTAAGTCTTGAACGATGTCAGCGTGCCTGCCTCCACCACCCTACCTGGCAGCGCATTCCAGGCCCCCACCACCCTCTGTGTAAAAAACATCCCTCTAATATCTGAGTTATACTTCGCCCCTCTCACCTTGAGCCCGTGACCCCTCGTGAACGTCACTTCTGATCTGGGAAAAAGCTTCCCACCGTTCACCCTATCTATCCCCTTCATAATCTTGTACACCTCTATTAGATCTCCCCTCATTCTCCATCTTTCCAGGGAGAACAACCCCAGTTTTCCCAATCTCTCCTCATAGCTAAGACCCTCCATACCAGGCAACATCCTGGTAAACCTTCTCTGCACTCTCTCTAACGCCTCCACGTCCTTCTGGTAGTGCGGCGACCAGAATTGGACACAGTACTCCAAATGTGGCCTAACCAGCGTTCTATACAGCTGCATCATCAGACTCCAGCTTTTATACTCTATACCCCGTCCTATAAAGGCAAGCATACCATATGCCTTCTTCACCACCTTCTCCACCTGTGTTGCCACCTTCAAGGATTTGTGGACTTGCACACCTAGGTCCCTCTGTGTTTCTATACTCCTGATGACTCTGCCATTTATTGTATAACTCCTCCCTACATTATTTCTTCCAAAATGCATCACTTCGCATTTATCCGGATTAAACTCCATCTGCCACCTCTCCACTCAATTTTCCAGCCTACCTATATCCTGCTGTATTGCCCGACAATGCTCTTCACTATTCGCAAGTCCAGCCATCTTCGTGTCATCCGCAAACTTGCTGATTATACCAGTTACACCTTCTTCCAAATCATTTATATGCATGGGTTAGAGGGGTTAGTGGGTAAATATGTAGGGATATGTGGATACGGCCTGGGTGGGATTGTGGATGGTGAAAACTCGATGGGCCGAATGGCCTCTTTCTGCACTGTAGGATTCTATGATTCAATGATCATTGCACACATACAGCCTGGTCCTGCATCCCTGAAGAATTTTACCCCTTACTTTATTTGTCCCTCCATGTTCTTCCTATGAAAATGCATCACCTCACACTTCTCCGAGTTGAGCATCTTCTGCCACCTTTCTGCCCACTCCAGCAACTTGTCTACGTCCTTTTGACTTAGAAGAATAGAATCATAGAATCTACAGTGCAGAGAGGCCCTTTGAACTTGTGAGAAAGATTCTAGCTGATGGAATAAAAGGGAAAGTAGGCACTTGGATCATAGGCTGAGTGACAGGAAACAGAGAGTGGTGTGATAAATGGGTGTTTTTCCGTTCGGAGAAAGATTCGCAATGGAATTCCTCAGGTGTCAGTATTGGGAGACATCTGTGTAGTTTCAAGTTGCACTCCACATGCAAATCCAATCTAGATCCTCTTGATGTGGAGCTAAAATAGAGTGACTCTCCTTGCAATAGTTACCACGTAGTCCGAGTGGACGTCCTACTTATTATGACTCCATTAACACTGTGCTCCCTGCAGCCTTGGGTTGTCCCATGCAAGGCTAAGCATCGTCGCTATTGCATGACGGTTGCTACATCCATAGGACTCTCCGATCTGTGGCTGAGGCAGTGATACACCATGGACAGTGTTACTGAAGAACATGATGTATCTCTAGAATTAGTGTTTGAACAACTTATTCAAAGTGTAGGCCTTTAGTGACCACAATCTGGCCACTGTTGTGTGCAATGATGCAAGAGTTGAGCAATGTGTAAGAGCTTAACTGAAGCCGATTGCAATATAAATTGGAACACAGCAGTGAAATTGTCCGAGGACATCTTTTACAATACAGTAAATTCACCCCCTTCATAGCTTCCTCTTTTGTGAACTTCCTTATCCACACAAGTCTTTGTGCACCACTTCACCCACCCAAAAGGTTCGTTAATCCACAGTTATAAAAAATAGAAACTGTCTTTAGAAAATGCTGAGAGGAAAAAACCTAAATAAAGTTCATTAAAAGGAACGATTTTTAAAAATGTATTCATGGGATGTGGAGACATCTGTGTAGTTTCAAGTTGCACCTGAGGAATTCCATTGCGAATCTTTCTCCGATCTCGCCAATAGTTATTGCCCATCTTTAATTGCCTTTCAACTTTCAGAGGGCAGATAAGAGTCGACCACATTGCTGTGGCTCTGGAGTCACATGTAGACCAGACCGGGTAAGGACGGCAGATTTCCTCCCCTAAAGGTCACTAGTGAACCTGATGGGTTTTTCCAACAAATGTATCGGGGTTATCATTAGACCTTTAATTCCAGATTTTTATTGAATTCAACTTCCACCATCTGCTGTGGTGGGATTTGAACCGAGGTCGCAGAGTTATCGTGGGTCTCTCGATTACTAGTTCAGTGACGATACCACTGCACTGTGCCCCACCCTGCCCCCATTGCAGATGGCCAGCCAAAAGCCCATTGATTTTTGGCAGGATCAGACAATCCGGTTTCTTTATAAACAGCACTTCAGCAGATGAGGTGCTGGAAAGCTCTCTTGACACAATAAAATGCTGCCAGCTTGTCACTTCACCCCACTGCATGCCCCTGACAACCACAAACCAACTGATGGGCCTTCACCATCACCAGGAACAGTGCGACCCTGGAAAAGCAGCTAATGTATTCTGCAACAGTGAGACAAAATGTGTGAAGATGTTACAATTTGAAGATAAGGTGACCAATTAAAACTGGAGGCAATGCTGAATGGGAGCATTTAGCGAGAGCCTGTGGCCTAGTCAGCAGCCTCTGGGCAACTGCATTGGATCGAAAAGGGTTCATCATCACTGAACAGCTCTGAGACATTGCAAGGTAAGTTACTACTTTGTAAATTTGTGGGCAATAGCAGTCCTTGCTACTCCTGTTTCCTTCAGTGCAGGAGCACTGCACCAGCTCTGACAACCCACATTCTGATTTTTATTCATTGTTGTTAACAATACGATCCACCAAACTGGTGAACAACGGCAGCATGATGGCACAGTGGTTAGCACTGCTGCCTCACAACTCCAAGGACCCGGGTTCGATTCCCGCCTTGGGTTACTCTGTGCGGAGTCTGCACATTCTCCCTGTGTCTGCATGGGTTTCCTCCGGGTGCGCTAGTTTCCTCCCACAGTCCGAAAGACGTACAGGTTAGGTGGATTGGTAAATTGCCCCTTAAAGTGACAGGGGGACTAGCTCGGGTAAATGCAGGGGGTTATGGGGATAGGGATTGTTGTCAGTGCAGGGTCAATGTGCTGAATGACTTGCTCCTGTACTGTAGGGGTTCTATGGTTCTATGGTGAAATTTAGAATACAATTTTTAGACATCCAGAAATGAAAGACAGTTTCACATTCGCCATGACTAAGACTATCATCACTGTTTGTAAAAATTCTCTGAAGTAGAGTCACAGGAACTCAGAACATTAACTATTTTTCTCCCTCCCTCCACAGATGCTGCCAAAACTGCTGAGTTTTTCCAGCATTTTCTGTTTTTATTTCAGATTTCCAGCATTCTGCTGCAAAATAGGGCGGCAGTGGTTAGCACTGCTGCTTCACAGCTCCAGGGTCCTGGGTTCGATTCCCGGCTTGGGTCACTGTCTGTGTGGAGTTTGCACATTCTCCTCGTACCTGCGTGGGTTTCCTCCGGGTGCTCCGGTTTCCTCCCACAGTCCAAAGATGTGTGGGTTAGGTTGATTGGCCAGGTTAAAAATTGCCCCTTAGAATCCTGAGATGCGTAGGTTAGAGGGATTAGCGGGTAAATATGTGGGGGTGGGGCCTGGGTGGGATTGTGGTCGGTGCAGACTCGATGGGCCGAATGGCCTCTTTCTGTACAGTAGGGTTTCTATGATTCTATGATTTCTATGAAAAGTATTCTGCTTTTGAAGTATTGTTGTAAAAACCCATCTGATTCACTAATGTCCTTGAGGGAAGGAAATCTGCCGTCCTTACCCGGTCTGGCCTACATGTGACTCCAGATCCACAGCAATGTGGTTGAGTCTTAACTGTCCTCTGAAATGGCCGAGTGAGACACTGAGTTCAAGGGCAATCGGGGATGGGCAACAAATGCCGGCCCAGCCGGTGACACCCACATCCCGTTAAAGAATAAAGTGGAGAACATGGCAAAGGACAGAGAGAGAGGGATACAGCAGGTGTGACAGACAGGTCAAGAAGATGGAACAGATAAAGTTGGGCAGGAAATGGGATACAGCCCACACTGGGCCCAGGCACCATTTTCTAAGAATGCCACAAAGTTAAGAAATAAAAATAGAACCTTCACCCGACAGAAACTCCCTCTTCACCGAGCCCACCTCCATCCTCCTTCACAGAGCTTCCCACCCAGAGAACCCCCTCCCCAAAATAGAACAGCCACACCCCCACACGGTACCCTCACCCCAACAGTGCCAGGGTCAGTGCCCAGGCATGACCCTCTCCCCCAGGGGACCTAATCACCTGTGCCTGGGTAAGATGCTCTTTTGGGGAGTCAGTGCAGACTCGATGGGCCGAGTGGTCTCCTTCTGCACCGTAGGGATTCTATGGTGCAGTTTCTGTAAAAGCACTTCTCACTTAATATGATCCCTCAAAAATCCTTGAATGTTGTGTTAAAATGTCCTTGGAGAATTTATTGGACAGTGCAGAGAGGGCAGAGTCAGCAATTGAATGTAATTCGTGTTGTTTCCAGTTTAGTTTCTCGTTGCTTCTTCTGTTGTAGAGCATGAGGATTGCGCGTATGTAAAGCCAGACCTGAGACAGGCTGACAACTCAACCTCCCCTGAGATTGGAGACTTCAAAGCAGAACCTGCTGAGCTCAGAGTCAATAATGGAAGCAGATCAGGAAAAGCAGCAGCTCTCCAACACCGACAAGGAGACTCCTCCAAATGACGATGAAAAACTGGAACGCTTTTTTTATCAGTTTTGCGGTTATCCTTTGTGTATCTCTCGGGGAAGAAGAAGTGCACTTGGAGTATCGGCAGTTATCTGGGAATCTGTGAGTGCAGTGTTTGTAATTAAAAGAGCATTAGCAGATCCAAAGGCTCTCCCTTCAACTTCAATTTTTAAAAAATGTTTATTGATCACAAGCTTACATTTTCTGTTTTTTGAGGAGCGATGTAATTCTGGGAGTCTGAGACGCTTCCACAGGATTGAGATTAACAGAAACTGCAATGACGGATACCTCTCCAGGCACAGGCAGCTCATTACTATTTGCTTCCGCGGAGATATCAGTTACGTCTGTAAATCGGCGATCAGGTTCTTCGATGCTGACAAGTTCACAAACATTTCTAGACGGCAACACTGGCTGCTGAAGCATCTCTCAACTCCTCAGCGATCAACAGGCTTACAAATGATCCATCTCTCTGTGTCTACTGGGTGTAAACACAGTAAGAAGTTTAACAACACCAGCTTAAAGTCCAACAGGTTTATTTGGTAGCAAAAGCCACACAAGCTTTCGGAGCTCTAAGCCCCTTCTTCAGGTGAGTGGGAATTCTGTTCACAAACAGAGTTTATAAAGACACAGACTCAATTTACATGAATAATGGTTGGAATGCGAATACTTACAACTAATCAAGTCTTTAAGAAACAAAACAATGTGAGTGGAGAGAGCATCAAGACAGGCTAAAAAGATGTGTATTGTCTCCAGACAAGACAGCCAGTGAAACTCTGTGGGGGTTACAAATAGTGGGACATGAACCCAATATCCCGGTTGAGGCCTTCCTCGTGTGTGCGGAACTTGGCTATCAGTTTCTGCTCAGCGACTCTGCGCCGTCGTGTGTCGCGAAGGCCGCCTTGGAGAACGCTTACCCGAATATCAGAGGCCGAATGCCCGTGACCGCTGAAGTGCTCCCCAACAGGAAGAGAACAGTCTTGCCTGGTGATTGTCGAGCGGTGTTCATTCATCCGTTGTCGCAGGGTCTGCATAGTTTCCCCAATGTACCATGCCTCGGGACATCCTTTTTTGCAGCGTATCAGGTAGACAACGTTGGCCGAGTTGCAAGAGTATGTACCGTGTACCTGGTGGATGGTGTTCTCACGTGAGATGATGGCATCTGTGTCGATGATCCGGCACGTCTTGCAGAGGTTGCTGTGGAAGGGTTGTGTGGTGTTGTGGTCACTGTTCTCCTGAAGGCTGGGTAGTTTGCTGCGGACAATGGTCTGTTTGAGGTTGTGCGGTTGTTTGAAGGTCCTGAAGGCTGGGTAGTTTGCTGCGGAATGGCACACTATTTGTAACCCCCACAGAGTTTCACTGGCTGTCTTGTCTGGAGAAAATACACATCTTTTTAGCCTGTCTTGATGCTCTCTCCACTCACATTGTTTTGTTTCTTAAAGACTTGATTAGTTGTAAGTATTCGCATTCCAACCATTATTCATGTAAATTGAGTCTGTGTCTTTATATGCTCTGTTTGTGAACAGAATTCCCACTCACCTGAAGAAGGGGCTTGGAGCTCCGAAAGCTTGTGTGGCTTTTGCTACCAAATAAAGCTGTTGGACTTTAACCTGGTGTTGTTAAACTTCTTACTGTGTTTACCCCAGTCCAACGCCGGCATCTCCACATCATGTCTACTGGGTGTGGCAGGAGTCCGATCTTAGAGGCAATAATTCAACTTGAAACACTGCCAAAGTTTCTTTTAGGGCACTGTCATATTATGTATTTAATTTTTTTTATTGTCGCAGAGGTGATGGCCCATTGGTGAGATCTCGAGTCTTGTGTGTTCAAACATAAACATATTTATTGGTAGGATTTAACTGGATACAATTCCAAATGCAGTCTTGACAGTTCTTTCATAATCCCGCTGTGTCACGTACAGGGGAATGGTTGTAATGCTCTATCTCTGGTACTTGGGTCACATGATAAAGTTTCTTTTCTTCCCAACATTTCAGTTCAGCATCTTTTCCATCGACCATTTTATCATGTCGGCTCTTGCGCTTTTCCATTCGTGTGTCTATTTGGGCAATCTGGTTCTGGCGCGTAGGCCGGAATTCTCCTGGCTGTTCACGCCAATGGGATTCCCTGGTCCCGCTGGCAGCGCACCTCCTGCCGCAGGTTTCCCAACAGAGTGGGCTGGCTTCAATGAGAATTCCCATTGACAGCAGTGGGACCAGAAGATGCCACCACCAGCCAATGGCAGGCTGCCTCCTGCCACTGAGAAAAACACTGAGGGGAGGCCAAAGATTCTCACTCGTAATCTCAGTTTCTTCCCCTGTCTGAATTGTGGATTCTGCTGCCAATTTCAATGGTTTTACCTCTCCAGTTAATTTCTCACTCAATCTTCTCTTCTTCAAGCTCTTATTCTCCGGATTCAACTCTTCACTGGACCTCCACTTATTTTCAAGTTGCTCTTCATGGTGTTCAGTTTATTCTCCATTGTCTCATTAATTGCTACTTCTTCTTAACTTCATTTTGTAAATCTTTGTAACTTATTTCAGTTCACTATCAGTCATTTCATCTTATAGAGTCATAGAGGTTTACAGCATGGAAACAGGCCCTTCGGCCCAACTTGTCCATGCCGCCCTTTTTTTTTTAAACCCCGAAGCTAATCCCAATTGCCTGCATTTGGCCCATATCCCTCTATACCCATTTTACCCATGTAACTACCTAAATGCTTTTTAATAAACAAAATTATACCCGCCTCTACTGCTACCTCTGGCAGCTTGTTCCAGACACTCACCACCCTCTGTGTGAAAAAATTGCCCCTCTGGACACTTTTGTATCTCTCTCCTCTCACCTTAAACCTATGGCCTCTAGTTTTAGACTCCCCTACCTTTGGGAAAAGATATTGACTATCTAGCTGATCTGTGCCCCTCATTATTTTATAGACCTCTATAAGATCATCCCTCAGCCTCCTATGCTCCAGAGAAAAAAGTCCCAGTCTATCCAGCCTTTCCTTATAACTCATCAAGTCCCAGTAGCATCCCAGTAAAGCTTTTCTGCACTCTTTCTAGTTTAATAATATTCTTTCTATAATAGGGTGACCAGAACTGCACACAGTATTCCAAGTGTGGCCTTACCAATGTCTTGTACAACTTCAGCAAGACGTCCCAACTCCTGTATTCAATGTTCTGACTGATGAAACCAGGCATGCCGAATGCCTTCTTCACCACTCTGTCCACCTGTGACTCACTTTCAAGGAGCTATGAACATGTACCCCTCGATCTCTTTGTTCTGTAACTCTCCCCAACGCCCTACCATTAACTGAGTAAGTCCTGTCCTGGTTCAATCTGCCAAAATGCATCACCTCACATTTATCTAAATTAAACTGCATCTGTCATTCGTCAGCCCACTGGCCCAATTGGTCAAGATCCCGTTGCAATTGGAGATAACTTTCTTCCCTGTCCACTATGCCACCAATCTTGGTGTTATCTGCAAACTTACTAACCATGCCACCTATACTCTCATCCAAATCATTAATATAAATGACAAATAACAGTGGACCCAGCACTGATCCCTGAGGCACACCGCTGGTCACAGGCCTCCAGTTTGAAATACAACTCTCTATAACCACCCACTGGCTTCTTGTTTAATATCTTCTCCAGTGCTTTAAATATTTTTGCTGATCCGTCTTTATGTCAGTAAAGTTTATTTATAAGTCACAAGTAAGGCTTACATTAACACTGCAATGAAGTTATTGTGAGAATCCCCCCAGTTGCCACACTCCGTCGCCTGTTTGGGTTACACTGAGGGAGAATTTAGCATAGCCAATGCACTTAACCTTCACTGGACTGTGGGAGAAAACTGGAGCACCCGGAGGAAACCCACGCAGACACGGGGACAACATGCAGACTTCGCACAGACAGTGACCCAAGACGGGGATCGAACCTGAGTCTCTGGCGCTGTGAGGCAACAGTGTTAACCACTGTGCCACCATGCCGCCCAAGTTCCTAGTTTCTTCCAATTTTTAAAATTTCTGCATTTCTTCTCAGGTTAATCCACCATGTTCTTGCTGGGCATATACTTTTCCCAGATAGAACCTTCATTTCTACTTGTCTTAACTTGAGATAAATCCTTTTGACGTCGCTGTTGGTTGGGTCTGTCTCAATGAAATGTTGATGCGTTTCCATTTTGTAATTTTCTCAATGCTCTTCATCTGGGATCTTTCAGTATCATCCTTCTGGGATCTTTCAGTGCACTCTTTCTGGGGTCCTCTATTGCCTCGTCTGAGGTTTTCCATTATCTCCGCAGCTTGGACTGGTCCATCCTTCCTGATTCTACATGATTCAGTGTCTGGCAGTATCTTATCATCTCAAATGAGTCTGTTCACCCAAAGACAGGCATTTAGGTGAGGACAATTTTTTGTTCAGATTTCAATTTAAACAAGGATACTCACTAATGTTGGGCCAGAGGCAGTATCATGATAATTTTAACCTTGTCGCCGGATGTAACAATGCCTTCTTTAGAAACACAAAAGTTATTTATTAATAAGAAAATCTGTACAGAGGCCAGCAGCCACATGACTGCTCTAGTCCCTTCATCTCTTCTACATTGAACTCTACATTGAACTCTAACCCGGAAGTAGGCCGCTGGGTGTTCTGGGAAGGGTCAAATTTTTCTTCAGCGCGCGGGAGGTATAAAAGCAGGCCGCACTATTCAGCGGGCAGCGTCGTTAGCAGACAGCGGAGTGAGAAGGGCGCAGAGTGAGAGCTGAAGGGCTTTGGCTCTAAGGGCTTAGGTGGAAAGGGCGAGGCGGGGTAAGTTTAATCCTTAAGTACGTTTCTCTGTGTTCCTTGAAATAAGGAGGGAAATTATGAGTGTGAGGCCAGTCTGTTGTTCCCAATGTAGGATGTGGGAGGTCCTGGAGGCTCCTGGCCTCCCGGACATCCATATCTGTGATGGGTGTGTCGAGCTGTGGTTCCTAAGGGACCATGTTAGAGAACTGGAACTGCAGCTCGAGGATCTTAATCTGGTTAGGGAAAATGAGCAGGTGGTCGCACCGGGGCCACGGGAGGCAGACAAGTGGGTAACGTCCAGGAAGGGGAAAGCTCGGGTGATAGAGAGCACCCCGGTGGATGTGCCCCTTCACAATAAGTACTCCTGTCTGAGTACTGCTGGGGGGGACAGCCCACCTGGGGGAAGCAGCAGTGGCCGTGTCTCTGGAGCAGAGTCCGGCCCTGTAACTCAGAGGGCTAAGGAAAGGAGGAGGCAGGCAGTATTAATCGGGGACTCGACAGTAAGAGGGTCGGACAGGCATTTTTGCAGAGGCAGACGGGAGTCTCGGATGGTGGTCTGTCTCCCTGGTACCAGAATCCGGGATGTCTCTGATCGCGTCCCAGAAATCCTGAGGTGGGAGGGAGAGGAGCCAGAGGTCGTGGTACATATAGGTACCGCTGACATAGGTAGGAAGATGGAAGGGGTCATGAAAAGAGAATATAGGGAGCTAGGTAGACAGTTGGGAAGGAGGAACGCAAAGGTAGTAATCTCAGGGTTGCTGCCTGTGCCACAGGAAAGTGAGAGCAGGAATGGAGTGAGGTGGAGGATGAATGCGTGGCTGAGGGACTGGAGCGGGGGGCAGGGATTCAGGTTCCTGGATCATTGGGACCTCTTTAGGGGCAGGTGTGACATGTACAAAAAAGACGGGTGGCACTTGAATCCCAGGGGGACCAATATCCTGGCAGGAAGGTTGGCTAAGGCTACTGGGGAGACTTTAAACTAGAAAGGTTGGGGGGAGGGAATCGTGAGGAGGTGACTGAGAGCGAGGAGGTTAGCCCGCAAATAGAGAAGGATTGTAGACAGTGTAAGAGGGAGAATAGACGGGTGATGGAGAAGGGGAGAGCTCAGACCAAAGGTTTGAGATGTGTCTATTTTAACGCCAGGAGTGTAGTGAATAAAGTGGATGAGCTTTGAGTGTGGATCAATGCTTGGAAGTGTGATGTGGTGGCCATTACGGAGACTTGGGGACAGGGACAGGACTGGATACTTCGGGATACTTTCTGAGCTGTAATTTTCTATGGTTCTATGGGTGCCGGGTTTCAGATGTTTCATAAAGGACAGGGAGGGAGGCAAGAGAGGGGGTGGAGTGGCACTGCTGATCAGGGATAGTGTCACAGCTGTAGAGAAGGTGTATGCTGTGGAGGGATTGTCTACGGAGTCTCTGTGGGTGGAAGTTCGGAGTGGGAAGGGGTTGATAAC
The DNA here is from genome assembly GCF_964213995.1 of Mustelus asterias. Taxonomy (NCBI): domain Eukaryota; kingdom Metazoa; phylum Chordata; class Chondrichthyes; order Carcharhiniformes; family Triakidae; genus Mustelus; species Mustelus asterias. Next base: position 423,167 of record NW_027590146.1, read on the forward strand.
TTTGCTGGGTGTTTTCTACAGGCCGCCCAATAGTAACAGGGATGTTGAGGAGCAGATAGGGAAACAGATCCTGGAGAGATGTAGGAATAACAGGGTTGTCGTGATGGGAGACTTTAATTTCCCAAACATCAATTGGAATATCCCTAGGGTAAGGGGTTTGGATGGGGAGGAGTTTGTTAGGTGTGTTCAGGAGGGTTTCCTGACACAGCATGTGGATAAGCCTACAAGAGGAGAGGCTGTACTTGATCTGGTACTGGCTAATGAGCCTGGACAGGTGTCGGATCTCTCAGTGGGGGAGCATCTTGGGGATAGCGATCATAACTCTATCTCCTTTACGCTAGCATTGGAAAGAGATAGGATCAGGCAAGCTAGGAAAGTGTTTATCTGGAGTAAGGGGAAATATGAAGCCATCAGGCAGGAGATCAGAGGCATAAATTGGAAGGAGGCATTCTCGACAAAAAGTATTGAAGTAAGGTGGCAGACTTTCAAGGAATGTTTGTCTGGAGTTCTGCATGACAACGTTCCGATGAGACAGGGAGGTGTTGGTAGGTTACGGGAACCGTGGTGCACGAAAGCTGCGCTGAATCTAGTGAGAAAGAAAAGGAAAGCGTACAAAAGGTTCAGAGAGCTAGGCGATGATAGGGATCTAGATGAGTATACGGCTTGTAGGAAGTGACTTAAGAAAGAAATTAGGAGAGCCAGAAGGGGTCACGAGAAGGCCTTGGCAGGAAAGATTAAGGAGAACCCTAAGGCGTTCTATAAATATGTGAAGAGTAAAAGGATGAGATGTGACGGACTAGGACATATAAAAGGTGAAGGTGAGAAAGTCTGTACCGGAAGAAATAGCAGAGGTGCTTAATGAATATTTTACCTTGGTATTCACTGTGGAAAAAGACCTGGATTGCGGCGGACTGAAAAGGTTGAGTATGTGGACATTAAGAAAGAGGATGTGTTGGAAACTTTGAATAGTATCAAGATAGATAAGTCGCCGGGTCCGGATGGGATGTACCCCAGGTTACTGTGGGAGGCGAGGGAAGAGATTGCAGAGCCTCTGGCGATGATCTTTGCGTCGTCGATGGAGACGGGAGAGGTTCCGGAGGATTGCGGATGTGGTTCCTACATTCAAGAAGGGGAATAGGGATAGCCCAGGTAATTACCGACCGGCGAGTCTAACCTCAGTGGTTGGTAAACTGATGGAGAAGATCCTGAGGGACAGGATTTATGAACATTTAGAGAAGTTTAGTATGCTCAGTAGTCAGCACGGCTTTGTCAAAGGCAGATCGTGCTTTACGAGCCTGGTGGAGTTCTTTGAAAATGTGACTAAACACATTGATGAAGTAAAAGCGGTAGATGTGGTTTACATGGACTTCAGCAAGGTGTTTGATAAGGTCTCCCTTGCAAGACTTCTCGAGAAAGTGAGAGGGCATGGGATCCAAGGGGCTGTTGTCTTGTGGATTCAGAACTGGCTTGCCTGCAGAAGGCAGAGAGTGGTTGTAGATGGGTCTTTTTCTGAATGGAGGTCGGTCACCAGTGAAGTGCCCCAGGGATCTGTTCTGGGACCCTTGCTGTTTGTCATTTTCATAAATGACCTGGATGAGGAAGTGGAGGGATGGGTTGGTAAGTTTGCCAACGACACGAAGGGTTGGTGGTGTTGTGGATAGTTTGGAGGGATGTCAGAAGCTGCAGCGTGACATAGATAGGATGCATAGATAGATGGGCGGAGAAGTGGCAGATGGACTTCAACCCGGATAAATGTGTAGTGGTCCATTTTGGCAGGTCAAATGGGATGAAGGAGTATAATATCAAGGGTAAGACTCTTAGCAGTGTAGAGGATCAGAAGGACCTTAGGGTCCGGGTCCATAGGACTCTTAAATCGGCCCCGCAGGTAGAGGAGGTGGTTAAGAAGGGATTGAGTTTAGGAGTCGGGGATAATGGTGCAGCTTTCTGAGACCCTCTTCAGGCCCCATTTGGAGTACTGTGCTCAGTTCTGGTCACCTCATTACAGGAGGGATGTGGAAATGATTGAAAGGGTGCAGAGAAGATTTACAAGGATGTTGCCTGGATTGGGAGGCATGCCTTATGAGGATAGGTTGAGGGAGCTCGGTCTTTTCTCCTTGGAGAGACGTAGGATGAGAGGTGACCTAATAGAGGTTTACAAGATGTTGAGAGGTATAGATCGGGTGGATTCTCAGAGGCTTTTTCCCAGGGCTGAAATGGCAGCTACGAGAGGACACAGGTTTAAGGTGCTGGGGAGTAGGTACAGAGGAGATGTCAGGGGTAAGTTTTTCACTCAGAGGGTGGTGGGCGAGTGGAATCGGCTGCCGTCAGTGGTGGTGGAGGTAAACTCGATAGGGTCTTTTAAGAGACTTCTGGATGAGTACATGGGACTTACATCGACGGGCGGCACGGTAGCACAGTGGTTAGCACTGCTGCTTCACAGCTCCAGGGTCCCGGGTTCGATTCCCGGCTTGGGTCACTGTCTGTGTGGAGTTTGCACATTCTCCTCGTGTCTGCGTGGGTTTCCTCCGGGTGCTCCGGTTTCCTCAGAATCAAGCGTGCCGGTGAACCTGGCACTCCCACAGTCCAAGGGTTAGGTTGATTGGCCGTGCTAAAAATTGCCCCTTAGCGTCCTGAGATGCGTAGTTTAGAGGGATTAGTGGGTAAAATATTTTGGGAAATGGGGGTCGGGCCTGGGTGGGATTGTGGTCGGTGCAGACTCGATGGGTCGAATGGCCTCTTTCTGTACTGTTGGAATTCTATGATTCTATGATTAACAGGATTGAGGGTTATAGGTAAGCCTATCTATAGCCTAGGTAGGTAGGGACATGACCAGCGCAACTGGTGGGCCGAAGGGCCTGTTTGTGCTGTATTCTTTCTATGTTTTTTGTCTAAATGTCTTCTGCCCAAGAGAGGGCTCCACCCCCTGGGATGATTGCCCACACTCTGTCTCAAATGCGGTCCCAAGTCAGATGAGCCTCTTCTGCTGTGTTGCCCTGAAAGGGACAATCACGACAAATCGCCACATTGCCCATGGAAGACAGAGATGAGGAGAATCTTTTTCTCTTAGAGGGTTGTGAGCCTTTGGGACTCTCTTCCTCAAAAGCCGGCGAAAGCAGAGTCTTTGAATATTTTTTAAGCTCAGAGGTAGCTAGATTCTTGAGGCGGGGGGCGGGGGGGGTGAAAGGTTACTGGTGGTCGATAGGAATGTGGAATTGAGGTTACAATCAGATCAGCCATTATTGAATGGCAGAGCAGGCATGAAGATACCAGTGGCCTACTCCTATCTGAATTCGAATGTTTGCATGCGTGTATGCAACATGTTTATTCACAAATTGACATTGCAATATAGCTTTAGAATGAGAAAATTAATCACCTTAACCACATAATTCAGTTCGAGTGGCATTTTTGCCCAATAGTGGCATTGTATCTCTGTTAAACGACAAGAGAACTGGACATAAGGTGATAAAAAAGCCAGTTTGGCAATTTGGAAAGCATTTGGAAACTTAAGCCCTAATGTTGCCCTTAAGCCTGCTCCCCTTATATCATCCCACATCTGAAATTACTCACACTCTGTGAAATTACTCTTCAGAGGCCGGGTGTTCCTTCACCAGATTCCCTTTATTTACAAACTATTCCACATCTAGAGTGCTTCAGATACAAAGTCAGAATCGAGCATGCCGGTGAACCTGACACTACATATTTATATACAGGAGAGGCTCCCTGACTAGCCGGGCCATTATGATCTCAGTCATGGAGCTCATACTCCAAGAGGCCAACTCTCATCGGCCTCATTGAAGTCCCTCCCACCCCCCAGGTGTGAGGAACCTTGGCTGTTCGCACAGCTCATGGATCTCTTGAGCATTGAGTCTGGATCCTCCAACTCGGCATCTGACATGGGAGGAGTGTGTCCAACAGGTGCCCGTCTCTTACGACGCGTGCGCCGCAGTTCTAGTTCACCCCCTTCCTTGCGTGGCAGAGGAGTAGCCGTGGCTTCGCCTGCAGTGTCTATTTTGGACTCCGAGGGTCTAACTATGAGCGACAGAGAGGTGGGGCTGGCCAGTCTGGGAGAACTCTCCTCGGTCCTCAGCCTGCTGGGCATAGTTGGTTCCAGGACAAACTGTGATTTTGTGGCCGGCACCTGATCCAGATGTTTTTTTCAGGATGGCCTCACCCATGCATATTCAGTAGGATACAGGCCCCATCCGACACTCAACCATTCCAGGTAACATATGGGACCGTTTACGTAATTCTTTACCCAACCTTTTTCTCCAGCCTCCAATTGCCTCTCCCGGCTGCTATTGTCATGGCCTCTGCATTGGACTTCTTGTTGCTTTTCCCCCCCCACTCCCCCGCCCCTCCCCGCCCCCCCCCCCCCCTTCCCACACCTCCCCCCCAGGTTTGGGAATAACAAACTTAATCTGGTGTAGAGTTGTCTGCCCATGAGCAATCCTGCGGGTGCTATTCCTGGAGTGACATGGCGGGGGCTTGTTCTATAATCTAATAACTAATGGGAAGCTTTGTGTCTATTAATACTGCCAGTTGTTCCTTAAAGCAGCTTTTAAAGTCTGGACTGTTTGGCGATGGTTGGTACGGTGCCGTCCTGATATGTCAAATCCCATTCAACTTCATAAACCGGGTGAACTCTTGGCTGGCGAAAGCTGGTCCATTGTCAGCGACCAGCAGCTCCGGGATCCCACATGTTGAAAAGAAGGTGCAAAGTTTCTTTAGCGTTATTGTTGTGGTCGTCGAATGCATCCTATGGCTTTCCATCCAATTGGGCACCCACTATGACCAAGAAAATCAAGCCCATGAATGGGCCTGCATAATCCACATGCAGCCGAGTCCATGGTCTACCTGCCCATTCCCAAGGTGTAGGAGAGCTGCTGGTGACAACATATGTCCATCTTGGCGTTCCAGGCAGCACCCTTGAGCACTGCTGTGTCCGTTTTCATTCTGGGCTACCAAACATAGCTTCTGGCCAGTATCTTCATTGTAGACACTCCTGGGTAGTGATTTAGTTCAGCCAGTATGGCACGGTGACCCGGACTCAGAACAATCACTCACGCTCCCCCATAGCAGTATTCCCTCTTCTAACCTGAGCTGCTCTCTTCTCCAATAAGGGTGGAACTGGAGCTGTACTGGCCTTTCCATTTCCCCTGTCAGTACTAAGTGTTTAACTTTTGTGAGGACAGAGTCTTTTTGCGTCAAAAGACCGATATTATATGCGGCCACTGTGAAGGTATCCAGAAAATTCATGGTCATTACCATCTCTTCCACTTGGGGTACCATTGGTGGGGTGTCTGCAAAAGGTTGCCTCCTTAAGGCATCTGCATTTGCCACTTGGCCTCCCGGCCAGTGCAGGCGTGCCAAATTTCCTTAGCCTCCTGAGAAAGTAGAGCCATTGGTGGGCTTTCTTAACTACAGTGTTGGCATGGAGGGACAAGGACAGGTTGTTGGTGATCTGGACACATAAAAACTTGAAGCTTTTGACAATTTCTACTTCGTCCCCATTGATGTAGACAGGGGCGTGTTCTCCTTTACGCTTCCTAACGTTGATGACTATATCCTTCATTTTGTTGACATTGAGGGAGAGATTATTGTTGCCGCACCAGTTCACCAGATTCTCTATCTCATTCCTGTAATCTGTCTTGTCATTGTTTGAGATCTGACGCACTACAGTGGTGTTACGACAAACTTGAAAATGAAGTTGGAGGGGAATTTAGCCACACAGATATAGGTGTATAAGGAGTATTGTAAGGGGCTAAGGATGCAGCCCCACGATCCCTGTGATCCAGACATTTATTATGAACATTTCTGTTAATTTTTTTAAATTCCAGATCTTTATTCTTTCAGACCATGCTTCTTTTGGTTGTCATTTCTTTCCCCATGATCAGCTTGTGATCCAGTGACCGGGGCTAATGGTCTGAGGGAAATGGGTCCAAATCCCACCACCGCAGCTGGTGGAATTTAAATCCAATTAATAAATCTGGAATTGAAAACTAGCCTCAGTGATGGTGACCACTAAACCATTGTCGAGTGTGGGAAAAACCCATCTGGTTCACTAATGTCCTTTGGGGAAGGAAATCTGCCATCCTTATCCGGTCTGGCCTGCATGTGAATCCAGAACGACAGCAATGTGGGTGACTCTTAACTGCCCTCTGAAATGGCCGAGTGAGACACTCGGATCAAGGGCAGTTAGGGATGGGCACCAAATGTTGGCATTACCAGCATTCTATGAAAGAATAAAGACTCTTGCTTTATTCTTCCTGTACCCTCACCAATTTAGTTCCAGTGTATTCCACTCGTGATACCCCACACTGATTTAGTATCATCCAAGGAATCATGTAATCAATTTAATGTAATCTGAGCACCATGAGACACATTCTTTGGAATGGTTTAATGGGTCCCAACGCGATTTGGATTGACAAAGTTTTCTTGCACCAAATACTTGGTTTGAACATTCTATAACACCATGTTTGTTGAACACAACAACTTTGCCACTTATACTGGGATTATACCTGCAATAGGTCCTCGGAGGTGAAAGTCCCATCATCAGAATTCCATTATTTACAAGATCCTACCATACTCCACTGAGTGCTCAGTGTGTGCTGCCTACATCAGGAGTGCAGAGAGACTGACGCTCCTGTTTAAATACAGGACACGGGGCTCTCCGACTGGGCCATCAATGAGCTTTCAATCAGGGACATCTTTTGTTGTCCAACCAAATAAACAAATTCGAATTAACTCAGGGACAACTGAAAAAGGGCAGCTCCCTAAAAGGAGGGAAAAGGAGCCGGAAACAAAAGGCAAAGCAGAAAGGAAACTTAAAACATCAAATTAAGATGTTTTAAGGGGCGGCACGGTAGCACAGTGGTTAGCACTGCTACTTCACAGCTCCTGGGTTCGATTCCTGGCTTGGGTCTCCCCGTGTCTGCGGGGGTTTCCTCCGGGTGCTCCGGTTTCCTCCCACAGTTCAGGTTAGGTTGATTGGCCATGCTAAAATTGCCCTTAGTGTCCTGGGATGCGTAGGTTAGAGGGATTAGTTGGTAAATATGTAGGGGTAGGGCGTGGGTGGGATTGTGGTCGGTCAGTGTAGACTCGATGGGCCAAATGGCCTCTTTCTGTGCAGTAGGGTTTCTAAGAGCTTTTTAGGGCGGCACGGTAGCACAGTGGTTAGCACTGCTGCTTCACAGCTCCAGGGTCCCGGGTTCGATTCCCGGCTCGGGTCACTGTCTGTGTGGAGTTTGCACATGTTTTAAGGGGCGGCACGGTAGCACAGTGGTTAGCACTGCTACTTCACAGCTCCAGGGACCTGGGTTCGATTCCTGGCTTGGGTCTGTGTGGAGTTTGCACATTCTCCTCGTGTCTGCGTGGGTTTCCTCCGGGTGCTCCGGTTTCCTCCCACAGTCCAAAGATGTGCGGGTTAGGTTGATTGGCCAGGTTAAAAAAATTGCCCCTTAGAGTCCTGGGATGCGTACGTTAGAGGGTTCAGCGGGTAAATATGTGGGGGTAGGGCCTGGGTGGGACTGTGGTCGGTGCAGACTCGATGGGCCGAATGGCCTCCTTCTGCACTGTAGGGTTTCTATGATTTCTATGATGTGATTAAGGGGGTCAATAATACACCCCAGTCCCTGCGGTGCCCAGCGGGCACGGAAGGCATCAGTGGTGCCCTCGGAACACCATATGCTCCCTCTCCAGGGACACCCGGACATGAACATATAGCCGCGGTAGAGCGGCAGACAGTCGGGTTGGATGTCCCCCTGGATCGCCCGCTGCCTGGACCGGGAGATAGAATGCCTCGCCAGGCCCAGGAACAGGTCCACGAGGAGCTCCTCTTCCTTCCCCGCCCCTCTCCGCACCGGGTGCCCGTAGATCAGGAGCGTGGGGCTGAAGTGCAAACAAAACATCAAAAGAAGCTGTTTTAGAAAACTGAAAAGGTTGTACAGCCGACAACACATAGCGTAGACATGGTCCACGGACTCCACAAGGTTGCAAAAAGGGGCACACTTGAGACCCCGTGAACCGGTACAACCTACGGTTGTACGGTACTGCTGCGTGCAGCACCCTCCACCCCAGGTCCCCAAGATAGTGGGGGGGAGATCTCTCCGTAGAGAGACTTCCACTGGGGACCTCTGCCACCCGGTGGCAACAAGGCCGCCATGGTGTATCCGGGCGACAGGCGAGGACGCGGCAGTGGAAGGTGTGCAGCAGCAGCCCGTACAGGAAACGCCTCCGTGCGGTAGAAAAGGGGACTGGGGGCATTTCCATGAGGTGGCTCATGATGTGGGGGTACCTGACCCGGGAGGGGGGGGTCGAGGTTTGGGGCCAATGTAAAATTCCATCCGAGCAGGGGAACGCTCGGGCGGGATCCCACCGCACGCCTGTGCCGCCTCGAGACTGCGTGTGCCCTCAGGTCTGAGCACAATCATCCTGAGGTCTTGGATGGCTTTGGACGCGTGCCGGACGGCCATCTCCGCGCGCTCAGCCAGCACGCGGGGGCTCATCCAGCCCGCTCCTCCGCCATCCAGCACGTCCCCGATTCTGGTCACCCCGGCATCCACAGCCCTCCTCTCCGCCAGCCACCTGAAGTTATACGGCTGGAGGTGCGGATTCCTGAGCAGTGGCTCTCGCACGAGAGCCGCTGCTCCTGACACTGTGTCGCGAGGCGACCGTGTTCCAGACAGTGAGGAGGTCCTGGTAAAAGACGGGCAACTCCCGCGAGGTCGGAAGGTGCCCCAGATTTATATGCAGCAGCTGCACGTCATAATTCAGGCCGTGCAACAGGCGGGAGAAATCCGTCGCCAGGGCACACCATCGTGGAGGAGGCTCGACGTAAAGGTATCTCTGCAGCGTCTGGAGGCGGAAGGTCGCTACCTGTGTGCGAAGGCACACGAGACCCTGACCGCCCTCCGCAAGCGGGAGATGCAGAACCTCGGCAGGGACCCAGTGCAGTCGGTTGTCCCAGAAGAACCGCAGGAGGGTTCTCTGGATGTTTGTAACAAAGCCAGGGGGAGGGGTCAAAGGGACCAGCCGGTACCACAACATGGAGGCGAGCAGCTGGTTTATGATGCGAACTCGCGCCCTGTAGGACAGCACTCGGAGCAGTCCTGTCCAGTGACTCAGGCGAGCGGAGACTTTGGCCTCCAGCTCCTGCCAGTTCGCCGGCCAGGACTCTGTTTCAGTCAGGGATTCCTTTTGTTTATTACAAATACGTTATTACAAAACAATTACAAATATTCAAAGAATAAATATGAAAGATGCATCACCAATGGCTAACACCATCCATTTATCAATAACCTACAATTACTACCTTCTATTTAGGAAAGGTTCATTGTTGGTTCTAGTTTTCCAGGGCATTGTCCTTGGTTTCAATCAGGGACTTCATACGCAAGCAGGCCAACCTCAATTGCCTGATTAAAGGCATCACAATACCCTTCCATCTACAATGCTTCGATGGCTGTATGGTGTTTAAGATGTTGTGTTTCTGTTCCCTGTGAAACTATTTAGAACATAGAACATAGAAAAGCTGCAGCACAAACAGGCCCTTCGGCCCACAAATTGCGCCGAACAATTTCCTTACCTTCTAGGCTCATCTATAACCCTCTATCTTACTAACCTCCATGAACCTATCCAAAAGTCTCTTAAAAGACTCAATCGAATCCGCTTCCACCACCACTACCGGCAGCCGATTCCACGCACCCACCACCCTCTGAGTGAAAAACTTACCCCTAACATCTCCTCTGTACCTACTCCCCAGCACGCTAAACCTGTGGCCTCTCGTGACAACCATTTCAGCCCTGGGTAAAAGCCTCTGAGAATCCACTCTATCAATACCTCTCAACATCTTACACACTGGATGAGCACCCTCTCTTGCAGTGGGTCCTGACTTTCAGAAATGTCATTAAATGTTTCAGGTGAACTAATTAATTCCAATGTTAATTCAACTTTTTCTTTCAGGCCAAAGTTCTCTGCCGCTACTTTGAACAGGAACACATGGATTTTACTGGGAAGAAGGTGATTGAATTGGGGGCAGGAACTGGGCTGGTGGGGATTCTTGCCATCCTGCTGGGTAAGTGAAGAAAACGTCAAGAGACAACACTCTGTAGGTGTGAGGAGAGTAAAATGTGGTACGGTCACTATGCACAATGACAAGACCTTGGGCTGAGTATTTCTGAAATAAAAAGAGACAAGTTGTCGAAGCTTTTCATCTTGCACTCATCACGGCAAAAGTGCAAGGGTAGGAGAACAACAATTAATACTGCATGTGAAGAGAGAGCTGATTGGTTGGGACATTCCCCTCATGAAGTATAAATTGTTGTTCCCTTTCCAATTGGTATTCTTGTAAATCTGAACATCAATACATTAAAGAAAAACATCTTTGCCTTTTGAGCCAAGAATTAATTCTGGCACATTCAGTGTAATATTTTAAAAAGAGCTTGAATCTTTTGAATCTAATCAATAACACAAGCAAATGGATTAAAAACAGGAGTTGGCCATTTGGCCCCTCAATCATGCATTTTTAGCAAAATACCCACACTCTTAAATTCCAGTCACCTTGCAATAAACATCAAGAGAAGTGGGAAAAATATAAATATCCAGGGAATGTACAAGATCATAAGAAATAGAGTGATTCAGCTTCTTGACTCTGCTCAGCCATTTACCAAGATCATGTCTGACCAAGTGAGGCCACTTTCTTGTCTTTCTCCCATGTCCTCTTAAACCCTCCTCTGTCGAACAAAAATCTGTCTGACTCAGCCTTGAATATATTCAATGATCCAGCCCCACTGCTCTCTGGGCGAGAAAATTCCTAAGATCGATAACCCTGTAAGAGAAAGAGATTAGACCTTACATCTGTCTTAAATGGGAGGTTTTAAATTCACCCAAGAGGGGAAACATCCTCAGACAAGCTCACTTGGAATCATATGTTTTAATAAGTTCATTCCTCTTTCTTCAAAATTCCAATGGGTGCAGACCCAACCTGCTCAACCTTTCCTCAAAGGACAACCCCTTCATCCCAGAAAAAGCCTAGTGAATCTTTGCTGTAAATATATCCCTCTGTGAGGAGACCAGCATTGTACACAGAACTCTAGGGATGGTCCCACCAATGTCTTGTACATTTAGAGCAACACACCCATTCTGTTATGCTCTTTTCCCTTGCAATGGACATTCCATTTGCCTTCCTAATAACTTGCTGTACCTGCATGCTAACTTTCTTGTGATTCATGTGCAAGGACACCCAGATCCTTCTGTACTACAGAATTCTGCAGCCTCTCTCCATTTAAATAACATTCTTCACTTGCATTCTTCCCACCAAAGAGGACAACCTCAAATTTTCCCACATTATATGTTAGGAATGGGTTAACAGACTTTCCTGTTAAGTCCTAATTTGATGTCAATTATCCAGTGATATATAAAGGGGCTTCAGGCGGCACTTGGGGTCGATGGAGAATTGGATGTGGAGTTGGATCAAAGAAATAAAGGTAGTTTATGAAGAAGCAGAACTTGCGTCTCCTTTACTAAACTGCAACCTTAGAGGCTCAAACAGTGGTAGCAGAGGATGGTTGTTGGTTCCAAGGGCTGCAAGTTACGACTCTTTCAAAGAAAAAAAAGGGAGAAGAATTCTAATCCACTGCGGAGTGAGTAGATGACAACAAAATGGCTGAACCCAGAGTGAAAGTGTCAGGATATGACTATCCACCATTATTTTCAGAAACTGAACCTTATGACCAATGGAGAAGCAAAGTCTTCATGTGGACGACGGTCACCGCTTTGAGTAAAAGAAAGCAAGGAACGGCCTTGGCTCTTTCTTTACCACAAAGAAGTAAAGTTAGTCAAAGTATTTTCTGAATTGGAGTCGGAACATTTGGACTCGGAGGAAGCTCTGGATAATTTATTAACCTTTATGGATAAGATTTCTCAGGATGACTGATTAACTGCGTGTGAAGCCTGGTCAGATTTTGATACTTTTCGGAAATCGGAGGATATTTCTATTGAAGAATATGTGATGGAATCTAACAGACTATATATAAGGCTACAAAAACACTGGCTGGAAATTCCACAGTCCCTGTTGGCATTTAAGTTACTGGACTGTGCTAAAGTGACCAATCTGGATAGGCTCCTGGTTTTAACAGGAGTTAAATTTGCAGACAAAGATACCTTTATATGATCAAAAGTTAGAGGCCTTAAAAAATTCTTGGGGAAACATTCTATACCCACAGCTTTTATGCCACAAATAGGTCAATCAGTGATAAAACAGACGATAGCACAGACACTGTCCACAGGATGGAGAGATCGTACAGGCACAAGCCGGCTACAGGAATATGGCAGACGATGAGGAGGAGGGATATGGAGAGGGGTAGCAGAAAAGTGAACACCAGAAAAATCCAGGGCATGAATAATCGGTGTTTTCGGTGAGAAAAGGTTTTAGATCGACACAGCCAGCTTAAAGCAGATGCTTTAGCAAAATACCATAAGCTTTCGGAGCACTGCTCCTTCGTCAGATGGAGTGGATATCTGCTCTCAAACAGGACACAGACACAGAAATCAAGTTACAGAATACGAATCTCTACAGCCAGCCAGGTCTTAAAGGTACAGACAATGTGGGTGGAGGGAGCATTCAACCCAGGTTAAAGAGATCATAGAAAGATCATAGAAACCCTACAGTGCAGAAGGAGGCCATTCGGCCCATCGAGTCTGCACTGACCACAATCCCACCCAGGCCCTACCCCCACATATTTACCCGCTAATCCCTCTAACCTACGCATCTCGGGACTCTAAGGGGCAATTTTTAAACTGGCCAATCAACCTAACCCGCACATCTTTGGACTGTGGGAGGAAACCGGAGCACCCAGAGGAAACCCACGCAGACACGAGGAGAATGTGCAAACTCCACACAGACAGTGACCCAAGCCGGGAATCGAACCCGGGACCCTGGAGCTGTGAAGCTGTGAAGATGTGTATTGTCTCCAGACAGAACAGCCAGTGAGATTCTACAAGCCCAGGAGGCAAGCTGTGGGGGTTACAGATAATGTGACATAAATCCAACATCCCGGTTTAGGCCGTCCTCAGTTTCTGCTCAGCGACTCTGCGCTGTCGTGTGTCGTGAAGGCCGCCTTGGAGAACGCTTACCTGAAGATCCAAGGCTGAATGCCCATGACTGCTGAAGTGCTCCCCCACAGGAAGAGAACAGTCTTGCCTGGTGATTGTCGAGCGGTGTCGAACCTTCAACATGTCATTGATGAAGATGAACATCTCGCTAAGGCCATCCCCACACCCCCACTTCTTGCCTTCAAACAACCGCACAACCTCAAACAGACCATTGTCCGCAGCAAACTACCCAGCCTTCAGGAGAACAGTGACCACGACACCACACAACCTTGCCACAGCAACCTCTGCAAGATGTGCCGGATCATCGACACGGAAACCATCATCTCACATGAGAACACCATCTACCAGGTACACGGCACCTACTCTTCAACTTGGCCAACGTTGTCTAACTGATATGCTGCAGGGAAGGATGTCCCGAGGCATGGTACATTGGGGAAACCATGCAGACGCTACGACAACGGATGAATGAACACCGCTCGACAATCACCAGGCAAGACTGTTCTCTTCCTGTGGGGGAGCACTTCAGCGGTCACGGGCATTCAGCCTTGGATCTTCAGGTAAGCGTTCTCCAAGGCGGCCTTCACGACACACGACAGCGCAGAGTCGCTGAGCAGAAACTGATAGCCAAGTTCCGCACACATGAGGACGGTCTAAACCGGGATGTTGGATTTATGTCACATTATCAGTAACCCCCATAGCTTGCCTCCTGGGCTTGTAGAATCTCACTAGCTGTTCTGTCTGGAGACAATACACATCTCTTTAACCTGTGTTGAATGCTCCCTCCACCCACATTGTCTGTACCTTTAAGACCTGGCTGGCTTTAGAGATTCGCATTCTAATTAGTATTCTGTAACTTGATTTCTGTGTCTGTGCACTGTTTGAGAGCAGATATCCACTCCATCTAACGAAGGAGCAGTGCTCCGAAAGCTTATGGTATTTGCTACCAAATAAACCTATTGGACTTTAACCTGGTGTTGTGAGACTTCTTACTTCGATCAGATAGCCAGTTACCTATCCAATCGGCCAACTTTTCCTCTATCCCACACCTCCTTACTTTCATCATAAGCCAACCATGGGGGACCTTATCAAACGCCTTACTAAAATCCATGTATGTGACATCAACTGCCCCACCTTCATCAACACACTTAGTTACCTCCTCAAAAAATTCTATCAAATTTGTGAGGCACGACTTGCCCTTCACGAATCCGTGCTGACTATCCCGGATTAATCCGCATCTTTCTAAATGGTCGTAAATCCCATCCCTAAGGACCTTTTCCATCAATTTACCAACCACCAAAGTAAGACTAACCGGTCTATAATTACCAGGGTCATTTCTATTCCCTTTCTTAAACAGAGGAACAACATTCGCCACTCTCCAGTCCTCTGGCACCATCCCCGTGGACAGTGAGGACCCAAAGATCAAAGCCAAAGGCTCTGCAATCTCATCCCTTGACGCCCAAAGAATCCTAGGATATATTTCATCAGGCCCAGGGGACTTATCGACCTTCAGTTTTTTCAAAACTGCCTCCCTCCGAACATCTATTTCCTCCAGCCTATTAGCCTGTAACACCTTCTCTTCCTCAAAAACATGGCCCCTCTCCTTGGTGAACACTGAAGAAAAGTATTCATTCATCACCTCGCCTATCTCTACTGACTCCATACACAAGTTCCCACTACTGTCCTTGACTGGCCCTAACCTCACCCTGGTCATTCTTTTATTCCTCACATAAGAGTAAAAAGCCTTGGGGTTTTCCTTGATCCGACTCGCCAAGGACTTCTCATGTCCCCTCCTAGCTCTCCTAAGCCCCTTTTTCAGCTCATTCCTTGCTAACTTGTAACCCTCAATCGAGCCATCTGAACCTTGTTTCCTCATCCCTCTTCCTTTTCACAAGACATTCCACCTCTTTCGTGAACCATGGTTCCCTCACTCGGCCATTTCCTCCCTGCCTGACAGGGACATACCTATCAAGGACACCCAGTATGTACCAGAAAATTCAGCCACAGAACCTTGTAGCCATCCCTGCCAATCAACTTTGACATTAGTTCTAGTCATTAACTATTCTGTACCAGCACCAATCTGTCAAGAGCCAATGGCAGTTATAGCTGAAATTGTAGTTGTTTAATTAATCCAAGTGCGGGTGCACTGAGTACCTTCCTAATCTTATATTTCCTTATAGCAGGAAGGAGGACATGGAAGTAGCAAGTGATGTAAGGAGAATGGGAATGTAGGAAGGAGGGGCTTATATAGGAGTATATGTTTTGAAACGAAATCACGCAGGACGTTGAATTCAGCAAGATCCAACCATGGATAGAAGCATCGAGTGGCATCGTATCAGTCCAATGAAATCAAGTCAGGTTGGAATGGAAAGAGAAAGATTTCAGTTTAGTGATAAAATGAAGATTGCCAATCAGGTGACAGGCTTTTTAAAGAAGCCAGTCCAACTCACGGCATGCTGGCACGGTGACACAGTGGTTAGCACTGCTGCCTCACAGCGCCAGGGACCCGGGTTCAATTCCCGGCTTGGGTCACTGTCTGTGTGGAATCTGCACATTCTCCCCGTGTCTGCGTGGGTTTCCTCCGGGTGCTCCGGTTCCCTCCCACAGTCTGAAAGCTGTGTGGGTTAGGTGGATTGGCCGTGCTAAATTGCCCCTTGGGTGTCAGTGGGACTAGCTCGGGTGAATACACTCGTGACTCACCTGAGGAAGGAGCAGCGCTCTGAAAACTCGTGATTCCAAATAAACCAGTTGGACTTTAACCTGGCGTGTCAGGCTTCTTACGATGTGATCACCTTTTCTTTCTTCCAAAAAATTCCATCAAGAGTTATTGAAAACAGGTCAATAAATGTCGCCCAATGAATAAGGCGATCGATTGCTCTGCCCAGTACTCAGTGCCAAATCACTGCAAAAGTGCATCATTCGCCGTGTTCATCTGCCCTGTCCAGGATTTCTCTGTCCACATTTACCATTTACAGGACTGTCACAGAAAAGCAATAAATGGAAATAAGTTCCTCTCTAACATTCCTCCGGCAGGTGGTGATGTAACTTTGACTGACCAACCGAATGTTGTGATTCAATTACAGTACAACGTCAGCAAAAACATCCCCGAGGTCGGCATCAAGCGTGCAAAAGTGTCTGCTTTACTGTGGGGCAAAGACCACAAACAGTTCCCCACAGACTATGACTTCATCTTTGGTTCAGATATCATCTACAGGCCATCAGAATTCCACTCGCTGATAACGACCCTGCTCTACCTGAGCAAACAAAGTACCACCATTTACTTCTGCTCGAAGATGCGCAAACACATGGGAGTCATCGATTTCTACGAGAAGGTTCTTCCAACTCATTTTGATTCCACAATTGTTCACAGTGTCCCAGAACAAGAAATCAATTTGTACAAAATTACCAGGAAAGAGCCTGTCGCATAACGGGTTAATGCTGCAGAGAATCTCAGAGGTCACATCAATGAAATATACAAGATCCAGATGGGCTTCACATCCCAGAGTTGGATAGTTGAATGGTGCACAGAGTGAGATTTTTTTATTTCGCCCTGTTCCTGGATCTCACTTTAACCCCGACACTGATGCACTGTCCCCGTCTTTATTGGTATCATTGTATTCTGAAAAGACTAACTGGATGCTGAGGCAACCTGACAGCCATCTTAATTCACCTTACACCGAGCTCACTTCGAACCGTGCAGAGCGCAACTCAGAAATGATGGATTTACCCTGTCCGATCATTCCTCTCCTATTGCGTTCTCCTGTGTGATGGTTACAGAAACAGAGGGCAGAATGGTGCGGCCTTGTCGCGGTGGAGGGCGGGCCTGGAAAATATGGTGAGCTGTTCAATATTCCATTGTCTGCAGCGGGACCGGAAAATCCCAGCAGTGGGAGGAGTTGTAAAACTCTGCCCACAATCTTGTTTGAATTAAGCGGGATGCGGCAGTGTTGACCAGACGTGAATGAATTAGCTCTTCAATACTGAGGGGGAGGGGTGGGGAAGTGGGGGGGGTGGTGGGGGGGGGTGGTGGGGGGGGGGGGGGTGACCCTATCTCAAAGCATTGTGGGACTGCAGTAGTTCAAATAACAAACTGATCAACAGCTTCTCAAGAACAATGAGGGATGGACAATGAATTCTGGACTTACCAACGACCCTCACGTCTCAAGAATGAATTAAAATACGATGAGATATAAACCGGTGACTGTCTTGGTTTTGATTCATTATCTTTGCTACATTTTGAGGTGATTTTCAACATTTAAGAGAACAAATACTTTTGCTGGAAGCGTCAGTCAGAACTCCGCGCCAGAAATTCAGTATTTTAACTGTGAGAGAAGGTTGGATAGGTGCACAATGTGATTCATTCGAACAGAGGAGGCCCATGAGAGATTTAACTGAGGTGTAAAGATTTGCGAGGGGCATGGATAGAGCAGGAAGGTAATTAGTGCTCTTTGCAGACTGAATAATCAGGCAGCAGTGATTTAAGATAATTGGGCTAGAAGGTTTTTAGAAGTGCTTTCACCCCGAGAATGGTGGGGAGGAGGGGTTAGGGAGGAGGGGTTAGGGAGGAAGGGTTAGGGAGGAGGGTGTTAGGCAGGAGGGTGTTAGGGAGGAGGGGTTAGGGAGGAGGGGTTAGGGAGGAGGGTGTTAGGGAGGAGGGGTTAGGGAGGAGGGTGTTAGGGAGGAGGGTGTTAGGGAGGAGGGGTTAGGGAGGAGGGAGTTAGGGAGGAGGGTGTTAGGGAGGAGGGGTTAGGGAGGAGGGTGTTAGGGAGGAGGGTGTTAGGGAGGAGGGTGTTAGGGAGGAGGGTGTTAGGGAGGAGGGTGTTAGGGAGGAGGGGTTAGGGAGGAGGGGTTAGGGAGGAGGGTGTTAGAGTGGGGTGTGCAGGAATTCACTGCCCGAATAGGTGATAGAGGCAGAAACTCTCACTGCATTGAAAATAAAAATCATAGAATCTACAGTGCAGAAGGAGGCCATTTGGCCCATCAAGTCTGCACAGACTCTCTAATCGTACCGAGGCTCTTCCCTCCGCCTGATCCACAGAACCCCACATATTTAGCATGGCCTATCCACCTAACCTGCACACCTTTGGACACTAAGGGTCAATTTAGCATGGCCAATTCACCCAACCTACACACCTCTGGACACTAAAGGGTAATTTAGCATGGCCAATCCACCTAACCTGCACACCTTTGGACACTAAGGGTCAATTTAGCATGGCCAATCGAAAAAAGAACATAAAAACAAACGAACGAGGAGCAAGAGTAGGCCATCTGTCCCCTCGAGCCTGCTCTGCCATTTAATATGATTATGGCTGATCTTTTGATAAATACATGAATAGGATGGGAATAGAGGGATATGGTCCCTGGAAGGGTAGGGGGTTTTAGTTCAGTCGGGCAGCATGGTCGGTGCAGGCTTGGAGGGCCAAAGGGCCTGTTCCTGTGCTGTAATTTTCTTTGTTCTTGTTCTTTGTTCTTTTCATGGACTCAGCTCCACTTACTCACCCTATCACCACAACCCTTAATTCCTTTACTGATACAAAGAACAAAGAACAAAGAAACTTACAGCACAGGAACAGGCCCTTCGGCCCTCCAAGCCTGCACCGACCATGCTGCCCGACTGAACTAAAGCCTGGTACTGGCTAATGAGCCTGGACAGGTGTCGGATCTCTCAGTGGGGGAGCATCTTGGGGATAGTGATCATAACTCTATCTCCTTTACGCTAGCATTGGAACGAGATGGGATCAGGCAAGCTAGGAAAGTTTTTGTCTGGAGTAAGGGGAAATATGAAGCCATCAGGCAGGAGATCAGAGGCGTAAATTGGAAGGAGGCATTCTCGAGGAAAAGTATTGAAGTAAGGTGGCAGATTTTCAAGGAATGCTTGTCTGCAGTTCTGCATGACAACGTTCCGATGAGACAGGGAGGTGTTGGTAGGTTATGGGAACCGTGGTGCACGAAAGCTGCGCTGAATCTAGTGAGAAAGAAAAGGAAAGCGTACAAAAGGTTCAGAGAGCAAGGCGATGATAGGGATCTAGATGAGTATACGGCTTGTAGGAAGTGACTAAAGAAAGAAATTAGGAGAGCCAGAAGGGGTCACGAGAAGGCCTAGGCAGGAAAGATTAAGGAGAACCCTAAGGCGTTCTATAAATATGTGAAGAGTAAAAGGATGAGATGTGACGGACTAGGACATATAAAAGGTGAAGGTGAGAAAGTCTGTACCGGAAGAAATAGCAGAGGTGCTTAATGAATATTTTACCTCGGTATTCACTGTGGAAAAAGACCTGGATTGAGGCGGACTGAAAAGATTGAGTATGTGGACATTAAGAAAGAGGATGTGTTGGAAACTTTGAATAGTATCAAGATAGATAAGTCACCGGGTCCGGATGGGAAGTACCCCAGATTACTGTGGGAGGCGAGGGAAGAGATTGCAGAGCCTCTGGCGATGATCTTTGCGTCGTCGATGGACCTGGGCCTGGGCCGCTCCCTGAAGGACACAGGGCCACCATTGTGCTTTTTGCTGACAAACAGAAAGCTTTCACCCCTCTCTCTCTCTCTCTCTCGTGTCTCATCTCACTCACATTCTGCCCCTTCCATTCACTCTGTGCTGCTTTCTGGAGGAAGCTGCCGGCTTTATCCGCCACAGAGCATCTGCCAAAAAGAACATCAGATGAAACCTTCCATTCCCCAACTCCCTCTTTCCTCTCTGCTCCTCGCTGTCTTTCCGGAGGAAATGGGATGGGAAGCTGATGGGAAAAGATTTGCAGGGCTCCAGGGACATGGTGGAGCAGTGGGACTGGCTCGATTGCTCTAGCAGAGAGTCGACACCAGCTGAATGGGCTGAATGGCCTCCTTCATTCTGTGGCTATTCTTTGGTTGACACACAATAGATAGTCAATATCTTTTCCCAAAGGGGAGTCTAAAACTAGAGGGCATGGGTTTAAGGTGAGAGGGGAGAGATACAAAAGTGTCCAGAGGGGCAATCTTTTCACACAGAGAGTGATGAGTGTCTGGAACAAGCTGCCAGAGGTAGTAGTAGAGAGGGGCACAATTTTATCTTTTAAAAAACATTTAGACAGTTACATGGGTAAGATAGATGTAGAGGGATATGGGCCAAATGTGGGGAATTGGGACTAGCTTAGGGGTTAAAAGAAAAAGGGCAGCATGACAAGTTGGGCCAAAGGGCCTGTTTCCATGCTGTAAACATCTATGACTCTATGACAACTTGTCATTTGGGTCTCAACTTCAAGTTTCTAGGTGTCCAGATCACCAACAACCTGTCCTGGTCCCCCCATGCCGACACTATAATTGAGAAAGCCCACCAACACGTCTACTTCTTCAGGAGGCTAAGGAAATTGGGCATGTCAGCTACGACTCTCACCAACTTCTACAGATGCACCATAGAAAGCATCCTTTCTGTGTCACGGCTTGGTCTGGTTTCTGCTCTGTCCAAGACTGCAAGAAATTACAAAAGGTCGTGAATGTAGCCCCATCCATCACGCAGACGAGCCTCCCATTCATTGACTCTGTCTACACTTCCCGCGGCCTTAGAAAAGCAGCCGGCATAATTAAGGACCTCATGCACACATTCTCTCTTCCACCTTCTTCCGTCAGGAAAAAGATACAAAGTCTGAGATCACGTACCAACCGACTCAAGAACTTCCCTGCTGCCCTCAGACTTTTGAATGGACCTGCTACATATTAGATTTATCTTTCTCTACACCCTACCTATGACTGCAACACTACATTCTGCACCCTCTCTTTTACTTCTCCCCGATGTACTCTATGAACGGTATGTTTTGTCTGTACAGCATACAAGAAACAATACTTTTCACTGTATCCCAATACACGCGACGATAATGAATCAAATCAAATCAAAATCCTCCCAACTCTTTCCTCCATGATCGATCGCAGCATTTAAAGAACACGCCCAGGGCCCAGTGCTGAGTCTGAGGGTATCTGACTACAGTAAGGTGAGTGATACAGGAGGGTCTCACTGTCTGAGGGAGGTGAGTCTTAGCCGGGGGTGCGTGAGTGACCCAGGTTAATCTGACACTCCAGGGACAGTTGGAATGGAGCTTTCTCCCGGACTGTCCCCTCCCCGTGTCTGCGTGGGTTTCCTCCGGGTGCTCCGGTTTCCTCCCACAGTCTGAAAGACGTGCTGGTTAGGGTGCATTGGCCGTGCTAAATTCTCCCTCAGTGTAACCCGAACAGGCGCCGGAGTGTGGGCGACTAGGGGATTCTCACAGTAACTTCATTGCAGTGTTAATGTAAGCCTACTTCTGACACTAATAAATAAACTGAAACTGAAGGTCAAGGTGCTGCTGTGACAATGCACTCTTGTTTAAACACTCTGCAATGCTGAGACTGGGAGAAGTGACCAACAGGGGGCAGCATTGCAGCTTCTGTCCCCCTATTGAAACTGGGATTGTTGCTCCATCTGCTGCACAATCCCAACCCCATCCACTGGGGGCAACCTGGACAATGGCTGCAGACACACCTCACTGCGCACGCGCCGCAATGACACCCCCACCGCCGGCGGCCATTTTGCGTTGCCAAGGGAGACGGCCAGCGGCCATATTCCCTTGCCAAGGGAGGCGGCGACCATCTTGCGGTTGCCAGGGGAGACGGCATCAATGCGGCGGCGTCCCGCGCGCTGACCTCTGGGAGCATTCCCGTCCCGCACATGCGCACAGGCAGCCCCCGGGAGCGTTACAGCGACGCCTGGTGGCCGGGAAGGGCAATAGCAGCAGCACAGTCTCTGCCCAAAGGCTTCCCCAGTTCAGCTGCTCAGAGACACTGGGAATGTCTTCAAGTGGAAACTTCAGCTTCTCACATTCACCCCCTGTGTTCAGTCATTGTTTCCTAGGCAACCTCTGTAGTCACATCACTAACAACCTGTTCACATTGAAGGCCATGGCAATCTGGACCATTCGGCTTCAAAGACATTGAGCTTTGAAATTTCAATTGAAATGTTGGAGATGAGAGTTTATCGATGCAAGTCATGTTGCATGTGGAACGCTCATGATGCCACAATTAGAGCGGTGCAGACATCTCACAGGGTTGTGTGACTGGAGGAGATGTCAGAGACGGGCTGGTTAAATATAGAGGGACACGGTCTGAAGCTAAGTTTTGGGTAAAAGATGGCAGTAATGTTGTGACATTAATTTAGCTTCAGGTAGTTGCTGGGGAGGGGGATAGAGAGGTTGGGGAGTGAGGTTTGTATTGGACCAAATAGTTTGCTTTTATCACGAGACGGCGATTTCATGGTCATTATTCCGGAACCTACGTTGTGTAAGGTGACCATGAAATTGTCGTCTGGTGTCATGAACCTCGGCTAACACTCGACAAAATACAGACTATTCCGCATTCCCCACCATATCGATGAACATGTCTGTCAAGCTGCAGCGGGAGGGAGTGAACTCCCAGGCGGAGTTGCATGTCTCACATCACAGGTTGAGTGAATCTAACAACTCAAATGAAAGGGAGTGAATTGTGAAATTCCATTGGGAATTTAGGTCGGCAATTGTTGAAATATAGACTGATTTAATAAAACTTCACGAGAAAACACACATGAATCCGATTATTAACTGACTTTAACAGCACTTAATTGTGAATAAATACAGTTATACAGGTTGTAAAATGAGTAATATTCGCACCAATTACTGAGCAGCAGGATTAACCTTTTATTTACAAGACTCAATCGCATATAAAACACGTCACATGTGGAACAGATTTCACTTAAAACTAGCGCAGACCAGACAACAGAATCAAGCTAATTGTAAATGAAAATCACAGATAATACGAATGTAACTCCCCTCCCTCCTGTATTTTGTAGTTTGTGTCCAGCTCCTCTCCCCTCCACCCCCTCCACCACCCCCCGGGGGTCACTGTCCCCCGAGTCTTCAATCTCCAACAGTGCTCTTGCTCTCTTGCCGCCAGTTGTGGACATTTGCCTTCACTTGTCCTTTTCCTGGGGCACAAACACCTTGGTGGAGCGGGACAGCAGCTTCTGCCCACTGCTACCATCTGGCCGCTGATCTTTCCCATGACTCCTTCAGCAATTGGAGCAAACTCCTCAAGACCAGAGAGATTGCGTCTGCGTTGACAGTGGAGACAAAGAACCAGGAGCTCCTCTTCCAGCGGATCACTTGTTTCTGCAACAACTTCCTTCTCATAAACTCTGTCAGCAAAGAGTCAGCCAAGATCTAGAAGCTCCTCTGGTGGATGGTCAGCGTATGTTTCTGTGTCTTCATTATCTCTGTTCCAGCCCGTCTGAGAAAGGAAGGTGAGAGACCTGCAATCTCCTCCTCTGGTCCAGTGGTTACCGGCTGCTCCAACCTTCTTGTGTAGAGCCAGGTTCAGTTATTTTCTCACTCAATGGGCCGATGAACAGATATTGGAAAGAAAAAGATTGGCACAACATTAAACATGAGTTCAACAATAAAGCTCAGATATAAAAAGAAACATCTTGCTGAGCAATGAACACAATTTTGAAGCAATGAATTGATAATGTTAAAACATGAGTAATAAATAATGATGACCATTCGGGGGAGAGTGTGTGTCTGTCCGTCTCACTCCCAATATCAGCGGGTGTGAGTGTGTTGGTGTGTGGCAATGAGGGTGGATGTGAACCCTCAGAGTGAGAGTTATCCAAAACATTATCACTCACTCACAAACACCTCCAATTTCCTCACATGTAAACACACACGAACACACTCCTACATTTCCACATACAAAGAGATACACACGCAAACATACTTCTCTCTCTTACACACACACACATACACACTCCTATTTCTTGCACACACACGGTCTCCCTCACACCCTCTCTCACACACACACACACACAGACACACACACTCTTTCACACACATTCTCTCTGACACTCTCTCACACTCTCTCACCCACACATCTCTCCTATACTCACACTCTCTCGCACACGCTCTCTCGCACACACACACGCTCTCTCGCACACACACACTCTCACACTCACATACTCTCTCACACACACGCTCTCTCACACACACGCTCTCTGGCACACACTCTCTCTCGCATAGTCTTGCACACACACTCTGTCGCACACTCTCTCTCACACTCTCACACACACTCTCACTCACACACTCTCGCACACACTCTCTCTCGCACACACTCTCTCTCTCTCTCACTCTCACACACACTCTCACTCACACACACTCGCACACACTCTCTCTCGCACACACTCTCTCTCGCACACACTCTCTCTCGCACACACTCTCTCTCGCACACACACACTCACACATGGACACACTGTCAGACATGCACACACTCCGACACATGCACACACATCACTCTCACACACACATGCTCACCCTCGCATACGCTCATCGTCACACACGCTCGCCCTCACACATGCACTCCCTCTCACACGCACTCCCTCTCACACGCACTCCCTCTCACACGCACTCCCTCTCACACGCACTCCCTCTCACACGCACTCCCTCTCACACGCACTCCCTCTCACACACACTCCCTCTCACACGCACTCCCTCTCACACGCACTCCCTCTCACACGCACTCCCTCTCACACGCACTCCCTCTCACACGCACTCCCTCTCACATGCACTCCCTCTCACACGCACTCCCTCTCACACGCACTCCCTCTCACACGCACTCGCTCTCACACTCACACACTCACACACACACAATCAAGCACACTCTCAGGCACACACTCTCTTACGCCCACACTGTCACACACACACACTCTCTCCCACACACTTTTTCAGACAAACTCACACTCACTCTCACACGCACACACACTCTCTCACACGCACACACACTCTCTCAGACACACTCTCGCACACTCTCTCACGCACACTCTCTCTCGCGCACACACTCTCGCGCACACTCTCTCGCTCACACGCACACACTCTCTGTCATACGCACACACACTCTCTCACACACACATACACTCTCTCACACGCTCTACCTCACACACACACTCTCTCTCTCACACGCTCTACCTCACACGCACACTCTTTCTCAGACACACTCTCTCTCACACGCACACTCTCTCTCACACTGACTCCAGTCCCTCACCTCTCTCTCCCAGACGCAAACATACCAGCTCTCTCACACACACCCTCCTCTTTCTCTCTCACTCAAATATGCACGCATGCGCAGACACACACACTTCCCTCCCTATCTTACATTTACACACACATGCCAAAAATTGACACACTCTCTCTCTCACATACATACACTCCACACTATCTCTCTCTCTCTCACACACACACTCCTCTTTCATTCTTTCACACACACACACACATCTTGTTTCGCTCACACATACAGGCTCACACACAGACTCCTCTCTCACACACACAAACACACCGCTCCATACTGTCTCTCACACACCACACTCTCCTCTTACACACACAAACTGTGAATGTGTGTGAGAGAGACAAGAGTTGCAATGTGTGTGAGCGAGAGTGTGAAAGGAGAGTGTGTGTGTGAGAGACAGAGTAGAGCTGATATCTCTGTGTGTGAGAGAGGAGAGAGAGATTGGAATCAGTGTGTGAGCGTACATGTGTGAGAGAAACAGTGTGTGTGTGTGTGTGTGATAGAGAGTTGAGTGCTTCCATGTGTGAGTCAGAATGATGGGTGTGAGTGAGAGAGGGGGGAGAGATTCTGTGTATAGGGGTGTGTGTGTGATATAAAGAAAGACTCTCCTCCTTGCTCACACACAACAGACACACACTAACAAGCTGATCCCCAGTGTCCCTACCCAATCCGGCGCGCAGCACGGACTGGCCCCCCCACACTCACTCTGTCATCTCTCTCTCACACAGACACACCTCTTTCTTTATTCCACACACACACAGCCATACACACTGAATCCCTCTCACTCACATCCCTCATTCTGACACATACATGCGCTCACCTCTCTATCACACACACACACACAGTGTTTCTCTCACACATGTCTGCTCACAAACTGATCCCAATCTCACTCCTCTCTCTCACACACACACACACACATAAAGATACCAGCTCTCCTCGATCTCACACACATTCACACTCTCACTCACACACACATTGCAACTCTTGTCTCTCTCTCTCACACAGACATTCACACTGACTCCACTCTATCTCACAGACACACACACACTCTGACAATTTCTCTATTTCACACACACTGACTCCAGTCCCTCACCTCCCTCTCTCACACATGCAAACATACCAGCTCTCTCACACACACACACACACAGCCTCCTCTTTCTCTCTCTCACACACACACAGCCTCCTCTTTCTCTCACACACACACACAGCCTCCTCTTTCTCTCACACACACACACACAGCCTCCTCTTTCTCTCTCTCACACACACACACAGCCTCCTCTTTCTCTCTCACACACACACAGCCTCCTCTTTCTCTCACACACACACACACACACAGCCTCCTCTTTCTCTCTCTCACACACACACAGCCTCCTCTTTCTCTCTCTCACACACACAGCCTCCTCTTTCTCTCTCACACACACACACACAGCCTCCTCTTTCTCTCTCATACACACACAGATTGAGCTGGCCGAGCGCTAAAGGACACAGAGTGTCTGTGGCAAGTGAAGGGAACAACAAGAGGGAAAACATACAAGACCCCTTCCTCACCAACCTGCCTGCCACAAATACATCTCTCCATGACAGCAGTGGTAGGAGTGACCATTGCACACTCCTTGTGGAGATAAAGTCCCACCTTCACAGTGAGTGCTGTGTGGCACTATCACCGTGCTGTATTGGATAGATTTGGGGTTTAGGATTGAAGTAAAAGTTCAGAATCTTGTTGTAAACTAATTTCTGATGAGAGTTACAGAATGATGGGGAAAGATCACAGACAGTGCTTCTTAAAGGGACTCTGTACTGGTTGAAGTCATACCTGACACATGGGAAGATGGTTGTGGTTGTGGGTCTCAGTCATCTCAGCTCCAAGACATCACTGCAGGAGTTCCTCAGGGTAGTGTCCCAGGCCCAACTATTATGTTTCCATCTAATTATAAACAATAAAAAGACAACCATTTAGGTCAGTATAATTAAAACAAGGAACAGTTTACTTAACGTCTTCATAGTTGCATAGTCATTCTAATACTGCTTCCCCAGCTTGTTCCCTGGGTCACCTATCCCGGTCTCTTAAAGGGGCATAACACCCCAAACTACATATATAACACTCCTCCCCTTTAATTTCAAAAACTCTCAGTAACAACATATGTACACAATTTTAAACATTATGCAGGCATTGGAACAAACATATAAACATGGTAAGAACTGCTTACAGGAAAACATGGAAACACATGGAAAACAACCACCCTCCACCTTAAGCATCATATCCAATCATTGGAGGACTTTGACATAACTGAAACAAGGTCTCTCAGCATCATAGGGCAGGGTGGGTGTTACTTGTTTCTTCGATTGTAAAGACCAATTCAAAGTATCTGTTCAATTCGCACGTCATATCCTTATTTCCCATTATTAATTCTACAGGCTCACTTTCTGTGGACAAACACTCACTTTCAGTCATTTCTGTTTAAAAATATCTGTGGAAACTCTCAACATCTGTCTTCAGATTTGTGACGAGCTTTCTACTGAACTCTAAACTTCCCCTCCTTGTTCATCTTTCAGTCATTCTTTACTATTTTTGATAATCTGCCAAATCTTCTGATCTGTCACTCAAATATGTTTTATCTTTAACTTTGATACTGTCTTTATCTGTTCTAACTAACCACAGAGGGTGGGCCCTCCCCTGCCCCTGGGAATTTTTCATTCTTGTTGAATATATCTAGTCTGTGGATTGTGAAATATTAAACTTATTTCAGTTTCGAATATTAGACTCAGTTCCTCCCTCAAAATGAATGCTAAATTCCATCACATTCTGATGGCTGTTATCTCAGGGTGCCTCCACTATCAGGTCATTAATTAATCCTTATTTGTGTACTTTCCCAGGTCTAGTATAGCCTGCTCTCTCGTAGGTGGCAAAACCTGTTGTTCTAATAGACTATCCTGAAAATAGTTATCAATTCCTCACCTAGGCTACCTTTGTCCGTCTGATTTTTGTCTTTATCTAGATTAAAATCCGGAATGATAATCGCCATCTCTTTCTGACAAACTCCTTTATACCTTGTTCCTCCTGTGTGGTTACTGTTTAGGGGCCTGTCAATCCCACAAGAGACTTCTTCACTTTATCGTTTCTCATAAATTTCTTCCTGAACCGTTTCTCCATCCAGGTTTCCTGAGCTCAGTCCATCCCTCTCTATTGTGTTAACACCATCATTAATTAATAGAGCTAGTCCTCCTCCACCTTTTCCTCACTTCCTGTCCTTCCCAAACATCTTGTACCCTTCAATATTCCGGTCCCAATCTATGTCATCCTGCAGCACAAAACAGCTCAGATTATATTCATTTATTTCCATTTTTGTATGAAAAACAATTTAAAAATAAAACAAGAAGCTAAATAACCAAGAAACTGATGCTACTTCACAGTCTCACATTCACTCACTAACTCACTCTACAAAGGTTACAGGAGTGAAAAAGGAAATGTTCCCACACCACTTCTCTGCTGTAATCTGATGATCGAAGTTGCAGTCCTGATGAGAGATCTCCTTTAGTGAAGGATCAGTGAAGGGGTTTTGACAGCCGGGGTAGAAGATGTTTCTGGGATCCTCTTGAAGGGATGAAGTTGGTTTCTGATCGTTTCTTCAATCGATGAACAGTCAGTTCCTGTGTGGGTTGAGGTTCAGGGAGAGATTCGTCTGCTCCTTGGTTTGTCACCAGAATGGACGGATTCTTCTTGTGGTGTCCTGAGGCTTCAGAGACTGTGGTCAGAAAAGCAGTTTAATGTTTTTCCTGATGTGTCATGTCTGGATCTCTTCCCTGGCTGTAGTCAGAATGAGTTTAATTGTTTTTACTCAAACCAATAACTAACCTCAAACCAGCAGTGGTTGTGCTCAGATTTCTCCAGAATCTGCTGCTTCGCTCGGGCTGCTGTCACCGACAGTCACAATCCCTTCTCTTTGTGAGGCAGTGACTCAGTTCCCTGACTGGGTCCTGGGATCCACACAGCAGTGTCACCTGATGGTCAGAGGCAGTTTTGTGAACGCAGTGACCTCCTTTCTAACCTACCATTTTGACAGTTTCTCTGTGCAATGTCCATACTGAATAAGAACATAAGAACATAAGAAATAGGAGCAGGAGTAGGCCATCTAGCCCCTCGAGCCTGCCCCGCCATTCAATAAGATCATGGCTGATCTGACGTGGATCAGTTCCACTTACCCGCCTGATCCCCATAACCCTTAATTCCCTTACCGATCAGGAATCCATCCATCCGCGCTTTAAACGTATTCAGCGAGGTAGCCTCCACCACCTCAGTGGGCAGAGAATTCCAGAGATTCACCACCCTCTGGGAGAAGAAGTTCCTCCGCAACTCTGTCTTAAACCGACCCCCCTTTATTTTGAGGCTGTGTCCTCTAGTTTTAACTTCCTTACTAAGTGGAAAGAATCTCTCCGCCTCCACCCTATCCAGCCCCCGCATTATCTTATAAGTCTCCATAAGATCCCCCCTCATCCTTCTAAACTCCAACGAGTACAAACCCAATCTCCTCAGCCTCTCCTCATAATCCAAACCCCTCATCTCCGGTATCAACCTGGTGAACCTTCTCTGCACTCCCTCCAATGCCAATATATCCTTCCTCATATAAGGGGACCAATACTGCACACAGTATTCCAGCTGCGGCCTCACCAATGCCCTGTACAGGTGCATCAAGACATCCCTGCTTTTATATTCTATCCCCCTCGCGATATAGGCCAACATCCCATTTGCCTTCTTGATCACCTGTTGCACCTGCAGACTGGGCTTTTGCGTCTCATGCACAAGGACCCCCAGGTCCCTTTGCACGGTAGCATGTTTTAATTTGTTTCCATTGAGATAGTAATCCCATTTGTTATTATTTCCTCCAAAGTGTATAACCTCGCATTTATCAACGTTATACTTCATTTGCCATATCCTCGCCCACTTACTCAGCCTGTCCAAATCTCTCTGCAGATCTTCTCCGTCCTCCACACGATTCACTTTTCCACTTATCTTTGTGTCATCTGCAAACTTCGTTACCCTACACTCCGTCCCCTCCTCCAGATCATCTATATAAATGGTAAATAGTTGCGGCCCGAGTACCGATCCCTGCGGCACGCCACTAGTTACCTTCCTCCAACCGGAAAAACACCCATTTATTCCGACTCTTTGCTTCCTGTCGGATAGCCAGTCCCCAATCCACTTTAATCACTTAATAAGATCCATATTCTAACTGATGTGTGCCATGCCTTACATGGCAGCATCCTCTGTAGCTGGCATCAGACCAGCTCTGAAACCCAACCTCCCAGAGTGACCCCCAAACTGATTGGCCGTAACCAGGGGTGATAACCTGTCTCCAGGTGACATCACAAAGCAGCCAGCAGCCAATCACACGGCGGCCTGCAATGATGTCCCCAAGCGGCTGCAGTGGCCAGTTTGAATGGACGGGGAGTTTGTGACCGCTCCCAGCTCCAGGCACTGGACCCTTCAACAATCTCAACACCATCATCAACTCAATGCAGCAAGAGGTCCCTCACCCCTGACATTACTGGGGCTGAGTGATGGTGTGTTTCAGAGGTTGCATCATCTCATTCGCTGTTCCAAAAGGAAGAAAAATAAATTAAAATGGATTGAATTAAATTGAAAATTGAGTACAGCCACACAAAAAGCAGCACTCGTCAGCTTTTGATGGCCTTCCTCACAACGGCGCGGAGAGCTCTTGATAGTTTGCTTTCAGAACAACTCAAAGGCCATAGTGAGGGAGTCCAGCAAAAGCTGCTGAGTGCTGCTTTTTGTGTCGCTGTACTCAATTTTCAATATCTAATATCTGTACTATGTTATCGATATAGATAATAATATCTATATTATCCATAGGATAAAAACTGAGATCATAAACCCAGACCAAACTAGTAGAACAGGGCATTACTCTGGGGACAATCTCCACAGGCTCCTTTACATCATGACTCATGCCCAAGGTCGTGGAGTTGAGGCCATGGTCTTATCTTTCGATGCTGGAAAGGCCTTTGACCAGGAATCATGGGTGTTCCTATTTCAGACTTCAGACGGCCTGGGGTTTGGGCCCAACTTTGTAAGATGGGTCCAGATCCTTTATTCAATTCCACAGGCCTCTGTCAGAGCGAATGGTCAAATTTCTGAAGTCTTTGGACTCAAGAGGAGGACAAGACAGGAGTGTCCTCTGTCCCCCCTTCTGTTCACTATCTGCATAGAATCCTGAGCACAAATGGTGAGAGACAGTCAGCACATAAAAGGTGTTCTAGCTGGAGAAGAAGAGCACAAATTGACATATTCTGATGACATCCTGCTATATTTATCAGATCCTACAACATCCAGATTCTTTCTGAAAAGAGAATATTATAAAGTTTGGCGATTACTCAGGTTACAAAGTTAATGTTGATAAAACTGAGGAAATGGAAATAACTTCCCTGAAATGAGTTCCCTGCTTTTGGAATCTGTGCCACAATTGATAACTTCCTCTGTAAATTTAGAAACCCGACAGTGCTGAAGGAGGCCATTCGGCCCATTGTGCCGGCACCGACAACAATCCCACCCAGGCCCTATTGCTGTAACCCCACATATTTACCCTGCTAATCCCCCTGACACTAAGGGGCAATTTACCATGGCGAATCAACCTAAACTGCACATCTTTGGACTGTGGGAGGAAACTGGAGCACTCGGAGGAAACCCACACAGACACGGGGATAATTCTCTCTGGACACTCAGTCCAGGTCTAAATAGTGTTTGATATAGCTCAAGCAGAACCTGCCCTGCTCTGGTATTCTATACATCAGCCAGTAAAGGAAAGTATTCCGTCTGCCGGTCGAAACCACCTTATCGAGCTGTCCTGTTACCCTCAGGAATCACTGGACACTCACTCTGAGATCCCTCTATTCACACACACAGGGAGATCGTATTAGAGAGAGGGGGGGGGGGGGATTGTTATGGGAGATGTAAAGGCCCAATGTGTCATATGGTCTCAATCTGATGTCTCTCTGCCTCAGAATTATTCAACACCGGCTCGGAGTGTGAGCATCACCAGAATCAAACACACGCCGCTGTTCTTTGCATCCAACTCTGTAGCTCGGCCTGGTGTCCCCTTTGCCACATCAGGGTGTGGTGTGAGTTTGGATCTCTCCATCAAACCCATGTTCCTGGTGCTGTGAGGCAGCAGTGATAACCACTGTGCGACCGTGCCACCCCCGTCTCGAGTTCAGATCCCAGTACTTTTTAGTTGGAGCATTGAGGAGTCAAAAAAACGCAATGAATGTGTGTGAGCGTCGGTGCGCTTATGTTTCTGTATTTCTGTGTGTCTGTGTGAGAGAGTTTCCAACTGTGTGCATGTGTTTCTGTGTGTGTGAGCGTGTGTGTGTATTTCAATGTGTTTGTGTGTGTGTCTGTATCTGTGTGTGTATTTCTGTGTGCACATGTGTGTGAATGTGTGTCTGCGCATGAGTGAATGTATATCACTGTGAGTGTGTGTGTGTGTGTGTTTATTACTGTGGGTGTCTCTGTGAATGAGTGTGTGTGTGTCCGTGAGTGTGCATCTGTGAGTGTGTGTCTGTGTGTCTGTGAATGTGTGTCTGTGTCTCTCTGTTGTGTGTGTGTCTCCGTGTGTTTGCGTCTGTGTGTGTGTCTGTGAATGTGTGTCTGAGTGTATGTGTGTGTGAGTGTCTGTCTCTGTGTGTTTATGTCTGTGTGTGTGTGTGAGTGGTGGAGCAGGCTCGATGGGTTAAATGGCCAACACATATTTGAGATTTAAATATATTGATACAGATGCATGCTGTCACCCCCCCCTCCCTCCCCACCCAGCCACAGAAAGATATCTGCAGTTTTGTCATATTTTTTGAACCATTTAATGTGACAGAATACGAAACATCCTGGCCAATGACACAAACAATGATCCAGCATCGTCAGCAGCATCGCTGGAAACATCAAATTGCAAAGTTATTCATATTTTGTAAATTGACAAAACTGATGGAGAGGTTTGAGTTCAGGGAAATGTAAACCGACACAACTTAGATTGAAAAGGGATGGAACAATGTACTTTAATAAATGATGAAAAGTGGAAGCTCAAAATGTTCCGATATTTCACAGCTGGATTCACACAATACACAGAGCAATGTCTCTGATACTCTGGAATTGCTGCAAATGTGGTTAATCTCAGTACGGAGGCTGCTTTCATGGTTCAATGTTAATCTGATCACTCTCATCAAAACAGGGTCAACATTTCTGTACAATGTGAGGGATTC
This sequence comes from Mustelus asterias, assembly GCF_964213995.1. NCBI lineage: Eukaryota > Metazoa > Chordata > Chondrichthyes > Carcharhiniformes > Triakidae > Mustelus > Mustelus asterias. The sequence goes on from NW_027590146.1 coordinate 456,623, forward strand.
GTAAGTTAATATAGTTCAGTTTCAATGTTTAAAATAACCAGTCACTTTTCTGTGGCTGCTTTGGGAGTGTCAGTGGAATGTACTTCACAGTAAAGTGTGAACAATTGTATTGAGGAATAATTGGAAGCAGTTTCCATTGAGAGCTTCCTGCATTCTGGAAATGTGTGTGATCTATTCAGAGATTGGAAATGACGGATGAATAAAGATACAGTTTGTTGTTAGTTTCATGACATTGTCTGCCTTGAAGGTTCACCAGTTCCATGTGCTGAGAGAAAGGAATGATTAAACAATGTCTATAATTCAAATCCTTCAGACAAGTGAAAAAGCAGGAGAACAACTGAATCCACAAACGCTGCCACAGACAGTATTTGAAGCTTCAACTTCATGTTTGAATGTGAAGGGCTGATTGAAATAAATAGGAGGCCACACTGGGATGCTGAGCAATTTGATTCCTGTTTTTCCTAAACTAATAAAAACCTGTGATGAAACATTCCTTGGACAGAGCAGAGGGAATTTTACTCTGTATTTAGGCCATTACAGTATTTGTGTTGGGAACATTTGATGAATAGTGCAGATTAAACATTATTCTTAACCGCTGGAATTTAAATTAGGGCCTGATTTAATCAAACATTGAAAATAATGAGGTAAAGGGAGAGGCTGATAAAGAACAAGTTTTTCTGCTGGCTGGGAACTCCAGGATTTGGGGACATTTGGATGTAGCCTCAGTTTAGGATTTTAGAAATGTGGGAATGAAATCATTGTCAGATGTGGTGTGGAGTTAGTTTGAAACAATCTTCTGCAAATGGCTCTTGATGCTCAGTCACTTGTTATTATTTTTAATCTGGGGTTGATAGATTTCCCTTAGTCCAAGGGGTAAAGAGGTAGAGAGTTAGATCACAGATCAGCCATCATCTTATTGAATACTGGAACAGGCTTTCAGGAAGATTATTCCAGATTCCAAGCAGCCTCTCGGTGAAGTGATTTTACTCACTTCACTTCTGATCCATTTCCCCATCATTAATAATCTGTACCCTCTTGTTCCTGACCATCTCTTGAGAGGGAAGATTTTCTCACTCTTTAACCAGTCCATACCTCTTAGGATCTTGAATCTCTCTATCAAGTCTCCTCTCAGCCTTGTTTTCTCTGGGGTGCGGGGAGAAAACATTCATTTCCACATCCTTCCCATTATTAAACTCTGACCAAAGGGGAACAGATTTCAAAATGAAATGAAGGTGCAAATGCCTGGTGACTGTCCCAGTATTAAATTAATTAAACACATCAAAACATTTTTGGTGGGGGGAGTGGGTGGGGGCTTTACTCCAGAGGCTGGGCAGTAAAGAAACAAGGGAGGCTCCCCACTCCCCCATCCCTTCCCTGATCTGTGTCTCTCCCTCTGCGTTTAACCCCCACCTCCAGCTGTGTTTCTGACTCATTTTACAAACCACACCAACACTGAGAATCTCCCTCATTCGATATCAATACATTCAATCTCAGCAATGAAGCTTCTATCACCCCCGCCCCCCTCTCTGTCTCTTTCACTCTCCCCCCAGATCTAGACTTTTCCAATACACAATCTCTGCACCCCTCCCTCTCCTGCTCTGGATAATCTGTCCTGATCTCTGCTCTGTTTCTCTATCTCAGCGTGAATCTGGAATGAAGTGCTCTCTCTGATAAGTTGCTGTCTGACCGTTTAAAATAATGATGTACGCTGTGCATCATGTTTTAAAGCTCAGGATGAGAAGAGAACAGTGGGAGGGGGAGCAGGAAAATCCACAATCCCACCCTGAAGTGGCTGCTGCACATTTTATTGAACCATTGAATTCAGCCACTTAAACCCTGTTCGGGAATTAAGGAAATACGAAGGTGCCCCTGAGAAAAGGCCTTGAATTGAGACCCAGTCACACAGGCCTTGAATTGAGGCCCAGTCACACAGGCCTTGAATTGAGGCCCAGTCACACAGGCCTTGAATTGAGGCCTACTGACACAGGCCTTGAATTGAGGCCTAGTCACACAGGTCTTGAATTGAGGCCTACTCACACAGGCCTTGAATTGAGGCCTACTCACACAGGACTTGAATTGAGGCCTACTCACACAGGCCTTGAATTGAGGCCGAGTCACACAGGCCTTGAATTGAGGCCTAGTCACACAGGCCTTGAATTGAGGCCAAGTCACACAGGCCTTGAATTGAGGGCCAGTGAAACAGAACAATCCTTTCCATCCACAAATCCCAGCGCCCTGTCTAAAAACACAAGGAGGACTCTGGGATTGAGAACAAGCCTTTCCTCAGGCTCAGGAATGTGAATTTCAGCTCCCTCTCCCTCCCGAGTGCTTCACAGTGAGAGAGGGAGACTGAGAATGTTATAAAGAGAAACTCAGTAAAAGTAGATTGAAGCGCTGCCCTGGGCTCTCACACAGCACCGTGACATTACTGAGAGTAAAACACAGGCACTGTCCAATTGGCCAATTAAACCGGGTCCCAATCGCAGCCTTTTTCATTCCAAGCCCCTGTGAGAACTCGATCGAAACGCCCTCTCTGCAGCTCTGCCTTACCCTGTTCCTCTCCATATCCCACCCTCCTTTCCCTCAATCTTTTATGTTTAAAATGTGGACACTGATATAGTGTTAGGAATATGGGGCAGGGAGGAGGCACAGAGCATGAGTGCACAGCAAGATCCCACACAGTCTGAACATGGCCAGATACAATGTGATATTTAAGTGAGGATTGAGGTGAAGTCAGTGGGAATGAGGGACCACACCTCTCCCTCTCTCCGCCCCTCTTCCTTCCACCCCTCCCCAGTTAAAATAAGGGGACATCACTCCTGGTTTGGTGCTGTTTGTACATTTGACATGAACAGGGAACCTTCCACTTCGAGCACAGTCACTCCTCTCTGATTCCCTCTCTCTTTTACCTCCACCATCTCTGCTCCTATCCACCCCACTCTTCTCTCTCCTGCACTTGATGATCTATCTCTGTTCTCTCTCTCTCTCTCTGCCTGTTTATCTCCCCCTTTCTCTGTGCGTACCCATCGCCCTCCTCTCTCTCTCGCCTGCTCTGGATAATCTCTCTCTCTCTCTCTGACGATGAATCTGGATTGAAATGCTCTCTGAAAGGTTTCTGTCTGACCATTTTAAATCATGTCACCCTGTGACCACTGTTTGTGTTGATCACTGATTCACATTGAGAAATGAGGCTGGGGGCAGTGGTGGGAGATGGAAGCAATCACAGTCAGTTGTCAGTACACTGAATTTGGGGAGCGGAACCACGGTCTCCCAGCAGGATAGGCTGCAGGGAAAATATGCACAGCAAGATCCCACAAGCAAACTGCTCTGTTACCCTCCCGTCCCCCCCGCCCCATCCCCCCGCCCCTCACTGTTACCCTCCATTTCCCATTTCTCTCACTGATAACTCACAATCAGAGGAGAACGATGGGAGACAGAGAGAGAGAGCAGGAAAACCCACAATCACATCCTGAATTAAATGCATTATTTTGTTTTTAACCATCGAGTTCTCCCACTTCAGCACTGACAGTGTTCGGGGATGAAGCAAATACAAAAGGACATTCTGAGGGCCCTCTGAGATTAGGCCTTGAATTGAGGCCTAGTCACAGAGGCTGCATTAAACCTCGGGGACAGAGGACAGTTTTCTCCCCCCTCCCCCAGTGAATGAGGACAATCCTCCCCAGCCCCGAAACTGCCCCAGACACGACAGGAAGGAGTGAGAGGGAAAAGGGAGAGTGGGGATGAGGGTGGAGCCAGTGATCTCCAGACCCTGCCCCTTCCACCCCCCCCCCCCCCCCCCCCCCCCCCCCGCATTAAAACAACAAATCACGTTGGGATTTTCCTCGACTTTATTACAAGATGCAACACAGAAGCAAATAGGTGGAGCAACGGGGAAGGATTGCAGGAAAGTGAGTGAAAAAACGCCCTCGCCCTCTCTCTCCCCCTCCCTCCCTCCTCCACCTCATTCTCTCCCCCTACTTTTGCCCTCCCTCTCGCGACCCACATTCTAGAACCTTTGATCTCTCCCCCTTGCACACTCTGCCTCCCTCACACTTTCCCCTCTTTTCCACTCCCTCTCCCACTGATTCTCTTCCCCTCACCCTCTCTTCTCCTCACTCCCTTCCTCCTCACTTAATTTCTCCCTCCCCCTCACTCCCTCCCTCAATTCCTTCCCTTTCACTCTCTTCCCCCTCAGTCTCTGCCCTCACTCTCCCATTTACTTTCCATCCCTTAGTCTCTCTCCCTTCACACTTCCCCATCGCCCTCCCCTCTCTCTCCTCCTCACTCTGTCTTCACTCTCTCCCTCCCCCTTCAGTGTCTTTCCCCCTCAGTCTTTTCCATCACACTATCCCACCTCAGACCTTCCACTCTCTTCCCCCTCAGTCTTTTCCATCACACTATCCCGCCTCAGACCTTCCACTCTCTTCCCCCTCAGTCTTTTCCGTCACACTATCCCGCCTCAGACCTTCCACTCTCTTCCCCCTCAGTCTTTTCCGTCACACTATCCCGCCTCAGACACTCCCCTTCACTATCCGTCCCATCAACCTCTCTCCCGTTTATGCTCTCTCCCCTCAGTTGCTCTTCACTTACTCTCCCCCTTACTCTCTCCTCTGACTCTCTCCCCGTCAGTTCCTCTCCCCGTTCTCTCCCTCCTCTGACTCTCTCCCTCATTCTTCACCTTTCTCCCCCTCACTCCGTCCCTTCACTCCATCTCCGCTCACTTTCTCCCCTTCACTCTACCTCTCATTCTCTTCTCTCTCCTCCTCACTTTCATCCCCCACTCTCTCCCCCTCACTCCATCCCCTCTATCTCTCCGCTTCACCCTTCTCCTCCCCCTGCGTCCCCCGCACTCCCCTCTCATTCTCTTATCCCTCATGCGCTATCTTCCCGTCACTCTCCCTCCCCCATTCTCTCCCTCACTTTTCACCTATTCTCCCCCTCATTCGACCTCCCATCGTGCTCTCCCCTCACACCATCTGCCCTCAACCTCACTCCCCCTCACTCGCTCTTCACTGACCCTCTCCCTCACTCTTTCTGCTCACTCACTCTCTCATTGAGTGTATTTAAGACAGAGATAGATATGTTCTTGATTGGTCAGGGGATCAAATGTTATGGGGGAAAGGTGGGAGAATGGGGTTGGAAACTTATCAGCCGTGATTAAATGGTGGAGGAGACTCGATGAGCAGAATAGCTGAATTCTGCTCCTGTATCTTATGGTCTTTTCAGTTTCACGCTCACTGTTAGCGTTTACACTATTTACACTATTATTATTACACAATTATTTACACCAGTCCCCCGCCCTTTATTAGCTTGTGTACATATTAGTTTCAGCATTCCAATGATTCACAATTAGCATTTAACTAATTAACCAATCAGCATTTAATTGTAAATAACTACAGTTATACATATTATAAAATTAGGAATATCCATTACAATTACAGAGCAGCAGCATTAACCCTTTCTCTTCCAAGACTCGATAACACAGATCATGTCACATACTGAGCAGTATTCAGTTAAAACTAGCACAGACCAGACAACACAATAAAGTTAGTTTAAATTGACATAATAGATGATATGAATAGTTTGTTCTGAAGAAATGATACTAATTTGAAAGTGATTAATTCATAGTCTTTGAAGAATTTCCCCGATTCAATGTGAAGCTTTTAATGGTGTAGAATATCTACCTACTTTTCAGCACCGGCATCTGCAACTGTAGATGGATGAAAAGCAACAATCTGACAAACACCAGGTAATATCTGTCACGGTAAAATAAACAGTTTGATAAATAATGGTAATATCTGACATCATGCATCTGTCCTGAGATCTTTGGGATAATCCAAAATAAATCATACATTCAGAAATTAAATAAAGCTGAGGTGAGTGTGCAGGAACAGAGTGAAATTGTGAATTCTACCTTTCTATGCTATAGCTCTGCATCTGCTCAGTGAGATATAAGGAACAAGGAAAGAGGAAACTGCATTTCCGAGGCTCTGATGCTGTGCAATGCTGCTCCAGTGTTCCTGTGTTGCTTTCGTTCGAGGGATGTCGGTTTCAGAGGAAATGTTATCACTTGTTGTCCAACTGAAATGTTATTTGGTTACAGGGCGCTGCGATTTCATTAACCGCTGCAATGCATGGGTTTGTTGCTTGATAGTGGTTTGTGATGTGCGTTTCTGTGGGTTTATGGCTGCATGTTGCGAGTATTTAAGAGAGATTCTGTGTTTCTCTCTGTGTCAGTACGTGGATAAGAGTGTACAATTGTCTGTGTTTGTGAGTGTGTGGGTGTCCGTTTGGGCCTGTGTGTCTGGAAATAGGTGCAGGTGTGTTATCTTGGAAACAGGAATTACAGAGTGCAGCAGAGTTTACCCACTCCCATTCTGAATGGGATTAGTGTCTGATAACTGCACCAAATGTACACATTACAGTCTGAGATCATCCCCAACTACAACCTCCAGACAATATCTCCCACAGGGAATGAGGGAACAGAGTTCATGGACAGTGTCTGGTGATAAAAGGGTTAATTCACCAGCCGGGGTTCCTGCTGCAAACTCCAATCCCTGTCAATATTGTTCAATATTCACGCTGCAGGAACCGGTTCCCAGATGCAGACATGGGACTTACTGAACTTGTCTGAGGCTCACAGAGAGCAGCGCCTGCAGTACCTGGGAGCCGCCAGCAGATGGTGGCATTGTGTCACTTTAATCACCAGATAGTGAAAGAGGTTTTGAGGAGAGGCTGGTGGAGCCTTTAATTCATTCACAGAGACAGAGAGGAAACTCTGACAAGATTGACCAATCTGCCCCCTGCTGGACACTGTCAGAATCACACACACACTGTTCTCTCTCTGGAGAATTATCTCTGCTGCTCCATTTTGAAAGGAGGTTGAAGACTCTGTTGCTGAGAACACTGACAACACATTGCTGCTTAAACAATGGTTTGCAGCAATCTTTCCTTCAATGTGGAGACTAAAACTACAACAGTTTTCCAGCTGGGAAACCAGGTAAGCAGGGAAATCAGTGCCAGGCTGGAGGGGCTGATGGAATAGGGAGGGAGAGGGGCAGGAATGAAGGGTTTGGAAGGAGCTGTCGAAGATCTTCACAATTCAGGATTTCACTGTAACCGGTGGAGCAGCAATGTTTATAGATTGAAATGTTCACACTGTCACTGTCAGTCCCGATCTGGATCCCCGCAGCGACTCCAGCTGTTGCTTTCCATTTGGACTGAACTGATTCCACTCCAGCCTGAAACAGATTAAAGATGAAACAGGAAATAAACAGATTGAACAACAGAGTAAATAACAGGAGACTGGAGTTAATGGGACAAATCTTCTGGTCTCTGGATCGCCAGAGGCCAGACACACATCCGAAGATGAGCATCGGGACCCTGTGGATGTCCTGACGCACTGATCGACCTGGGAATTGTCCCAGAGGTATTAACTACTATTGGGGAACTCCCCTGCTGCAGTTAGAGTCAGATACTTGGGACAGATCCACAAAGTTTACCTGGATAGTTACTCAGGTAATGTTAGACAGCTCACCACCTAGGCTAATGCCTGAATAGCACAACCGAGTCCCCCAATCACTTCCCACTGATCCCCATACTCCACCTCCCACAATCTGACTAGACCCAGTCCCCGCAACTCATCCCTACCTCCCTTCCAGCCTGACTACCTCCCACTAGCCCTTGAACAAATCTGACTAAACCTCCGAACTTGGCCTCATCCAGACCCAACCTCTCCTGACCTGACACAGAAACATGGAAGATAGGAGCAGGAGGCGGCCATTTTGCCCTTGGAGCCTACCCCACCATTCATCACAACACTGGCTGATCGTCCAACTCAATGGCCTAATCCTGCTTTCTCCCCATAACCTTTGGTCTAACTATTCATCCAGCCACTCCCCCAATCAACTGACACTTATGGAGCTCCCCGGGGTCACTGGGCTGTAAATAGGGTGCGTGCTCTCTCTTCCTCGACTCTACTCCGCTGTGATGGAGCTCCCCGGGGTCACTGTGCTGTAAATAGGGTGTGTGCTCTCTCTTCCACGACTCTACTCTGCTGTGATGGAGCTCCCCGGGGTCACTGTGCTGTAAATAGGGTGCGTGCTCTCTCTTCCTCGACTCTACTCCGCTGTGATGGAGCTCCCCGGGGTCACTGTGCTGTAAACAGGGTGCGTGCTCTCTCTTCCTCGACTCTACTCTGCTGTGCTGGAGCTCCCCGGGGTCACTGTGCTGTAAATAGGGTGTGTGCTCTCTCTTCCTCGACTCTACTCTGCTGTGCTGGAGCTCCCCGGGGTCACTGTGCTGTAAATAGGGTGTGTGCTGTCTCTTCCCCGACTCTTGTCTGCTCTGATGGAGCTCCCCGGGGTCACTGTGCTGTAAATAGGGTGTGTGCTGTCTCTTCCCCGACTCTTGTCTGCTCTGATGGAGCTCCCAGGGTCGCAGTGCTGAAGATCCTGGGAGAAATATGCAGCAGTTTCAGGTTGGGAGAATTTTTAAACATACCGACAATCTGCTTACCATTGCTGCTGCTTGGAAGGTTCAGGCCCATTTATATTTTAAATCCATTCATATTTTAATTGTTACCCTAAAAATTAACACAAACACTCACTGGATCTCCTCCAGACTGCTGCAGGTCAGTATGAGGCGGCGGAGAGCAGGGACAGATTGATCTGTGAAGGAGTTTGATCCCAGGGACAGAATCCTCAGTGTCTGTTTTGTACTGAGAGCGGAGGCGAGATCCTCAGCACAAGAATCTGTGAGAGCGTTATGTCCGAGACTGGAGACCAGAGAGAGGAATAACAGGAATCAGGCTCAATCCCCAGTGTTTTAAATAATACTGTTAATAACAAGAATAATGTATTGTATCAGACATTCCAAAAACACAACCTGCATTTCTGTAGAATGAGGAAATACTCAATGCTGAAAATGAAATATAAATAAACTGGAAATGCTCAGCAGGTTAGCTAAATACATGTGAAGAGAGAAACAGGGGTAAAGTTTGAGCTTCCATTGGAACTGGGAACGGGCAGTGAATTGACAGGTTTGAAGTGACAGCGGTGGGTGGTTGGGGAAGAAACAAAGAAAGGACAAACTGGAATTACAGGAATGATTAAATGATAAAAGTGATGATGGGACAGGACCACAATCACAGGATCCCCGTGTCCTTACTCGGAGTGGCTCGGGAGGGACATGGGATGGTCAATGGTTTGGGAATGCAGTTTGTGGTGAGGTTGAAGATAATGGCTGTGATTTTACCAGAAGCTCTGAAGTCCCAGCATGGGGATTGGAAATGGGTGGTGTGTCCGTGTGGGCAGGATAGGCAGAGTTATGACGGTGATATTGTCAGAGGGGGACAATTAACGGCTGGCAGGCAGGGGGAGCTGCCCACTGAGGCAGCCCGGGCACGGGGCAGTCCCGGTTCAGGCAATGCTGGCACCATCTCCAAAGGCAGCAGGACTTTCAAACAGCAGCTCTGGAGGGAGCAGTGAGGGAGCTCTGCTTATTGAATGAAGGACTGAAATGTCAGAAAGCAGAGCAAGGCTTGCCCCCCACCCCCCTCCCTGGAGGGGCTCCTCCCGGCTGCTCAGGCTCAGAGGGAGGTCCTGTTCCCTCAGGATGGGAGGAGATTATCCCATCGGTACAAGCCAGTCTGGATGGAGATTGCTGGGAGGTGAGCAGGTTTCAGACACGTGGTTTCAGAGTGGAAAAGGATCAATGTCCTGGTGTGTTCTGCCACGGTGAGTGCAGCACAGCCTGATATGTGAATAAGGATGAGGTGGAAATTGTGGAAAGAACATCTCCACCCAGACAGTGGCAATGCAAAGGACTTGCAGAATGTCACTGGCTGTCCTGTCTGGAGACAATACACATCTCTGTAACCTGTGCTTAATGCTGCCTTCTCTCACATTATCTGTCTCTTTAAGACCTGGTTGGCTGTAGGGATTCGCATTCTAATCAGTATTCTGGAACTTGATTGTGTGTCTCTGTGCCCTGTTTGAGAGCAGATTTCCACTCCATCTGACGAAGGAGCAGCGCTCCGAAAGCTAATGGTATTTGCTACCAAATAAACCTGTTGGACTTTAACCTGGTGTTGTTAAAACTCTTACAATGCAAAGGCAGCAGCATTGACTGTCAGTCCAAAGATGTGCGGGTTAGGTTGATTGGCCAGGTTAAAAATTGCCCCTGAGAGTCCTGGGATGCATAGGTTAGAGGGATTAGCAGGTAAATATGTGGGGGTAGGGCCTGGGTGGGATTGTGGTCGGTGCAGACTCGATGGGCCGAATGGCCTCCTTCTGCACTGTAGGGTTTCTATTCTATGAGAGATGTCCGTTAGGCTGCCACCAGCATAGGCTCGAGCAGGGTTGACCAACATATTCACTGGGCAAACACACGTCAATGTTTTTCTCACTCAAGGGGCCGATGAGTAAATTTCAGAATGATAAAGTTTGGCACAGCAGAAATTTCAATTAAAAACTAAACTGAGATATGAAAAGAAACAACTTGCTGAGCACAATAATGAGTAATAAATAAAGATGATTATTAGAGTTTAATCCTCATCAATCACAAATTGTTTCTCTCCCACATTTGCTGCAGATTGGCTCAAAAACCTATCAGCAGCAAACATGGGAAAGAAACGAGATGTGATTGGAGGAGCAGCTCCATGCAGATTCTTCCATTCAAACTGAACTGTGTGACTGAGATTCTGGAAACTCGCTCCGGGGGCCGCATTGAGGGGCTTCGAGGGTCACATTTGCCCCTTGGTCCACACGTTGGACAACCCTGGGCTACTGCATGTGTTTGATGAGTGAGTAACAGTTTATGTGTTTGGAAAGAGAGCAAACATCATCAGGGAATGAGTGAAGAAGAGTGGAGACATCCAGGTCTTGCCATCCTTACGCCAATGGAAGATGAAGTGCTGGATCAGGAAGGCCTGGGGGCAGAGTGGGTCATTACTGCTGGTGAGATGGGTTGAGTGGGTGGCCTAATGAATGGGCACAGGAGAGCGTCTGGTGAGGACAAAACATAGAGCTTGTTTATCCATCACTGGTCACAGAGAGCAGTCTGAAGGACGTATTGGGATATGAACAAAATACCTCGGAACAGCAGAAGGTCATTCAGCCCCTCGAGCATACTCCAGCCCGGCTGATCTAATTGTAGTCTCAACTCTTTTCCCAGTAACCCTTGATTCACTTCTCAATCCAAAATCATTCTTAACTCAGCCTTAAATATATTCAATGACTCTGCCGCCACTCGTCTCCAGGGAAGAGAATTCCACTGACCAGCCACCATCTAAAAATATAAATTTCTCCTCATCTCAGTCCTAAGGGACTAACAATTACATTTTAAAATCTGTCCCCTTGTTCTGGTCTCTCTTACAAGAAGAAACAGCCTCTCAGCAACCACCCTGTCTCATCCCCTCAATGCGATCACCTTTTAATCTTCTGAACTTTCATAGATATTGCTCCAATCTGCTCAAATTTCCCTTGTGAAATAAACCTCTCCATCCCAGGAATCTTTGGAGTGTGGGAGGAAACCGGAGCACCCAGAGGAAACACACACACACACGGGGAGAATGTGGAAACTCCACACAGTCACCCAAGGCTGGAATTGAACCCGGGCCCCTGGCTGTGATGCAACAATGTTAACCACTGTGTCACCGTGCCAGCCTTTCATAAATCCATGTTGGCCCTGTCTAATCCTGCCATTAATTTCGAAGTGTTCTGTTATCACTTCCTTTATTATAGATTATTATAGGATTTCCATACCATCAATGTCAGACTAATAGATCTGCAGTTGCCCGGTTTCCCGTAACCCCACATATTTACGCCGCTAATCCCCCTAACCTACACATCTTGGACACTAACGGGCAATTTAGCACGGCCAACCCACCCAACCTACACAGTTTATTTGGACTGTGGGAGGAAACAGGAGCAGCCGAAGGAAACCCACACAGACACGGGGAGAACGTGAAAACTCCACAGTCTCCAAGGCTGGAATGAATCCGGGAATCTGACGCTGTGCGGCAGCAGTGCCAACCCCGGTGCCACATCTTCACTTAATCTAATACACTCCTTGAATTAGCAACGGCTGGAACACTTCTGCTGCTGTTTTTCAAATGAAAGGAATGTATTTTTGTTGGAAACGCCACACATTTGCACATCACCATGTCTAAAACAGCTTGTTGTGTGATTGGCACTGGAACGTGCTTCTCCAAGAAATTGCTTGAATACATTCTGTGAACGAATCTTCTTTTCAACTTTTGACAATCTGAGTGATTTATACAGTAAATGGAAGAAGCCACAGGAGCACTGACCTACAGAGGGATCTGTGTGTACAAGTCTACAGATCCCTGAAAGTGGCAACACTGGTGGATGAGGTGGTCAAGAAGGCAGACAACATGCTTGTCTTCATCGACCGGGGCATTGAGTGTAAAAGTTGTCAAGTTATGTTACAGCTGCATGAAACTTCAGTTGGCCACATTTGAATATTGCTTGCAGTTCCATTCGCGACACTACCAGAATGATGTGAATGCTTTGGAGAGGGTGCAAGGAAGGTTTACCAGAATGTTGCCTGGTCAAGGACGGTTAGGTTATGAGGAGACGTTGTATAAACACAGATTGTTTTCACTACAAAAAGGGAGGCTGGGGGGTGACCTGATGGAGGTGTCCACAATTATGAGAAGCATCAATATGGTGGATAGTCAGAGACTTTTCTCCAGGGTGGAATGGTCAACTACAAGAGGGCACAGGATGAAGGTGAGAGGAGCAAAGTTTGGAGGGAGGTGTGTGGGGTAAGTTTTCACCCAGAGGGTGGTGGGCGCCTGGAAGGCACTGCCAATGGAGGTGGCAGAAGCAGGCACGTTTCCAATGTCCAAGGTGCATCTTGGTAGATACATGAACAAGAGACAAACAGAGGAATAGAAACTGCAAATTGGCAGTAAGTTCTGGGTCTGAATAAGCGTTAGGAGGGGCCACAGGCTTGGTGGGCTGAAGGGCCTGTTCCTGTGCTGTGCGGTTCTTTGTTCTTCTTTGTATATGAAGATTAAAATCACCCGTGGTTATTGCAATATGTTTTTACAAGGCCCCGTTATTTTTCCTGTGTCCGGTGTCGGAGATTGTGACTGTTGTTAGGAGCCGATAAATGATTCCCACAAGTGATCTTTTAACTTTGTTAAATCTTATCTCTATCCAAACTGATTCTGCATCTTGAACTAAGTTCAGCTCTCGCTGCTGTACTGACATCTGTTACTAACAGTGAGACTCCACCACCATGTCCTGTCCTCCATTTACTTTCATCCACTCACTCTCCCCCCTTTCACTAATCAATGGATGCTGTGTCCGGGGAGAGCTGTGCACATCTGAGGAGGAGGAGAGGACCTCAGAGGGTGAACCATAACATTATTCCCCCACTCCCTCAACATAAGGATCTGTGGGACTGACATCCCATTGCTCAGGGATCAGAGAGAGAAGCAACAGGAATCAGAGGAAAAGCAGTTTTCCTTATTCATAACTGACGCCAATAGTAATGGGCAGTGATTTTTATACAAATACCAGTGGTGAAATTATATTGTTGAATATTCAGTTATTATAAACACAATCTCACACAGTCTGCTACTTACTCCAGTTTCTGTATTTTACAGTCCGGATTCCTCAGAGCCACAGACAGCAGTTTCACTCCGGAATCTCCCAGTTTATTGCCACTCAGATACAGATCTATCAGTGAGCGGTTTGTACTGAGAGCAGAGGCCAGGTCCTCGGCACAAGAATCTGTGAGATCGTTACCATAGAGACTGGAGATCAGAGAGAGAAAAATAACAGGAATCAGGGTAAATCCACAGTGTTTTTAAGAATAAGATCATTAACAATAATAATGTACAGCGCTGACACTCAAGAAACACAACTTCAGTTCATACAGAAGGCAAAATTCTATTGATGCTGTAAATCTGAAATATGAATAAAATATGTTGGAAACTCTCATCAGGTCAGGCAATATCTGTGAAGAGAGAAACAGATTTAGTTTCAGTTCAATTAGCTAAAATTAAAACTTGGGAGTAGCAGTGAATTAAATTGTTTGAAGTGACAGGGAGCTGGGGATGGGCGGGTGACAAGAACAAAATGGAAGTGCCGGAGTGATTAAATGACAAAAAGGATGATGGTGAAAGGGAAGAGCACAGGATTCCCATGTCCTTACCCTGAGTCACAGGGAGGGACATGGGATGGTCAGTGGCTCAGGAATGGAGTGTGTGGTGGGGTTGATGATGATGAGAGAGAAACCTTTCTCACGATGCCAGTGGTTCGGGTCTGGAATGTACAGTCTGGAAGTGTGGTGGGGGCAGGCTGATTCGAGGCATCACAGAGGGCAGTCGATGAACAATCGAATGAAACAATGTGCAAAGATACGAGGAGAAGGCAGTAGAATGAGACAAATTCCTAATCCTAGTTTGGTGAGCCGGTGCCGACACATTTCGCCTCGTGGTGCTCCGCAATAATTCTGTGAAGATAATGGTTGGAAATGTATGGAGATTTTAACTGGAAGCTGGTGATGTTGCAGTGTCAACAGGGTTAGGTAATTTAGCCAGTGTCCACAAAGGGCCATTGGTATCTCTCTCAGGTAGAATCACAGAATTGTTACAGAGCAGAAGGAGACCATTCGGCCCATGCTCTCTGCACTGACTCTCTGAATGAGCAATTTACTAAGTGTCATTCCCCCAAATTCTCCCCGTAACCCTGCACAATCTTCCTTTTCAGATCATAATCCAATTCCCTTCGGAAATTTTCAACTGAACGTGTCTCCACCACACTCCCAGACAGTGAACTCCAGCCCTTAACCACTCGCTGCGGGAAGTCCCGGTTCAGGCAATGCTGGCACGGGCAGCACTTTGATAGGCAGCAGCTCTGGAGAGACCAGTGAGGAGGATCTGGTTACTGAACACAGGGCTGGAGTGGGAGGAGTAAGATTAAACTCAATTCAATGATGCACTTGGCAACACTTGGTACTCTTCCCCAAGGCTACGTGAGTTTGGAGCAAATTTCTGTTCTCTCAGGACTGGACAGTATCTGCCACATCAATCCAAGTATATCGGGATGGAGATTACTGGAGACCTGAGTAGGCGTGGGTTATATGCTTGCATGAGGCAAAAGGATTAATAATTTGCCAAGTTCTGACAAGGTGGTGAAGCATTTTATAACATATAATCTGAGGCATATGGGGTCGAATGAGAATGAAAGTGAAATGGTAGAAAGGCCATCCCCACACAGACACAGGCAATGCCCAGACAGCAGCATCGACTGTCAGAGACATGTCAGCCTCTCTCTGCAGGGTTCTAGTTAGTCAGATAACTCTAGCACTGTGAGAATGGGATGGTCAGAGGCAACAGGCTTTCCCTGCGTAGACATGATGGTCAGTCAGGTTCTCACCAGCATAAGCTTGTGTCTTTGATGGGAGAGTAACAATGGAACTTTATGTGCCTGTAGAAGAGAGCACGAAACGTCAGGGAATGAAGTAAAAATGATGACAGCGTCCAGATCTTGTAATCCTTACACGTAGAATTAGCAGCGCTGGAGCTGGGAGAACAGCAGATAGTGTGGGAAATCGCTGATTGTGATACTGGTTGTGGAGCTGAGAGTGTGCGGTCGAATGGATGGACACAGGAGACTCTCTGGTGCCTGCAACACACAGAGCTTGTGTGCCCATCACCGGTCACATGGAACCGGCTGAAGGACGTGTTGGAATGTACATTTTGTCACAAACTATGTCTTGAAGAAATATACTGAATATTGAAGGATATTGAATTTGATGATCAGCCATGAACAAAATGAATGGTGGAGCAGGCTCGAAGGGCCGAATGGCCAACTCCTGCTTCTAGATTCTATTTTAATCATGTTTCTCTGCAGGTTATGTTGTCGGCACCGTGCTATCTGTAGCCGGTTTCCTTTATTGTTACTGAAGCAGTATAATTGACATCATGTTGATTTTAATCTGAACTAATGCAGTGTTCTGTTGTTTCAGTGTTTCTCCTGGGATGGCAGAGTAGAGCTTGATTGCGGGTGATTGACAGGTTATGTCATGTGACTGAGGGACAGCTATTTTTCACAGAGCATTCTAGTTTTAATTCTGCTTTCAGAAGCTGCTTGAAGTGAAGACAAACAGCAGTGTTGTTCCCCTCTCTGAAGTTGGAGTTTTTGCTGTTTAAGTGTTGCTGTGTTGGAAGCTGTCAGAGACTGGGGTTACCTCTCTGCGGTTGGGCTGTTCGGAGGCGACATCCTTCTCTGAAAACAATTGTCTGTTGGCTCTCCGGAAGTGGTAAAAAGCTGGAACGCGGCAACACGTGAGCTTACTTGTTTTTGTGCTAACTAATGTTGGAGAAGGGTGTATGTCTGTGGGTATTGCTTTATATTGGAATAACAGAGATAGCTAGCTGTTAAGAGTTATACTGTGTCATGTTTAAGTGTTGCAATTGGTGAAGGTTATGCTAATTCTTGTTGTTATATTCCAACTGCATTCTTAAATAAACTGTGTTTGATAAAAGCATCCTAGTGGGTCACTCGATTCATACCTGGAGTGAAACACCTCATGCTCATCAATGCCAAAATCAAATGTAAAACCAAGTGTCCAGGCTAACTTCACAAAACACCTTGGAGTTTCTGGTCTGCGTCTTAACAATTGCCTCCATTCACTCTGTACTCTTCCTCACAAATCAAGGGCTGTGTGACTGGGTGACGTGTGTCCCCCTGTAAGCATGTGAACGGGTCCTCAGAGTCACCGTCACATTGTTCCCCTACACCCAGGGCACAAAAATCAATGTGATTGACATTCCACTGCATTGGGATCAGAGAGAGAGAAATCACAGGAATCAGTGAAAATTCAGGTTCTGGTTCATAACTTCCAACCCCTGGGCCTTTATAGAGTTTGTCAGCACAGAAAGAGGCCCTTCGGCCCATCGTGTCTGTGTCAGCCATCAAGCAGCAATCTATTCTAATCCACTACCAGCACTTGCTCCATAGCCTTGTCTGCTGCGGCATTTCAAGTGCTTGTCTGAATGCTTCTTAAATGTTGCGAGTGTTCCTGACTCCACCGCCCTTTCAGACAGTGAGATCCAGATTCCCACCACCCTCTGGGTGAAAAAACGTTTCCACAGAACCATAGAATCCCCACTCTGCAGAAGGCTCCCAATCGCCCCATCGGCTCTGCACTGACTGTCTGAAAATGCCAGGCCCACACAACTGCTTATCACTGGACATTTATCATGGCAAATCCACTGAAACTACATATCTTTGGACATGAAATGATAATTTAGCATGGTCGATCCACCTAACCTACACATTTTTGGACTGTGGGAGGAAACCAGAGTACCTGATGGAAACACGCACACATGGGGGGAACATGCAAGCTCCACACAGGCAGTCACCCGAGGCCCGAATTAAACAAAGGTCCCTGACGTTGTGAGGCAGCAATGCTAACTACTGTGCCATCTTCAATTCTCCTCTGAAACTCCTCCCCAATGCCTTAAATCTATGCCCCTGGTTATTGTCTCCTAAAACAAAGGGGAAAGGGTTATTTCTATAATTTGATACAACTCCACATGGTCGTCCCCCAGCCTTCCCTGTCTGAAAAAACTAACAGGAGCATTGACATACAGATGGATCTGTGCGTACTTGTCCACTGATCCCTGAAAGTGGTAACACAGGTGGATAACTTGGTCAACAAGGCATGCAGCATGCTTGCTTCATTGGCCAGGGCATCGAGTATCAAAGTTGGCAAGTTATGTTACAGCTGTATTAAACTTTAGTTAGGCCCAACATGGAATATTGCGTGTAGTGCTGATCGCCAGACAACCAGAAGGATGTGGCTGCTTTGGAGAAGGTGCAAAAAAGGTTTACAAGGATGTTGCCTGGTCTGAAGATATGGTCTAAGGTATGAAGAGAAGTTGAATAAACTCGGATTGTTTTCACTGGAAAGACGGAGGCTGAGGGGCGACCTGATAGAGGCAGATATATGGTTGATAGTTGGAGTCTTTTCCCCAGGGTGGAAATGTCAACTACAAGATGGGACAGTTTGAAGGCAAGAGGGGGAAAGTTTAGAGGAGACGTGCGGGGAAAGTTTTCACATAGAGAGTGGTGGGTGCCTCGAATGCGCAGCCAGTGAAGTTGACGGAAGCAGGCACGTTCCCAATGTTCAAGGTTTATCTTGATAGAAACATGAACGGGAGATGAACAGAGGAATAGAAGCTGCGTATGAGCAATAAGTACTGGGTCTGAATAAGAATGAGGCGTCGCCGCAGGCTTGGTGGGTCGAAGGGCCTGTTACTGTGCTGCATGGCTCTTTGTTCTTCTTTGTACATGAATGTTAAAATCACCCGTGATTATTGCAGAATGTTTTTACAAGACCCCATTAATATTCCTGTGTCCTGTGTCGGAGATTCTGAATATTGTTCGGGGCCTAGAAATGATTCCCACAAGTGATCTTTTAACTTTGTTAATTCTTATCCCTCCCCAAACTGATTCTGCTTCTTGATCATTGGAACTAAGTTCACCTCTCGCTGCTGTACTGACATCTGTTACTAACAGCGAGACTCCACCACCATGTCCTGTCCTCCATTTACTGTCATCCACTCACTCTCCCCCTTTTCACAAATCAATGGATGCTGTGTCCGGGGAGAGCTGTGCACATCTGAGGAGGAGGAGAGAACCGCAGAGGGTGAACCATAACGTTATTCCCCCACTCCCTCAACATAAGGATTTGTGGGACTGACATTCCATTGCTCAGAGATCAGAGAGAGAAGCAACAGGAGTCATAGGAGACAGAGGGTAGTGGTCGAAGGGTCTTATTCTGGCTGGAGGTCTGTGAGCAGTGGTGTTCCGCAGGGCTCTGTACTGGGACCTCTGCTATTTGTGATATATATAAATGATTTGGAAGAAGGTGTAACTGGTGTAATCAGCAAGTTTGCGGATGACACGAAGATGGCTGGAATTGCGGATAGCGAAGAGCATTGTCGGGCAATACAGCAGGATATAGATAGGCTGGAAAATTGGGCGGAGAGGTGGCAGATGGAGTTTAATCCGGATAAATGCGAAGTGATGCATTTTGGAAGAAATAATGTATGGAGGAGTTATACAATAAATGGCAGAGTCATCAGGAGTATAGAAACACAGAGGGACCTAGGTGTGCAAGTCCACAAATCCTTGAAGGTGGCAACACAGGTGGAGAAGGTGGTGAAGAAGGCATATGGTATGCTTGCCTTTATAGGACGGGGTATAGAGTATAAAAGCTGGAGTCTGATGATGCAGCTGTATAGAACGCTGGTTAGGCCACATTTGGAGTACTGCGTCCAGTTCTGGTCGCCGCACTACCAGAAGGACGTGGAGGCATTGGAGAGAGTGCAGAGAAGGTTTACCAGGATGTTGCCTGGTATGGAGGGTCTTAGCTATGAGGAAAGATTGGGTAGACTGGGGTTGTTCTCCTTGGAAAGACGGAGAATGAGGGGAGATCTAATAGAGGTATACAAGATTATGAAGGGTATAGATAGGGTGAACAGTGGGAAGCTTTTTCCCAGGTCGGAGGTGACGATCACGAGGGGTCACGGGCTCAAGCTGAGAGGGGCGAAGTATAACTCAGACATCAGAGGGACGTTTTTTACACAGAGGGTGGTGGGGGCCTGGAATGCGCTGCCAAGTAGGGTGGTGGAGGCAGGCACGCTGACATCGTTTAAGACTTACCTGGATAGTCACATGAGCAGCCTGGGAATGGAGGGATACAAACGATTGGTCTAGTTGGACCAAGGAGCGGCACAGGCTTGGAGGGCCGAAGGGCCTGTTTCCTGTGCTGTACTGTTCTTTGTTGTTCTTTGAGTCAGAGGGAAATCAGTTTTCCTTATTCATAACTGACACCAATAGTAATGGGCAGTGATTTTATATACAAATACCAGTGGTGAAATTATATTGTTGAATATTCAGTTATTATAAACACAATCTCACACAGTATGCTACTTACTCCAGTTTCTGTATTTTACAGTCCGGATTCCTCAGAGCCACAGACAGCAGTTTCACTCCTGAATCTCCCAGTTTATTGTAACCCAGATTCAGATCTATCAGTGAGCGGTTTGTACTGAGAGCAGAGGCCAGGTCCTCGGCACAAGAATCGGTGAGAGCGTTACCATAGAGACTGGAGATCAGAGAGAGAAAAATAACAGAAATCAGGGTAAATCCACAGTGTTTTTAAGAATAAGTTCATTAACAATAATAATGTACAGCGCGGGACATTCAAGAAACACAACTTCAGTTCATACAGAAGGCAAAATTCTATTGATGCTGTAAATCTGAAATATGAATAAAATATGTGGAAAATCGCAGCAGGACAGGCAGCATCTGTGAAGAGAGAAACAGATTTAGTTTCAGTTCAATTAGCTAAAATTAAAACTTGGGAGTAGCAGTGAATTAAATTGTTTGAAGTGACAGGGAGCTGGGGATGGGCGGGTGACAAGAACAAAATGGAAGTGCCGGAGTGATTAAATGACAAAAAGGATGATGGTGAAAGGGAAGAGCACAGGATTCCCATGTCCTTACCCTGAGTCACAGGGAGGGACATGGGATGGTCAGTGGCTCAGGAATGGAGTGTGTGGTGGGGTTGATGATGAGAGAGAAACCTTTCTCACACTGCCAGTGGTTCGGGTCTGGAATGTACAGTCTGGAAGTGTGGTGGGGGCAGGCTGATTCGAGGCATCACAGAGGGCAGTCGATGAACAATCGAATGAAACAATGTGCAAAGATACGAGGAGAAGGCAGTAGAATGAGACAAATTCCTAATCCTAGTTTGGTGAGCCGGTGCCGACACATTTCGCCTCGTGGTGCTCCGCAATAATTCTGTGAAGATAATGGTTGGAAATGTATGGAGATTTTAACTGGAAGCTGGTGATGTTGCAGTGTCGACAGGGTGAGGTAATTTAGCCAGTGTCCACAAAGGGCCATTGGTATCTCTCTCAGGTAGAATCACAGAATTGTTACAGAGCAGAAGGAGACCATTCGGCCCATGCTCTCTGCACTGACTCTCTGAATGAGCAATTTACTAAGTGTCATTCCCCCAAATTCTCCCCGTAACCCTGCACAATCTTCCTTTTCAGATCATAATCCAATTCCCTTTGGAAATGTTCAACTGAAGTGTGGTGGAGGTCGGCTGAATCTAAGCAGTCAAAAGGGAATTAGATGATTTTTTGAAGATCGGCAATGAGCTACGAGAATGGATACGAGAAAAAGGCTGGAGAATGACACAAATTCCTAATGTCAATTTGGTGAGCTGGTGCAGACACGATGGGCCAAATGGCCTCATTGTGCTCCGTAAGAATTCTGTGAAGACAGTGGTTGAAAATGTTATCGATATTTCAACTGGAAGTTGGTGATGTTGCCGTGTGGACAGTGTGAGTCGCCATAGTCCCCAATGAAATATTAACATTTCTCTCCAATAGAGAGAGACAATTAGTTACATGTAGCTTCAGGGACACAACTTAGTAAACGTGAGGCAATGGGAGGAGGTGGGACTCCATGAACCCCACAGCCCGTACGAAGACCAAACCCTCAACATTAGCGTCATTCTACATCACACTCGAGACACCGAGACAACTGAACTAACCAACTCCACACAGAGCCAGAACCGGCACATAAATATCTGACAGGAGAGGGGAATCCGTCCACTCAGGCAGCACAGGCAGAATCACAGTATTGTTACAGAGCAGAAGGCGGCCATTCGGCCCATTGTGTCTGCACTGACTTTCCAAATGTGCAATTCACTAAGTGGCATTCCTCCACCTTCCCCCAAATCCCTGTGCATTCCAGAGCTTAACCACTGGCTGCAGGGGAAGGCCCCATTTTGGCAATGCTGGCACCAGATTCAAAGGCAGCCAGCAGCACTTTTAAAGGCTCTGAAGGGAGCAGTGAGGGAGCCCTGGTTAATGAACAAAGGGCTGAAATGGCAGAAGGCAGATTAAACCCAATTCGCTGACACTTCCCTGGAAATTCTCAAGGCTATTTCGGTTTGGAGGAAGGTTTTGTTCCCTCAGGACTGGAGAAGGATACCTGTCACATCAACCCAAGCAAGTCTGGATAGACACTGCCAAGGGTCTGAGCAGTGGCTGCAATGAGGCAAAAGATGAATAATCTGATATGTTCTGACAAGGTGAGCGTTAAGCCTACAGGCTGATATGTGAATAAGGATGAAAGAGAAATTTTGGAAAGACCATCTCCACCCAGACACTGGCAATGTCCAGACAGCAGCATCAATCTTCAGGAACATGTCAGCCTCCCTGTGAAGGGTTACATGGAACATAGGACATAGAACAGTACAGCACAGTACAGACCCTTTGGCCCACGATGTTGTGCCGAGCTTGGTCCAAAACCAAGATCAAGCTATCCCACTCCCTATCATTCTAGTGTGCTCCATCTGCCTATCCAATAACCACTTGAAAGTTCCTAAAGTGTCTGACTCCACTATGACAGCAGGCAGTCCATTCCACACCCCAACCACTCTCTGAGTAAAGACTGCTGCACTGCCGACACTGAGTGACCATCCTGGTGGTCCCATGATGGGCAGTCTGGCAGCATCATAGGCTTGTGTGTGTCTTTAATGGGTGAGTATCAATGGAAATTTATGTGCTTGTAGAAGAGGGCACACAGCGTCAGAGAAGGAGCCAAGAGTGATAGTGTCTGGATTGTGTCATCCTTGTGCCAATGGAAGATGCAGTGCTGGAGCTGGGAGACCTGGAGGCTGGGCGGGCAATCGCTGATGGTGAGATGGGTTGTGGATCCAGAGAGAGTGAGTGAGTGAATGGATGGGCACAGGAGAGGCTCTGCTGCCTAGTCCAAAACCTGGTGCTTGTGTGTCTTCCATTGGTCACATGGAGCTCTGGATTAGGAACAGTCTCCAGGACATGTTGGAATGTGCATTACCCTCTAACATTCTTCACTCTCTCACAAATCAACAGCTGCTGCGAGAGGGAGACAAGTGTCCACCTCGGAAGAAGAGGAGGGGTTCACAGAGGGTGCTCTGTCACATTATTCCCCATAATCTCCACCAGAGCAGATACTGTCTCACACGAGTAGCAAAGGGGTTACATTCTGGTAGCACAGGAACACACACAAACCCGAGCAGCTAATGGAGGCAGGAATAGCTGAGTTCACTCACACTCTCGAGGGGACAGGTCATTGTCAGCTTCAGGAAGATGAAATGTGACTGGAGTCTTTAACAATGCAGCAGATACTGGAGCTGCAGCGTAGGATACTTTAACATCCGGTGGAGTTTCCAAAGGCTGTGTGTATCCATACACAAAGGATGGAGGAGTCAATCCAGGCCAGCAGTGTTACCATGTTTCAGGTCTGAGCACAAATAGCATCCTCCACAGAGAGATTGGTGACCTTCATGGAGAGTCACATCCAGCCTATCACCCACAGGAAATACAGATGAACCTGCATGTTCTCACCACCTCCATGAGCTCTGTGGAACACGGGCTGCGGGAGGGGTGGGAAAATGTGCCTGGAGTAACTGTCAGGACCTCCCTAGCTGAGCAGGGAGGGTCCAGTTTGCCCTGAATGGATAGACGTGCGGCTGCCTGCAGCATTTGGGAGCTCCTCTCAGGATGCCCCTGGTGTGGGCAGTGGGTCCTCTTCTGCTCCGACTGTGACACAAGCACCTCACGAAGCTATGATGACAGAGACAACTCCAGCATCTGTGCAGAGGACCCGCAGTTGGCCGGATCCTTCCAGGACTCAGGAAATCCGAGGACAAAGGCCACGGTCATCGAAATTCCCAGAGGAGAGGAGAGAGGTAAGATGCTGCCTGCAGCTCAGCGGAAAGTGCGGGGATGGGGGTGGTTGTCATGGTGGGGTTGCTTCCTTGGGTTTCACAGGGTTATACTTTGTTGTTACTGGTCACTTGGTTATGTATGTATTTTCAGTAAATTCAGAGATGGAGCACCACTAAAAAACTCCTTCACCATATTACTGGGTGCTTAACAGTTCACTGGGAATGTGAGATGGGAAATACAGCACTGAATCAGGTCAATACAATTCCAATACCTTTGTTTCATGTCGTGACGGCTCCAGGGAAAATATAAAACATTCACAGAAACAGCAACAGTGCTGGAGATGGTGAAGATTTATTACACTGAATGGCTGTGTGAGTTAAGGTTCTTGGAAAACATGTCTGCATTACTGAATCTCCATCCTCCCTGACACATATCCCATGTCCCTGGCCTGTGGTCCATGGGGTTCCTCATCATGAAGCATCTGGTCAACATTGTATTGCATCACACTTTGTTCAAAGCTTCTCCACTCTAGATCCAGGTTGTATGGAACACAGCACAACACCTGGACATTTGAGACCCTCGCTGAGTATATTGAATAGTTCCACCAGATCTATCTTTAGAATTCCTCTGGCCTGTGCAATGGTCACACTATTTGTCCTGTCGCAGCTGTTTTTTCTCTCTTCCGTGACTGTGTTTGGGTTACACACAGGCACAATTACCCACCTCTACAGTGGGTAGCGCTTGTCTTTATTAATTCTTTCAAGGGATGATGGTATCACTGGCAATGCCAACACTTGCAGCCCATCCCCAATTGCTTTTGAGAAGGAGGTGGTGAGCCATCTTCTTAAATTCTGCAGAGCATCTGGTACAAAACCGCTAGGAAGGGGCATCCGGCATTATGATCCCGCATCAGTGATGGAAAAGCAATATATTCCAAGTCAGAATGGTGTGTGGTTTGGAAAGAAGTCTGAAGCTGGTTGGTGTCCCATCCTTCTGATATCCTTGGCCATCTCGGTGATGGATAGTGCCTGTGTGGATGATGCTGGCTCAGGAACCTTGGTGAGCTGCTACATTCCACCTTGTATGTGGTAAAATACTGCCACTGTGCGTCAGTGGTAGAGACAGCCAATGTTTAGTTTGGTGAATGGCCAGCTGATCCAGTGGACTCCTTTTCCATGGATGAGCTTCTTCAGTGTTTTTGAAGCTGCAGACAATCCAGCAAGATGAGCGGATTCCATCACACTGCTGACTTGTGCCTTGGAGATGGTGGGAAAAATTTGGGAGACAAGAGGCGAGTTCCTCATCTCCGAATTCCCAGACTGTGATCTACCCTTGGAGCCATAGTGTTTACAGTTCAGTGTCTGTTCAATGGTCCCAGTGCGCCCCCACCACTCAGGATGTTGATGGTCGAGGATTCAGCGATGGTGCTGCCATTCAATGTAAAGGGAATATGGTTAGATTCCCGTCTGTTGGAGATGGTCCTTGCCTGGCATTTGTGCAGTGAAACATTACTTGCCATTTATCAGGTTAAGCCTGAACGTTCTTCAGAGCTTAAGACGCTAGCTCTGTCGAAGAGTCATCCAGATTCGAAGGGTTAGCTGTTCTCTCTCCACAGAAGCTGTCAGACATGCTGAGCCTTTCCAGCATTTTCTGTTTTGTTCAGGTCTTGCTGTTTATGGGCATGGACTGCTTCAGTCTCTGAGGAATTGTGAACAGTACTGAGCATTGTGCAATCATTAGTGAGCATCCTCACTACTGACATTATAATGGAAGGCAGGACATTGATAAAGCAATTGAAGGTGGTTGGGATTTGGACATCACCCTCAGGAACTCCTGCAGTGATGTTCATGAGGCACTGGAAGGATGACACTTTTCTGACGTTCAAGAGCAGACTGATGGAGCAGCAATTCATCAGATTGGATTTGCCCTGTTTTTTTCCACATTGTCCGGTAGATCCAGTGTTGTAGCTGTACTGGAACAGCTTGGCTAGGGGAATGGCTAGTTATGGAGCACAATTCTTCAGTACCATTGCTGGGGTACAGCCAGGCTGACAGAGTTTGCAGTATGCAGCGCCTTCAGTCATTTCTTTACCTCACATGCAGTGAATCAAATGGTCATCTGTAATGTTGGGGACCTCAGGAGGAGGCCGAGATTAATCATTCTACTCAGCACTTCTGGCTGAAGATGGCACTGATGCTCTGGGTTCCCTCATCAGTAATGATGGAATTCTTGTAGCATGTTTATAGAATCATAGAATTCCCACAGTGTAGAAGGAGGCCCTTTGGCCCATCGAGTCTTCACCAATTCTTTGAAAGAATATCATATCCAGGCCCTATCTCTGTAACTCCACATATATGGCCCACTAATCCCCGTAACCTACACACCCTGAGTTACCAAGGGACAACTTAGCATAGCCAATCAACCGAACCTGCACAGCTTTGGACTGTGGGAGAAAATTGGAGCACCCAGAGGAAACCCACACAGACACTGGGAGAACGTGCAAACTCTACACATAAAGTCACCCAAAGCCGGAATTGAACCCTGGTCCCTGGCGCTGTGAGGCAGCAGTGCTGACCACTGTGCCACCTTGTTGCCTCATGTAACCAGCATGTCCAACATTTTGTGGCATGTCTAACACTATTTATGACTGGATATGGCAAGACAGCAGATCTCTGATCTGATCCATTGGTTTTGGTGTGATTGAGCTCGGTCTATCATATGCTGCGTCCGCTCTGTGGTCTGGTGGCCGTGTGCTGGAGCTTCACATCTCATCTTTAGATAAACCCAAGTCTCATTTGGTAGTACATGTAAAGAAAATTAGTCGTAGTAACACAGTACTGGTTGCTGGGGAAAGCCACTGTCAGCTTCCTATAAATGAAAAGGTACAGTTCACCTCTCCTGCCTGTTTCCTGTCACTCAGATAACTTCATATCCAGGCTGCCTTTGCCTCATTTATTTCATGGTCTCCAACTTTGCTCCCAAGCTTATTTTGTGTCTACTAATAGCGGACAGTGTTTTTAATAACACGAATACTGATAGCAATGGTATATTTAGTATCATTATTTGTGTTCTTAAAAACAATGTCCATTATTAATAGGGACATCATTCAGACTATTCTGCACTGTGATTATTGCCATTAAAGAATTGCCATTATTCGGCCTCTGATATTCGGGTAAGCGTTCTCCAAGGCGGCCTTCGCGACACACGACAGCGCAGAGTCGCTGAGCAGAAACTGATAGCCAAGTTCCGCACACACGAGGACGGCCTCAACCGGGATATTGGGTTCATGTCACACTATTTGTAACTCCCACAGTTGCGTGGACCTGCAGAGTTTCACTGGCTGTCTTGTCTGGAGACAATACACATCTTTTTAGCCTGTCTTGATGCTCTCTCCACTCACATTGTTTCGTCTCTTAAAGACTTGATTAGTTGTAAGTATTTGCATTCCAACCATTATTCATGTAAATTGAGTCTGTGTCTTTATAAGCTCTGTTTGTGAACAGAATTCCCACTCACCTGAAGAAGGGGCTTAGAGCTCCGAAAGCTTGTGTGGCTTTTGCTACCAAATAAACCTGTTGGACTTTAACCTGGTGTTGGTAAACTTCTTACTGGATTATTGCCATTGCCAGCTGAGCTGTGCCTTGAACTGCTGGGCTGTGAGCTCTGGAATTCTCTTCATAACCCTCCCCACCTCCATCTCTGCATTCTCTTTTCAGATGCTCCTTAAGCTCCATTTAACGTAAATTTGAGAGTGGATTCCTCGGAATAAAACTCATCAGAATTCAATGTAGTTTGTAATCTGCCTCACCGATATACTGCAGTTTTCTATGTTTAATCAAACTGAGAAGCCGACAGACATAAACATCTATAATCTGAATGACAAATTAAACTAAATTGAACATGTGACCAGCCATATCTGGGAATTCTCTAAACATTTAATCGTTTTGTCCATCTTTTTTATTTTCATGAATGGATTTGAGAATAACTATAAATGATTAGTTGAACCTTTCACTCCTGAATCTCGCAGTTTATTGTAACTCAGGTTCAGACACATCACTGACGGGTTTGTACTGAGAGCAGAGGTGAGAATATCTGAGGCTGTTCCTCTCCAAACTGGAGATCAGAGAGAGAAAGATTTCAGGAATCAGAGCGAATCCGTGGTGTTTAACACGAATACTGACAGGAATGATGTGGAATGCTTATTAATGACACGATTACTGACACTGATAATAATTTACAGTGTCAGACCATCCACTGATTATTAACACAATCTCTCAGTCTGATACTTACTCCAGTTTCCGTATTTTACATTCTGGATTCCTCAGAGCCGCAGACAGTCGTTTCACTCCTGAATCTCCCACTTCATTGCGACGCAGACTAAATGGAGAAAGTGAGAAACACATTAAATTCAGATTAATGTTCAGCAGAAAAAATAGCTGGATCTATTTTTGTGTCAGAAACTTAGCACGAGTGGTGACCTGATTCACGTTACGATATTATATCTCATCCAAGTTGATCTTTCTCTGCACCCCAGCTGTGACTGTAACACTGCATTCTGGACTCTTTCCTTTCCTTCCCTATGTACGGTATGCTTTGGCACTAATAAATGTGACAATATTAAATTAGATAATATCAAACCCTTTCTGTTGAATGGAAAAGGCAATAGTCAGCATTGAAAAATGATGAACAATTAACTCTTTTACACCTCTCAAAATGTATATTTTGTTTAATTGTCCATGGGATATGGGTGTCGCTGGCTCGACCAGCATTTATTTCCCACTGCTAATGGCCCCTCGAGGAGGTGATGCCGACATCCTGTAAACAAGCAAGTAACGTTTAAACATGTCCCACATTCTGGTCTCATTTCCTGATCATCAGAATTACCCTCCTGAATCTCACTGACCCTGCTACGTTTCCGGAAATTCAAATCATTTCTGGTTACATAAATCCAGGATTTTCTGAGAATTGTACATTTCACAGAGGGTTAAATGATAAAGCTGTGAGAGTGGATCGCTCGGGATTCCCCGTGCTTCTTAACTATTGACATTATATCATCTGTATAATATCTCAGGGTGAGTTAAAGTTTGAAACTGTGCTAACTGTTGCTTTAAGATCCATCCCCGAGATTTGATACAAGGAATGATTATTCTCCCATTAGAAAGCTGAAATATTTCTGTTTGATTAGTTTATAGGGGAGGGGTGTCTCCCGCTACATTCCACAGTAAACAGGCTCTACATTTTCTGCAGGTCTGGCTCGTGTTCTATCTCCGGGAATTACCGGGAGTTCTTACTTCCAGTCGATCCTCACATTGAATCATAGAATCATAGAAACCCTACAGTGCAGAAGGAGGCCATTCGGCCCATCGAGTCTGCACCGACCACAATCCCATCCAGGCCCTACCCCCACATATTTTACCTGCTAATCCCTCTAATCTACGCATCTCAGGACTCTAAGGGGCATTTTTTAAACTGGCCAATCAACCTAACCCGCACATCTTTGGACCGTGGGAGGAAACCGGAGCACCCGGAGGAAACCCACGCAGACACGAGGAGAACGTGCAAACTCCGCACAGACAGTGACCCGAGCCGGGAATCGAACCCGGGACCCTGGAGCTGTGAAGCAGCAGTGCTCACCACTGTGCTATTGTGCCGCCCAGGGAAAGGGTTATCCGCAAACCCGGTTTCATATCACTGACAGTTTGACTGGAGATTTTCCAGCAGCAGGTTTCCTCATTCAGGAAATTCTGGTTTCCTCGGCTCAGATGTAAGCTCTGCAGTCCTGCCACATTTAGCTGTGAATGGTAGTGGATGATGAAACAACAGAAGGAGGAGGCTCCACAAATATCCCATCCTCATGACGGAGACGACTAATACATCAGTGCAAAAGATATGGCTCAAATATTAGTAACTAACTTCAGTGGCTAAACCGTTCAGAGGTCCCCAGCATCACAGATATTTATCAGCGAATTCGATTCACTCCACATGATGTCAAGAAATAGCTAAAGGTAATGGATACTGCAAAGACCACAGATCTTGACAATATTCCAGTAACTGTACTGAAGATTACTGCTCCAGAAGCTGCTCTGTTCCTCGCCAAGCTGTTCCAGTAGAGCTCCAACACTGATGTTTACCTAAAATAGTGGGAAATTGCCCAGATATGACCGTAAACAAAAAGGAAAGAACAAATCCAATCTGTCCATTTACCACCCCATCAGTCTCCTCTCAATCACCAACAGAGGAAGGCGTCATCGAGACTATCAAGCAGCATTTAATTAGCAATGACCTGCTCGCTGACTCTGAGCTTGTGCTTACTCAGGTTCACTCAGTCCCCTACCTCATTACAGCCTTGATGCAAACGCGGACAGCAGAGCTGAACTCAGGATGTGAGATGAGAGTGTCTGCCCTTGACATCATGGCAGAATATGACCACATGTAGCAAAAAGGAGCCAGAGAAAAACTGAAGTCAATGGAAATGAGAGAAAAAAAACTATCTGCCGGTTGGAGCAACACCAGCACAAACAAAGTTAGTTATGGTTGTTGGGTCATCTACAAGATGCAGTGCAACAACTCACCATGGCTCGTTACACAGCACTGTCCAGTCTGTGATTTCTATCCCTGGAAGGACAAGGGCAGCAGATGAATGGAAACATCACCACCTGGAAGTTTCCTTCCAAGATACACACCATCCTGACTTGGAAATATATCACCGTTCCTTCACAGTGACCGGGTCAAAATCCTGGAACTCGCTTTCTCACAGCACTGTGGGTGCACCTACACCACAGGAGTCCCTAAATGCAATTCCAGTGATATAATTGTGAGCATCGTTGCTTTCCAAGCAGTTGATAGGGGTTTAATTCCCAGATATCTCAGTTTGTTGGGAGTGGGTGAAGAGAGGGTCATCTCAACTCCAGGAAATGACAGCAGGAAGTTCTCAGGAGAGTGCCCTCGTCCCAACCATCTTCAGCTACTTCATCAATTAAATTTCATCCATCATAAAGTCAGAAGTGGAGATGTTTGCTGATGTCTGTACAACGTTCAGCACTATTCTCGACTCCGCAAGATAGTAATGCAGGATCTGTCCATATTTAGCAAGGCTTGAACAATATTCAAGGAAGGCTGACAAGTGCCAGGCGATGACCACCTCCACCAAGAATGAATACAATCATCTCCCTTTACATTCAATGGGATTATCATCACCTGAATCCTGAGTATCAGCACCTTCGATGCTACCATTGGCCAGAAACAGACTAGACATATCATTACTGTGGATTTTAGAGAAGATTAAAGGCCAGGAACTCTGCGCAGAGTAACTCACCTCCTGACTTCCAAATACATTTCCACCATCGACAAGACACATGTCAGGAATTTAATTAAATACCATCCACTTGTCTGCATGAGTGCAGCTCAAGATTCAGGAAGCTCGCTACCATCCAGGATAACTCTGCTTGTTGACTGGTGCTCCACGTTCAACATTCATTCCATCCACCACAGAGGTACACAGCTAGCAGTGTGTACCATCTACAAGAAGCAGTGCAACAATTCCCAATGGCCCGTTACACAGCACCTTCCAATCTTGGGATTTCTATCCCGAAGGACAAGAGCAGCAGATGAATGGAAACATCATCACCTGGAAGTTTCCTTCCAAGATACACACCATCCTGACTTGGAAATATAGCACCGTTCCCTCACAGTGACTGGGCCAACATTCTGGAACTCTCTTTCTCACAGCACAGTGGGTGTACCTACACCACAGGAGTCACTAAATGCAATGACAGTGATATAATAATGAGCATAGTTGCTTTCCAAGCAGTTGATACGGGTTTAATTCCCAGCTACCTCAGTTTGTTGGAGTGGATGAAGAGAGGGCCAGGAGGGAGTAACCACAACCGAAAAGAGTGGGTCAATCCAATTTAGTCAAGTCTGCGGCTCCAGCCTGGAGCAGTAGTGTTAAACTTAGCTGAGGTCCGAGGGTCAGTTGATCATTCAGCTACTCTGAGCCGGCCCACGCTGAGTTCAAAAGGGAAATGGTAAGTCTAATAATGACACACAGAAAACTAAATTCATTGGTTGGTAAAAAGAAATGCCATTTGTGACTGGCTTTATATTGCTGTGAATTGGAAGGAGCAACTGAAAGGGTCAGTGATGGTTCTGCTGTTGATGTGGTGTACATGGATAATCAAAAATCATCTGATGCAGTGACACAACAGACTTGTGGCATAATCATAGAATCATAGAAACCCTACAGTACGGAAGGAGGCCATTCGGCCCATCGAGTCTGCACCGACCACAATCCCACCCAGGCCCTACCCCCACATATTTACCCGCTAATCCCTACGCATCTTAGGACTCTAAGGGGCAATTTTTAACCTGGCCAATCAACCTAACCCGCACATCTTTGGACTGTGGGAGGAAACCGGAGCACCCGGAGGAAACCCACGCAGACAGGAGGAGAATGTGCAAACTCCACACAGACAGTGACCCGAGCCGGGAATCGAACCCGGGACCCTGGAGCTGTGAAGCAGCAGTGCTAACCACTGCGCTACCGTGCCGCCCATAAGCTCATAAAATAACTGGGAAAGTAGCAACGTGGATACAAAATTGGATGAACAAAGAGTAATGGATATTTTTCAGGCTGGAGGATGTCGGTAGTGGAGAACCCGAGAGGTCAGTATTGGGATCCTTGCTTTTCCCTGATATATGTGAATGATCTAGGTGTTTGCAGTATAGAGGAAAATTTCAAAGTTTGTTGATCACAGAAACCTTTGAGGCGTCGTAAACTGTGAGGAGGGGAGCTTGGGACTGAAAAACAGACAATAGTGGAGTGTACAGATAGGTGGCAGATTAAGTTCAATGCAGAGACGGGTGAGGTGATACTTTCAAGAAACATGCACATGAGGAAGGAATATAAAATAATCGGTGGAATTGTTAATGGATTGCAGGATCAGAGGGACTGGGCAAGTGTAGTTAGCAGGGCAAGTGTAGGGAGCAGTTAATAAAGAATACAGCATCTTGGGCTTTACTGCTGTGAAATAGTTTGTGTTTGTAGGCATCAGATAATAATTCATGAGTTTAAGTTGAATTTGTGTTTCTGTGCTTGTGTGTTAAGAAAGAGCCAAAACTTTAATTTCACTTCGTGTTAAACAAAGCTGCCTGCCTGCGGGTTTTTTGTGTCCCTGCATTTTAATTTAAGTTTTACGACATTGTCAGAATTATAGAGGTTAAAAAAATGGTTGTTTCTATTCAGAAGTCCACAATGAATGATAGAAACACTGAGTTTCAGTTGCAACCAGTTAACCCAAGAAGCGAGATGGAGTTCACAGAGGCTGCCAGGAGAGGCAGGGCAATGCAGGGACTCAGAAAGCAGGACCCACAAGATAAATCACCGTCAGAAACCAAGGAGGAAAAGAGGAGTTCCAGGAAGACAGAAGTCAAAGAGACAAAAAAAACCTGAATCTGAACTAGCGACTGCTCCCGAAGTTAAAGAGAGGAGCAGAGAGAGGCTCCCAGTGGCGGCACGGTAGCACAGTGGTTAGCACTGCTGCTTCACAGCTCCAGGGTCCCGGGTTCGATTCCCGGCTCGGGTCACTGTCTGTGTGGAGTTTGCACATTCTCCTCATGTCTGCGTGGGTTTCCTCCGGGTGCTCCGGTTTCCTCCCACAGTCCAAAGATGTGCGGGTTAGGTTGATTGGCCAGGTTAAAAATTGCCCCTTAGAGTCCTGGGATGTGTAGGTTCGAGGGATTAGCGGGTAAATATGTGGGGTTAGGGCCTGGGTGGGATTGTGGTCGGTGCAGACTCGATGGGCCGAATGGCCTCCTTCTGCACTGTAGGGTTTCTATGATTCTAGTTAAAGACAGAGCTGCGAGGTGCAGACATTGTCAAGTTTGCTCACGAGAATCCAGATATCTGATATATTCCTAAAGTTGGTGACACCTTCATACAGACTATGAGGCGCTGGTGTCTGTTGGCACGGCTGAGTCTGGAGGAATAATGAAAGGAAACATTGAAATATTGGACAGGGATCCTTGGTGAAGGCACCTGAGAGAAAGCATTGAAAAGATTCCAAAAGCTGCTTTTTGTTTCTCGAGTGGAGCTTCTGGAGCGGAAGCATCAGTCCCAGTGAGACGGGTTTTCTCACACTGTTACAAACATTTGGGGGGATTTGAAGAAGAATCCACTGAAGTTACTTTGGGTGGCATCTGTCACTGAGTTTCAGAGAGTGCTATATCTGAACCACAGGTGGATTGTTGGTTTACATTAACTGTGTACTGACTGGGAACATTAAAGCATAAGATCTATTTTGTAACACGTGTCATCCTTACAGATCTGCAGACATCTGTGAAGTTAGATGGGGTGGTGCATTGCAGTTATTTTTTTAACAAAGGTTTTATTCTTTTCTTAAAAGTTAATCGCCTACCTTGTTATTCTGTTCATCTACATTTCTAAAGAATAAAACAATAAATAAAAGTTATGATTTACTGAGCCGGGTTTCTGCTCTTCGACCTGACTGTCCAGAAATCAGCTGGGATCATAGCATTGTCAATAGGGGCATAGAGTACAAGAGCAAGGAGGCTGTGCTGAACCTGCAAAAGACATCAGTTAGATCTCAGTTCAGCGCGTCATACTTTAGGAAGGCTTAGAACACATTGGAGAGAGCGCTGAACATGTTTAAAAGATTGGCTACAGGGATGTGAAACTTCAGACACGAGGATCGATAGGAGAGGTCGTTCACCTTGGAAGGAAGAAAGCTGAGAGGACATTTGATAGAAATGTTCAAAATAGTGATGGTGCTGGAGAGAACAGGGAGCAAATCAAAATGTTGCTGCTCGGACAAGGATCAACAACAAGATTTAAAGTGATTTGCAAAAGATGCAAATACAGTGTGAATAAAGCTATTTTTTTTAAACACAGCGAGTGATTCCGGTTTTATGAGGCTGCAGTCAGAACCATGGAACAGAAACAGCGTGGGCTGCTGTAACCTAAGGGAGGTTTCTTTTCATAACTGCACACTGTGAGGTTTAATACAAGACTGAACCTCCACTGCGACCCTGACTGATGTTACCAGTTATCACATGACTTATAAAAGGACACTGTCCCGATAAAACACATACCAACTATAATACATAACAGAGGCAGCGTGCAGGAAAATAATCCTGACAATAATTAGCCACAAACTGTAAGCTGTACCGAACACAAGAGAAACAAATTTCCTTCCAGCATCATACATAATCAGATGGTTTCTGTTGGGAGAGTGAAATATCCTTTTTTAAAATTTTGTAACGAGGCCTTTACACCTCTAATTATTTAAAATTTATCCCAATAATGCTTTTATTTACTCAAGGAACGTGATCATCGCTGGTTTTGCCAACATTTATTGCCGATGCCTATTTGCTCACGAGAATCTGCCTTCTTGAACCGCTGTAGTTTTATCAGAGAATTAAAAATTTATTACAGGTTCAGAAGGAGGCCAATCGGCCCATCATGTCTGCATCTGCTCTCAAATGAGCTTTATGACTTTGTGCCATTCTCCCGCGCTTTCTCTGTGACCATTGGACATTGTTTCCCTCTTGACTTCCTCAACTGAACATGTCTCTGTTTTATTTGGAACAAAGGAAATGGCTTCTCAGCAATGAAAATATCCGCTCTGAGACCAAACAGTTACCTCAATTCCTGACATTTGTGCAGAACGGGTCCCAGCCGCTGGAGCCCTTCACACTGAATGTAGCATTGCCCTAGATCGAGGTGTTTTATTGTATCACAGAGTCCAATGACATGAGACAGGACCGCACAGTCAATCGGGGTCAGTCGCAGTTCACTAAATGGAAGTGTTTCCACCGATCCCACTGTGTTCTGAGCCAGTGCTTTATTCTGAGACTCAAACAGGTAGTGGAATGTGTTCAGGAGCTTCCTCTTCCCAGTTTCAGTCTGTGAGTCTCCAATCTGCCCTTCAACCTTCTCCTTCACCCAGTCAATCACTCGGCAGGTTGTTTGATAAAGAAACGGACCCAGAAACTCCACCAGGGGTCGAGCTGACTGTGGGGAGGACAGACCAGCAACAAAACGGAGAAATATCTCAAATCGCCCATCTTTCTCGCTGTGGGCTTCACTGAGGAGTTTCCCGATCTCCCCGGGATCTGGAGTCAGGAATTGTGAGAGTGCAGCTACAAACTCTTGGATGGTGAGGTGTGGGAATGTGTAAACCACACTCTGGGCAGATTCATCTTTCTCCAAAAGTTCCACCAGGAATCCAGACAGGAACTGGGAAGGTTCCAGCTTGTACTTAGTCAAATCTCCATCTCGAAACACAATCTTCTTCTCAGACACTCCTGTGAAGGCCATCTCACCAAGCTTCAGTAACACATCACGGAGGTTTTCAATCTCTCGGCCATGGTTTTTCAGAATGTTGTAAATATAGTAGGAATATAGTTGGGTGATGGTCTTGGGAACTTGCTGCCGTTTCCTGTCTCTTTGTGTAAAGAAGGGACCCAGTGACAGACCGAGGATCCAGCAGTAGGAAGGGTTGTAACACATGGTGTACAGGATCTCGTTCTCCTCCACGTGTTTGAAAACGGCTGCTGCCACCGTCTGATCTTCAAAAAACTTGTTGAAATATCCCTTCCGTTCATCACCAACAAATCCCAGGATTTCAGCCCAGACACTGATGTCAGCCTTTTCCAATAAATGTAATGCAGTGGGGCGGCTGGTCACTAACACTGAACATCCTGGGAGCAGCTTGTGCTGTATTAAACTGTACACAATGTCAGACACTTCACACCAGAATTCGGGATCTGTGCACATGTACTGAGGTTCTGTATTTCTCCGATTGTCAGCAAAATCAATCCTGTCCTTGAATTCATCCAAACCATCGAATATAAACAGCAATCCCTCTGGGTTCTTCCAGAGCTCTCCCAGAATATTCCCAAAGTAAGGATAGAAAAACAGTATCAGATTCCTCAGGTTTATTCTACAGTTAATAGTGTTCAAATCCCGGAATTTGAAACTGAAAACAAATTGAAAGTGTGGGTATATTTTCCCAGTGGCCCAGTCATAAACAATCTTTTGTACCATTGTTGTTTTTCCAATTCCCGGCACTCCGCTCACTGCTGCTGAATTCCCAGATTTGAATTTTCTCTGGGAAAAGCTGCTCTGAAACAGTTGATCAGTTCGGATTTTTTCCAGTTCTCTCCGGAGATCTTTCTCTCTCCATTCTTCATGGTCTCGGCCTCTTGCCAGCAGTTCATGTTCGACAAGTGTCCGATCTCGAACAGTAGAAATAACCGTGAGCTCAGCGTATCGACCAACCAGCTGGAAAATCTTAACCTTCTCCTTTATGAGGATAGTGTTCACTCTCAGTGTTTCAGTTTGTACCCGGAGTGTCTCCTTGTGTTTCTGTTGGAGATCTTCAATAAGAATGGAGAGAAAGTTAGTTCTATTGGCATTTTACAAACATCCCGGTAAAATTGACCAATCCATTAAATATTGCAGGCATTAGTTCAGTTCCAACATAGATTTTTGTACAACTGGCTTTCACAACTAATGGCCCATGGGCCAAATTCAGCCACTGAACTGTTTATTCAGCCTAATAAATATGGCTGGACAGCTCAGCTCTGCAGAAGTCAAATCTGATCCAAACACCGGTCTCCCTTTCTGCCTCTGCAGATCTGCAGAGTTTCTCCGCAATTTTCTCTTTTTATGTCATTTGTCCTGCAACAGAATTAGACCACAAATAAAGAAAATATGTGGAGAAAGGAGGCTGTGATTGGACAAGCAGCAAAGTGTTGAAAACTCCACTTTTCTATTTCAATTTGAATCTTACAGAGCTCGTATCACGACAGCGAATAGCAGAGTTCAGGTCAGGGCAGAGAAAGGACGAGAATCCTGAGGAACAATTACCGCACATGAGTGGGGAGTTTGTGTGTGCAAATATACGTGTGAGTGAGTGCACAGAGAGAGAGAGAGATGGAGAAAGACAGAAGCGGAGTGTGTGCGAGAGAGTGTGTGTGAGATTATGTGAGAGTGACAGAGAAGGAGAACAACTGACAGAGAGCGTGTGGGAGGGAACATGAGAGTGAAAAATTCCCTGAGACTGTGGGTGTTAAACAGAATGCGATAATAACAGAGGAAAGGTTGAGGGATAAAGGTTGTGAGACTGTGTTCGGGAGAATGACAGAGGAAGCGATGAAGAGGGAGATAGTGTGCGTGAGGAAAGGCGAAAAGATAATATTGTGAGACTGAGTAGGTGAGAGTGAGAATGTCGATATAAGATAAAGAGAGAAAATGTGAGAGCAAAACAGAGTTATCGATGTGTGTTTGAGAAACACACAGCGTGTATGGAAGAGAGTGCGTGTGAGAGGAAGAATGAGGGTGTTGTGGGTGTACATAAGAAAGAGATTGTGAGAGTATGTGAGAAATATGTGAGAGGAAGACCATGCGAGAGATTATGTGACAGAGAATCTGTGTGTGACTGAGTGACGATGAGTCTGAGAATGTGTGTATGAGTGCGTGTGTGTGAGTCTCTGTGAGGGATAGAGTGTGAGAGTGTGTGCGCGAGTGACAGTGAGTATGAGAATGTGTATGTGAGAACATGTGTATAACTGTGTATGTGGGACAGCGTGTATGTGTGTGAGAGAGAGTGTATTGTGACAGAAATTGTGCAAGAGAGTTTGTGCGAGAGGGTCCATTGGAGAGGTTTTTTTAAATCATTTACTGGATCCAGATGTCACTGGCTAGGGTACATATATTGTCCGTCGCCGATTGCCTTTGCGATTGTGGCGATGAGCTGCCTTCTTGAAGTCAAGGAACCGAACAGCACGTCTTTCGGGCTATGGAAGAAAAACGGAGCACCCGGAGGAAAACCATGCAGGCGCAGGGAGAACGTGCAGACTCCACATAGACAGTAACCCAAACCAGGAAAAGAACCCGTGTCCCTCGCCTGTGAGGCAGCATAGGGGGAGCAGCTGGAAAATGCAAGGTTAAAACAGAAGTTTAGTGAAGCAAAACTTGAAATTGTCATGTGGCCTTAGAAGTTGAACAATATAATGATATGCAAGTGTCACGGGTGAGTCACTTTCATACACACTGTGAGAAGGACGATAATGAGATAGAGAGCTGTGATAGAGAGGAATGCAGCTAACAAGAATTTGGGGAGATAGTGCAGAAATATAGTAAATTCGAGGCAACTGTGAAGTGAAACATAGAACACAATCAAAAACTGTCTAACGACACAACGTGTCAGAAGGAGAGAGAGGCTGACATAGAGAGTGATAAATTGACGTCTCTATTCTCAGTTCAAATGGTATGATGTGCAGTTTTAAGAACCATGGGCTGGATGGAATCAGTGATAAATTGAATTATTGAATTTGCTACTGTCGCCTATGGTGGGTTGTTTTACACATTTGGGAACATAGAGCTGGATGAAGACAGCGACAGGGACGGAGATATGGTGTGCATTTGGTGAAACCATCAGGTCCACTTGCAACATCTGGGCATTTGGTGAAACCATCAGGTCCACTTGCAACATCTGGGCATCAGTGCGAGCTGATTGGAGGGTTAGCAGCTGGAAAGAACCTTGCACCACATGGCATGTTATTTGCTGATATTATTTTCCAAGTGGCTGA
Source organism: Mustelus asterias (assembly GCF_964213995.1). NCBI lineage: Eukaryota > Metazoa > Chordata > Chondrichthyes > Carcharhiniformes > Triakidae > Mustelus > Mustelus asterias. The sequence goes on from NW_027590146.1 coordinate 496,026, forward strand.
GATTTATTTTTTATATGCACTTTGCTTTATTCAGTGATGTTCAGAAAGTTTTAGCCAGTTCACATAACGGGTGGGGATATGAACACTTTGATGGGCGGGGTGGAGCAGTCTCAGCTGACCGTATCCATGGACACGGCTGCGCTTGTTTAGACGGGAGAGTTAACTCATGTGGCTTATCACCAATGGAGCTGTAGGCCTCAGAGTCGGAACATCTGCTCTGGAGAATTATAGTTATGAGACTCAAGTAGACATTTGATGGGTTGAATAGCGAGCCACTTTTGTTGGTTTAAGCACATTTGGTTTTCAGCACTTGGAAATGGATCAAATTTGCAGTTAAACTTTTTATGTATATAGTTTTTATCTCACAGTGATCCCAAGGGAACCATGTAAAAGCCATTGTATTGGCAGTACATTTTTCTTTCTTTTTCTCCTTCCCCCTCTCTCAATGCTTTCTTCTCTGATATCAGGCTACTTGCTGAGCTGGATACTCCGGTCAGATCAATTAAATGCAGATTATTATGGATGTGTTCAAAGTAATTAGCTCGAATGTAAACCTGATATAAACCTCTTAAGGGAAAAATTCTCTCTCAGCTGAAACATCAAAGCTGCAAAATTGCATTTTTAAAAGAAACACATTTGTCAGATAAAGAACATAGTAGCTGGGCAGATCTTGGGAAAACCAGGTCTTCTTTTCCTCTCACCCATCAGGGGGAATAAGGGGTTTAACAATCTTATTTCACAGACTGGTGAAGTTTTGTGTCCACTCACAACATACGGACAATGAAGGCAAATTCGTATTGCATGATGGAACAGGAGAAGGCACGGAACTTTCATTCATGTGCCCCAAATGAGAATAACCCACAATTCATGAAAATATTCTTCAACCTTATCTCAGCTAAAAGTACAGGATTGTTCTTATTGGGTGAGATTCGAATTGTGTTCTGTCCCAAATGGGAGACTGGCTCTCAGCATCATCAAACCCCTGCTCCAATATAAGCAAATCACTGAGCAATCGTGTTACTGAATCTGGGCTGCTGGACATATGGAAGCTTCTGCACCCGAGTAACAGAGACTTTGTATTTTATTCCAAAACTCACTGCTGTCACTCTCGCATTGACTATTTATTTACAATTGAGTCAGAGTCTCATAGAATCATTGACAGTGACATTCTCACTATAACTCTCTCTGATCATAAGTCCATAGACTTGTGACCTGGGTCAAAATCTACTGCAAAGAGATGGCGTTTGAATGCATCTTTCTTAAATGATGATGAGAAAATAATTACAACGTTGTCTATAACTTAATACTGTCTCTGACCCGATGAAACAGCGTAAGGGAACATTTAAGGGGCCGCATCATATCATTTACTTGTTCCAAAAAGGAAGAAGAATAAATTAAAGTGATCAAATGCAAAAAGGTAATTCATAATTTAGAACAGCAACACAATAAGCAGCACTCATTAGCTTTGATGGTCACCCTCACAAAGGCACGCCGAGCTCTCGATACTTGACTTTCAGAACACGTTGAAGGGTGTTTATGAGTTGCAAAACAGAGACATTACGAGCATCTTAACAAGGCGAGCCTTGATAGTGGGGAAGGAAGCCACCAGGTCCATCGAGTCTGGACCGACTCTGCACCAGAACATCCCACCCAAGCACTTTCCCGTAACTCCACATATTTACCCCCACTAATCCCCCTAAATGGATTAGTTAACTGAGGATTTGAACTATTTAAAGAATAAACTTGAAAAAACAAACTTGACAACGGTTCAGTGAAGTTCAGGCATTCGAAGTATTTCTGGACTATGGTGGAAAATACACAGAACAAGAAAATGAGGTTCTGGTAATTTAGAGTTGCTGAAGTGAAAAAATATAAAGCACAACGGACGAAAGATGATTGGGAAAAACAGGAATGCAGTGTGAAGGTTGTGATGCGATCAGCCATGGACTTGTTCATAAGAACATAAGAACATATGAAATAGGAGCAGGAGTAGGCCATCTAGCCCCTCGAGCCTGCCCCGCCATTCAATAAGATCATGGCTGATCTGAAGTGGATCAGTTCCACTTACCCGCCTGATCCCTATAATCCCTAATTCCCTTACCGATCAGGAATCCATCTATCCGTGATTTAAACATATTCAACGAGGTAGCCTCCACCACTTCAGTGGGCAGAGAATTCCAGAGATTCACCACCCTCTGAGAGAAGAAGTTCTTCCTCAACTCTGTCCTAAACTGACTCCCCTTTATGTTGAGGCTGTGCCCTCTCGTTCTAGTTTCCTTTCTAAGTGGAAAGAATCTCTCCATCTCTACCCTATCCAGCCCCTTCATTATCTTATAGGTCTCTATAAGATCCCCCCTCAGCCTTCTAAATTCCAACGAATACAAACCCAATCTGCTCAGTCTCTCCTCACAATCAACACCCCTCATTTCTGGTATCAACCTGGTGAACCTTCTCTGCACTCCCTCCAAGGCCAATATACCATTCCGCAAATAAGGGGACCAATACTGCACACAGTATTCCAGCTGCGGCCTCACCAATGCCCTGTACAGATGCAGCAAGACATCTCTGCTTTTATATTCTATTCCCCTTGCGATATAGGCCAACATCCCATTTGCCTTCTTGATCAATGGTGGAGCAGTTTAGAGGGACCGAGGGGTCAACATTTGCTCCTAATGTGTATGGTCGTATGAATTGCAAACTTGAACCTGTGCAGAACAGATGAGGATGGACGACAAATTCAAACAATATTTAACCCTGATTCCGAGACTTCGATTTTCTGATTCCCAAATTCTGACAACTAATTATTCAGACTCTTAGAAGTGAAATAATTAGTTTGCAATCTTCACTGTCATCACTTACCTTTTAGGTTACTGGGTACTTCCGATAAATCTTGTGGGATGTTCATGTAAACAAATGCATCAGGACCTGATTAAAGGAATTACAGTCATGAAATCAGCTATGTGCAAGATCAGAACAATCTGCAATGGTTAATTCACTGCGCGATTTTACTGTACCAAGTGTCGGTAATTCTCTCAGTATTTTCTCCAACTTTGGTAACCCACGGTGCATTTCCACAAAGGATTCCCACATCACCCTGAGAGCCCGAGGGCCTTTCTCTATCACCAGATTTAGGAGCAGTTTGGAACAGTCTGCGAGGTTCCCACTGTCTGCGATTTCCTTTACTTTCTGTAAAGAAAAATAAGGAGCGTATTGGAAAACAGAGTGAAAGGTAAGCACTGGGAATGAGAAGGAAAGGATCTGTTCAGGGATTTCCCAGGTGTTTTGAGGACAGGAGGCAGTCCCTGGACTGGGTCCTGATCCCTTCTCAACACTGAATAAAGATCACATTTTGATTTCGTCCTTAATTTAAACGACATATAAATAAACCAAAGAGTTAATTGAAAATAATTTTCAAAGAGAGTGAGAAATCCCAGAGAACCAGCAATAATTTCAATGGGATTAATTTCATCTGAACTTCCGTGCCCAACATGACATCAGATTGCTGATAGACGATAGGATCCACTTTTTTATGATGTTGTGGCAGTGTATCATGTAAATGGTAAACACCGCTGCCATGTGTGTCGATAGTGGAGGGCGTGAATGCTGATGTTGGTGAGATGGGGTGTCAATCAGGTGGCTGTTTTGTCCGGGATGCTGTCGAGCGTCTTGAAAGTTGTTGGAACTGCGCACATCCAGGCAACTGGAGACGATTCCATCACACTCTGACTGTGCCTTTTAGACGATGAAGAGGTCTTGGGGAGTGAGGAAGTGAGTCACACTCCACAGAATCTGACCTGCTCTCATCACCAGTATGTTGTGCCTGGTACAATTCAGTTTCAGGTCAGCTGCACCCCCCCAGCATCGTGATAGTGGGGGATTCAATGATTGTAATGAAATTCAATCGCCAAGGAGGGAGGGGTGGAATCTCTTTTGATGGCATTTGTAATTGCCTGGCATTTTTGTAGCGCGAACGTTACTTGGCATATCGCAGCCCAGGCCTGACTGGTGTCCAGGTTTTCTTGCATATGTGCAGTAATTGCTTCAGCATCTGTGGAGTTGCAAATTGTGCTGAAAACAGTGCAATCGTCAGCAAACACCCCACATCTGAGATTAAGTTAGAAGTACGATCACTTTCTCCAGTCTTTCTCCTGCCAGAATATTGCCATGGCCCAAAGCATTTATGTTTGGATGAGACGTGAGCACTCGGGTAGTGCACTAGAAAGCTTTAGATTGGCTAGGAGGGAGTTGAAGAGCGAGCTTAGAAGGGCTAAAAGGGGACATGAGAAGACTTTGGCGGATAGGGTTAAAGAGAATCCTAAGGCGTTCTATAGGTATGTCAAGAACAGAAGGCTGGTTCGGGCAAGTTTAGGGCCAGTTATAGATGGCAGAGGGAAGTTATGTGTGGAACCGGAGGAGATTGGTGAAGCATTGAACCAATATTTCTCTTCGGTGTTCACGCAAGGGGACATGAATATAGCTGAGGAAGACACTGGGTTGCAGGGGAGTAGAATTAACAGTATTACAGTTGATAAGGAGGATGTGCATGATATTCTGGAGGGTCTGAAAATAGATAAATCCCCTGGTCCGGATGGGATTTATCCAAGGATTCTCTGGGAGGCAAGAGAAGTGATTGCAGAGCCTCTGGCTCTGATCTTCAGGTCGTCGTTGGCCTCTGGTATAGTACCAGAAGATTGGAGGTTAGCGAATGTTGTCCCATTATTTAAGAAGGGGAACAGAGACTTCCCCGGGAATTATAGACCGGTGAGTCTCACTTCTGTTGTCGGCAAGATGTTGGAAAAAATTATAAGGGATAGGATTTATAGTTATTTGGAGAGTAATGAATTGATAGGTGATAGTCAGCATGGTTTTGTGGCAGGTAGGTCGTGCCTTACTAACCTTATTGAGTTTTTTGAGAAAGTGACCAAGGAGGTGGATGGGGGCAAGGCAGTGGACGTGATATATATGGATTTTAGTAAGGCGTTTGATAAGGTTCACCATGGTAGGCTTCTGCAGAAAATGCAGATGTATGGGATTGGGGGTGATCTAGGAAATTGGATCAGGAATTGGCTAGCGGATAGGAAACAGAGGGTGGTGGTTGATAGTAAATATTCATCATGGAGTGCGGTTACAAGTGGTGTACCTCAGGGATCTGTTTTGGGGCCACTGCTGTTTGTAATATTTATTAATGACCTGGATGAGGGTATAATTGGGTGGATTAGCAAATTTGCTGATGACACCAAAGTCGGTGGTGTGGTAGACAGTGAGGAAGGGTGTCGTAGTTTGCAGGAAGACTTAGACAGGTTGCAATGTTGGGCCGAGAGGTGGCGGATGGAGTTTAATGCGGAGAAGTGTGAGGTAATTCACTTTGGTAGGAATAACAGATGTGTTGAGTATAGGGCTAACGGGAGGACTTTGAATAGTGTGGAGGAGCAGAGGGATCTAGGTGTATGTGTACATAGATCCCTGAAAGTTGGGAATCAAGTAGATAAGGTTGTTAAGAAGGCATATGGTGTCTTGGCGTTTATTGGTAGGGGGATTGAATTTAGGAGTCGTAGCGTTATGTTGCTACTGTACACAACTCTGGTGCGGCCGCACTTGGAGTACTGTGTGCAGTTCTGGTCCCCACATTACAGGAAGGATGTGGAGGCTTTGGAGAAGGTGCAGAGGAGGTTTACCAGGATGTTGCCTGGTATGGAGGGGAGATCCTATGAGGAGAGGCTGAGTGAGTTGGGATTGTTTTCGCTGGAAAGGCGGCGGCTAAGAGGGGATCTTATTGAAACATATAAGATGATTAGAGGATTAGATAGGGTGGATAGTGATAGCCTTTTTCCTCTGATGGAGAAATCCAGCACGAGGGGGCATGGCTTTAAATTGAGGGGGGGTAGTTACAGGACCGATGTCAGGGGTAGGTTCTTTACCCAGAGAGTGGTGAGGGATTGGAATGCCCTACCAGCATCAGTTGTAAATGCGCCTAGTTTGGGGGCGTTTAAGAGAGCCGTAGATAGATTCATGGACGATAAGAAATTGGTTTAGGTTGGAGGGTCACTTTTTTTTTTTTGTTTGTAACTGGTCGGTGCAACATCGTGGGCCGAAGGGCCTGTTCTGCGCTGTAATGTTCTATGTTCTATGTTCTATGTTCTATTTACAGTTTACATTTACTTTGGTTATTTCATGATATCATTTGGAGTGAACTGAATTAGCTAAGGACTGACATCTGTGATGACAGGGACCTCAATAGACAGTCACAATAGATCATCTACTGGCTCCTAAAACAGAAAAGGCTCGAAAATCTCAGCAGGTCCGACAGCATCTGTGGGGAGAGAATAGAGCCAAAGTTTCGTGCCCAGATAATCCTTCGTCAGAGCTCTGATGAAGGGTCATCCAGACTCGAAACGTTGGCTCTATTCTCTCCTCACAGGTGCTGTCAGACCTGCTGAGATTTTCCGGGGTTTTCTCTTTTTGTTTCACATTGCAGCATCCGCACTATTTTGCTTTAATTCTTTCTTTCACCTCCTGCGTTCTTCTGGCTAATAATATTTGCCAATGTTTCAGCTTTATCTTTTGTACTGGAATGTTCAGACATACTGAAACATATTTAATTTAGGACGTGGATATTTGGGGCGCCTAATACTCCAGATGGTTAGTTAATAATTCACACCAGCCATGGTCGAATCCGGCAGGGATGCAGAGCTTTGGATCCGATTCATTAGTTTTCGGGTCACTTCCCTCATGCTTGTTCTGCTGTTTGCTATAAAAGCATTCCCGCCTTGAACCTTCACCAGTTTGACACCTGTTGTTGAGGTACCCCCGGCGCTATCAATGGCATCCCCTCCTGCACTGTTCATTCACTCGGACTGATACACTGGCAATAGCAGAGCAGATGATATGCTGGGCCGTGAAGGTCGAATACAATTCTGCTGCTCCTACTGATTGATCACACTGTCTAATGGCTGCGCAGTTTTGACTCAACTGATCTGTACAAAACCTATCACATTTAACTCGTTGGTAAATCCACACAACACCTGAAGGTAAGTCAGGACTTTGCCTCCTAATGGAAAGTTTGTTGGTCACTCCGACAACTTTGACCATGTGCATCTGGAACAGACAGCCTGATCAGGAGGAGGTCAAATAAGTTAAACCTTTTGTTGATTCACTCACCGCCTGCCGCAGACCCAGTGCAGCAGCTATGCCCTTTAGGACGTTGCTCGCTCGTTCAATGGTGGCGCTACTGAGCATGACTTGTTGATGGATATTTCAGTCCCCACCCAGAGTATATTTCCTGCCCTTGCCATCCTCAGTGCTTCCTCCAAACAGTGTGTCACATGGAGGAGCAGTTGTTCATCAGATAGTGGGCATTGTAGGCTGAAACCAGCAGGCAATTTCATTGCCACGCTTCCAACCGGATTATGAGACTTCAGGGAGTTCAGACTCAATGTTGAGGAAATCCAGGGCAATCCGCTCCCCACTGGATGTCTTGTGGGTCTTTCCTGTCAGCGGGACAGGTCATACCCAACAATGATGATGGTTGTATTTGGGACATTGTCTGCAAGTATGATGTTAAGAGGTTCATTGTTTCAGGGAACTGGTTGACTAGTCAGTGGGATAGCTTTCCGAATCTTAGCACTGGCCCCACATGATGAAATTTGTAGGGTCGACAGGGTTGGGAATGTAATTGTAATTTCCGGGTGAATCATTCGGTTTCAATACTTTTAGACTTTGCAGCCATTTAATAAAACTGAGTTGCCTGTTAGACTCTTCAAGACGTAATCACACTGTTTTAGAGCTGGGGTCACACGTAGTCCAAACAAGGACAGCAGATCTCAGTCTACAAACGACATTATTGATTGGGATGGGTTTTTACATCAATGGATAATGTTTTCATGGTCAGCATTACCGAAACGAGATTTCAATTCAAGATGTATTAGTTGATTTTCATTTCCAAAATCTTCCATACTGGTGATTTGAAAGCATGTGCCCACAGTATTAGTTCTGTTAAGGGAGTGTTAGTGATTTGCTGCAGTGCATCTTTTACGAGGTGCACATGCTGACATTGTGACGTGGGAGGAAATATTTTTAAGAACAAATTCCATGCAAATCAAGTGCGTAGCTTCATTCTCGATGGTGTCGAGCTGCTTAGATAACGTTGGACACAATAATCCATGATTGTGGAGTGTATTCCGTCACGTTGCCCATTTTTGTCTTGTGGATTATTCGCAGACTTTGGGAATTCAGGAAGTGAGCCTTGCAGCAAAATTCCCAGCCTCTGACCCGTCTAGTTAAGGTTGTGTTCAATTGTAACCCTCATGGTTGTTGAAGTGGGTTTCCGCAATGGTAATGTGACTTAGTGTCAAACAGGGATGGAGTTGTGTGGCAGGAATATCACTGACCATTTACTAGACTGGATATTGTTCGGTTCCTGATATCTGAGGAGTTACAGATTAAGTTGTACATTTTAACATCAACACTAAAACACCTCCACTTCTGACCAATTGATAGCAGATAGGTCATGAAACAGCTGGATATATTTTCAGAGAACACAGGACGTTGAGGAACTCAAGTATCAGGGCCATGGGTCTGCTATGATTGACCTCAAACAATCACAACTATCATTGTGCTAGGTATGACTGCAGCCATTGCAGAGATTTAGCGCAGTTCCCATTCATTTATTTCGCCTCAGCATTCCATGACAGAGTTCAATCAAATAATGTTGTGATGTCAGAGGCAGACACTCGTGTTGGTCCATGAATGGGCCAAGGGTTTAATGAGATCAGGAGGCAAGTGATACTGGCAGTACCTAAAAGGAACTTCAATTATCATGTTATTAAATGCTTGAAGTGTATTTATTCATGTTACAAAGAGGCTTGCATTAACCTTGCAATGTAGTGACCGAGGAAATCCCGTCGTTGTCACGCTCCAGCGCCTGTTCAGGTCCATTGAGGGAGAATTTCGCATGGTCAATGCACCTAACCATCACGTCTTTCAGACTGTCGGAGGAAAGCTGAACACCCGACGGAAATGCACACAAAAACTCGGCAGCACGGTTCCAAAGTAGTTAGCAGTGCTGCCTCATAGCGCCAGGGACCTGGGTTCAATTCCCGACTTGGGTCACTGTGTGGAATCTGCACAGTCTCCCCGTGTCTGCGTGGGTTTCTTCCGGGTGCTCTGGTTAGGTGCATTGGCCATGCTAAATTCACCCTCAGTGTTCCCGAAAAGGCGCTGGAGTATGGCAACTCGGGGATATTCACAGTCACATCTTTTCAGTGTTAATACAAGCTTACTTTTCACAATAATGAATAAACTTTAAAACGTGCAGAACATGCAGACACCACGTAGAAAATGACTCAAACCAGGAATCGAACCCGGGTTCCCAGCGCTATGAGGCAGTAATGCTAACCACTGTGCCACTTTGCCGTCCCAAACTTGCAAAGTATCTGCAACTTTAAGTCACTGGCAATGACTCATTTTATCTCTGCCACTTAGTGGAAGGAGGCTTGTGGGGTGCAAATTTTCCATATGGATTTGTCCTGTTTTGGGCAAATGGGATAGACATTTTCACATGTTGTTGGGTAGATGCCAGCATTGTAGCTGTACTGGAACAGTTGTCTTTTTAGGAGAGCAGCAAGAGAGACCATAGCTTCTTATTGTTCAGCATATTATTCTTCCTCTCATTTAATCAGGTCTGCGAAGTGAAAATGGGCAAAATCACTAAACCCACTATATCCTGGACTTACATGACTTTCTTTCACACCAATATGATCGCACGCTGCAAACATCAGACAGAGTCTCGCCACTCCTTCAATCGCCTGTTCTAGTCTGTCCCGGTAGAATTTGGTCAACAGCAACAGTTGGTCATCTTTACAGTTTGTCAAGAACTCAGTGATTTTAGAGTTTGGATCTGTGAACAGAAATTGGAAAAAAATGAAACACAATGAGTTCCTATCTAGACTGTTTTAATTTCCCGTAAACTTAAAACAACCCACTTAAATGTCATGTGAGCCATGTTATCGACTACCTTTCAGAAAACATTCATGATATTTATCTCATTTGTGAATAAAACCCATGTATCCAGCTGACCCCCAAATCACTTCATACCCCTGGTTAGTAAGAAGCAATTCACATCAACTTTCCAATATCAATTACCTTTTTTGCAGGAAATGTTTTTGCGTTTCGAAGCATTTTTCAATTTCATTCCTGAAAGGTTTTGCCTTTATTTTAACTGCAATCGCCATAGCCGGGATTGGTCTATTCAGGAGCTTGTCTCGCTTGTGACATAACTTCTATCCCTACATGCTCTTGTCCTCTGGACATAAAATCCAACATTAAATTGTTTGTTTTACTTTATGCTCCCTTTTCACGATATTTTAACAATCTATATTCAGGAATTCCCAAGGTTCTGTAGAGCTTCCAAGTTTCTAGGTTTTCCACATTTGGAAAGGGCCCTGTTCTATCCCTTATTGAAAGTGAAGGACCTGATATTGGCCTGCATTTTAATCTATTTGCCACAAACGTGCCAATTCACTTAATTTACTGATATTTCATTGCATATTGCCAGCTATATTGACGACAATGTTTCAATAACTTTGTGTCATAATCAGTTTTATATATCCATTTTTTTATTCCATCATCTAGGCTGTCAATAAATTTGGTTAGTAATTGTGAGCCTAACACAGATGCTTCTGGAACACAGCAAGTTGCATCCTGACAGTCAGCCTAAATCACAATTTACCTCATCTCTATCCCTTGCTTTTCCACCAATTTCACAATGAGGTCACAAATTTGCCTTCAATTGCATGACAGAAATTTTAAGAAACTCTGTCCAAATTCCTTCTGGATGTCCATGTAAGAAATGCCTATCGACATGCACTAGACATTGCTTTCAGCACAACTTCATGATATCAGTTTTACTGGTTTATAATTTGCTGCCGCTATGTTCTTCTCTGCTCCTTGTGTGAAGTGCAGGTTCATGAATGAGGTCTGGATTCATTAACAGGACGGTGAAAACTTGGGAGTATTTTCTGAACCTACCATTGTCCAAAGTCAATCTTTTTGAAGATATTGGATATACTCCGCTGTTGAAACCTTCAGCCATTTTTGTGACAGGTGTTTTCGGTTCTGGTGCTCTGAAATAGACAAATCCAGAGCAGGGTTAAATGGAAACTGTGAAGTGAAAATGCCTTGTTTGTATCTTTACGCAGCAATGTGATTTCCAAAATTTATATGGGGACAATCTTTTAGTATTTACAATCTCACAAACACCATGTAGATATGGTAGATCTGACGGTGACCCCACAACCTTGGTACTGCCTCTTAAAAAAATCATCTTGATTTCATTTGCCCTTGAAAATCCCTGGCCCATGTCCAGCCTCCTTTTCTCCAAAACACATGACGATAACTTTACCTGATAAATGTAGACACACCTTTCTTGGAGCTTGTTTGAATACATCTAACTAGGTTAACACCTACCCCACAATACTGAAACAGCTCGTATCAAAGTCAAACATTACATTCTAGCAGAAATAAAATGGTCAGTGAAGTATCTTCAGCCGACTCTACGTCTCTGAAGCCTTTGGCACAGTTTGTCACATGATCATCTCTTCACTGCCTTCCAGCTGGGTGGAAATTGTCCCTGTCTGTTTGTTTATCCAGTAAATCGCACAGCACATATCACTGGCATTGGTTTATCTTCCCAATCCCATTCTCTGGACTCCCACTGGGTGGGCTATCTGTTTATCATAAATGTATTGCTTGCCAGCAAATAAAAAACAGTGTTACACATGCAAGATGATCTTACAAACTGCCCTGAAACTTGTTTCTTGTATCCTAACTTGCAACACGTCTCATTAACCCTAGATCCTTGTACACCATCTGGATCGAGCTTCTCAAATATACCCACTGACTCAAACTTCCCAGCCAGATATTATAGCCCAGCCTTAGATGTTGGCAATATTTCCGCACTCCTGAAAGTTTGGCCAGTCCTTATTTGGATTTTTCTATACATGGGCCCCTTGCCTTCAGCTGCCAAGAGACTACGCTCTGGAGTACTCATCCCAAACATCTTCCAGCCTGTGGAACTCTTTCTTTAATTGAGATACTCATGAAGAGCTATGGATATGAACAAACTGCTTTAGCATTGGGAGATATAGTGGCAGAGTGGCGAGCACTACTGTCTCACATCTCCAAGGACCTGCCTTCGATTCCCAGCTTGGTCACTGTCTGTCTGGAGTTTGCACATTCTCCCCGTATCATTGTGGGTTTTCTCAGGCTGCTCCGGTTTCCTCCCACAGTCCAAAGATGTGCGGCTTAGGTTGATTAGTCATGCACGATTTTCCCTTAGTGTGGCGGGATGTGTTAGTTAGAGTGATTAATGGGGTAACTGAGTGGGGTTGTGGGGATAAGTCCGATGCGCGATTGTTGTCGGTGCAAACTCGATGGGCGGAATGGCCTTGTTCTGCACTGTCGGGTTTCTATTATTTCTGTGAGGTTTCTGGGTGTCCTTCCTTCTACTTCTTTTGTATTTTGGGATACGGCATCAAGTAGGCAGACTACCAGGGGAAAATTGAAACGTCAAAACACAATCTCTGTAAAGAGGTTCAATGTCTATCCCAAACCTTGCAATGCCCTCCAGGTAAGGAATTTCTCGCTCATGCCGGTGAACATGGCATGCTCCCCTTCCAGGGAAACCAGCAGTAAACCTGGCCACAGAAGATGAGTAAATTGTCTGAAGGACAACCCCATCGAATCTTGACTTCCTGGAGCCAATAACAGCCTACAAGGCCAAAGCAGGAACGGGAGGGGCTTATCTCCTGTTACCGCACATCCTCCCCATCTTCACATCCACCACTCCCCCCTTCGCTTCATCTACTGCGGGTGCACTGAGATCGGAAACGGGGGGCAGAACTGCAAAAATTAACAAATTAACATGCTTTTCAGAAAACCAGAAAATGTGTGTAGTCAAGGTGAACTTCCCTTAAGGTTATTCCATGGAATCCTAAATGCCTCAAAATAAGCAAGAATTCTGAATGTGTGTGAACAGAAGCAACTGACAGCTCTAAGTGATTGCTCCTTGCAACATCCCTCCAACATAAGTCCACATGGTGAGGAGGATTCCGATAATTTGAACCCTCAAACTGGGATTGTGTCTTTCTGAATGACAACTTTGGGGGGTGGGGAGGGGGCGGTTGGGAGGAGTGAGAGCGAGGGAAAGGAGTGGACTCCATGGCAACATCCTCCCCAGGTTAAACACTGACTCCATTCTGCCTGGGTTCCACACTGTCTGAATACAGTGACTCCACTCCTCGCCGGGTTACACACGTTTTAATCGCACTAAGTCCATCCTCTCGGTTACACAGTGACTGATCCCACTGACTCTCTCCTCCTCGGGTTGGACATTGTCTGATCTCAATGACTACATCTTGCCTAGTTAACAAACGTTCTGATATTATTGGCTCCATTTACCTAGGGTCACATAATGTCTGATCTCACTGACTCCATCCTCCCTGGGTTACACACTGTCTGATCTCACTGACTCCATCCTCCCCGGGTTACACACTGTCTGATCTCACTGACTCCATCCTCCCCGGGTTACACACTGCCTGATCTCACTGACTCCATCCTCCCCAGGTTACACACTGTCTGATCTCACTGACTCCATCCTCCCCGGGTTACACACTGTCTGATCTCACTGACTCCATCCTCCCCGGGTTACGCACTGTCTGATCTCACTGAATCCATCCTCCCCGGGTTACACACTGTCTGATCTCACTGAATCCATCCTCCCCGGGTTACACACTGTCTGATCTCACTGACTCCATCCTCGCCGGGTTACACACTGTCTGATCACACTGACTCCATCCTCCCCGGGTTACACACTGTCTGATCTCACTGACTCCATCCTCCCCGGGTTACGCACTGTCTGATCTCACTGACTCCATCCTCCCCGGGTTACGCACTGTCTGATCTCACTGACTCCATCCTCCCCGGGTTACACACTGTCTGATCTCACTGACTCCATCCTCCCCGGGTTACACACTGTCTGATCTCACTGGCTCCATCCTCCCCGGGTTACACACTGTCTGATCTCACTGACTCCATCCTCCCCGGTTTACACACTGTCTGATCTCACTGACACTGGCTATCTAGATAAGTCTTAAACGTTCCCAGTGTGTCCGCCTCCACCACCTTGCCTGGCAGCGCATTCCAGGCCCCTACCACCCTCTGTGTAAAATACGTCCTTCTGATATCCGTGTTAAATCCACCCCGCCCCATCCCCCCCCTCACCTTGAACCTATGACCCCTCGTGAACGTCACCACCGACCTGGGAAAAAGCTTCCCACCGTTCACCCTATCTATGCCTTTCATCATTTTATACACCTCTATTAGGTCTCCCCTCATCGTCTGTCTTTCCAGTGAGAACAACCCCAGTTTACCCAATCTCTCCTCATAACTAAGCTGCTCCATACCAGGCAACATCCTGGTAAACCTCCTCTGCACTCTCTCTAAAGCCTCCATGCCCTTCTGGTAGTGTGGCGACCAGAACTGGATGCAGTATTCCAAATGTGGCCGAACCAACGTTCTATACATCTGCAACATCAGACCCCAACTTTTATACTCTATGCCCCATCCTATAAAGGCAAGCATGCCATATGCCTTCTTCACCACCTTCCCCACCTGTGACGTCACCTTCAAGGATCTGTGGACTTGCACACCCAGGTCCCTCTGCGTATCTACACCCTTTATGGTTCTGCCATTTATCCTATAGCTTCCCCCTACATTATTTCTACCAAAATGCATCACTTCGCATTTATCTGGATTGAACTCCATCTGCCATTTCTTTGTCCATATTGCCAGCCTATCTATATCCTTCTGTAGCCTCTGACAATGTTCCTCACTATCTGCAAGTCCAGCCAATTTCGTGTCGTCCGCAAACTTGCTGATCACCCCAGTTACACCTTCTTCCAGATCGTTTATATAAATCGCAAACTGCAGAGGTCCCAATACAGAGCCCTGCGGAACACCACTAGTCACAGGCCTCCAGCCGGAAAAAGACCCTTCCACTACCACCCTCTGTCTTCTTTGACCAAGCCAGTTCTCCACCCATCTAGCCACCTCCCCCTTTATCCCATGAGATCCAACCTTTTGCACCAACCTACCATGAGGGACTTTGTCAAACGCTTTACTAAAGTCCATATAGACGACATCCACGGCCCTTCCCTCGTCAACCATTCTAATCACTTCTTCAGAAAACTCCACCAGGTTAGTGAGGCATGACCTCCCTCTCACAAAGCCATGCTGACTATCGTTAATGAGTTCATTCCTTTCTAAATGCACATACATCCTATCTCTAAGAATCCTCTCCAACAACTTCCCTACCACGGACGTCAAGCTCACCGGCCTATAATTACCTGGGTTATCCTTCCTTCCCTTCTTAAATAACGGGACCGCATTAGCTATCCTCCAATCCTCTGGGACCTCACCTGTGTCCAGCGACGCGACAAAGATTTATGTCCGAGGCCCAGCGATTTCATCTCTTGTCTCCCTGAGCAGCCTTGGATAGATTCCATCAGGCCCTGGGGATTTGTCAGTCTTTATATTCTCATTGCGTCTTGGAAGTGCAGCAGAGAGGGAGAGATTCGCGAGAGGAGTGCTGCGGGTAAGCGCTGTTATTTTTTAACTTACTTTTTCGCGGGTTTTTTCTTTAAAAATATCTAAACCCGGAAGTGGTCGCGCAGGGAGGTCTGGGAGAGAGAGATTTTTTTTTTTAAAAAGTTACTCACCTCAGTGAATCGGCCTCATTGCGTCTTGGAAGTGCAGCAGAGAGGGAGAGATTCGCGAGAGGAGTGCTGCGGGTAAGCGCTGTTATTTTTTAACTTACTTTTTCGCGGGTTTTTTCTTTAAAAATATCTAAACCCGGAAGTGGTCGCGCAGGGAGGTCTGGGAGAGAGAGATTTTTTTTTCCCCAATAAATTGGAACAGAGAGGAATCCCGATACTCTACACTTGTAGAGTATCCCACCCTCCCTCCTCCTCTAACCTAAAAAAAAAGACCCAGTGAGAGCAGGGCTTTGGAGAAAACAGGAGGAGGAAAGGTAAGTTTAAAATTTTCATTCACTTTTTTTTCCCTGTGTGTTTAAAGGGGCAATTATGAGTGTGAGGCCAGTATGTTGTTCCCAATGTAGGATGTGGGAGGTCCTGGAGGCTCCTAGCCTCCCGGACGACCATATCTGTGCTGGGTGTGTTGAGCTGCGGTTCCTAAGGGACCATGTTAGGGAACTGGAATTGCAGCTCAAGGACCTTCGCCGGGTTAGGGATAGTTAGGAGGTCATTGACAGGAGCTATCGGCAGGTGGTCACACCGGGACCACGGGAGGAGGGTAACTGGGTAACAGTGAGGAAGGAGAAAGCTCGGTTGATGGTGAGCACCCCGGTGGATGTGCCCCTTAATAATAAGTACTCCTGTCTGAGTACTACTGGGGTGGACAGCCCACCTGGGGGAAGCAGCGGTGGCAGTGTCTCTGGAGCTGAGCCTGGCCCAGTAGTGCAAAAGGGTAAGGAAAGGAGGGTAGTGCTAATTGGGGACTCTACGGTGAGGGGGTC
Source organism: Mustelus asterias (assembly GCF_964213995.1). NCBI lineage: Eukaryota > Metazoa > Chordata > Chondrichthyes > Carcharhiniformes > Triakidae > Mustelus > Mustelus asterias. The sequence continues at coordinate 512,617 of NW_027590146.1, forward strand.
AGATAGGCGTTTTTGCGGACACAGACGGAACTCTCGGATGGTGGTTTGCCTCCCTGGTGCAGGGGTCCGGGATGTCTCTGGTCGAGTCCCAGAAATCCTGAAAGGGGAGGGAGAGGAGCCGAAGGTCGTGATGCATATAGGTACTGCTGACATAGGTAGGAAGAGGGAAGGGGTCATGAAAAGAGAATATAGGGAGTTAGGTTGACAGCTGAGAAAGAGGAATGCAAAGGTAGTAATCTCGGGATTGCTGCCTGTGCCGCGGGAGAGTGAGAACAGGAATCGGTGGAGAATGAATGCGTGGCTGAGGGACTGGAGCAAGGGACAAGGATTTGGGTACTTGGATCATTGGGACCTCTTTAGGGGCAGGTGTGACCTGTTTAAAAAAGACGGGTGGCACTTGAATCCCAGGGGGACCAATATCCTGGCGGGAAGGTTGGCTAAGGCTACTGGAGAGACTTTAAACTAGAAAGGTTGGGGGGAGGGAATCGAAATGAGGGGACTGAGAGCGAGGAGGTTAGCTCGCAAATAGATAAGGAATGTAAACAGGGTAACAGGGAGGTTAGACGAGTGATGGAGAAGGGAAGTGCTCAGGCTGAAGGTCTGAGATGTGTCTATTTTAATGCCAGGAGTGTAGTGAATAAAGTGGATGAGCTTAGAGCGTGGATTGCTGCTTCGAATTGTGATGTGGTGGCCATTACGGAGACTTGGATGTCTCAGGGACAGGACTGGGTGCTTCAGGTGCCGGGTTTTAGATGTTTCAGGAAGGACAGGGAGGGAGGCAAGAGAGGGGGGGAGTGGCACTGTTGATCAGGGATAGTGTCACGGCTGTAGAGAAGGTGGACGCCGTGGAGGGATTGACTACGGAGTCTCTGTGGGTGGAGGTTAGGAACAGGAAGGGGTCGGTAACGTTGCTGGGTGTTTTCTATAGGCCGCCCAATAGTAACAGAGATGTTGAGGAGCAGATGGGGAAACAGATCCTGGAGAGATGTAGGAATAACAGAGTTGTCGTGATGGGAGATTTTAATTTCCCAAACATAGATTGGAATATCCCTAGGGCTAGGGGTTTGGATGGAGAGGAGTTTGTTAGGTGTGTCCAGGAGAGTTTCCTGACACAGTATGTGGATAAGCCTACTAGAGGAGAGGCTGTACTTGATCTGGTGCTGGCTAATGAACCTGGACAGGTGGAGGATCTCTCGGTGGGTGAGCATCTTGGGGATAGCGATCATAATTCTATCTCCTTCACGATAGCATTGGAAAGAGATAGGATCAGGCAGGCTCGGAAAGTGTTTCTCTGGAGTAAAGGGAAATACAGTGTCATCAGGGAGGAAATTAGACGGGTAAATTGGAAGGAGGCATTCTTGGGGAAAAGTACCGAAGGAAAGTGGAGGATTTTCAAGGAATGTTTGTCTGGAGCTCTGCATGACAACGTTCCGATGAGACAGGGGGGTGTTGGTAGGGTACGGGAACCGTGGTGCACGAAGGTTGTGATGAACCTGGTGAATAAGAAAAGAGAGGCGTACAGAAGGTTCAGAGAGCTAGGAGGTGTTAAGGATTTAGAGGAGTATACGGGATGTAGGAAGGAGCTTAAGAAGGAAATTAGGAGAGCGAGAAGGGGTCATGAGAAGGCCTTGGCGGGTAAGATTAAGGAGAATCCCAAGGCTTTCTACAAATATGTCAAGAGTAAAAGGATGAGATGTGAAGGCATAGGACCCTGAAAAGGTGAAGGGGGAAAAGTTTGTGCGGAACCGTTAGAAATGGCGGAGCTGCTTAATGAATACTTTACCTCGGTATTCACGGTGGAAAGGGATCTGGGTGGTTGTACTGCTGGTTTGCGGTGGACAGAAAGGATCGAGCATGTGGACATAAAGAAAGAGGATGTGTTGGAACTATTGAATGGCATCAAGGTTGGTAAGTCGCCGGGACCGGATGGGATGTACCCTAGGTTACTGTGGGAGGCGAGGGAGGAGATTGCAGAGCCTTTGGCGATGATCTTTGCATCGTCGATGGAGACGGGAGAGGTTCCGGAGGATTGGAGGATTGCAGATGTGGTCCCTATATTCAAGAAAGGGAACAGGGACAGCCCGGGAAATTACCGACCGGTGAGTCTAACCTCAGTGGTTGGTAAGTTGAAGGAGAGGATCCTGAGAGACAGGATTTATGATCATCTAGAGAAGTTTAGTATGATCAAAAGTAGTCAGCACGGCTTTGTCAAGGGCAGGTCGTGCCTTACGAGCCTGGTTGAGTTCTTTGAAAATGTGACCAAACACATTGACGAAGGAAGAGCGGTGGATGTGGTCTATATGGACTTCAGCAAGGCGTTCGATAAGGTCCCCCATGCAAGACTTCTTGAGAAAGTGAGAGGGCATGGGATCCAAGGGGCTGTTGCCTTGTGGATCCAGAACTGGCTTGCCTGCAGAAGGCAGAGAGTGGCTGTGGAGGGGTCTTTCTCTGCATGGAGGTCAGTGACCAGTGGAGTGCCCCAGGGATCTGTTCTGGGACCCTTGCTGTTTGTCATTTTCATAAATGACCTGGATGAGGAAGTGGAGGGATGGGTTGGTAAGTTTGCTGACGACACCAAGGTAGGTGGTGTTGTGGATAGTTTGGAGGGATGTCAGAAGTTGCAGCGAGACATAGATAGAATGCAAGACTGGGCGGAGAAGTGGCAGATGGACTTCAACCCGGATAAGTGTGTGGTGATCCATTTTGGCAGATCCAATGGGATGAAGCAGCAGTATAATATGAAGGGTACCATTCTTAGCAGTGTAGAGGATCAGAAGGACCTTGGGGTCCGGGTCCATAGGACTCTTAAATCGGCCTCGCAGGTGGAGGATGCGGTCAAGAAGGCGTACGGCGTACTGGCCTTCATTAATCGAGGGATTGAGTTTAGGAGTCGGGAGATAATGCTGCAGCTTTATAGGACCCTGGTTCGACCCCACTTGGAGTACTGCACGCAGTTCTGGTCACCTCATTACAGGAAAGATGTTGAAGCCATTGAAAGGGTGCAGAGGAGATTTACAAGGATGTTGCCTGGATTGGGGGGCATGCCTTATGAGGATAGGTTGAGGGAGCTTGGTCTCTTCTCCCTGGAGAGACGAAGGATGAGAGGTGACCTGATAGAGGTTTACAAGATGTTGAGAGGTCTGGATAGGGTAGACTCTCAGAGGCTATTTCCAAGGGCTGAAATGGTTGCTACGAGAGGACACAGGTTTAAGGTGCTGGGGGGTAGGTACAGAGGAGATGTCAGGGGTAAGTTTTTCACTCAGAGCGTGGTGGGTGAGTGGAATCGGCTGACGTCGGTGGTGGTGGAGGCAAACTCGTTGGGGTCTTTTAAGAGACTTCTGGATGAGTACATGGGATTTAATGGGATTGTGGGCTACAGATAGGCCTAGAGGTGGGGATGTGATCGGCGCAACTTGTGGGCCGAAGGGCCTGTTTGTGCTGTGGCTTTCTATGTTCTATGTTCTAAAACACCTAACACTCCCTCCCTTGTAATGGAGATTTTCTCTAACGGTTCAACAATCCCCTCCGAGACACTCCCAGTCAACACATCCCTCTCCTTTGTGAATACCGACGCAAAGTATTCATTTAGGATCTCCCCTACTTCTTTGGGCTCTAAGCATAATTCCCCACTTTTCTCCCTGAGAGGTCCGATTTTTTTCCCTGTCAACGCTTTTGTTCCTAACATATGAATAAAATGCCTTGGGATTCTCCTTAATCCTGTCTGCCAAGGACATTTCGTGTCCCCTTTTTGCCCTTCTAATTCCTCGTTTGAGTTCTTTCCTACTTTCTTTGTATTCCTCCAGAGCTCCCTCCGTTTTTAGCTGCCTGGACCTATCGTACGCTTCTCTTTTCTTTTTGACCAGTCCCTCAATTTCCCTGGTTATCCACGGTTCTCGAATCCTACCCTTCCTTTCCTTCTTAAGACTGATACATTCCATTCATTGTATACACAGAGTGGGATAGAACAGGAGTCTGCCCTCGCACATGCAGTACCACTCAGTTAGATCAGTATTCTACGCTATTTGCACAGATGGGTATTGAAATCCAACATATAATCAGCTAAAGAATCTCTTGGAAATTGTCAGTTACCAAACTGAAGCAAGTCCGATTTCCCACCAACCAAAAGGGAAACATCCAAATTATTACAAGTAATCATATATCTCATTACCTAAGTCTCTCTATTACATTTCATATACCGCCCAACTAATATTATCACCACCGATGTAAACTCGACAAAAGGAACCGGCAATAGTGAAGCAATTAAATGCTCCCCGCTGTTTTTCTGTTTGATTATACATCACCGTTGTAAAAAAAAACAAGCTGCGCTATTTCCTTATTCGACCGGTTATAACAATGGTGCTTCATTCTAAATTGCATTTTTTGTTGTTTTTGTCATTCATTACTTTGTTTCTTTTCAATCCATTCGACGTCTCATTTCTTTTGTATCATTATTGGGCGATGTGGCATCTTCGAGGCCAGGAAATCATCATATTGATGGAATGTCAGAGAGGGAACTGAACATTCAGACCCTGGAAATCAATGTTATCATGGTTGTTCCATGTCTCACCTCCATTTTCGAGGCATTGCTAAAGAAAATCGTGAATGCAAAAATATCGACATCAGCCTTGAAAGTCTAATTGTATCAGCTTGCACAGAGCTCTTTTGGCAGCTAACTACAGATTTCTGCAACTCTTTTTCCAAAGAAACTTCGTCCGGTATAATCTAGCTCTAATTTAACATGAAATCAGCATGGCCTTCATTCGCTATCACATGAAATAGTTTATCCCCGACATGGTTACATGATAACTTGATCAGTTCTTAATCAGCTGAAATCTATTCAAAGACAAAACAGTTTATATGCTCTATGCCATTGAAGTTCAAGAGTGAATCGGCTGCAACAAGTCTGACCTTGCTTTTCGGGTTTAACGGGCATAGTTTTAAACTGGGAATGAAGCTTGTGGCAAGATAATCAACAAAAGGGAAATGGCTACTTAAAAACTTTCTCACCAATCTACCAGTTTCCGATCTATCTCTCCATGATATTATTTGCAGTAGTGACGAACACTCAGTCCTTGTGGAAATCGGAAATCGCCTATAAGTTTACAATAGCCTGTATCGTCATTTGAGGCACTATCAGTGTACTAAGTGGGATATGTTTTGAACAGATCAATACTCTCAAGATTGGGCATCTCTGACGTATTGTTGTCCATCATCACAAACATAATTTTGTCAACGAACGAACTGTAACCTCAAAGCCCTTCACGGCCCCACTTTCATCTTGTCACTGAGCCAGGGGATCAATCCCGGAATAACAAAGTGTTTAGGAGAGCATGCGAGGAGTAGCACCAGGTCTACGTCAAAGTGAGGTGTCAACATTGTGAAGCAACAAGATGTTGAGTCACATGACCCAAACCTATACCGGCATCACCCTGAGGTTTCTCACATCACAGAAGCCAGTCTTCAGGAAACTTAATTCGCTGCATGTAATACATATTTTCTGAAGTGGCTGAACATATTAGATACCCCAAAATATATGTGCTCTAACAAAAATGCACCATTATGTCTGTTATTATAGTCAACAGCTTCCATGGAGTACTTGGGCGGTTGACTTTGTGTTTCGTCATTGGGGGAGATCAGTGCGCAATTCCCAGGGATAGTGGTCAATTGGAGGGTGAGATAACAATGGAGGCAGTGGCGGTGGTTAGTAAGGATCTCGTGGTCAGGTGGTAAGCCATGGGGTGGTCAGTGGGGGAAGATAGTGGAAGCCAGGTTTTCAGAGATCACTGGTGGATGTTGTACAGTGAAAGTCAGTAAGGGATGTAGCTGGAGGGAATTCTCAGAAGATAGGTGGGTAGATCAGGGTAGAGCCATAGAAAAGATGCAACCCATATTGACCATGCAAGTCTGAGGACACGCAGGCATCCTTTCCAATCCTGCAATTAAGACGCAGATCCGCGTAGCCAACTCGGATAGCGAATTCCAGACATCCACGACCCTGAATCAAACAGATTATCCACATGTCCCCTCTAAACACTCGGACACTTATCATGAATCTATGTCCCATGGTTCCAGGATTCTCCACAAAGAGAATCAATTTTATCCTCCATAATCGTAGAATCCTACAGTGCAGAAAGAGGCCATTCGGCCCATCGAGTGTGCACCAACCACAATCCCACCCAGGCCCTATCCCCATATATTTACCCACTTATCCCTCTAACCTATGCACCCCGGGACACTAAGGGGCAATTTAGAATGGCCAATCAACCTAGCCCGCACATCCTTGGACTGTGGGAGGAAACCGGAGCACCCGGACGAAACCCACGTAGACACGGGGAGAATGTGCAGACTCCACACAGACAGTGACCCGAGCCGGGATTCGAACCCAGGTCCCTAGAGCTGTGAAGCAGCAGTGCTAACCACTGTGCTACCGTGCCGCCCTATCGCTATATAATCTATCTCTTCCCCTCATCATTTTGTACACCTTTGTTCCAAGGAAAGTCACCACAATCGGTTTAATCTCTCCTCATAGCAACAGTTTTCTCGCCCTGGCAACATTCCTGTAAACCTCCTCTACATTCATTCCAGAGCAATTCCGTTCTTACTGTAATATGGTGACAAGAACTGCACGCTATATTTCAGTTGTGGCCTCAGCAGTATTTTGTCCAATTCCAACATTACATCTTGACTTTTACATTCTATACCTCTGACAATAAAGGAGAACATTCCCTATGCCTTCTTTACAACCTTGTCGACTTGAACTGCTGCATTTAGGCTCAGCGTACTTGTACACATATTCCCATATATTGGGTAATCTCCAAAACTGCTTTGCCTCCCTAATTGCATGACTTCACACTTCTTCGTGTTAAAATCCATCTGCCACTTTACCGCCTACTCCACCAACCCATCTATATAATTTGGAAATTATAGCTACCCTCTACACTATTCACTGCTCGGCCAATCTTTTTGCCATCTGCAAATTTCCAAATCGTGCCGCCACTTTCATGTCCACATCATTAACATGTAACACAAACAGTAAGGGGTCGCAAAAGCGAGCATTGTTGAACGTTTTATCCAGTTTGGCACATTACGCTGTACACCATGTGTTTTAACACTTTTCACCGACCTGCCATATGGGACCTTGTCAAGCGCCTGGCTAAGTTCCGTGTACACAACAAACAGAGCACTACCTTCATCATCCCTTCTTGTCATGTCCTCAAAGAATTCAATGAAATTCGTGAGGCAAGATCTTCCTTTGACAACTGCACGTTGACCATCCCTGACAAGTCCGTGCCTTTCTACATCTCAATTAATCCGCTCACTCAGGATCACTTCTAATAATTTGACCACCACCAATTTAAGGCTAACTGGCCTATAATTGTTCGCATTTCCCGCGACACCCTTTTTAAACAATTGAACTAATTCAATTGTTTAAAAAAGGAATGGGGCGGCACGGTAGCACAGTGGTTAGCACTGCTGCTTCACAGCCCCAGGGACCTGGGTTCGATTCCCAGCTCGGGTCACTGTCTGTGTGGAGCTTGGAAATTCTCCTCGTGTCTGCGTGGGTTTCCTCCGGGTGCTCCGGTTTCCTCCCACAGTCCAAGGATGTGTGGGTTTGGTTGATTGGCCATGCTAAACATTGCCCCTTAATGTCCTGAGATGCGTAGGTTAGAGGGATTAGCGGGTAAATATGTAGGAATATGCTGTTAGGGACTGGGTGGGATTGTGGTCGGTGCAGACACGATGGGCCGAATGGCCTCTTTCTGCGCTGTAGGGTTTCCATGATTCTAAGTTTGCGTTTCTGCAGCCCCCAGTTAGCTCCTGCATATCTAGTGATGATTGGAAAATCATTATCAGAATAGTGAGTGAGATGTTGGCCCGGCTGAGGAAGATGGGCTGGAATTCTGTGGTATGTTGTGTGGTTGTAGGTGGGTGCACTGAGCTGCAAGCGAGGAGGTGTTGTATTAATCAGCTGGTGGGGGGAGGGGGCAGTTATGTTGCCCTATTCTGGATGGAGGAGCTAATCTTGTGGCTGAGGGAAATCGTTTTGTCCCATGGAACTCCGAGAGGTTAGTGCACAGGTCACGTGGTGGGAATGGGGTTGGAGTGTAGCGTGGGACCCATGGGGAATTATAGGCCTTTGGGTGGTCAAGGAAGTTGCCAGGGGGACGGGTGGTCAGGGGGATGGTCAGTGGAAGGCTTGGATAGGAGGTGTTCAGTGTGGTGTTGTCAGATGGTGAAAAAAGTTGCTCTGGGGTGTCATATTTTAAATGGCTTCGTTACTTGGTGGAGATCGGTCAGATTGTCAGCCGGGTCAGTCAGCAGGACGGTCAAGTGTTTGGAGGGTGGTCAGTGGGGAGGCGGGCTGCAATGGGATGGTCAGATGGTCTGGATGATCAGTGGGTATAGTGGTCGGTGGTGAATGGTGCTCACTGGCATTTAGTCAGCGACGAGTTGACTAGGGGGTAAATAAATGTGTAGTCCTGAGGAAGGGAGGTGGGGTTTACTCGAGGGGCTCATAATAGCTCACGTGGTAGCGTCTGGGTAGGCAGGCGTGGTCTGGTGGGGTCGCACGGAAGACACAGTCAGAGGTGCTCTGTAGATCAGGTGGTTTTCCGTGGGATCCCGTGGAATGTTGGTGGTGTTGAAGTCGGGACAGGGGGAGGGCAACTGATGTTATGTGGGTTTGGCCAGAGGGGATCGAGGGGAGTTTGGCCAGAGGGGATCGAAGGGACAGTCAAAATGTTCGGAAGTTATGTGTGGAATAACATAGAGCGTCATGGTGGTAAGTTAGGATGCCATGTATTGCCAATGAGTAGTCAGATCGGAGGGTGGGGGTTTCAAGAAGGCAGTCCGTTGTTTCTATTGGGTTATTCGATATTGATGGGTGGTCTGTGGATCTATCGATCTATCGATCACCATGTTATCGATAGATGCCTCAGTAATATAGTTACATCTAAGTGTGAAGTGGATTACATTCTTCTAAATTTGTCTAAGTGATGACTACTTAAGGCAGTCTGAACAATCGGAAGTTCGTAATTTACATCACAAAGTCTGTGGTTCCATCACAGGGCGATGGCTCAATAAAAGATTGAACTTCTCGGGCAATTGTCACACAGGTTTTACCGGGGGAACTCTGCGCCGTGGCCGTGGTGTCCCCAGCATCTTTTTTTTGGGGTTCTGCCCAATTCGGATATCTCAGAGCCCGAAAAGTATGAGCCGGAATTGAATGAAGGTAACCTAAAACACTGGTTCAGCCTTAAGCCGGAAGAAAGAGTTGAACATTGGACACGTACTTAAGAAAGAACATAACCGGTTCAGAGAGGCGAAGAAAATGTTGATAAAAATGGTACCAGAAATGGCGATCTTCAGTTACATTGGTAAGTATAGCAACATGGAGAACAGCATTGAGAAACGTTTTCAATAGATGTTTAAAGTTCTGAGCGGTTTAGACGAAGTACAGAGAAACTGTAACTATTGCTGGAAGAATTAAAAATCTTTGGCTCGATTTCGCCGATATCTTCCAAAGAAAACAAATCGATTTGCAGGAAGCAGGGTGACAAGGAAGGCGGGATATTTGGGCCAGATGGATTGATCTTGCACTGTCCGGCACAGGCTCGCTGACGTTCTTCAGTGCTGTTAACCATTCAATAAATCTACTGGACCACTCTGTAAAATGCCACAAATGCTCATGTTTCTTAAATCTCTGTAATAGTTGTTAGTATATTCTGGGTTCTTACCTTATGCTGCGGTTCTTGAATCTGGTTCCAGAGAGTCCTGATAAATTAGTGTACTGCTTACAGCAGATTATCGAACACACCCTGGGTAAAGATTAATTACATATTACAGTCATAAACAAGACCTTCAGCCTGATCAGCACAAACCAGTAACACATTGTAATTTTATTTAGAGCTGGATCCGAATTAAATGGCGCATCATTTTAATTGAATTATTCTGATTATTCACTGATCAATTTTGACAAGGGTGTTCATTTTGTTCCCTGTTGATAGTGATTACATTTCCCCCTGCTCTTTTAGACACACAGTCTACATTTATTGGCTGTGATGTTTTTTTCTCTTTTTATTACCTACTGTGTAATGTCTTTATTATTGGACTATAAACTTTCAAAGAGTTCAAAGTTCAAACATGGTTGCTTTATGGGGTTCAGACACCAGGGGATAGGAAACACTGAGCTCGACCGCTGAAATATATTTACTTTCAATCGCTAGATTTTCACTCCATTTTGCTGCAATTCTATCCGTGTAAATGCTATTTATTGATATTGTTGATGCATTAATCTCTGTACCCAGGCTTCTGTCATATTCCACTGCCCTGAACCTGTGCATTTTCCATCATAGATTATTCTCCCAGCAACAGTAGATTAATGCGGAGAATGTCTTAGAATGGTCTCTAGTTGGTTATCTGCGCTTTTTTTTGTTTACAGCCCAAGATGTGATCAGAAATACAGCACCTAATCAGCCTCAATATTTGATAATTGGCTTTGTCTGCTGGTTGCAAATTTTGGAATGGAATCACTCAATGTCTGACACATGAGAGAACAGATCCACCAGAGGCAGTGGCAGTATTATCGCAGGAGAGTTGCTGGGAGCCCTCAGAATTGAACTTCTCGGGCAATGTCGTGCAACCCTGACTAAAGGACCTCTGGCCTGTTGTAGGGACATCTTTGGATACCTCACAGTTAGGATGTGAGGCCCCACACTGCATGCCAGACTTGACATGCTCAGACCTAGGAGGTTACGATGAAAATTTATGAAACTTTGTTTCGGCTTGAAGCGGGAATATTACCTCGAATAAAAGACACGCACTTGAGTGAAGCTGTGAAGTTCACAGAGAATAAAGAAAAAAATAGGAAAATCATCCATGGATAAAGGAACTCAGTTGCATGATTACTGTCAGCACTTGTAAAAGAGGGGTCGACAGAAGGTTTCGCGAGATGTTACAAACACTGAACAGTTTAATATTAACTACAGATAAACTGTTCTCATTGCTAGAATGATTGGGAAGCGTTTATATCCCATTTCACCTTGTTTAAACAGAAACGAAGAAGTATTGAAGGAAAGGATGAGGGGGTACATGGACAAATAGGGGATAGAGGGACTGGCTGGATTGATCTTACGGAGAGCTAACACAGGCACACTGACCTCCTTGAACTTTCTAACCTATGAATCTATGGAACTACTGCACCAAAACTCGAGATTGTTCAGATTCCCTACATTAAAACAATGTAAAGGTGGTCACAATATTCTGGGCTCTTACCTTGAGCAGCCGTTCCCGCTCCTGGTTCCAGAAAGTCTGAACAAATTAGTATATTGGATTCAACCGTTTATCAAACACACCCTGGGTAAAGATCAGTTACACACAGTCATAAATACGACCTTCAGCCTGATCAGTGCAACTCCTCACCACCACCTTTCTCTTAATGCCAGCTGGGTCTGAATTAAACAGTATAATCTTACTGAATCATTTCAATAAATCCGGAATCAATTTAAACGAAGTCATTCGTTCTGTGTGCCTGAATAACAGAGAGTATTTTCCACAGAATCTTTCAGACCCACAGATAAATAGTCAGCAGTTGTTAGATGTTATTATCCACTGTATAACTTATCTATTATTTAATGAGGCAACTCTAGAGAGAACAAGGTTCAAAGAACAATGGACATTTATTGGGTTCAGACGGCAGATGATAAGAACAACTAAACTCTCGTTTTGAAACATACTTGCTTTCAATCACTAAATTTAAGTGATGTTCAAAATAACGGACATTTTCAGCATTAACTACAGTGAATGTGTTTCAATTGGTGACAGGATTCAGAAACTTCTTATCCAATTTCACAGAGGGCTTCAAATGGCAAGGAATAAGGACTGCACCAGAAAGTCAAATATTTCACAATGTCGCTACGTTAAAATTTGATAATGGTTGTCACACAGCAGAGTCATAAACGTGAACTTCAGCCTGCTCAGTACAATTCCTCATCACATTTTTCCCTAATTTAGTGCTGGGTCTGAATCACTCATATTTTCATTAATATTAACTTATTCTGATAACTCACTGATCAAATTAAACAAAATCAGTCATTTTGCGTGCCTGTTGACAGTGATACCTCCCCCGGCACTTTCAGCCCGACATAGAAACAGTATGCAGTTGTTAGATTTGATGTTTTCCTTATTTTATTACTCACTATATAATGTCTTTATTATTTGGTTATAAACGTCCAGAGAGAGCAATGTGCAAAGAGCATTGTTCCTTTATTGGGTTCAAACATCAGAAGGGAGGAAATATGTTGAAGTACTTTTTTAAAAAAACCTTTGCTTTTAACCATTAGATCTTTCATTCTATTTTGCTACAATTCTATCTCCATAAACGGAATGTATTTGCATCTTGGCTCGATTTATCTCGGTATCATGTTTCTATCATATTACCTCATTTATACAGTCCTGAATATGTGCAGTTTCCTTCATAAATTATTTTACCAACTAACAGTAGAGTAATGATTGGAATGCCCTGGAGATGGTCCCTATTTCGTTACATGCGATATTTCTGTTTGTTAAGCCTTAGCTCTGAACAGTAATATTGCAAGTAGTTAATTTCAATATTTTGTTATTATTCTTGTCTGTCGCCTACACGTTTTGGAATGAAATTACTCAATGTCTCTCCCAGCAGAGCGCAAATCCACCAGAGACTTGAGAGGGAAGACATCAAAATTGAACATCCCGGGATATTAGCCTGGAATGCTCATCTGAGCACCTCTGGGCTCAGTTGAAGACATCTTCAGATGACTCCGTAGTTCGGGTGCCCCGAATGTCAGACATTATTTTCTGACCCACAAGAAGTTATGATGAAATCATAATCCCTCCATGCCATACTTTCTCATAATGAGCTCCTTATAAATTACACACAAGTTCACTTTCAATTGATTTTTACCCTCTGATCATTTTAGATAAAGACATGAATTACATCGGGGCAGGACTGCGACTGCTGACCTTGGAAGGCACTTGATAGAGTCATTGGCCAGGCTTTAAATCAATTTGGCAGGGGGATGGGAACCTATGTGACTATTCAGAGGTTGGGTCAGCAAGAACAAGTGGAAAATACAGCAAGAATAATAACAGTGAGAGGCAGATAAATCAAGAGCCAGAGACAGGTAAGGGCTCAGTAAAAATTGTAGGAACGGGACAAGAAAAGTTAAAATGCTTACCTTAAGGTGTTGTACCTGAACGCGCGGAGCAACCCAAACATCATGGAAGAATTAGCTATGCGGATAGATGATATATTTCATATTGCAGACTCAATGCTCCGAGGTGACCAAGAATGGGAAATAAGCATTGAGGTGTAGTCGGTGTTTAGGAAGGAACGCCAGAGGAAGAGATGGTGGAGTTGCATTGTTGATTGAAGAAGTTATTGATATGATCTTGAGGAAACATATTAGCACAGATGGAGGGATATAGTTTGGGTTGATAGGATGAAATGTTTCCCCTCGTAGAGGGTTCAATAAAAAGAGAGGAAATATTTTACAAAAGGAGAAGGAACTTGAGGGGGGATTTGAGAAGAACTGTTTTCATGCAGAGGGTGACGGTAATCTGGAAACTCACTGCATGGAAGGGTGGATGAGGCGGGGGAACTCTCAACGTTTCGGCATTTAGACGAACTATTGAAACGCCATCGCAGAGGTGGCTACAGGCCAATTGCTGGAAAGTGAAAAAAGAATAAATAGGTGCTTGATGGCCGGCAGAGACAAGATGGGCCAAACGGCCTCTTTCTGTGCTGTAAAGCAGCAAGAGTCTGTTACTCAATAACCCGATCCCCAACTTTCTGCCCATTTTAGTGAAGTCTTTTAATCAGCAATTCACAGACAGTCAGCTGACGAGCATTAACAAAAAGCTGCTGCCCCGATATATCTGAAAACTGTTCGACAATGGATTGACAATGTGATGCTACTTACAGTAAAACAATGCTAACCTCGGCCCGTGGAATCGCGCCGCTCTCTGGATTGATCTGAGGTAAACACATAAATCCCAAGGGCACCTGGCCTGTTATTTGTTTTGCATTTAATTGCTCTAAAAACTTGCTCTAAATCCTAAATTCGCTGATTAATAATCAGGCGGGAATATATTTCGGTGCAGGGAACGTGCAACTCCAGAATCATTGTGCTTAATGTAGTATTCAACAGGCTGGGGATAATTTCGCACCTGAACATCCGGTCAGGAATTTGCACGAGTGTGAGCACTGGCAAATGTTTCACAGGAAAAGCAAAATCTTCATTTCCTGGGCTTCAACCCGATTTTTGAACTCGAATCTGGTTCCTCATTATTTTTCCTGGCCAACATTTCAAAGCTCTGACCTCTGCAACTCACTTTGTCCCTTGAGCTCTCTCCAACGCCTCCCCAATTCCGCGCACCAAAGCAAAGCTCCGTTATTACATTTGAGTCAGCGATTCTTCACGAACCTAATTCCTTCTTCAGGATTGATTGAATCCTGTGATCCGGGTATCGAGCTGTTAAGGGGAAAAACGAACACGCCGAATCATAGGAGCATGGGATAGAAGCAGGGATATGCCCCTGCGCCCTAAGAGCCTGACCCGCCATTCAACATGGACTTAGCAGATTTGCTTATCGCCCCGACTCCACTGCCCTATCTGTCCTCCACAACGGTTGTCTCTGTTGTCGACAGGAAACCTCAGCGTTGAATAAATTCAGTGACCCAGCCCCCAGTGCTTTCGGAGAGGGGACGAATTCCACAGTCTAACCGCTCAGTGAATGTTAGAGTCCCGGGCAGAATGTCCAAGGTACTTTATGATGTCAGCCTGCATCATAGGTTTTGCAATTTGAATTTGGCCAAGGGAAGCATGAGATATTTCACTTCTGGTATGATTCAAATGACTCACTATGGAGCTTTTATCAAAAAGTAGTAGATAGATTGAAAATTAGCAATATTTTTTTACAAATTACAAACAAGAAAAAAACACCCATGATATTTTATAAAACATAACATCTGAATACACTGTTCGAACACAACATATCTCCTTATAACAATGGATATTGCCCCAGGTGCAGCACAGAAAATAAGTATGCTCATTTGCTTTCGCAGCTCAGAAATACCTGCTGTGAATTAATCCTTTGGATACAATTGAAACTCTGATTTCCCAGCTTTGTAAATTCCAGCAGACCTCGTGGTGGAGGGAAAATCACTGCTGGCCTCTCGCGTTTATGATGTGGATCCGTTGTCGTAGCGTCTGCATGGTCCCCCCAATGTACCATGCCTCGGGACATCCTTTCCTGCAGCGTATCAGGTAGACACCGTTGGCCGAGTTCCAGGTGTGTGTACCATGTATCGTCGTCCACTACATCCCCAGAGCGGAGTAGCTACGACAACTTCTCCGGAGCCTTCAACATGTCATCGATCAAGAGGAACATCTCCCCACACCCCCACGTCTTGCCTTCAAACAACCGCACAACCTCAAACAGACCATTGTCCGCAGCAAACTACCCATCCTTCAGGAGAACAGTGACCACGGCACCACACAACGCTGCCACAGCAACCTGTGCAAGACGTGCCGGATGCCATCATCTCAAGTGAGAACACCATCCACCAGGTACATGGTACATACACTTGCAACTCGGCCAACGGTGTCTACCTGATACGCTGCAGGAAAGGATGTCCCGAGGCCTGGTACATTGGGGAAACTATGCAGACGCTACGACAACGGATGAATAAACACCGCTCGACAATCATCAGGCAAGACTTTTCTCTTCCTGTCGGGGAACACTTCAGCGGTCACGGGCATTCGGCCTCTGATCTTCGGGTAAACATTCTCCAAGGCGGCCTTCATGACACACGGCAACGCAGAGTCGCTGAGCAGAGACTGATAGCCAAGTTCCGCACACATGCAGATGGCCTCAACCGGGATCTTGGGTTCATGTCACACTCTCTGTAACCCCCACGACTTGCCTGGGCTTGCAAAATCTCACTAACTGTCCATGCTGGAGACAATACACATCCCTTTAACCTGTGCTTTACCGTCTCTCCACACACATTGTCTGTACCTTTAAGACTTGATTACCTGTTAAGACTCGCATTCCAACCATTATTTTGTAAATTGAGTTTGTGTCTTTATATACCCTGTTTGTGAACAGAACTCCCACTCACCTGATGAAGGGGCAGCGCTCCGAAAGCTTGGGGCTTGTGCAACCAAATAAACCTGTTGGCCTTTAACCTGGTGTTGTGAGACTTCTTACTGTGCTCTACCGTTTAGCCAGCAAAGCTGTTACTCCAGGAAGGCAAGCAGACTGCTTCCTGTAGAGCAGAATTTCTAACAACAAGGGTAGAGGCACAGAAATACTGCATTTATGTCTGGATTCCACATAACTTCGAAATAAAACTGAAAGTGAATCATTGGATTCCTCTGTGAAGGAACCGCCTGACTTTGGCATGTCAAACAATCTTCCCACCATACTTCAAATGGTCGGAAGCTCCCAGAAAGTGCATTAGGCCCAGAGTAAAAATAAACAAATCCCCACTTAAACCATTCTATCAGCAATACAATGACATCTAATCAGGCAGCTCGGTGCCAATATCAAAAACAAAGGCTTGCTGACATGCTGCAGAGAACATGCCTAAAAACACATTCCTTAAAGGCACAGCAGCGCCTTCAGAATAAAAAAAGAAGCATCAGCATTCAAGATGGTTTCGTTTTTCAAGCCCTTTCAGTTTCACACTAAGATTACTTCGCAATATATGCATTAATTTTACAAAGTTAAAACATGCAAACAGAACAGTAATATAGTCAATTTCATTCCTTGTCTTCCAAATTCGAACACAACATCATTTATCACATTCGTGACCAAACATAGACAATCATATAGTCTCTTCCTTGCTCATGTATAACTTTTAAATTTAATCGCTGCAATAATAGACTCCATCGAAACAATCTGGCATTTTTATTCTCAAATTTCTCCAAAAACGTCAACGGATTGCAGTATACAAAATCGTCTTAGATGAATTCCTGGTAACATAAAAGTTAAACTTTTGCAAAACCAGCACCAAACCCAAGGTCTTTTTCTCATTCGTTGAATATTTCTTCTGAAGATCATTTTTTTTTAAAAGATAGCCAAGAGTTTTCATCGTCTTCTTGTAATAGCACGGCATCGAGACCCACACCACTCGCATCGATGGCCACCTTAAATGGTTCTGTGTAATTTCATGTGGTCAACAGAGGGGCACCTGTTAACACAGCCTTCAGGCCTTCAAATGTCTGTTGACACTCCGCTCTCCACTGAAGTTTTGTACGCTTCTTCAGCAATTAGTCAGTGGAGAAACCACAATGCTAAAATTCGGCACAAACTTCCTATGAAAACCATTCAGAGCCAGAAATGTAATTACTCTCCTTTTTGTCGACGTCATTGGGAACTCGCCAATAACTTTTGTTTTCACATCCCGTGGAGCGATTTGTCCATGTCCAATTGTTTGGCCGAGGAATGTAACTTGGGCCTTTCCAAACTCACACTTAGCTATGGTTACCGCCAAGCCCACCTCCTGAAGTCGATTGAATAATTCCACCACAGGTTCACGTCTGACTTAAAATCACCACATTGCCTATATATACCGTACAATTGGATAATACTGAAATGATCTTATTTGGTAATATTTCAATTGTGGTTGCGGTGTTATTCATTCCGGATGGATAACTTTGAGGAAAAATGTGGTGGCATTGGAAGCAGTTCAGAGAACTTTCACTAGATTGATTCCGGGGGTATGAAGGGGTTGACATGTGAGGAGAGGTTCAACAGTTTGGGTTTGCTTTCTCTGGAGTTCAGAAGGATGGAAGGGGAATCTGATCGAGGTATATAAAATTTTCAAAGGGATTGCTGAAGTAATTTTGAGCCAATCTTTCCTCTTATGCTGCAATCTAGAACAAGAGGTCACAGGTATAGGTTGAGAGGTGGTAGCTTTAAAACTGAAATGAGGAAGAACTAATTCACACAGATGGTGGTGAATTTGTGGAAGTTGCTGCCACAGAGCGCGGTGGAGTCTGAATCATTGAATCGCTTAATGAGGGAGATGGATATACTTCTGATAAAGAAATAAAGAAGAATCTGGGAAAAGGTGGGGAGTTGGATTTGAGACAATGGAGAGATCAGGCATGATCTGACTGAATGGCAGAGCAGGCTCAAATGCTCAATTTGCCTACTTCTGCTCCAAAGTCATGTGTTCCTAATTTCCGGTGTTCCTATTGTTGTGAAGTTAGTGTTTGTAAAATTAGAAAAAAAACTTCTAAAATGCTGAGAGTTGTAAAGTTTCATGGTTCTGTTTGAAAAGGTAGCATTTTTATGTCGTGAAAAGATGCAGGTGCACAGACTGAAACATTGTATGACGAGCCTGGGCAGTGGTGCTGCCAAGACAGCAGGTTGTTTTTGAAGTTTGCCCTATCAGATTAAACTAGGCATTTGAATAGCTGCAGCGTATCAGATTTGAATTTGATGTTCTGATAACATGTAAAACAATCTTATTGTCAGGATTTTGGTATGTCATCAGGGATGGAAGAAACAGTTCCCAACTCCAGAGGTCCAGACAGCCACTGCCTCTGCCAGCAACTGCCACATTTCATAGTTTGAGAGAGAGGAAGAAGCACAGCAAGGAACTTCCTCTAACAACCTAAGAGCCACATTTATGTCTTAAAAGAAAGTCTCATCTGAATCGTAAAGGTACCAACAGAAGATAGTGAAAAGAGAAGGTAAAGGAGACAGAAGATTCGGGAAAATAACACCTTATTTTATTTGGAGAGTGACTAGAAATTCAACTTTTTATTTGGTTCATACATAGGAACTGTATTTATCTAAACAACATTCATTTATAATAATATTTTATTCGGTTTGTTAATAGTTTAGTTAACGTGTTCACTGTTCGTAAGATGAATAAATTGTTACATATTCCTTCCCAGAGACAGTCTCAGGTAATCATTTAGATTTGACCACCAAAAGTTGCTGAAGTGCAGGTATTATCTCTTCTCACACACACTTAAATAGATTATGAAGGGAACTACTTATCTTTGAGTGGTTGAGTGCTTTTTCGCAGAGAAGAGATTAACCCCCCACCCCTTGTTACCGATTGGTGGCTCCTCCGGGATTTGAACAGTCCCAGGTCTTTAAATAAACCTTAAGTGAAAAGTATAAGAACTAATAACAGACAACAAGCAGATTAAATAAAAAGCGGGGAAATGGCTCTTAACATTGCTGAAGAGGTTCTCGGAGTTGGCGATGCTTTCCATATTTGCCAAGAAAGTTTATAATGACAGAAAAAGGTGACACTGTAGAATTGGCAAACAGGCTAAACTTTGCTTGAACCAAGGATAATAGGAAAGCTAAAATTGCAACTGAGATAGCCAAGCATTCAGAGTGGAGTCAGAGAAACAATAAATTAGAAATGAGACAAATGGAGTTAGAAAGTGATCTTAAAAGGCCGGAGTCAGAAAAAAGAGGGAGAAGAAAGCGAAAGATAGTTTGAGTTGGAAAAGATGAAGTTCGAATTCGAAGCCAGGAATACTTCAAGCGACACAAGTGAAAGTAGAAGATGGAAGTGATTGTGAGCAAGCTCAGCGTAGCCAACCTCCTGATGGGGATGTATAAAAATATGTCCAAACATTACCAAAATTCGATCAGAAGGACGCAGAAGACTTTTTCATCTCCTTTGAGAAATTGGCTACAGAGATGAAATGGCCAGTGGAGGTGTGGGTAATGTTAATTCAGACCAAGTTGGTAGGCAGGGCTACTGAGGTGTTTGCAGCGCTGTCAGAGGAGATGTAAGGGAAGTATGAAGAATTAAATAAGGCTGTTTTGAGTGCTTACAAATTGTTACCAGAAGCAAATGGACCACAGTTCAGAAATGTGAGGAAGAAAACATTTCAGAACTTTTCGAGAGTGAAAGAATTAAGCTGAGCAACTTCGATAGATGGGTGAGAGTATTAAAGATAGAAAATAAATATGAGTCTATTAGAGCTATTATTCTGCTGGAGGAGTTTAAGTATTCAATTCCAGAAGTAATAAGAACTCATGTTGAAGAACAGAAAGTTGGAACAGCGAGAACTGCAGAGATGGCAGAAGAATTCACATTATTGCATCAATTGAAATCCAGCTTCCGACAGCAATTTCATTCCGTGAGGGATAGAAATTTAGAAAGAAAGATAGTTCAATTGAAAACAAAACGTATATCACATTGGGAACGGTTTATGACCTGTTAAAAAAGAAACCCAAGAGGCTGGAAAAGAAGTCTAAGACCTCAGGTGTTTTCACTGCGATAAGGTGGAACACAAAATGTCACAGTGGTGGTGGCTTAAGAAAGACACTGGAAAAAAGGATGCAGTAAAAGATGCTCAACCAGTGGGATTAGTTAAAATAGTAAAGTTAACCTCGAGAAACGTCGAGGTGCTGAACGGCAGTGCACAACCTAGGCTTGGGCTGCAGAGTAAGGTAGTGCCTGATCTTTTCAATGACTTCACCTCAGTGGGGAAATATTGCGCGGGTCGAGCAGGGGAGTAGGCAAATAAGTTAAAATATTGAGAAGTATGTGAGTTATTGTGTCTCTAATAGTAAGAGGTGAAAATATTTGCACTGCTTCTGAAATATTGGCCAAGAGAGTGGGAATCTGTGGAATAAACGGTGAAAGGCGTAGTGTCCCCCTGTGTAAGATAAGGCTAGAAAGTCGAATCAACACTGGCGAAGTGATCGTGGGACTGATGGAAAACGTAGCTACACAAGACAGTTTATTCTTGGAAACGGTAGAGATGGATCACAGGTGGGAGTGATGCCCGTTGTTGTGGAAAAGCCAGAAAAAAACCAGGGAAATGTGGAGTTAAAAGAAAGATACCCTGGAATTTGTTCAGACTCTGTGGTGATAAGATCCCAAAGCCATAGGTTAATACGGGGAGGGAGAACAAAAGAGAAATATGAAGGAGTTGAGGCCCAGGTAACTGACACTCTGTTTGTTGAGATGGTAAAGGAAACACCTAAGCAGGTAGAGGATCAGGCAGACGTGTTTAGTTCTTTGCAATTAATGGAGTTACCGCAGAAAGATGAGATGATAAACGATTGATACCCTGAAGCCTATACAGAAAAGGAATTAGAGTGCACTCCAGAATGCTGTTATCTTAAGGATAAAATACTAAGGCAGAAATAGAGAACTTAGAAGGTTACTGCAGATGAGAAATGGGTGGAAGTTCACCAGATTGCGTTGACAGTAGAATACAGATGGGACGTATTGTGGGTAGCATACAAATTACCCGAAGGAGATCACCTAGGAAGACTCAGGCTAAGATAGAGAAGCATTGTTATTGGCCTGGATTACATAAAGATGTGGTTAAATTTTGCTGTACCAGTGATTCATGTCAGATGGTAGCAAAGCCCCAGGCACTGATACAACCAGTGCCTTTGACGCCAATTCCCTGGGTTGAAACATATTTTACCCGGGTTATAATTGATTGTGTAGGTCTCTTCCTAAAACCAAAAGTGGGATCCAGTATTTGCTAACAGTAAGGGATGTGTTCACAAGGTTTGCAGAGGCAATTTCTTTACAGAATATTAAGGCAAAAAGGACTGTGGAGGAGTTGCTTGCTTTACTTACCCATTGTGGAATGCCCAGAAAGATTCAGTCCGACCATGCCTCCAATTTTACTGCCAAATTATTTAAGGAGGTCATGGATAGGATCGGCATCAGACACTCTACCTCATGTACGTACCATGCTGAATCCCAGGGAACAGTTGAAATGGAGCATGTTGAGGACTTATTGCCTGGATTGCCCAAATGATTGGGATAAATGTATTCCTTTAATTCTATTTGATATTAGAGATGCTGCAAAATGAATCGACTCAGTTTACTCCATTTGCGTTGATATTCAGACACGAAGTAGGAGGTACTTTGCAATGAATGAAGGAAAAGCTGGCAGGTCCGAAGGCAGAGATCTCACAGTTGGATTATATATTTGAGGTAAGAGAAATGTTAAACAGAGTGGGTGAAGTACCTGGACAACATTTGAAGGTGGCCCAGCACCAATGAAAAAAGAAGAGACAAGAAAAATAAAATTCGTGCGTTTGCCCGTTGGGTTAAAGTATTTGTGTTATTGCCAGTGGTAGGACATCCCTTCAAGGCAACGTATAATGGTCCCTTGCAGATTGAGAAGAAGTTAAATCAGGTGAACTATCTGGTAAATATGCCAGATAGGGAAAAATGTGCAGTGTATATCATGTGAGTATGCTGAAACACGTTTATGAGAGGGAAAGGGGACCGGAGAAGGAGGTATTAGATACTGCCACTCAGATTGAGGAATCAAATCCAAATGATGTGGATTTTGATGTGACTCAGAATAAATTAAATAATAAATAAGTTCTTAAGGAATGGAATAGGGTAGTGAGTTATCAGTCTCATGAAGAAAGAACTTAATTGAAAGACGTGTTACAGTGCTATGTGGACCAACGTAGAAATAGAATGGGGAGGACTAATGAAATAGTACATGAGGTTGATGTAGAGAATGCTGTTCCGATAAAAACCCCTTATCGACTTATTCCTCTCAGAGTAGATCAGGTTCAGAAGGAAGTGGAAGAGATGCTACAGGATGACATCATAGAGCCGAGTCAAATCGAGTGTAGTTCGCCGATCGTGTTGGTTCCCAAACCTGATGGTAGTCAACGATTCTGTGCAGATTATCCGTAAGATCAATGCTGTGACTAAATCTGATTCAGAATCAATTCCAAGGCTGGAAGATTCTGTAGAAAATGTCGGAGAAGCTAATTACATCACAATGTTGGACTTACTTCGCGGTTTTGGCAAGTACATTTGTCAGAGTGAGCAAAATAAGTTTCTGCTCTTGCAACCCCAAGTGGGCTACAACAATTTAAAGCAATGCTCTTTGGGATCAAAAATGGACTAACCACTTTTCAAAGAGTTATGAACAGAGTTGTTGCATGTTTGACTAAATGTGCTGCCTTCATAGATGACTTAGAGATCTATGATCTTTCGTGGAAAGATCACGTGGAGCTTTTGGCAGAGCTCTTCCAGAGATGACAGAAGGCAGAGTTTGTCATAAAATGGGCAAAGACCGAATTTGGGAAGGCAGAACTGACATCCTTAGGACACAATATTGGATATGGATAGATGACATGGAGAAACGTGAAGATGAAGGCCATCGAGGAATTTCCAAGACCATCATGAAAAAGGATTTGCTACAATTTTGGGGATTGAGTAGATTCTACCGAAAATGCGAACCAAACTTTAGCAGCGTAGTGGCCCCGTTGAGGGATTTGTTAAAAAAAACTCAAAATTTCGGTGGATAGAACAGTGCCAGGAGACATTTGAGAATTTCAAAGCAGTGTGAACCACCGCACCTGTTTCAGTCACACCAAAATGTTTGAAACCATTTAAAGTCACCATCGACACCAGCGATGTAGGAGTTGGAGTGATGTTGTTGCAGGAGGATGATTGTGGAATTCAAAGGCTAATCGGTTATTTTTCAAAAATGCAATATCCACCAGACATAATATTCCACTGTTGAAAAGGCACTATTGAGTTTAGTAATGGCCTTACAGCATTTTAATGGTCACGTTGCAAACAATGCATCAGAGATGATCGTGTATACTGATCATTATCCTTCAATATTTCCGAAAGTTTTAAGGATAGGTACGACAGATTATTTCGTTGCAGTCTTATGTTACAAGCATTTAATGTGGAGATTTACCATGTTGCGGGGAGTGAAAATGTTATTGTCGATGCTTTATCGCGAGTATGAAACAGAGAAAAAATGAAGCCATCTTTTCATGATGATGATTCTTTTTTTTACGGGGGAAGGTGTTGGGAAGTCGGTGTTTGTAAAATTGTCTGCTAAAAAGGTGCCATTTTTGGACTTAGAGTTTTTTTTAAAGAGGTGCAGGTGCATATGCAGTACACAAACTGAAACATTGTATCGAGACGCCAGGTGTTGCCAAGTCAACAGGCTGTTTTTGAATTTTAACCAATCAATTTATACTAGACATTTGAATATCAGCAACCTATGAACTTTGAATTTAGTGTTTAGGTAACCTGAGAACCATTCATATTGTGGGGATGTTGGTGTGTCGTCAAGGGTATAAGGCACAACTCCCAGATCCAGAGAGCCAGAGATCCAGTAATTGTTCTCTCTGTCAGAGAGCTGTGTAGCTGTCAGAGCTAATGAATTTTAACTCACAGCCTCATCTGGATTGAAAAGGTACCAAAAGAAACCAGAAGATTACAGGCAGAAGAAAGAAAAAGACAGAAGATTCCAGAAGAAGTTAAAACCTGGTTGTATTTTGAGAGTTACTAAAAATAGTCATTTTTCTGTAAATAAGGGGGAATTGCATTTTATCTGAACAGTATTTCATTAAAATGATATTTCATTCGGTTTGTAAATAGTTTAGTTAACCTGTTTACTGTTAGTCAGATAAATAAAGTGTTACTCGTTGTTAAAGTGATCGTCTAAGCTAGTTATTTTGATTCAACCACTAAAAGCTGCTGATGAGCAGATCGCACTCCTTCTCACACACTTTTAACAGATTATAGCTTTGCTCTTTATTCTTTGTAAGCGAGGCACCCATCTTTGTGTGGTTAGGTGTTAGCTCTCAGAGAGGGGGGTCAACATTTCCTTTGTGACAGCAGAGATTGAAACACAAGTGAGGTGCAAATGTTAAAGGCCCAGCATCTTGCTCAGTTAGAAACAACAGACCATGATGTGAGCTGGCAAGTTGCGGCACTTGAGCATAACAAGATTCGCAAGAATGCAATTGTTTCCCATGGGGACAAAATCCAAGCAATAAATTATACAAAGAAAGAAGTTCAATTTTTCCTTATTAATTAGCAAGATCATTGCGTAATTATGAGGGAGAAAAAACACCTCGCACAAAGTAGCCAGCTGGAACCCACATTCCAGGAAGAAGAGACTGGTTGTAGCACACATTCCAGCTTTTCAAAATCCAATTCCCCACAGAGCAACACCGTTCTGAGAAACCCCCACAGAGCAACACCGCTCTGAGAAACAGGGGACATGCTGCATGAAAATGAAATTTGTAGACAGTTGTTCCATTGCATTTTAAAGAACATGCATTTTATTGTTCTCAATCCCTCCATTAGTTTGGATGTAATTTCTAGAAAGTTCACATTCTCGCTTGTTGTGGAAAGCACAAAAACTCCTGGGGACAAATGTAATAATTACATTGGAAATTCGACTGGTTGTACAACAAAGCACTTTCGTGTGCTAGTGGATATACACAGCAGCAGTGAAATACACCAAAGCATCTTAAAAGAGGGGGCGATAGCCTCCTGTCAACTTGCTACACTGTCCAGACTGAAACTCAACTAATTTTCTAGGGACCCGGGTTTGGATTCCGTCACGGCGGGTGGTGGAATTTGAATGCAGTAAAAAAAAATCTGGAAACAAGAATCTACTGCTAACCATGAAATTACTGCCGGGGAAAGAAAAACATCTGGTTCACTAATGTCCGTGAGAGAACGAAACCTGCCATCCTCACCTGGTCTGGCCTAAATGTGACTTCGGATTCACAGCAATGTGGTTGACCCTCAACTGTCCTCCAGACCAAACCCCCTCTCCCCTCCCCACCTCGCCAGGGCAACTAGGGATTAGCAATACGCCCATGTGCAATGAATGAATGAAAAATGTCAGCGTCGGGCAAATGTCTGAATGACTTCCCGGTTCTATGCGGCAATGTACAGTTAAGGACGACTTTAGAATAACTGTTCGTGATTATGTCACTGTAATGTTGCATTCTACAAACATAAATACAATTTGGAATAATAAACCTGCTCTGTAAAGGTTTGTTTTTTGTAAGTATCATAGAAACCATAGAAACCCTACAGTGCAGAAGGAGGCCATTCGGCCCATCGAGTCTGCACCGACCACAATCCCACCCAGGCCCTACCCCCACATATTTTACCCGCTAATCCCTCTAACCTATGCATCTCAGGACTCTAAGGGGCAATTTTTAACCTGGCCAATCAACCTAACCCGCACATCTTTGGACTGTGGGAGGAAACCGGAGCACCCGGAGGAAACCCACGCAGACACGAGGAGAATGTGCAAACTCCACACAGACAGTGACCCGAGCCGGGAATCGAACCCGGGACCCTGGAGCTGTGAAGCAGCAGTGCTAACCACTGTGCTACCGTGCCGCCCTGTCAACTTGCTACACTGTCCAGACTGAAACTCAACTAATTTTCTAGGGACCCGGGTTTGGATTCCGTCACGGCGGGTGGTGGAATTTGAATGCAGTAAAAAAAAATCTGGAAACAAGAATCTACTGCTAACTTATGTGTGTAGCAAGTATGTTTTTGTTTCAGACCCTGCCTTTTGGGCGGTGTGGTGGTACAGTGGGTACCACTGCTGTCTCACAGCGCCAGGGACACAAGTTAAATTCCGACCTCGGGTGACCGTCTGTGTCGAGTTTGCACATCCTCCCCGTGTCTGCGTGCGTTTCCTCCGGGTGCTCCGGTTTCCTCCCTCAGTCGAAATTTTTGCGGATTACGTTGGTTGGTCATGCTAAGTTGCGCCTTAGTGTCAGGGGGACTAGCAAACATAAATAGGCTTTTCATGGATCAGGTCGACATTGGGTTTGTGGTCAGTTGAGGCTTGATGGGCCATATGGCCGCCTTCTGCACTGCACTGCTATGGTTTAATATGTTACAGTGTTGCATATTAATCATTCCTCTCAACAATGTATGCAAAATCCGACAAAGTTCTTGCAACTGCAAATTTCTGATAAAATTGTTTCCACATCTCTCTGCTTTCTTGGATGAATGAACTGCTCAACGCTGCTCAACTAGTCTTTCCCCTCCGATTTCGGATGCCTGCAGTTTCAAGACGTTTGATCGACGGATGGCCCAAATGTAGGAGAACAAAGGTGGAAACTGTAACTACTCTGCCAATTAATTTATATATGTAAATCCACAATCATTTACAGTGCAAACTTTCAAAGAAACCGACTGATTCACTACATAACGTCCAGGCCCGCACACTGTGAGAAAACGAAGCACAGTTGTATCCTCATTGTAGCGGAGCAAATACATTAAATCTCGAGGAAATTGCATCCACATTTCATATCAGTATTCCACTGCATTCAAGGTAATTAATAAATTGAGCATTGCACCGCCTCCCACTAATGTACATCTTGCAGCATAATTATTGAAGAAGTCGCCACAATGATCATCGGTCAGAAATTTAAATGCAGTCTCATCACTGCACATCTGTTGAGCATTTGAAGTGGCAAAATACTCATCAGGCTAACAGAGGAGCAGAGATTCGTGTAGACACGTTATAAGAATGATAGAATGATAGGGAGTAGGATAGCTGGATCTTAGTTTCAGAAAAGATTCGGCACAACATCGTGGGCCGAAGGGCCTTTACTGTGCTGTACTGTTCTATGTTCTAAGTTCTATAATTAAATCTCTTGGTTTGTCTGTTGACGCTCCGTTTATATATTGCCACCTGCCATCCCTTATCAGTCTCCATCGTCTCTTCACTGGTGAAATTATGCAGTTCACATCCGTGCTTTGTCAAAAAAATGCAGAAACCTTTCCCTCCTCTACTCTGTAAAGGCAGGCAGTGTCCAAACGGCTGCCACCAACCTGTTTGTTTTCACAGCGCAACTCTGCCACAATTCTAGCAATCCTTCCATCATAACTACCTAACTACATTTGGCAGCAAATTGACACAAACAAAACTTCGTTTCGGCCCCACCTGCGGTAGGGCGCCACCGTGACAGCTGATCAGTTTGTTTTGATAGTTACAAAGAAACCCCACCCACTACACGGTGTACTCCCAAAACATGGCAGTCCTGTTCCCAGCAATGCTACAATTGCCAAGTACTCTGACCCCATTTCAAAATGTTCTGCCCCGATTTAAAGTTGAAAATATTTAGGAAATTTATAGCAATTGACATTTGCTTGCTCTCTTAAGTATTGAATGGATTTCAGAATTTTACGGAAGGGATCTGTTGGCAGCCGTTTCCACAGCTCGCTGAACTTCGTTTGTGTCATTGTATAAATGCACGTGTTTGTACAGCAAATCAGGAGCTGCAGCGTGGATCCCAATTTTAACCAAATCTATGTAACCTTTGGATTCGATTCTCCAAATAATGTATACGTTTCCATATGGAATAATTCAATATCACTGTCCATAACAGAATGAAATTCCCTGATAGAGCAAATAGTAAAACGACTGATTGACTTCGACTCTCCTTCTCTGTGTCCTATTGATCCTTCACACGGCTGTGAGTCTCCTGCGGGCTCTACTGCTCGCTAAAATGTGCTTGATGGTGAAGACATTATGAAACATACTTAGAAGAATTGGAACACAAGGTTATAGAATGTAACTGACGAGCTCAGCTATTGTCAAACCCAAGGAGACAGTGAAATTGGAGTGAAAGTGGCAAAACCATAACCTGCCTGTGAAATTATGTCGTCCTGTGAATTGAAAACACCCGAAAGTGTTGAACAAACAGCTCAATGCTCTCACTGTTCCTAAACTCACAGCCACAGTTTCTACTGTTGAATATTTACTTTGCAGCTTGCTGCAACAGATGGCCACAAATTCATCAAAGGTGAAAGACATGGTGAATCAGACAGAACAGTACTTGACAGAAGGGACAAGGGCAAAGTGAATGTGGCAGACGGGGGAAGAGTGCAGCAGCCTTCAAAACTGTCCAATATAAAGATGTGGAATCTGCTTAAATATCCCTTTGAAGACAATGACAAGAACATCCGTTACTTCCACGGCTACCGGGTAGCAAGCAACACATTTTGAGAGACTGCAATTTCCTCGAACAAGAATCGTGATTCTTCGTAAGTTGCAGTGAAGGAGAGAAATGAACAAGGCATTGGACATCAGATTTGCAGAAAAATAAGGTATTATCAGACATGCTATTTTCCAAAATATCCTTGATGGTTCTACATTGATTTCATTTTATTGAAAGCACAGCAAGAAATTACAAATGTGTACTACTATGAAATTCTGCAGACCACTCAGAAAAGAATACTAATGCTGCTGCTTTCTGAATACTGTCGGATAACTCACTTTCCTCCCATCCAATACTGGCTCAAATGTTTCTCACTCGCACATCTCCCAGTTCCGAAGCGCTTTTATCGTACCTTCTTCCCGATGTTTCAACTGATTAGATACAAAACAAGCATGTTCTAGTGCTAGACACAGCTGCATAATTCACCTTCCCAGGCTCCTCAGTATTTATGTACTCTGTGAATCAATATGAATCACGCCTAATATTTGGGCACGATTTACCATCAGGTTGTGCCAGTTTTCGGGCGCGGAAACTTGGTAAAGTCGGGCGTGAGTCGCTGAGCGCGATTCACGCCCGCCTCGGCGCCAGTTCCCCTTTGCCAAGGGCACAAAATGGCAGCCGTCGCGACCACGCCCGAAACGGGCGCGACGTCAATTTAAATGCTTTTGTATGCACTTAACTTGACTTAACGGGCTGCAAACCGCAACTTAACGGCATCTCACGCTTACCACCACGTTCGCCCGTCCAGATTCGGCACAAAACGGGCATGACCAGCAAAAGTCCGATGCGGGCGCTCCAGCTTCTGAAGGCGAAAGTCCAGAGCGTCTGGCATCTCTGTGCCTCAGAACGGAGGGCGTTGGGGGGTGGAGGGGGGGGGGGGGGCGTGAGGTGGGTCATATGACTCCACTCAAAACGGTGGGGGAGTGGGGGAGGGAGGTGGGTCAGATGGCTCCACTCAGATCAATGGAGGAGAGGGGGAGGGGGTGGGGAGTTATAGCATTTCTATGAACCCAACCACTATTATTAGATTGACTTTTGAACTGATCCATAATTACATTTACGATAATTGCGATTTCAGTGCTGACAACGAATATGCAAGAGAATTACACCATAATAGGGGATCGAAGGGACAGTCAAAATGTTCGGAAGTTACATGTGGAATAAAATAGAGCGTCATGGTGGTAAGACAGGATGCCATGTATTGCCAATGAGTAGTCAGATAGGAGGGTGGGGGTTTCAAGAAGGCAGTCCGTTGTTCCTATTGGGTTATTTGATATTGATGGGTGGTCTGTGGATCTATCGATCTATCGATCACCATATTATCGATAGATGCCTCAGTAATATAGTTAGATCTCAGTTTGAAGTGGATTTAATTCTTCTAAATTTGTCTAATTGATGACTACTTAAGGCAGTCTGAACAATCGGAAGTTCGTAATTTACATCACAATATCTGGTGGTTCCATCACAGGGCGATGGCTCAATAAAAGATTGAACTTCTCGGGCAATTGTCACACAAGTTTTACCGGGGGAAGTCTGCGCCGTGGCCGCGGTGTCCCCAGCATCTTTTTTTTTGGGTTCTGCCCAATTCGGATATCTCAGAGCCCGAAAAGTATGAGCCCGAATTGAATGAAGGTAACCTAAAACACTGGGTCAGCCTTAAGCCGGAAGAAAGAGTTGAACATTGGACACGTACTAAAGAAAGAACATAACCGGTTCAGAGAGGCGAAGAAAATGTTGATAAAAATGGTAGCAGAAATGGCGATCTTCAGTTACATTGGTAAGCATAGCAACATGGAGAACAGCATTGAGAAATGTTTTCAATAGATGTTTAAAGTTCTGAGCGGTTTAGACGAAGTAAAGAGAAACTGTAACTATTGCTGGAAGAATTGAAAATCTTTGTCTCAATTTCGCCGATATCTTCCGAAGAAAACAAATCGATTTGCAGGAAGCAGGGTGACAAGGAAGGCGGGATATTTGGGCTCGATGGATTGATCTTGCACTGTCCGGCACAGGCTCGCTGACGTTCTTCAGTGCTGTTAACCATTCAATAAATCTACTGGACCACTCTGTAAAATGCCACAAAGGCTCATGTTTCTTAAATCTCTGTAATAGTTGTTAGTATATTCTGGGTTCTTACCTTATGCTGCGGTTCTTGAATCTGGTTTCAGAGAGTCCTGATAAATTAGTGTAGTGCTTACAGCAGATTATCGAACACACCCTGGGTAAAGATTAATTACATATTACAGTCATAAACAAGACCTTCAGCCTGATCAGCACAAACCAGTAACACATTGTAATTTTATTTAGAGCTGGATCCGAATTAAATGGCGTATCATTTTAATTGAATTATTCTGATTATTCACTGATCAATTTTGACAAGGGTGTTCATTTTGTGTGACTGTTGATAGTGATTACATTTCCCCTGCTCTTTTAGACACACAGAGCAACAGTCTACATTTATTGGCTGTGATGTTTTTTTTCTCTTTTTATTACCTACTGTGTAACGTCTTTATTATTGGACTATAAACTTTCAAAGAGAGCAAAGTTCAAAGTTCAAACATGGTTGCTTTATGGGGTTCAGACACCAGGGGAGAGGAAACACTGAGCTCGACCGCTGAAATATATGTGCTTTCAATCGCTAGATTTTCACTCCATTTTGCTGCAATTCTATCCGTGTAAATGCTATTTATTGATATTGTTGATCCATTAATCTCGGTACCCAGGCTTCTATCATATTCCACTGTCCTGAACTTGTGCATTTTCCATCATAGATTATTCTCCCAGCTTCAGTAGATTAATGAGGAGAATGTCTTAGAATGGTCTCCCGTTGGTTATCTGCGCTTTTTTTTTGTTTACAGCCTGAGATGTGATCAGAAATATAGCACCTAATCAGCCTCAATATTTGGTAATTGGCTTTGTCTGCTGGTTTCTTTTTTTGGAATGGAATCACTCAGTGTGTGTCACATGAGAGAACAGATCCGCCAGAGGGAGTGGCAGTATTATCGCAGGAGAGTTGGATCGCTTCTCGGCCTTTTGGCTAAGATCAAGTGTAGTTATGCAGATGCAGCATTTGGTTGCGGTCATTAGGTTACATTGAAGCTTCATATGTTTCATATGAAGCAATTTTTAAAAGCGGTATCTCGGCCTTTTGGCTAAGATGGAAATGAGCTCAAGTCTTGGAGGAGGAATTGCTTTCCCTCCCCCAATCAGCTTGGCTCATGTAGATCAGGCCCAGGACAGGGTGGTTTGGTCGCTTGCCCTGATTGCCAGCCTGGATCGGAAATGTCTCAACTTGTTGAGTCTCTGAATTGGACTTGATTTGATTGAATTGGAAAAATATGAATTTTTAAAAAAAGATGGGAGCCCTCAGAATTGAACTTCTCGGGCAATGTCGTGCAACCCTGACTAAAGGACCTCTGGCCTGTTGTAGGGGCATCTTTGGATACCTCACAGTTAGGATGTGAGGCTCCACACTGCATGTCAGACTTGACATGCTCAGACCTAGGAGGTTACGATGAAAATTTATGAAACTTTGTTTCGGCTTGAAGTAGGAATATTGCCTCGAATAAAAGACACGCACTTGAGTGAAGCTGTGAGGTTCACAGATAATAAAGAAAAAAAATAGGAAAATCATCCATAGATAAAGGAACTCAGTTGCATGATTACTGTCAGCACATGTAAAAGAGGGGTCGACAGAAGGTTTCGCGAGATGTTACAAACACTGAACAGTTTAATATTAACTACAGATAAACTGTTATCATTGCTAGAAGGATTGGGAAGCGTTTATATCCCATTTCACCTTGTTTAAACAGGAACGAAGAAGTATTGAAGGAAAGGATGAGGGGGTACATGGACAAATAGGGGACAGAGGGACTGGCTGGATTATTCTTACGGAGAGCTAACACAGGCACACTGACCTCCTTGAACTTTCTAACCTATGAATCTATGGAACTACTGCACCAAAACTCGAGATTGTTCAGATTCCCTACATTAAAACAATGTAAAGGTGGTCACAATATTCTGGGCTCTTACCTTGAGCAGCCGTTCCCGCTCCGGGGTTCCAGAAAGTTTGAACAAATTAGTATATTGGATTCAACCGTTTATCAAACACACCCTGGGTAAAGATCAGTTACACACAGTCATAAATACGCCCTTCAGCCTGATCAGTGCAACTCCTCACCACACCTTTCTCTTAATGCCAGCTGGGTCTGAATTAAACAGTATAATCTTATTGAATCATTTCAATAAATCCGGAATCCATTTAAACGAAGTCATTCGTTCTGTGTGCCTGAATAACAGAGAGTATTTTCCACAGAATCTTTAAGACCCACAGATAAATAGTCAGCAGTTGTTAGATGTTATTATCCACTGTATGACTTATCTATTATTTAATGAGGCAACTCTAGAGAGAACAAGGTTCAAAGAACAATGGACATTTATTGGGTTCAGACGGCAGATGATAGGAAAAACTAAACTCTCGTTTTGAAACATACTTGCTTTCAATCACTAAATTTAAGCGATGTTCAAAATAACGGACATTTTCAGCATTAACTACAGTGAATCTGTTTCAGTTGGTGACAGGATTCAGAAACTTCTTATCCAATTTCACAGAGGACTTCAAATGGCAAGGAATAACGACTGCACCAGAAAGTCAAATATTTCACAATGTCGCTACGGTAAAATTTGATAATGGTTGCCACACAGCAGAGTCATAAACATGAACTTGAGCCTGCTCAGTACAATTCCTCATCACATTTTTCCCTAATTTAGTGCTGGGTCTGAATCACTCATATTTTCATTAATATTAACTTATTCTGATAATTCACTGATCAAATTAAACAAAATCAGTCATTTTGCGTGCCTGTTGACAGTGATACCTCCCCCGGCACTTTCAGCCCCACAGAGAAACAGTATGCAGTTGTTAGATTTGATGTTTTCCTTATTTTATTACTCACTATATAATGTCTTTATTATTTGGTTATAAACGTCCAGAGAGAGCAATGTGCAAAGAGTATTGGTCCTTTATTGGGTTCAAACATCAGAAGGGAGGAAATATGTTGAAATACTTTTTTTTTAAAAACCTTTGCTTTTAACCATTAGATTTTTCATTCTATTTTGCTACAATTCTATCTCCATAAACGGAATGTATTTGCATCTTGGCTCGATTTATCTCGGTATCACGTTTCTATCATATTACCTCAGTTATGCAGTCTTGAATATGTGCAGTTTCCTTCATAAATTATTTTACCAACTAACAGTAGAGTAATGATTGGAATGCCCTGGAGATGGTCCCTATTTCGTTACATGCGATATTTCTGTTTGTTAAGCCTTAGCTCTGAACAGTAATATTGCAAGTAGTTAATTTCAATATTTTGTTATTATTCTTGTCTGCCGCCTACACGTTTTGGAATGAACTTACTCAATGTCTATCCCAGCAGAGCGCAAATCCACCAGAGACTTGAGAGGGAATAAATCAAAATTGAACATCCCGGGATATTAGCCTGGAATGCTCATCCGAGCACCTCTGGGCCCAGGTGAGGACATCTTCAGATGACTCAGTAGTTCGGGTGCCCCGAATGTCAGACATTATTTTCTGACCCACAAGAAGTTATGATGAAATCATAATCCCTCCATGCCATACTTTCTCATAATGAGCTCCTTATAAATTACACACAAGTTCATTTTCAATTGAATTTTACCCTCTGATCATTTTAGATAAAGACATGAATTACATCGGGGCAGGACTGCGACTGCTGTCCTTGGAAGGTATTTGATAGAGTCATTGGCCAGGCTTTAAATCAATTTGGCAGGGAGATGGGAACCTATGTGACTATTCAGAGGTTGGGTCAGCATGAACAAGTGGAAAATACAGCAGGAATAATAACAGTGAGAGGCAGATAAATCAAGAGCCAGAGACAGGTAAGGGCTCAGTAAAAATTGTAGGAACGGGTCAAGAAAAGTTAAAATGCTTACCTTAAGGTGTTGTACCTGAACGCGCCGAGCATCCCAAACATCATGGAAGAATTAGCTATGCGGATAGATGATATATTTCATATTGCAGACTCAATGCTCGGAGGTGTCCAAGAATGGGAAATAAGCATTGAGTTGTAGTCGGTGTTTAGGAAGGAACGCCAGAGGAAGAGATGGTGGAGTTGCATTGTTGATTGAAGAAGTTATTGATATGATCCTGAGGAAACATATTAGCCCAGATGGAGGGATATAGTTTGGGTAGATAGGATGAAATGTTTCCCCTCGTAGAGGGTTCAATAAAAATAGAGGAAATATTTTACAAAAGGAGAAGGAACTTGAGGGGGGATTTGAGAAGAACTGTTTTCATCCAGAGGGTGATGGTAATCTGGAAACTCACTGCATGAAAGGGTGGATGAGGCGGGGGAACTCTCAACATTTCGGCATTTAGACGAACGATTGAAACGCCATAGCAGAGGTGGCTACAGGTCAATTGCTGGAAAGTGAAAAAAGAATAAATAGGTGCTTGATGGCCGGCAGAGACAAGATGGGCCAAACGGCCTCTTTCTGTGCTGTAAAGCAGCAAGAGTTTGTTACTCAATAACCCGATCCCCAACTTTCTGCCCATTTTAGTGAAGGCTTTTAATCAGCAATTCACAGACAGTCAGCTGACGAGCATTAACAAAAAGCTGCTGCCCCGATATATCTGAAAACTGTTCGACAATGGATTGACAATGTGATGCTACTTACAGTAAAACAATGCTAACCTCGGCCCGTGCAATCGCGCCGCTCTCTGAATTGAACTGACGTAAACACATAAATCCCAAGGGCACCTGGCCTGTTATTTGTTTGCATTTAATTGCTCTAACAACTTGCTCTAAATCCGAAATTCGCTGGTTAATAATCAGGCGGGAATATAGTTCGGTTCAGGGAACGTGCAACTCCAGAATCATTGTGCTAAATTTAGTATTCAACAGGGTGGGGATAATTTCGCACCTGAACATCCGGTCAGGAATTTGCACGAGTGTGAGCACTGGCAAATGTTTCACAGGAAAAGCAAAATCTTCATTTCCTGGGCTTCAACCCGATTTTTGAACTCGAATCTGGTTCCTCATTATTTTTCCTGGCCAATATTTCAAAGCTCTGACCTCTGCAACTCACTTTGTCCCTTGAGCTCTCTCCAACGCCTCCCCAATTCCGCGCACATAAGCAAAGCTCCGTTATTAGATTTGAGTCAGCGATGCTTCACGAACCTAATTCCTTCTTCAGGATTGATTGAATCATGTAATCCGGGTATCGAGCTGTTAAGGGGAAAAACGAACACGCCGAATCATAGGAGCATGGGATAGAAGCAGGGATATGCCCCTGCGCCCTAAGAGCCTGTTCCGCCATTCAACATGGACTTGGCAGATTTGTTTATCGCCCCAACTTCACTGCCCTATCTGTCCTCCACAACGGTTGTCTCTGTTGTCGACAGGAAACCTCAGCGTTGAATAAATTCAGTGACCCAGCCCCCAGTGCTTTCGGAGAGGGGACGAATTCCACAGTCTAACCGCTCAGTGAATGTTAGAATCCAGGGCAGAATGTCCAAGGTACTTTATGATGTCAGCCTGCATCATAGGTTTTGCAATTTGAATTTGGCCAAGGGAAGCATGGGATATTTCACTTCAGGTATGATTCAAATGACCCACTATGGAGCTTTTATCAAAAAGTAGTAGATAGATTGAAAATTAGCAATATTTTTTTACAAATTACAAACAAGAAAAAAACACCCATGATGTTTTATAAAACATAACATCTGAATACACTGTTCGAACACAACATGTCTCCTGATAACAATGGATATTGCCCCAGGTGCAGCACAGAAAATAAGAATGCTCATGTGCTTTCGCAGCTCAGAAATTAGTGTTTTGGATACAATTGAAACTCTGAGTTCCCAGATGTGTAAATTCCAGCAGACCTCGGGGTGGAGGGAAAACCACTGCTGGCCTCGAGCGTTTATGATGTGGATCCGTTGTCGTGGCGTCTGCATGGTCTCCCCAATGTACCATGCCTCGGGACATCCTTTCCTGCAGCGGATCAGGTAGACAACGTTGGCCGAGTTGCAAGTGTGTGCACCGTGTATCGTCGCCCACTACTTCCCTGGAGTGAAGAAGCTACGACATCTTCTCCGGAGCCTTCAACATGTCATTGATGAAGACGAACATCTCCCCACACCCCCACGTCTTGCCTTCAAACAACCTCAAACAGACCATTGTCCGCAGCAAACTACGCAGCCTTCAGGAGAACAGTAAACACAACACCACACAACCCTGCCACAGCAACCTGTGCAAGACGTGTCGAATGCCATCATCTCACGTGAGAACACCATCCACCAGGTACATGGTACATACACTTGCAACTCGGCCAACGTTGTCTACCTGATCCGCTGCAGGAAAGGATGTCCCGGGGCATGGTACATTGGGGAGACCATGCAGACGCTACGACAACGGATGAATGAACACCGCTCGACAATCACCAGGCAGGAGTGTTCTCTTCCGGTTGGGGAACACTTCAGCGGTCACGGGCATTCGGCCTCTGATCTTCGGGTAAGCGTTCTCCAAGGCAGCCTTCACGACACACGACAACGCAGAGTCGCTGAGCAGAGACTGATAGCCAAGTTCCGCACACATGCAGATGGCCTCAACCGGGATCTTGGGTTCATGTCACACTATCTGTAACCCCCACGACTTGCCTGGGCTTGCAAAATCTCACTAACTGTCCATGCTGGAGACAATACACATCTCTTTAACCTGTGCTTAACGCTCTCTCCACTCACATTGTCTCTACCTTTAAGACTTGATTACCTGTTAAGACTCGCATTCCAACCATTAGTTTGTAAATTGAGTTTGTGTCTTTATATGCCTTTATTTTCCCATCAAATGCGCATCCAATTCAATCCTGGAATTATTCCCCCCCCCCCCCCCCCCTCCTCCTGGAAGTCTATTTTCTGTGCTATAACACCCAAATCCACAGAAACAAAAACTTCCTTGGCACATGGCTGTCCGCATCAGTTCTGGCAAACAGAGACCCACATGCTGCACCGGGGTCCGAAACATACACGGAGATGGAGAGGAGAACGCCAATGTAGAGGTGGGTACAATTTTGTCTTTCAAAAAGCATTTAGATAGTTTCATTGGTACGATGGGTAGAGATGGGTATGGGCCAAATGCGGGAGATTAGCTTAGGGGTTTAAAAAAAAGGTGGCATGGACAAGTTGGGGCGAAGGGCCTGTTTCCATGCTGTTAACCTCTATGAATCTATGCCTTTATGTCCTGGGTGAAACATGGTACCAATTAGTGAATGTTGGTTCAGCTTGTGGTTGTATTAGAATACAGAAATGATACTAATCGCTGTTCTTTGTTTCATAATATGTCTTGAAGCAGCTGTCATAAAATGTTTATTCTGAAAATTGAATGTGCGCTGTCTACGCAGAGCTGTGGACTAACAGAAATGGACGGCGTCAATCTTTCCAAATGAACAAATGGGATGGATATCGCAGGATCAAGTATCACAATTCCACGTGCAGAATAAAATTAAAGCATTCACCAATATTTACATGTTGTCAAAATATACTGTTTTTGTCCTGCAGTTTCCATTGAGTACGATGATTAGGTGAGAATCCCCAGTTTACACGAATCAACTGCATCAAAAAGGAAAGTCCCGAAATGTGTTTGACCTCCAAACTCCTGACATTCTCAAGGAATTTGGGAGTGGGCAGTAAAAACATGGTCATTGATGCCGAGTCAAATGTACACCAACATAACAGCTAAGTTGATGCAATCAAATCCATTAAGAAGCAAATCAGGAAGAATATTGAGTGTCGCTGCGTCCCGAGTTTGATTTTAGAAGATTAAGATCTATTCTTATTGTGACTATTTAATTGTTGTGTAACTCTAATCTATATTTAACTAATATATTAGGATTTCCAGGGCAAGCTATAGGTTGCAGTTGCAGAACGTGGGAGCTGCTGATCGCCATACGGATCTACAATACCTTCCTGCGGTGAAGGAGCAAAAGCTCAGGTTCATTGACCTGGAAGCCAATCAGAAGATATTTCCACATGTCAGGTGAAGGGAAATGTCAGCAACGTCATCTTGGAGGGCAATTACGCCATTTGCAGTTTCTGATATGCCAAACGGTCAGGGAGAGGAAAGCGCGAGTGCAAGGGAGGGAGTTAAGAGCATCCTGACAGTCGTCGTGGTGGTCGGGAATTTGAAGGGAAGCAGTGGTAGATGGAATGTTATATTCAAGAGTACAGACGATACAATTCATTTGTTTAATTTCCTATTGTAAGACTACAAAGTGGAAATGATCACAATCCATTCATGTTCTTAATGCAAACAGCAAAAGTTTTCATCGATCATATCCGATACTGCTTGAGAAAACTCGTTACGTCTTGAAGAAATAATTTCATTCTATCTTATCTGTGCTGTTTGTGTGGCTTAATTCAGTTGATTTCCACACAATAAATAATGTTCTCCTGGACTGTGGTCCGAATATTTGTCACATTAATTCAAAGGCAATAATCTGGTTGGTGTGTCTTTCCATGAATAATTGTCTATGTTTATTATAATCAGATTGGAGCTTTTGAGACAGCCAATATAATCAGATATTTGAAAGATTCTCTTCATTCCCTTCGCCATATGCGTCATTCGTTCCTCCATATTAACCATGCATTCAGATCAAGCAACTTTCAATTTTCTTGTGAGTTAAGTTGCGTTCAAAGGGGTTAACTGTATATATTGGTTCAGTGAATTAAGTTATCGCCAGTCTCCATGGAACCTGATAGCATGGTGTGTTACCCTGTTCTATTAATAAGGAACAACTTTCCACGTGCTATATCGTAGTGTGAGCGGGAGTTGCAGCCGAGGCACCAACAGTGAACGGCTTGTGAGAAAGGCTGTGGGAAAGGAGTGATCTTTAAAGGAGATCCATAGTTTGCCGTGTTACAGTAATGGATCAACAACGAAGAAGAATCGATTCAAATGTTACAATAATGGACTGGAATCTGGGAATGATCGATTGGAATGTAACAACAGTGGATCAGAATCTGACAGCAATAGGTAGAAGTCTGATATCGATGGAAAGGGCTTTATCCTTCTGGTTTGAAGCTATTACCGCAGACGATTTTTGGATAACAATTGCTGATCGGATCGATTTCACACTGAAGATTATACAATGTTTTTGCGACCCCATCCTGGCTACCGTAGGTGTCACTGGTAAGACTCTGCATCCAGCTTTCCATTGTCTAATTTATGTTCATCTTTATCACTTGTATTTGCCTTTATCATCAAACCTGCTGTGTTTTTTTTCACTGAACCATCCACTCCGCTGCAGTTACAGACGTCCACAATTCAAAGCAGCAAAAACTGTTGCTGCAATTCAAATTCACCATAGATTCAACGTGGACCTATATTGGTCGCTGGCCAGACAACACTCCCATTTTAATGATGCCATTCTTAGGTTTCTAGCCTTTCATTATTGGTCCTTCACTGGCGTTTCATGAATTTTCCCATCAAATACGCATCCAATTCAATCCTGGAATTATTTCCACCCCCCCCCCCGCCCCCCCCGCCCCATCCCCCCTCCTCCTGGAAGTCTATTTTCTGTGCTATAACACCCAAATCCACAGAAACAAAAACTTCCTTGGCACATGGCTGTCCACATCAGTTTTGGCAAACAGAGGCCCACATGCTGGACCGGGGTCCATTCCAGATATTCCGAAACATACATGGAGATGGAGAGGAGAACGGCAATGTTGGAAGGTTGCTAGCTGTCGGCCACCAAGTAATGCAGCGAGATAGCTTTCGGGACAGAAAATGATGATGCGTCGGAAGCATTGATCAAATGAACTGAGGTGAACCAAACAGTTTGACTTTGTGGGCAGGGTTCATCGGGTGTACCCAGCAATGCATTGATGTGAGCTGCACAAGTCCACTGACTGGGCTTGTTTCTGAATCAATTTTACAGAACATTGCAGTGTCATTGACTGTTGTCTAAATGCGATATCTGTCAACCATTCCAGCAGCTTTGAGTAAGCTTCCTGTTGGAACTTGTTTTGTGCTTATTCATTCTTTAGTTGTTGAATTAAATTGTGTTCAGAAAGATTCACCTCCCCTGCCGTTATTTGCCTGGATTGATTTTTTCTCACTAAAGCTTATTCAGCTCCGTGTAGTAGAGCACACCACTGTTCTTCATGATTCTAATTTACTCAGGTCAATCAACACTATGAAAGAATGTCTTTATGTTACATTGCACATTCTCAAACCAAGGCGGAAATATTCTGGAAAATCTCAGCAGGTCTGAACAGCATCTGTCGAGAGAGAATAGAGGCAACGTTTGGAGTCTCGATGATCCTTCGTCAGAGCTGATGAAGTGCCATTTAGACTCGAAACGTCAGTTCTATTCTCGCTCCACGGATGCTATCAGATCTGCTGAGATTTTCCAGCATTTTCCAGCATTTGTTTCCGGTTCCAGGATTTGCAGTGTTTTGCCTTAATGTTACATTACCTTCTAAGCCCTGATTGTTCAGAATAAGAGATCTGTCAGTAGTATAGAATAAGCTTTCCGTTTCCATTCGATACTTTATTTTTCTCATAGTTTCACCTCCAGCTTTAATATGCAAAATCGTTCCGTGTCATATTACATTATATTGTTCAGAATAAGTTGCATTGGAACAACTGAAAATTGGTGCGTTTTTAAATTCCTCTCCATTGTTCACAATAAAGCAACCAGCCATACGAACGAAGAACATCTTCGGTACTTTTTTCTCCATAACACCGTGTATGAGAACATGTGCGCCTTCCATTGCAATTTATTGTTCACAATTACACGACCATCTGGAGCACAGTTGGATATATATTTATGCATCCGTCTACATTATTGTCCACAATTGCATTCTTAGCTGCATTTTAGAAGGGCCTGCAGGTGTTATATTCAGAAGATTTTTTTTCACAATATAAAATTCCTTTGTCCTTTGGAAGAAGATCTCTGTGTTCCATGTTTAGATGTTATCCATAATAACGCATACAATTCTACTGCAGATGAACATTCCTGTTTTCTATGCAAATCGTTTTTTTCATAGTGACACATCAAAACCTACTGCAGGAGTACATGGATGATGCATTTCAATCTATTGTTCATAGCAATGCATTCAAGACTATTGTGAAGGAAGATATCTGCCAAGTATGTCCTATGGGTCACAATTTGTGTTTGCCAAGGCCCCACATGACAGTCTAGTGCAAAACATTCTCATTCGATTGGGGATGGACTGGCGAGACGGATACAGAACTGGCTTAGACATAGAAGACAGAGAGTAGTGGTGGAAGGGTTTTTATTCAAAATTGAGATCTGCAGCTAGTTGTGTTCCGCAGGTTTCAGTGCTCGGACCTCTGTTGTTTTCAATATATATAAAGGATCTGGAGTAAAATGTGGGTGGTCTGGTCAGTAAGTTTGCGCCGGGAATTGTCAGAGATGCAACAGCATAAAGATAGATTGGAGACATGGGCACGGAAATAGCAGACGGAGTGTGATCTGGACAGACGTGATGTGCTGCATTTTGGAGGATAAAATGTAGTGTAAATTATGCTGCAAATGGCAGAAGCATCAGGAAAATTAGCATACTGAGTGGTCTGGGAGTGCAGGTGCACTGTTACCGAAAAGTGGCAACACAGGTGGCCAAGGTGAAATTAAAGCATATGGCATGGATGCCTTTGTCGGCCGGGACATTGAGTACATTGGCAAATCCTGATGCAGATTTAAAAACCTTCGTCCGGCCGCTTTTGGAGTATTGCATGCAGTTCTGGTGGCCACTGTACCAGAAGGACGGGGAAGCTTTGGGAAGAGTGCAAATGCTGTTCAGTAGCATGTTGCGGGGTCTCAAGGGTGCTGACTATGAGGAGAGGTTGATAAAACTGGCATTGTTTTCACGGG
The DNA here is from genome assembly GCF_964213995.1 of Mustelus asterias. Taxonomy (NCBI): domain Eukaryota; kingdom Metazoa; phylum Chordata; class Chondrichthyes; order Carcharhiniformes; family Triakidae; genus Mustelus; species Mustelus asterias. The sequence goes on from NW_027590146.1 coordinate 555,376, forward strand.
AAAGACGGAGGCTGAGGGAAGATGTGATAAAGGTCTACAAAATTATGAAATTCCCAGATTTTTTTTTCCCCATATTGGCCCTGGGGTTTTTCACTCTGGGTTTTCGCCTCTCCCTGGAGATCACATGGTCTGGAATGGGGGGGTGGGGGTAAGTTAATAGGTTGTAATGAACAAAGCATCGTAGCTGTGAGGGACAGCTCGGTGGATAGGATATTGGTATGTAGATAGGCTGGAAAATTGGGTGGGGATCCTGGATTCAGGATTCAATCCTGGACCGGGGAGCGGCGCGGGCTTAGAACATAGAACATAGAACATAGAACATTACAGCGCAGAACAGGCCCTTCGGCCCACGATGTTGCACCGACCAGTTAAAAAAAAACTGTGACCCTCCAACCTAAACCAATTTCTTTTCGTCCATGAACCTATCTACGGATCTCTTAAACGCCCCCAAACTAGGCGCATTTACTACTGATGCTGGCAGGGCATTCCAATCCCTCACCACCCTCTGGGTAAAGAACCTACCCCTGACATCGGTTCTATAACTACCCCCCCTCAATTTAAAGCCATGCCCCCTCGTGCTGGATTTCTCCATCAGAGGAAAAAGGCTATCACTATCCACCCTATCTAAACCTCTAATCATCTTATATGTTTCAATAAGATCCCCTCTTAGCCGCCGCCTTTCCAGCGAAAACAATCCCAAATCCCTCAGCCTCTCCTCATAGGATCTCCCCTCCATACCAGGCAACATCCTGGTAAACCTCCTCTGCACCCTCTCCAAAGCCTCCACATCCTTCCTGTAATGTGGGGACCAGAACTGCACACAGTACTCCAAGTGCGGCCGCACCAGAGTTGTGTACAGTTGCAACATAACGCTACGACTCCTAAATTCAATCCCCCTACCAATAAACGCCAAGACACCATATGCCTTCTTAACAACCTTATCTACTTGATTCCCAACTTTCAGGGATCTATGCACACATACACCTAGATCCCTCTGCTCCTCCACACTATTCAAAGTCCTCCCGTTAGCCCTATACTCAACACATCTGTTATTCCTACCAAAGTGAATTACCTCACACTTCTCCGCATTAAACTCCATCCGCCACCTCTCGGCCCAACTTTGCAACCTGTCTAAGTCTTCCTGCAAACTACGACACCCTTCCTCACTGTCTACCACACCACCGACTTTGGTGTCATCAGCAAATTTGCTAATCCACCCAACTATACCCTCATCCAGATCATTAATAAATATTACAAACAGCAGTGGCCCCAAAACAGATCCCTGAGGTACACCACTTGTAACCGCACTCCATGATGAATATTTACTATCAACCACCACCCTCTGTTTCCTATCCGCTAGCCAATTCCTGATCCAATTTCCTAGATCACCCCCAATCCCATACATCTGCATTTTCTGCAGAAGCCTACCATGGTGAACCTTATCAAACGCCTTACTAAAATCCATATATACCACGTCCACTGCCTTGCCCCCATCCACCTCCTTGGTCACTTTCTCAAAAAACTCAATAAGGTTAGTAAGGCACGACCTACCTGCCACAAAACCATGCTGACTATCACCTATCAATTCATTACTCTCCAAATAACTATAAATCCTATCCCTTATAATTTTTTCCAACATCTTGCCGACAACAGAAGTGAGACTCACCGGTCTATAATTCCCGGGGAAGTCTCTGTTCCCCTTCTTAAACAATGGGACAACATTCGCTAACCTCCAATCTTCTGGTACTATACCAGAGGCCAACGACGACCTGAAGATCAGAGCCAGAGGCTCTGCAATCACTTCTCTTGCCTCCCAGAGAATCCTTGGATAAATCCCATCCGGACCAGGGGATTTATCTATTTTCAGACCCTCCAGAATATCCTGCACATCCTCCTTATCAACTGTAATACTGTCTATTCTACTCCCTTGCAACCCAGTGTCCTCCTCAGCTATATTCATGTCCCCTTGCGTGAACACCGAAGAGAAATATTGGTTCAAAGCTTCACCAATCTCCTCCGGTTCCACACATAACTTCCCTCTGCCATCTATAACTGGCCCTAAACTTGCCCTAACCAACCTTCTGTTCTTGACATACCTATAGAACGCCTTAGGATTCTCTTTAACCCTATCCGCCAAAGTCTTCTCATGTCCCCTTTTAGCCCTTCTAAGCTCGCTCTTCAACTCCCTCTTAGCCAATCTAAAGCTTTCTAGTGCACTACCCGAGTGCTCACGTCTCATCCGAACATAAGCCTCCTTTTTCTTTTTAACCAACAAAGAAACTTTTTTGGTGCACCACGGTTCCCTAGCCCTACCAATTCCTCCTTGCCTGACAGGGACATACCTATCACAGACTCGCAGTAGCTGCTCCTTGAAAAAACTCCACATGTCGGACGTTCCCAGTCCCTGTAATCTCCTAGTCCAACCTATGTTTCCTAATTCTCTCCTAATAGCCTCATAATTACCCTTCCCCCAGCTAAAACCACTGGCCCGAGGTTCATGCCTATCCCTTTCCATCACTAAGGTGAACGTAACCGAATTGTGGTCACTATCACCAAAATGCACACCAACTTCCAAGTCTAGCACCTGGTCTGGCTCATTTCCCAGCACCAGATCCAATATAGCCTCACCTCTAGTTGGCCTGTCTACATACTGAGTCAAAAAACCTTCCTGCACGCTTTGAACAAAAACTGACCCCTCTAACGAGCTAGAGCTATAACAATTCCAGTCAATATTAGTCAAGTTAAAATCCCCCATAACAATTGCCCTATTACTTTCACTCCTAAGCAGGATTGACTCCGCAATCCTTTCCTCAACCTCTCTAGAACTTTTAGGAGGTCTATAAAAGACTCCCAACAGGGTGACCTCTCCTCTCCTATTTCTAATCTCCGCCCATACTACCTCAACAGATAAGTCCTCATCAAACCTCCTCTCTGACACTGTGATACAATCTTTGACCAATAATGCTACCCCTCCCCCTCTTCTACCTCCTTCCCTACTTCGACTAAAACATTTGAACCCCGGGACCTGCAGCATCCATTCCTGCCCCTGCTCTATCCATGTCTCTGAAATAGCCACAACATCGAAGTCCCAGGTACTGATCCACGCTGCAAGTTCACCCACTTTATTGCGAATACTCCTGGCATTGAAGTATACACATTTCAAACCCTGTTCCACCCCACCTCTGCAATGCCGTGCATTGCAGTCCCCATCCATGCATCCCTCACTTTCAGCCCCACTACTCAGGATCCCTCCCCCCCCCCCCCGAATCAGTTTAAACCTCCCTGCATGGCCTTAGCAAATTTACCCCCCAGGATATTGGTCCCCTTCTGATTAAGGTGTAGACCATCCTTCTCATAGAGGTCACACCTTCCCCAGTACGAGCCCCAATTGCTTAAGTACCTGAACCCCTCCCTCCTGCACCATCCCCTCAGCCATGAATTCAAACCTTCCCTCTCCCTATTCCTCTCTAAACTATCCCGTGGTACAGGCAAGAGTCCAGAGATAACCACTCTGTCAGTCTTGGCCTTTAGTTTCCACCCCAACTCCATAAATCCCTGCCTAATATCCCCTTCCCCTATCCTCCCTATGTCGTGTGTCCCCACATGTACAATAACTTGTGGTTTATCTCCCTCCCCCCTAAGAGTCCTGAATACCCTGTCAGACACATCCCGGACCCCAGCCCCTGGTAGGCAACACACCAACCCTGAGTCCCTACCTTTAGTTCCGACCCTCCTATCTGTCCCCTTAATTGTGGAGTCCCCAATCACAAGGCCCAGTCTTTTACAGCCCCTAACCACCTGAGCTTTCTCACTCGGCTCACCCCCAGAGATCTGCTCTCTATGCTCAGTTGATTCCTCCTCAACTGTAGCCTCCAGCACCGAAAACCTATTATGGAGGGGAACCGCCCCAGGGGATTGTCTTCCCGATTGCTTCTTACCCCTCCTCCTGGCATTAACCCAAGCCTCATTTCTAGGAGTTACTATTTCTCTATAACTCCTATCAACTTCCACCTCCGCCTCCCGAATTATGCGGAGTTCCTCTACCTCCCCCTCCAGCTCCTTTACACGCTCCTCCAGAAGCTGCAATCTAATGCACTTCTTACAACTAAAATCTCCTGAAATACTACTGGATTTCCTCACCACATACATCCCACAGGAGATGCAGCATACTGCCTGAACTGCCATCCCTGAAGCCATTACCAGCAAGAAAAAAAGAAAACAAAAAACTTCCCCACACTTATAATTAGGTTAGAGGAGGATGGAAGGGTGGGATCCTCTACCAGTGTAGAGGATCGGGTATCTCCTCTGCACCAATTTATAGGGCTAGGGGCCCGAGAGAAAAAAAAAAACTACTACTGAGGGGGAACCACCCAGGTAACTGACTTTTAAAGTTAAAATAAAAACCCTTCCCAGACTCCTTTGCTGCCCACTTCTAGTTTTCACTTTAAACTTGAAAAACTGCTGTTAAAGTAAAGGCCAAAAAAATACACACACTAGCTGACTAATTAAATAAATAAACAATTCAATTAATCCAATTAATCTCTTACCAGCACTGCTGCTTTTCAATCACCCCTCTCAGCTTGCTCCAGTGGATCAATGAGTGGCTTGGAGGGCCGAAGGGCCTGTTCCTGTGCTGTATTGTTCTTTGTTCTTTGTTCTTTGAGAAATAGAGGCAGCGTCGATAGTCGATACTCAGAGGCTTTTTAACCAGGGTGGAAGTGGACACCCAGTCACAAGGGTGCACAAACTCAAGATGAGAGGGGGAAAGTTTAAGGTAGCTGTGTAGTGCATGTTTTTCATAAAGCGAGTGATGGGTGCTTAGAAAGCGCTGTCAGAGAAGGTGGTGGAAGCAGACGCATCAGCAATATCTAAAAGGCATCTGCATGGATTCATGGATAGAGATGCAATATAGCGATACGGTCCGAGTAAGGACAGAAGGTTTATTTTCGTTTAGTTAGGGCATTATGATCGGCACGGGCCAATTGGAGGGCCGAAGGGCCATTTCCTGCGCTATACTTTCCTCTTTAGAACATAGAACATAGAAAGCCACAGCACAAACAGGCCCTTCGGCCCACAAGTTGTGCCGATCACATCCCCACCTCTAGGCCTATCTATAGCCCTCAATCCCATTAAATCCCATGTACTCATCCAGAAGTCTCTTAAAAGACCCCAACGAGTTTGCCTCCACCACCACCGACGTCAGCCGATTCCACTCACCCACCACCCTCTGAGTGAAAAACTTACCCCTGACATCTCCTCTGTACCTACCCCCCAGCACCTTAAACCTGTGTCCTCTCGTAGCAACCATTTCAGCCCTTGGAAATAGCCTCTGAGAGTCTACCCTATCCAGACCTCTCAACATCTTGTAAACCTCTATCAGGTCACCTCTCATCCTTCGTCTCTCCAGGGAGAAGAGACCAAGCTCCCTCAACCTATCCTCATAAGGCATGCCCCCCAATCCAGGCAACATCCTTGTAAATCTCCTCTGCACCCTTTCAATGGCTTCAACATCTTTCCTGTAATGAGGTGACCAGAACTGCGCGCAGTACTCCAAGTGGGGTCTAACCAGGGTCCTATAAAGCTGCAGCATTATCTCCCGACTCCTAAACTCAATCCCTCGATTAATGAAGGCCAGTACGCCGTACGCCTTCTTGACCGCATCCTCCACCTGCGAGGCCGATTTAAGAGTCCTATGGACACGGACCCCAAGGTCCTTCTGATCCTCTACACTGCTAAGAATGGTACCCTTCATATTATACTGCTGCTTCATCCCATTGGATCTGCCAAAATGGATCACCACACACTTATCCGGGTTGAAGTCCATCTGCCACTTCTCCGCCCAGTCTTGCATTCTATCTATGTCTCGCTGCAACTTCTGACATCCCTCCAAACTATCCACAACACCACCTACCTTGGTGTCGTCAGCAAACTTACCAACCCATCCCTCCACTTCCTCATCCAGGTCATTTATGAAAATGACAAACAGCAAGGGTCCCAGAACAGATCCCTGGGGCACTCCACTGGTCACTGACCTCCATGCAGAGAAAGACCCCTCCACAGCCACTCTCTGCCTTCTGCAGGCAAGCCAGTTCTGGATCCACAAGGCAACAGCCCCTTGGATCCCATGCCCTCTCACTTTCTCAAGAAGTCTTGCATGGGGGACCTTATCGAACGCCTTGCTGAAGTCCATGTAGACCACATCCACCGCTCTTCCTTCGTCAATGTGTTTGGTCACATTTTCAAAGAACTCAACCAGGCTCGTAAGGCACGACCTGCCCTTGACAAAGCCGTGCTGACTACTTTTGATCATACTAAACTTCTCTAGATGATCATAAATCCTGTCTCTCAGGATCCTCTCCATCAACTTACCAACCACTGAGGTTAGACTCACCGGTCGGTAATTTCCCAGGCTGTCCCTGTTCCCTTTCTTGAATATAGGGACCACATCTGCAATCCTCCAATCCTCCGGAACCTCTCCCGTCTCCATCGACGATGCAAAGATCATCGCCAAAGGCTCCGCAATCTCCTCCCTCGCCTCCCACAGTAACCTGGGGTACATCCCATCCGGTCCCGGCGACTTACCAACCTTGATGCCATTCAATAGTTCCAACACATCCTCTTTCTTTATGTCCACATGCTCGATCCTTTCTGTCCACCGCAAACCAGCAGTACAACCACCCAGATCCCTTTCCACCGTGAATACCGAGGTAAAGTATTCATTAAGCAGCTCCGCCATTTCTAACGGTTCCGCACAAACTTTTCCCCCTTCACCTTTTAAGGGTCCTATGCCTTCACATCTCATCCTTTTACTCTTGACATATTTGTAGAAAGCCTTGGGATTCTCCTTAATCTTACCCGCCAAGGCCTTCTCATGACCCCTTCTCGCTCTCCTAATTTCCTTCTTAAGCTCCTTCCTACATCCCGTATACTCCTCTAAATCCTTAACACCTCCTAGCTCTCTGAACCTTCTGTACGCCTCTCTTTTCTTATTCACCAGGTTCATCACAACCTTCGTGCACCACGGTTCCCGTACCCTACCAACACCCCCCTGTCTCATCGGAACGTTGTCATGCAGAGCTCCAGACAAACATTCCTTGAAAATCCTCCACTTTCCTTCGGTACTTTTCCCCAAGAATGCCTCCTTCCAATTTACCCGTCTAATTTCCTGCCTGATGACACTGTATTTCCCTTTACTCCAGAGAAACACTTTCCTAGCCTGCCTGATCCTATCTCTTTCCAATGCTATCGTGAAGTTCTAATTACGCATTCATTTTTTTCTGCAAAAGAAAATAACTTTGGTGCATTCCGTTATTTTGTTCATAAGTAACATCCAGTTCCAAGTAAAAAGAACAATTCTGTGTTACGATTCACTCTTTCATTCAAAACTAATTTGCACTTATTCTGTGAGTTATCATGTGTATGTTCAGCACACGTTACCATTCAAAATCATAGAAGAGGAGCACGAGAAGTCAGTGAAACTGAGAACTAAATGATGCATTGGGAATTTGGCAACTGGAGTGGGATTTCACTTTCCAACTTAAAGGTAAGGCAGTTTGGAAAGTCTAATACAGATAGGAAATAGACAGTAAATGGCAGAACCCTCATTGGTATTGATAGGCAGAGGGATCTGGGTGTGCAGGTACACAGGTCACTGAAAGTGGCAATATCAGGTGGAGAAGGTAGTCAAGAAAGCATACGGCATGCTTGCCTTCATCGGCCGGAGCACTGAGTTTAAAAATAGGCAAGTTATGGTTACAGCTTTATAAAACCTTAGTTAGGCCACACTTGGAATATAGTGTTCAATTCTGGTCGCCACACTACCAGAAGGATGTGGAGGCTTTGGAGAGGGTACAGAAAAGATTTACCAGGATGTTGCCTGGTATGGAGGACATTAGCTATGAGGAGAGGTTGGAGAAACTTGGTTTGTTCTCAGTGGAGCGACGGAGGTTGAGGGGCGGACCTGATAGAAGTCTACAAGATTATGAGGGGCATGGACAGAGTGGATAGTCAGAAGCTTTTTCCCCCCAGGGTGGAAGAGTCACTTACTAGGGGGGCACAGGTTTAAGGTGCGAGGGGCAAGGTTTAAAGGAGACGTACGAGGCAGATCTTTTACACAGAGAGTAGTGGGTGACTGGAACTCGCTGCCGGGGGAGGGAGTGGAAGCGGATACGGTAGTGACTTTTAAGGAGCGTCTTGACAAATACATGAATAGGATGGGAATAGAGGGATATGGTCCCCGGAAGTGGAGGGAGTTTTAGTGAAGTCAGGCAGCATGGTCGGTGCTGGCTTGGAGGGCCGAAGGGCCTGTTCCTGTGCTGTAATTCTCTTTGTTCTTTGTTCTTTAAGTAGACGATTTAGTGAGATATGTGACTGAATTACAAATCATTTTCAATCGCTGGATTGCTCTTCGAATGGGACCTGAATTAGTTTACAGCAGCAGTAGATTGAACGAGAGAATCACACTTCAAACATTCATTCAATATAGAGAGATTTCATAGCTGTTAACCGGTAAGAGGTGCACAACCTGTGAGGGAGAGCTCAGCCTGAGTGAGATTGGGACCAGGCAAACACATTTGTGAATTTGGTTCAAGGTAGCAATTTGGTGATTAGGGGAGAGAAGTGTTATTTACATGTTTGTTTTCGGGCGTTATATGCCATCGGCGAAAGTTCTTATCCCCTGTGACTTATTGGTGACTATTTCAGCTGACATGAGGCAGCAATAGAAAAGGAAGAACAACTAAGTCGTCACAGGAAACTTACGAGCAGATTAAATACTCGGTGTTATTGTTTTGAAGAACAGCTTCAGGATAAGGCAACATTTGAGCCTATGCAGTCAGTTAATAAAATTAATCCCAAGTCGTAAAATGCAAGGTAAGAGAAGTAAGTAGGAAGATGGCAGTGCAGCTCAGTGGAATGTGTGTCCAGTAATATATGCACAGTCATGTACTTTACATTATCCTTGGTGACCATATGTGCTGAAGGTGCTGACCACTGCAGCAATCTGAAATCCGGGTGTGACAAATTGAGAGGCAGTGAGAGACAACGTGGCTGAGATCAATGTGGATTGTAAATTCAGAGAGGTGGTAACAGCTTAAATTAAATGCATCGACGAAGGGGGAACTGGTCAATACTCAGCTTCAAATGAATGCAAGCAGATAGTGCGTGGGTCACAATGTTCCTGCTCAGCAATTTATATATAGTTTTAGATGCTGTTTCCTCTTGGCAGTGAATTTAGAGCAAGGTCTGTGAAACGACAGGAGAGGAAGGAAGGGTAGAAGAATTGAAGAAGAATAGTGATATTGAAGTGATTGTTTCGTGATATAAAGGCTTACGTTGTTGGAAAGAAATCATAGAAACCCTACAGTACAGAAAGAGGCCATTTGGCCCATCGAGTCTGCACCGACCACAATCCCACCCAAGCCCCACCCACTAGTCCCTCTAATCTACGCATCCCAGGACACTAAGGGGCAATTTTTAGCATGGCCAATCAACCGAACCCGCACATCTTTGGACTGTGGGAGGAAACCGGAGCACCCAGAGGAAACCCACGCAGACACGAGGAGAATGTGCAAACTCCACACAGAAAGCTTGATTCTTGCATTTTGTATTGCCTCCATGGTGTTAAGATCAAATATGTCACAGAGCGGATGTAGGGCATTCTTCTGGGAAGGCGGGAGGAGTGGATAAACAGCTGAAATCTGCTGAATATATTGATACTAATGACTCAGAAGGATAGGCCCCCTCTTTTACAATTGCGGGAGCAATGTAGAACATGAGCAAGCAGAACAAGTGTCACGTGCAAGCCAATAAAGAGTAGGACAGTAAGACAGAAGGATTCTTGGCTGGAAGAATGGTGCAGGAAGGAGGCCTTGAGACTAATTGGACGCTGGGCCTTTCTTTGGTGTAAGCACCATTTTGACATATGGAGCGTTGCACCAAGATAGACAGGGCACTGTGTTTCTGCTGTTGCGAGGGCTTGAAAATAACTTGATCAGGGTGGGATCTGTGAGGAAATATTAAACAGCATCAATATGATAGAGAAATGACACCAATCGGTAATAAGAATGAGTATACAGACGAGCAAGTTAAAAAGGTGCAATTGGAGGAAAGGAGAATGTACTGAGGTCAAGCCAGGATTAAATCTGCATGTATGTGATTGCATTGAATTTGACACATGCAATTAGTGCATTCCAGATGCTGATTGTCTCGTACAAATGTGATGTTGGAGCAATAACAGAGTTGTTGCTCAAGGAAGGTCAGGGCTGGGCGTTAAATATTCTTGGCTCCAAGTCATTCCGTATATCTTGGAAATGTTGGAATAGAAGGAAAGGAGAAAATAGCACGACATTGATTAAAGAGAGTGTTGCAATGCTGGTTGAAGACTACTTCCCACGGGGATCAATAACAGAATCAATTTTGCTCATGCTATGGAACAAAAGAATTGCAAATACGTTGTTCAATATCTTCGAGAGACCACCAGCTAGTGAGAGTGATGCAGATAAATAAATCTGCAGGAAAATTACACAAAGATAAAAACATTATACATGCGTCATACTGCGTGACTTTCATAGCATAACTGTAGGCGGTGGCATTGGTAGTTTAAAGGGTGTATAAGGACAAACAGTGCAAGGTCGGATGAGGTGGGTCATGCAGGTTAATGGATAAACATTAAGGAAAAATTATCATTGTATTGTAACATCCGAGATGAATACATAAACGAAAAATAATTGTTCTGGTTAATCTAACAAGTATATATATTTTTTAATGTGCTCAAATTTTATTGATGCAGCATCGTGCCTGTCGCGATAGCTGGTGTAATGCTGTTCTTGTGGTGTACAATGTTCTTTCAAAACGGATTATACAGAGTGCTAAGCACAGACCCGTGTGGCAAGGGATAACAGGGTCAGCCGAATCGTTGATACACAATGGGCAAAATCACAGCCAACTAAGAGTAATCGTCAAAGAATAGTTTTAGGGGTGGAGAAAGGTTTGCATTTGAATCCCCCAGGGATCGATATTGCGACCACTGAGTTTCTTGATGTTGTGCACTGACTACGATGTTGGTGTACTTTGGTAAATTTGATATTAGTTTCTACTTTGACACAGGAGGCATTGTACCCTGAGAGACGATAACGATAAAGAATACATGGACAAGCAGGTGGAGAGAGCTGATAGATGACAGGTGAAATTCAATGCGGTGAAGTGTGAGGTGATGTGTTGTGGTTGGAAGAATACTCAGATGTGGAGACGGAAGAAACATGGCGGGCCACCAGACCTCTTTCTGTTCTGCAACAAATCTAAGATACTGTGATTCTGCCCATTAAGTATGCAGCATCAGACTCGTGTACAGGTTTACTGGACGAGAGAAACGTACTGTTTTGGTTGATCCATGTGACGAAGAGGGAATGTGAACATTCAGGTCAGCTACCGGGAGACAAGAGAAGCACAATTGTGTGTTCTCAATCCTGGAACGTTCGGATCAAATGAAAATGATTGACTAATTCCCAATGACTCAATTATTTTCATCGTTGAAATAATTGAAGAATTGGAGTTAAGGGATACTTGAGCACATTCTTTAGCTGCTCTCTGAACATTGTCTGTGTAACGGCATAAATAGCAGTGTTCGTGCAGCAATTCAGGAGTTGCAGCATCAATCCCAATTCCTGAACAAATGCATCTAACCATATGTGCCAATATCCGAAGTAATACATCCGCCATCATATAGAGTAAACCATTAACATTGCCCATAAAAGGATGAAATTTGCCGATATAACAAACAATAAAATGATGGATTTCCTTCAGCTCTCCATCTCAAGGTCTCTGGGGCTTTCGCGACTCTTGTTCTTTCAGAGTCTCTTGTGGGCTCTGCTCCTTACTACAATGTGCCTGAAGGTGAAAACATTCAGTACCAAAATGACGATAAATGGGACACATGGGTTCAAAAGGTTGTGCAAGAAAACAACAGTCCCCCAGACTGGAGAGAACAAAACATAATTCGGCTGGCAAAACCAAGGGATGTTCCTCAACCTATATGCACCCTTCAGCATAAGGGGCCAGAAAATGTTCTTTGAACAGCTCATCACAGTCACTGTTCCCAGCACGACAGCCGCCGTTTTCTCGCTGCAATATTTACTTTTCAGTTTTTGGGAACAGATGGCCACAAATCGATCAAAGGTGAAAGTAACGGTGAACCAGACAGAACAGTCAGTAGCTGCATAAAGCAGAATGGCGTGGACATGACACACGAGAATATACTGCAGGAAAAGAAAGTGTTCCCAATAAACAATTGGAATGTGTCTCAATATCAGATCGAGGATAATGACCAGTAGATCCGCTGCTGCCATGGTCACGAGGTGAGAAGTGACACATTTTGAGAGACCACATTTTCTGAATTTCAGGACCACCATCGTGACAATGTTCACTGTAAGGAATGGAACCAAACAAGAAAATTAAACTTTGAGCCTGGAAAATAGTTAACAGTTTGATTCAGGTGTTATTGCATGTGCTGCGAAATTTTGAAATACATTAAAATGTTAGAGAACAAACCGAAAGATCTGCAATGCTGCGGAAGAAAGCAAAGATTCGGTAACGAAAGTTGGAACACAGTAGGGAGGATACCACAAGTAAGGGTTTCCACAGGCCATGGGGAACCCAGGAGCAAAATGAGATCTATTCATAACAGTGTGATCAAGATGTGTTGATGGAAGGAATCGGGGAAAGCTGTACCTTCGGTGAGTGACCAGATGTTATGGTTGTATTACCGACAAGGACGCCTGTTGCACAAAACATTTTTTTCCAACTTCACTAACACCAGGAGTACGTTGTATTTCTCGGAAAGAATGTTAAACACTTCCAGTGGTATAATTGCAGAACAGTCACAAAACAGGCGTCCATGTGAACTTAGACATGAAACGCGAGCTTTACAATTTGCTCATTGCAAAACCAGAAAAAAAAGTGACGAAAGGTTTTTCTCAAAATTACATTTGATCAAGCCATATCCAGGAATTTAACAGGCGTTTAGATTATCAGAAGGGCAGAACATAAAAAAGTCACTTATTTCCAGTCTGTAATATAATGCATGAAATTGTTGGAGGCTTGAAAGATTCGTTTCCCGTGTCTTGAAGCAAAATGGAGGTTGCAATTTGTTCGCTTTCACTCAAATATGTGTTCGGGCGCCTGTAGAAACGAAACTCGATTCCAGAACAATGGATGTATCAACGCTGCTTACTGCCAGGCTTTTCTATTCTGTTTTTCTTTGCTGGAATATGATCTCGTTCATCAGCGTCTTCTTTTTTCGATTAAATGACTCCCACACTGGAAAAAATCCTGTTTTAAATGTTTCAATAATGACCTCATACAACATCAAGTACAACATGTTTTGTTACAGAATAAACTGCTTCCCTGTGATGTGACATGATGAGGAATATCTGATGCCGACACATAAACATCCCCATTCTGAAAATTCTCTGATGCTCTGCTCCACTCACCGCAACATTCCCACTGTATTATTTTGTGGCTGTAGGAGGAGTCAGAGTATAGGGACAGGGAGGCAGGGGAGTGATGGGTGAGGCAGGAGGGAGAGAAACAAACCTGCTTTGAAACTTTACATGGCATGGACACAAGCACTGGCGCAAAATAGTTACAGCTTGATACGGAAAGGCCAAGTGAGGGAGAATGTTCCATGGCCTGAGGGGAATTGTTTTTCAATTCAAAACTACTGTGGCAGCAGGATGGCAATCAGAGCAACAGATCAGCAAGTGAAATGACCGACCAGGACTTAGAGTTTAAAAGCAATAAGCCTCAGGGGAAGGCCCGTCAGAGAGAGGTTAATCAGCAAGGCAGGGATGGCGGTCTGAAATTTCTTTGTGCTAACTTTAAGAGTATGACAGCTCAGACAGATCAACTTGAAGCTTGGATTAGTACAAATAACTATGATGGTGCAGGTATTACAGAGACGTGGTTGAGAGAGGGGCGGGACTGGGAGCTAATCGTTGCAGAATTTGGATATTTCAGGCGTGATAGAGAGGGATGTAAAAGAGGTGGGTGTAGTTGCATTCCAGCTTAGGTGGAATATCTCAGCTGTACTGAGGGAGGACACCTTGGTGGGGGGCTCATCCAGCGAACCCATAAGTGTAGAGTTCAGGAATAGGAAGGTCGCAATCACATTGGTGTGGTTGTACTGGGCCTCCCAACCGCCAGGGAGAGATAGCGGAACAGGTATATGGACAGATTTTGGAATCACGTAAAAACTACAGGGTTGTTGTGGCGGGTGATTTTAACTTCCCCGAAATTAACTGGGACTCCCTTAGTGCCAAAGGTTTGGATAAAGTGGTGGGGAATTTGTAAGGTGCGTTCAGGAGACATTCTTTATGCATCTTGTAATTAGTCTAACTAGGGAGGGGGCCATGCTCGGCCTGGTATTGGGGAATGAACTCGGTCAGGTGATCGAAATTTCAGTGTGGAGCATTTTGGAAACAATAGACATAATTCTGTAAGCTATAAGTAACTTATGGATAAGTATAAGTGTGGCCATCTGATGGAGTTACTAAAATGGGTAAAGCTTACTACAACAGTATTCGGCAGAAACTGGGGAATTTAAATCAGGGGCCACTGTTTGAGGGTATGTGGAAACGTTTCAAAGGGCAGTGGATTATAATTCATGACCAACATGTCTGCGAAATGAAGGAAAACGATCGCAAGTTTTGGGAGACTTGGGTGACAAGACATATAGTGAGGTAAGTCAAAAAGAAAAAGGCGGCATAAGTACGATTTAGTAAACTGGAGGCAGACAGAACCCGCGGAGAATATCAACAAATGAGGAAATAACTGAATCAAGGAGTCTTTCGGTCTGAAGAGGACTATGAAATGTCCTTGACAAACATGGTTAAGGAAAATCCCAAGGCGTTTTATACGTATATAAGTGGGCATGCATGCAAGTGGGCAGCTACAGAAAATGTAGGTCCACTCAAGGCTAAAGGAGAAAATGCCTGGGTTCATCCTCAGAAAGTGAGTGAGGTCTTACTTTGCATTCATATTCACAAAGGAGGGCATGTTGGGTGGTGGGTCGAGAGGGGAGCATGCTGATATAAAGAAAGATACCATTGCTGGGTTCTTTGAAAAGCATTCAGGTAGGCAAGTCCCCAGGACATGCTGGGATTCATCCCAGGATACTGAGGAAGGAGAGGGAGAAAATTGCTGGGGCCTTGTTCGGAATCTTTATATCCTTTATATTCATAGGAGAGGTCGCAGAGGACAGGCTAATAGCCAGTGTTGTTCCTTTGAATAAGGAGGGCAATAAGGGTATTCTCTGAAATTACAGGCTGGCGAGCCTTACACAAATGGGAGGAAAATTACTGGACAGGATTCTGAGGGACAGGATTTACTCGCAAATGAAAAGCACTCTCACGGACACAAATTCCGACAAACAAACGAAACGCTGTGTTTGTCTGTTTATGTGCATATATTGTCTATTTGTAAGGCAAGCACTGCTGCCTCACAGCTCTAAGTTCGATTTCAGACTCGGGTATTTGTGTGTGATGATTTACCGTGGACAATCAGTCTAGTCTTCACGGCTTTGGACAGTGGAAGGAAACCAGTGCAGCCACTGAAAACCCACTAGGACACAGGGAGGACATGAAAAGCAGACTTTAGATCTAGGAGCACACATACAAAGACACACGCACACACACACACACACACACACCGACACTTGTTTGTCTTGTGAGGAGGTCGGTGCGGTTCTTGAGGAGGTTCAGATCAAACACTCCAGACGTTCAAAGATGCCCTCATAAGAACAGGATATGGCGCGCGATTCTTCGATCGAAAGTTCCGACGCGTCACAGCGAAAAACCGCACCAAACTCCACAGAAGACAAATACGAGACACGGCGGACAGAGTACCCTTTGTCGTCCAGTACTTCCCCGGAGCGGAGAAGCTCCGATGCCTTCTCCGGAGCCTTCAACATGTCATTGATGAAGACGAGCATCTCGCCAAGGCCATCCCCACACACGCACGTCTTGCCTTCAAACAACCGCACAACCTCAAACAGACCATTGTCCACAGCAAACTACCCAGCCTTCAGGAAAACAGCGACCACGCTACACAACCCTGCCACAGCATCCTCTGCAAGCCGTGCCGGATCATCCACACGGATACCATCATCTCACGTGAGAACACCATCCACTCGGTACACGGTATATACTCTTGCAACTCGGCCAACGTTGTCGACCTGATACGCTGCAGGAAAGGATGTCCCGAGGCATGGTACATTGGGGAGACCATGCAGACGCCACGACAATGGATGAATGAATACCGCTCAAAAATCACCAGGCAAGAGTGTTCTCTTCCGGTTGGGGAACACTTCAGTGGACACGGGCATTCGGCCTCTGATCTTCGGGTAAGCGTTCTCGAAGGCAGCCTTCACGACACACGACAATGCAGAGTCGCTGAGCAGAGACTGATAGCCAAGTTCTGCACACATGAGGACAGCCTCAACCTGGATCTTGAGTTCATGTCGCACTATGTGTAACCCCCACGACTTGCCTGGGCTTGCAAACCTCACTAACTGTCCTGGCTGGAGACAATACACATCTCTTTAACCTGTGCATAATGCTCTCTCCACTCACATTGTCTGTATCTTTAAGACTTGATTACCTGTAAAGACACGCATTCCAAACATTATTTTGTAAATTGTGTTTGTGTCTTTATATGCCCTGTTTGTGAACAGAACTCCCACTCACCTGATGAAGGGACAGCGCTCCGAAAGCTTGTGGATTGTGCGACCAAATAAACCTGTTGGACTTTAACCTGGTGTTGTGAGACTTCTTACTGTGCTTACCCCAGTCCAACGCCGGCATCTTCACAACATGAGTTTAGATAACAAGCGAATGCAAAGTCACTGTGATTGGCAAATGTAACGTGAGGAGGATCTTTTTTTTCTTGTTGGCTCAGAGATAGGAAACAGAGTGTGGGGAGACATTGGCATTTCTCAAGAGAAGAAGTGAGTGTTCAGCAATGGGGAAAGTGAGAGTCATAGAATTCATATACTGCAGAAGGAGACATTCAGCTCAACAAGCCTGCCCCGACAGTAATCCCACCCAGGCCTGAATCCCCCTGAGACTCAGGGGCAATTTAGCAAACGTGCAAACTCAACAAAGACAGTGACCCAAGGGTGGGAATCGAACCCAGGTCCCTGGTGTTGTGAGTCAACAGTGCTAACCACTGTGCCACAAAGTCATGGAGGTTTACAGCATGGAAACAGGCCCTTTGGCCCAACATGTCCATGCCGCCCAGTTTTTACCATTAAGGTAGTACCAATTGCCTGTGTTGGCACATATCTCTCTATACCAATCTTACCAATTTAGCTGTCTAAATTGTACCCGCTGCTACGATCTCTGGCAGCTTGTTCCAATCCCTCACCACCCTCTGTGTGAAAAGAATTGCCCTCTGGACCCTCTCCCCTCTCACTTTAAACCTATCTCCTCTAGTTTTAGACTCCCCTCCCTTTTGGAAAAGATGTTGTCTAGCTTACCAAAGAACAAAGAAAATTACAGCACAGGAACAGGCCCTTCGGCCCTCCAAGCCTGCACCGACCATGCTGCCCGACTGAACTAAAACCCCCTACCCTTCCGGGGACCATATCCCTCTATTCCCATCCTATTCATGTGCTTGTCCAGACCCCCCGTAAAACTCACTATCGAATCTGCTTCCTTTACCTCCCCCGGCAGCAAGTTCTAGGCACCCACCACACTCTAAAAAAACGTACCTCATACATCTCTTTTAAACCTAGCCCCTCGCACCTTAAACGTATGGCCCCATGTAAGTGAATCTTCCACCCTGGGAAAAAGCTTCTGACTATCCACTCTGTCCATGCCCCTCATAATCTTGTAGACTTCTATCAGGTCTCCCCTCAACCTCTGTCGTTCCAGTAAGAACAAACCAAGTTTCTTCAACCTCTCCTCAGAGCTAGTGCACTCCATACCAGGCAAAATCCTGGTAAATCTTTTCTGAACCCTCTCCAAAGCTTCCACATCTTTCTGGTACTGTGCCGACCAGAATTGAACACTATGTTCCAAGTGCGGCCTAACTAAGATTCTGTACAGCTGCTATATCCATGCCCTCATTATTTTATAGACCTCTATAAGGCACCCCTAAGCCTACTCAAGGGAAAACAGTCCCAGAGTATCCAGCGTCTTATTATAACTCAAACCAGCAAGCCCTGTAGCATCCCAGTAATTATTTTCTGCACACTTTCTCGATTAATAATATCCTTTCTATAATAGGATGACCAGAACAATACACAGTATTCCAAGTGTGATCTTACCAATGTCTTGTACAACTTCAACAAGATGTCCCAACTCCTGTATTCAATGTTCTGACCAATGAAAACAAGCATGCCGAATGCCTTCTTCACCACTCTATCCACCTGTGACTCCACTTTCAAGGAGCTATGAATCTGCACCCCGAGATCTCTTTGTTCTGTAACTCTCCCCAACACCCTACCATTAACTGAGTAAGTCCTGCCCTGGTTCAATCTACCAAAATGCATCACCTCGCATTTATCTAAATTAAACTCCATCTGCCATTCGTCAGCCCACTGGCCCAAGTGATTAAGATCCCATTGCAGCCCTAGATAACCTTCTTCACTGTCCACTATGCCACAAATCTTGGTGTCATCTGCAAACTTACTAACCATGCCTCCTAAATTCTCATCCAAATCATTAATATAAATGTCAGATAACAGTGGACCCAGCACTGATCTCTGAGGCACACCGCTGGTCACAGGCCTCCAGTTTGATCAAAAAAACAACCCTCTACAACCACCCTTTGTCTTCTGTCATCAAGCCAATTTTATATCCATTTGGCTACCTCACCTTGGATCCCGTGAGATTTTACCAAATCCTGTCTGCTTTTGTTTTTAAACACTGAAACCTCTTGACCTTGTTGAGAATACCAGTGCGGTTTGAGAAAAGCAAACACTGATCACACACTTAGCAGCACCCCAACACAGGACTGAGCAGAGTTTCTTGTGCGCTATACAGACAAAATATTCCGTTCATAGAGTACACAGGGGAGAAGGAGAGGAAAGGGTGTGGAATATAGTGTTGCAGTTACTGATAGGCTGTAGAGAAAGATCAGCTTAATGTATGGTAGGTCCACTCAAAAGTTGACATTCTGACCAAGAACTAAAGCTTTCTACAAAGCAAGGCTCACAAATTCAACACCAGTTTCCTTTGTCCCCTCTCCCATCATGCTGTGTTCGGAGTCTCTGATCGATGCTAAGGGCCTAGTATTTGAGGCTCTGAGCTGAACCCACAATCTGTCTGATTCTGAGGGAAGATTACTGCCCACTCAGATACAGCTGGCTGCAGTATCCCCTTGAAATATATCTGTTGTGTAAAGAGCCGCATGTTTTTTTTCTGTGTCCCTTCAAGAACTATTGAATAATCTTTAAACATCTGCATTAATTATCACAGAACAGGGCCAACATGGTGGAATCTAGTATCAGGGAGGGCACAGTTTAAAATTCATACAGCTCCCATTAAAGATGGAGATGAGGAGGAATAATTTATTCTCTTATGGGTTGGTTAGTGTTTAGAATTCCCTTCCCCAGAGAGTTGGGACATTGGACATATTCAATGGGAGCAAGTTAAAACGTGCAGCAAAAGGGAGACCATCTATACCTCTCTCAATCTGTGTGTCTCTCTTTTTCTCACTCTCTGTGTCTGTGTCTTGTGTCCTTCTCTCTATCTCACTCTCCGTCTCTGGGAATCTGTGAAAAATATCCACAAACATCAGTCAACCATTTGACGTTTCTTCACAGTGGCCATTTGATGTGAGCGCAGCACTGAGATATTTCTGACAGAGTTGTCTCCTCACTAAGCTAACGTTAGTCCTTAAATGTGACGGGGACCCAGCTATTGAGACAAAACTAGGGTTGTATCTGTGTTTGTGTGTGTGTGTGTGTGTGTGCCTGTGTGTATCTATGGCTGTGTCTGTGCATCTTTCTGCATGTCTGTGTGTCTGCGTGTGTCTCTGTGTCAGTGTGTGTGTCTGTGTGCCTCTGTTTGTGTGCCTCAGTGCGTCTCTGTGTGTTTATCTCTGTGTCTGTGCGTGCTGCTGTGTCTCTGTGTGTGTGCCTGTGTTTCTGTCTGTGTGTGTGTCTCTGTGTATGTGTGTCGCTCTGTGTGCGTGTCTCTCTGTGGGTCACCGTGTGTGTCTGTGTATCTGTGTGTCTGTCTGTGAGTGTGGGGCTGTGTGTGTGTGTCTGTGTGTCTCTGCTCGTGTGTGAGATTGTGTGTGTTTCACTATCTCTCTGTCTCTCAGTCCCCCCGAATCCCAGAATCTGCTTCTCTCTCCACAGTTGCACATATAAGGTTAAAAATGTGGAGTTTGAATAATGTACATATTGAAAAGAAATGCTGAAACCAAAATAAGAAATCATACAGCATTGTCTCTTTAAAAAGCAGGTGTCTCTGTGCTGGGGGTTTTAAACTGCCAAAAGCAGGCTGCAGAAGACAACTTTACAACATTTGTATCCAGAGCAGCAGCCAGAGTCCCAGCAGAGCAAAACAGGCTTCTGAATTTGGAGCGATGAGTTTATAGCGAGGACTCAGAGACACGGAACCAATTGCATTCAATCTGAATGTTGTTGACAGCCTCAAGCCTGTATCACTGTATTTCGCACTGTATCTGCCTGTGTCTCTGTATGTATAAATACAGAGAAACAGAGAGACAGGCAGATACACAGAAATACAGTGAACAGGCAGATACACAGAGAAATGCAGAGAGACAGGCAGATACACAGAAATACAGTGAACAGGCAGATACAGAGAGAAATGCAGAGAGACAGGCAGATACACAGAGAAATGCAGAGAGACAGGCAGATACACAGTGAAATATCGTGAACAGGCGGATACAGAGAGAAATACAGTGAACAGGCAGATACAGAGAGATGCAGAGAGACTGGAAGATGCACAGCTTATCCAAATCACTGGTGTATTTTGTGAAGAGGTGGGAAAGAACTGACCCCTACGGGACCCCACTAGTCATTGGCTGCCACTGAGAAAAATATCCTTTAAATCCGACTCACTGTTTCCTGTCTGCGAACCAATTCTCAATCCGTGACCTCTAGTTCCTGAGCATCTCTTGAGAGGGAAGAGTTTCTCACTCTTTAACCTGTCGATACTTCTTGGGATCTTGAATCTCTCTATCAAGTCTCCTCTCAGCATCATTTTCTCTGGGGTGCCGGGGAAAACATTCATTTCCACATCCTTCCCATTATTAAACTCTGACCAAAGGGGAACAGGTTTCAAAATGAAATGAAGGTGCAAATGCCTGGTGACTGTCCCAGTATTAAATTAATTAAACACATCAAAACATTTTGCTGGGGGGAGTGGGTGGGGGCAGGTTTACTTAATTCCCACCACCCTGTCTAAAAAACACAAGAGGACTCTGGGATGGAGAACAAGCCTTTCCCCAGGCTCAGGAATGTGAATTTCAGCTCCCTCTCCCTCCCGAGTGCTTCACAGTGAGAGAGGGAGACTGAGAATGTTACAAAGAGAAACTCAGTAAAAGTAGATTGAAGCGCTGCCCTGGGCTCTCACACAGCACCGTGACATTACTGAGAGTAAAACACAGGCACTGTCCAATTGGCCAATTAAACCGGGTCCCAATCGCAGCCTTTTTCATTCCAAGCCCCTGTGAGAACTCGATCGAAACGCCCTCTCTGCAACTCTGCCTTACCCTGTTCCTCTCCATATCCCACCCTCCTTTCCCTCAATCTTTTATGTTTAAAATGTGGACACTGTTGGAGTGAGAGTAATATGGGGCAAGGGGGAGGCACAGAGCATGAGTGCACAGCAAGATCCCACACAGTCTGACCATGGCCAGATACAATGTGATATTTAAGTGAGGTTGGGGTAAAGTGAGTGGGAATGAGGGACCACACCTCTCCCTCTCTCTCCCTCCCCGCCTCTTCCTTCCACCCCTCCCCAATTACAATAATGGGACGTCACTCCAGGTTTGGTGCTGTTTGTACATTTGATATGAACAGGGAACCTTCCACTTCTAGCACAGTCACTCCTCTCTGTTTCTCTCTCTCTTTTACCTCCACCATCTCTGTCCCTATCCACACCCTCCTCTCTCTCTCTCCTGCACTTGATGCTCTATCTCTGTTCTCTCTCTCTCTGCCTGTTTATCTCCCCCTATCTCTGTACGTACCCATTGCCCTCCTCTCTCTCTCGCCTGCTCTGGATAATCTCTCTCTCTCTCTGACGATGAATCTGGATTGAAATGCACTCTGAAAGGTTTCTGTCTGACCATTTTAAATCATGTCACCCTGTGACCACTGTTTGTGTTGATCACTGATTCACATTGAGAAATGAGGCTGGGGGCAGTGGTGGGAGATGGAAGCAATCACAGTCAGTTGTCAGTACACTGAATTTGGGGAGCGGAACCACGGTCTCCCAGCAGGATAGGCTGCAGGGAAAATACGCACAGCAAGATCCCACAAGCAAACTGCTCTGTTACCCTCCCGTCCCCCCCGCCCCATCCCCCCGCCCCTCACTGTTACCCTCCATTTCCCATTTCTCTCACTGATAACTCACAATCAGAGGAGAACGATGGGAGACAGAGAGGGAGAGAGAGAGAGCAGGAAAACCCACAATCACATCCTGAATTAAATGCATTATTTTGTTTTTAACCATCGAGTTCTCCCACTTCAGCACTGACACTGTTCGGGGATGAAGCAAATACAAAAGGACATTCTGAGGGCCCTCTGAGATTAGGCCTTGAATTGAGGCCTAGTCACAGAGGCTGCATTAAACCTCGGGGACAGAGAACAGTTTTCTCCCCCCCTCCCACAGTGAACCAGAACAATCCTCTCCAGCCCCGGAACTGCCCCAGACACGACTGGAAGGAGTGAGAGGGAAAAGGGAGAGTGGGGATGAGGGTGGAGCCAGTGATCTCCAGACCCTTCCCCTTCCACCACCCCCCCCCCCGCCCCCCCCCCCCCCCCACCCCCCGCATTAAAACAACAAATCACGTTGGGATTTTCCTCGACTTTATTACAAGATGCAACACAGAAGCAAATAGGCGGAGCAACGGGGAAGGATTGCAGGAAAGTGAGTGAAAAAACACCCTCGCCCTCTCTCTCCCCCTCCCTCCTCCTCCACCTCATTCTCTCCCCCTACTCTTGCCCTCCCTCTCGCGACCCACATTCTAGAACCTTTGATCTCTCCCCCTTGCACACTCTGCCTCCCTCACACTTTCCCCTCTTGTCCACTCCCTCTCCCACTGATTCTCTTCCCCTCACCCTCTCTTCTCCTCACTCCCTTCCTCCTCACTCAATTTCTCCCTCCCCCTCACTCCCTCCCTCAATTCCTTCCCTTTCACTCTCTTCCCCCTCAGTCTCTGCCCTCACACTCTCCCCTTTACTTTCCATCCCTTAGTTTCTCTCCCTTCACGCTTCCCCACTCGCCCTCCCCTCTCTCTCCTCCTCACTCTCTGTCTTCACTCTCTCCCTTCCCCTTCAGTGTCTTCCCCCTCAGTCTTTTCCATCACACTATCCCGCCTCAGACCTTCCACTCCCTTCCCCCTCAGTCTTTTCCGTCACACTATCCCGCCTCAGACCTTCCACTCTCTTCCCCCTCAGTCTTTTCCATCACACTATCCCGCCTCAGACACTCCCCTTCACTATCCGTCCCATCAACCTCTCTCCCGCTTATGCTCTCTCCCCTCAGTTGCTCTTCACTTACTCTCTCCTCTGACTCTCTCCCCATCAGTTCCTCTCCCCGTTCTCTCCCTCCTCCTTCACCTTTCTCCCCCTCTCACCGTCCCTTCACTCCATCTCCGCTCACTTTCTCCCCTTCACTCTACCTCATTCTCTTCTCTCTCCTCCTCACTTTCATCCCCCACTCTCTCCCCCTCACTCCGTCCCCTCTATCTCTCCGCTTCACCCTTCTCCTCCCCCTGCGTCCCTCGCACTCCCCTCTCATTCTCTTATCCCTCATGCGCTATCTTCCCGTCACTCTCCCTCCCCTCCTCACAATCTCCCTCCCCTCCTCACTCTCCCTCCCCCATTCTCTCCCTCACTTTTCACCTATTCTCCCCCTCATTCAACCTCCCATCGCGCTCTCCCCTCACACCATCTGCCCTCAACCTCACTCCCCCTCACTCGCTCTTCACCGACCCTCTCCCTCACTCTTTCTGCTCACTCACTCTCTCATTGAGTGTATTTAAGACAGAGATAGATATGTTCTTGATTGGTAAGGGGATCAAATGTTATGGGGGAAATGCGGGAGAATGGGGTTGGAAACTTATCAGCCGTGATTAAATGGTGGAGGAGACTCGATGAGCAGAATAGCTGAATTCTGCTCCTGTATCTTATGGTCTTTTCAGTTTCACGCTCACTGTTAGCGTTTACACTATTTACACTATTATTATTACACAATTATTTACACCAGTCCCCCGCTCTTTATTAGCTTGTGTACGTATCAGTTTCAGCATTCCAATGATTCACAATTAGCATTTAACTAATTAACCAATAAGCATTTAATTGTAAATAACTACAGTTATACATATTATAAAATCAGGAATATCCATTACAATTACAGAGCAGCAGCACTAACCCTTTCTGTTCCAAGACTCAATAACATAGATCATGTCACAAACTGAGCAGTATTCAGTTAAAACTAGCACAGACCAGACAACACAATAAAGTTAGTTTAAATTGAAATAATAGATGATATGAATAGTTTGTTTTGAAGAAATGATACGAATTGGAAAGTGATTAATTCATAGTCTTTGAAGAATTTCCCCGATTCAATGTGAAGCTTTTAATGGTATAGAATATCTACCCACTTTTCAGCACCGGCATCTGCAACTGTAGATGGATGAAAAGCAACAATCCGACAAACACCAGGTAATATCTGTCATGGTAAAATAAACAGTTTGATAAATAATGGCAATATCTGACATCATGCATCTATCCTGAGATCTTAGGGATAATCCAAAATAAATCATCCATTCAGAAATTAAATAAAGCTGAGGTGAGTGTGCAGGAACAGAGTGAAATTGTGAATTCTAGCTTTCTATGCTATAGCTCTGTATCTGCTCAGTGAGATATAAGGAACAAGGAAAGAGGAAACTGCATTTCCGAGGCTCTGATCCTGTGCAATGCTGCGCCAGTGTTCCTGTGTTGCTTTCGTTCGAGGGATGTCGGTTTCAGAGGAAATGTTATCACTTGTTGCCCAACTTAAATGTTATTTGGTTACAGGGCGCTGCAATTTCATTAACCGCTGTAGTGCATGGGTTTGTTGCTTGATAGTGGTTTGTGATGTGTGTTTCTGTGGGTTTATGGCTGCGTGTTGAGAGTATTTAAGAGAGATTCTGTGTTTCTCTCTGTGTCAGTACGTGGATAAGAGTGTACAATTGTCTGTGTTTGTGAGTGTGTGGGTGTCAGTTTGGGCCTGTGTGTCTGGAAATAGGTGCAGGTGTGTTATCTTGGAAACAGGAATTACAGAGTGCAGCAGAGTTTACCCACTCCCATTCTGAATGGGATTAGTGTCTGATAACTGCACCAAATGTACACATTACAGTCTGAGATCATCCCCAACTACAATCTCCAGACAATATCTCCCAGAGGGAATGAGGGAACAGAGTTAATGTACAGTGTCTGGTGATAAAAAGGGTTAATTCACCAGCCGGGGTTCCTGCTGCAAACTCCAATCCCTGTCAATATTGTTCAATATTCACGCTGCAGGAACCGGTTCCCAGATGCAGACATGGGACTGACTGAACTTGTCTGAGGCTCACAGAGAGCAGCGCCTGCAGTAGCTGTGAGCCGCCAGCAGATGGTGGCATTGTGTCACTTTAATCACCAGATAGTGAAAGAGGTTTTGAGGAGAGGCTGGTGGAGCCTTTAATTCATTCACAGAGACAGAGAGGAAACTCTGACAAGATTGACCAATCTGCCCCCTGCTGGGTACTGTCAGAATCACACACACACTGTTCTCTCTCTGGAGAATGATCTCCGCTGCTCCATTTTGAAAGGAGGTTGAAGACTCTGTTGCTGAGAACACTGACAACACATTGCTGCTGAAACAATGGTTTGCAGCAATCTTTCCTTCAATGTGGAGACTAAAACTACAACAGTTTTCCAGCTGGGAAACCAGGTAAGCAGGGAAATCAGTGCCAGGCTGGAGGGGCTGATGGAATAGGGAGGGAGAGGGGCAGGAATGAAGGGTTTGGAAGGAGCTGTCGAAGATCTTCACAATTCAGGATTTCACTGTAACCGGTGGAGCAGCAATGTTTATAGATTGAAATGTTCACTTTCACACTCAGTCCCCGTCTGGATCCCTGCAGCGGCTCCAGCTGTCTCTTTCCATTTGGGCTGAACTGATTCCAGTGCAGCCTGAAACAGATTAAAGATGAAACAGGAAATAAACAGATTGAACAACAGAGTAAATAACAGGAGACTGGAGTTAATGGGACAAATCTTCTGGTCTCTGGATCGCCAGAGACCAGACACACATCCGAAGATGAGCATCGGGACCCTGTGGATGTCCTGACGCACTGATCTACCTGGGAATTGTCCCAGAGGTATTAACTACTATTGGGGAACTCCCCTGCTGCAGTTAGAGTCAGATACTTGGGACAGATCCACAAAGTTTACCTGGATAGTTACTCAGGTAATGTTAGACAGCTCACCACCTGGGCTAATACCTGAATAGCACACCCGAGTCCCCCAATCACTTCCCACTGATCCCCATACTCCACCTCCCACAATCCGACTAGACCCACTCATAGAGTCACAGAGGTTTACAGCATGGAAACAGGCCATTTGGCCCAACTTGTCCATGCCACCCGTTTTTTAAAAAAACCCGAAACTACAGTTCCACCCATATAGACTCAGTGGCTGAACCCTCGGATATATCCCCTCTCAGTACGGCCGTGATGCTTTCCCTAATCAAAAGTGCAACTCCCCCTCCTCTCTTACCTCCTGTTCTATCTTTCCGATAGCATCTGTACCCTGGAACATTGAGCTGCCAGTCCTGTCCCTCCCTTAGCCATGTTTCAGTAATTACTATAATATCCCAGTCCCATGTACCCATCAATGCCCTGGGTTCATCTGCCTTGCCCGTCAGGCCTCTTGCATTGAAATAAATGCAGTTTAATCTGGACTTCCCTTGCTCTCTGTCTTGCTTCTGTCTGATCTGTCTGGTACTAGGATTACTGACACTGCCTTTACTAATTAATGTGCTCTCTTTAACTTCCGTGCTGTCCTCAAACTTCTCTTCTGTCTCCCGACTGCTTTGGATCCCACCCCCCTGCCAACCTCGTTTAAACGCTCCCGAGCTGCTCGAGCAAATCTCCCCGCCAGGATGTTAGTCCCCCTCCAGTTCAAATGCACCAACACTATTCTGTGAAATCTTAGAAAACAGAGAAATGCTGGAATTAAACTCAGCAGGTTCGGCAGCATCTGTGCAGAGAGAGAGAGAAACAGAGTTAACATTTCAGCTCTGTGACCTTTCCTGTGAACTGGGGAAAGTTAGAAATGTAACAGGTTTGGAGAAAGGGGCGGGTGGGACAGGGACGAAAGGAAGGTCTGTGAGAGGGTGGAAGACAGGAGAGATTGAATGAGAGAAAAGTGAACCCCCCCCAGAGCCAAACTCCCTCAGAGGCTCCCACACTGCATTCCAACAAACTGAACTGGATTGGACTGAATGGGAAGTCATGGGAATGTAACCCTCACTGACTTCATGGATCAAGTACATTTCTGGATGGAAATTAGCTGCAGAGACTCCAGCCTGTTTGTTGGTGTGAAACAGGAGCTGATGTCTATCTGTGT
This sequence comes from Mustelus asterias, assembly GCF_964213995.1. Classification (NCBI taxonomy): domain Eukaryota; kingdom Metazoa; phylum Chordata; class Chondrichthyes; order Carcharhiniformes; family Triakidae; genus Mustelus; species Mustelus asterias. The sequence continues at coordinate 583,226 of NW_027590146.1, forward strand.
GTGTGTGTGAGTCCCTGCCTGCAGCTCCCAGAGAGTTTAAAATCCTGCATCTGTCTCTCTGCAGAGCTGCTGGTTAAAGACACATTTACAGCATTTATCAGACAGAAACTTCACTCTCATTCTCTCCCTCCCCTCCCCCAGCCAGTGCTTCCAACCTTTAAAAAAAGGCTAAACGCTTTACTTTGCAGCTCTGATCAGTGGTGAGTGATTAACCATGAAGCACAGGGCACACACACACACACACTCACACACCCGGACACACAGCATTGTAAATCAGAAGTGGGATTTGTAAACGCTGCAACAAAGAACTTTGCAAGATATTGTTTCAGTTCAGGCAACTTAAGGAAAAGTGAACTTTGCAAGAATCAGCAAAGGGTGCAAACCTGTAGCGGATGGAGTCCTGGATGAACAAGTTGTACAATCCACATTCAGACCTGGCCTCTCTCTCTCTCTCTCCCTGGCAGTGCAGGGCTGCTGGTTCATTTAAATCCATCTTCTCTCAGCTCCCAGTGCTGGTGATGTGAAGCTGGGTGAGGGGGGAGGGAGAGCCTTGGGATGAACCATTTGTCTGGTGCTCACTACCCCCCACACACACACAAACACCCCCCACACACTCAGAGACAGGTTGGTGTTGGACTGGCCCATACCTGGAGTAGGTGGGTTCAGGTGAGGTGGAGGAGCTGTGGTTGGATGGGGGATGATTGGGGAGGTGTGGACAGTTTGAGTGACTCAGTGAGGTTATAAAAAGGCTGAGGCTCCTTTGTCCAGTCTCTCTCTCCACGTGGGTTGGTAAGTATCAGGTAAGCTGTGTCTTTGTGAGTGAGTGAGTCAGTGTGTGCTTGCATGGAGTTCCAGCTCTGATATTTTAACCCCCCCTTTCCCAGCACAAAGCCCTGTTCCTGGATCTCTCTCCCCACCATGGGAGAGGGGATGGAAGGAGTTGGAGAGATCACCGAGGGAAAACATGTGCGATGGTGAGTATGAACCTCTTCACTTTCTCTCTGCACCTTTCCCGCCTCAGCTCTGCTTTTCACTCTGTTTGCAGCCTCCTCTCAATCTCCCTCTCCATCTTTCTCTCTCTCAACCTTTATCTCTCTGTCTTTATCTCTCTCAATCTCTCTCTCTCTCAATCTCTCTCTCTATCTCTCAATCTTTCTCTCAATCTCTCTCTCTATCTCTCAATCTCTCTCTCAATCTCTCTCTCTCTCTCCATCTCTCAATCTCTCTCTCAATCTCTCTCTATCTCTCAATCTTTCTCTCTCTCTGTCTTTCTCTCTCAATTTCCCCCCCCCCCCCCCCCGCTTGTCCCCAGCATCTCCCCCCCCCCAGCATCTCCCCCCCCCAGCATCTCCCCCCCCCAGCATCTCCCCCCCCAGCATCTCCCCCCCCCTAGCATCTCCCCCCCCCTAGCATCTCCCCCCCCAGCATCTCCCCCCCCCTAGCATCTCCCCCCCCCTAGCATCTCCCCCCCCCAGCATCTCCCCCCCCCCCCAGCATCTCCCCCCCCCCCAGCATCTCCCCCCCCCTAGCATCTCCCCCCCCCAGCATCTCCCCCCCCCCCAGCATCTCCCCCCCCCAGCATCTCCCCCCCCCCCCAGCATCTCCCCCCCTAGCATCTCCCCCCCCCCCAGCATCTCCCCCCCCCCCCAGCATCTCCCCCCCCCCCAGCATCTCCCCCCCCCCCAGCATCTCCCCCCCCCCCAGCATCTCCCCCCCCCAGCATCTCTCCCCCCCCCAGCATCTCCCCCCCCCCCAGCATCTCCCCCCCCCCCCAGCATCTCCCCCCCCCAGCATCTCCCCCCCCCCCAGCATCTCCCCCCCCCCCCCAGCATCTCCCCCCCCCAGCATGTCCCCCCCCCAGCATGTCCCCCCCCAGCATGTCCCCCCCCCCCAGCATGTCCCCCCCCCCAGCATGTCCCCCCCCCCCAGCAAACCCCACCCCCAGCAAACCCCACCCCCACCGACAGACCCGAACCCCACCCGCACCGACAGACCCGAACCCCACCCCCACCGACAGACCCGAACCCCACCCCCACCGACAGACCCGAACCCCACCCCCAGACCCAAACCCCATGCTGAATCACCCTCCCCGTCCCCTTACTGCCAATGCCCTATAGATTCCCCTCTGAGCCTAATCCCCCCGACTCAATCTCTCACCCCCAAATTCCCCACCCCCCCCGCCTCCAGGTTCCCCACCCCCCAAAACCCTCTTTAAATCCCCACTGCCCAAACCCACTCTCAGTCCCTCCACTTAAACCCCTCTGAACCTCCCCTCTGCCCAATCTCTCTCTGCCCCTCCCCCCGATCTCTCTCTGCCCCTCCCCCCCGATCCTCTCTGCCCCTCCCCCCGATCCTCTCTGCCCCTCCCCCCGATCCTCTCTGCCCCTCCCCCAGATCCTCTCTGCCCCTCCCCCCGATCCTCTCTGCCCCTCCCCCCGATCCTCTCTGCCCCTCCCCCCGATCCTCTCTGCCCCTCCCCCCCGACCCTCTCTGCCCCTCCCCCCCGATCCTCTCTGCCCCTCCCCCCCGATCCTCTCTGCCCAATCTTCTCCAATCCCACTCTAATCACCCCCCCCACTCTCTCTCTCAGGAACTCACCGCCAAAGCCCTCTGAGCCACTCCCAATCCTTCTCAACCCCCCGCCCTCAATCTCCACTAATTCCCCCCCCAAAACTCCTCTTTCCCCCACCTGATGCCCTGTCCCTCTGCCCCATCTCCTTTCATCCGACTCTGTAAGCACCCCCTCCCCCCGCTCAATCTCTGACACCCACTGCCAATCTGACCCTCAGCCCCCTGAATCCTCCAAGTTCCTGCCCCAATTCCTCAGTCCCCCCCCCAAAGGCTCCCTCTGCCCCCCTGCCAAACCCAAGCCCCCCTGACGCCTGCACCCAATCCTTCCTCAGTCCTCCCCACCCCTGAATCCCTCTGAGTCCCCCCCCGCCCCCTCCGAATCGCTCGACACCCCCTCAATTCTAACCCTGATGCAAGGCCCCACCCTAAATCCCTCTCTGAATTTCCCCCCTCCCAAATCCCTATGAATCCACCCCGCCCTCAATCCCTTCCCCTCCACCCCGACTCCCCCCCCCTCCCGCTAACCCCCTCTCTGACTCCCTACCCCATCCAGACCCTCCCCAGATTCTAAGCCCCTGAGATTCCTCTCGAATACCCCCCTGAATGTCTCCCGAGATCGCCCCCACCCTCGCCACATTCCTCTGCCCCCAAATCCTGCTCCCTCTCCAATCCCACCCCTTCAATCTGTCTGAGCACCAAACCATGTCTTTTAATCCCTGTAAGCCCCCCAATCCCTCCTGTATCCCTCAGAACCCCAGAAATCCCCCTCTAAGTCCCCACTTCCCGAATCCCCCTCAATTCCCCCCGATTCCCTCCCTCTCAGCCCCGCTAAATCCCAAAGTCCCCATGAGTCCCTTAAATCCCCCTGAATCTCTCTAATTCCCTACCACAATCCCTGAGTCTCCCTCTCCACCTTTAATCCCTCTCAATCCCCCCCCCCCCCACTCCAGCCAATTCTGTCGTCCCTCCTCACAATCCCTCTAAATCTCCCGATCCTTCCCTCTGAGCCCCGTACCCCGCTCCCCCCACTGCCCAAACCATCTTCAAAGCCCCCCGGCTGAATATCCCTCTAAGTTCCCCTCTTTCCCCCACCCCACCCCCTCAACCTGGCAAATTCCCACTCCCTCCCTGTGAACAGCCTCTGGACTGACAGACCCCCCCCTTTCTAATTAGTCCCCCCCCCCCCCACCGCACGTCCATCCCCGTCCACCACCCCCCTGTAAACAGCTCCTGGTGGAGTTGGATGTGGAAACTCTGCCCATTTTAAACATTAACGTTCAAATGACTAATTCCCCTGACACTGAGCAGCCTGTGTTATAACATCCCCCACCCCCATCCTGTACAACAGACCCCCTGTCTGATTCCCCCTCCCCCCTCCTCCATTGCCCCCTTTCTCTAATAACCCCGGACTCTGGTCAGCCTGTGTTATAATATTCCCCCCTCTTGTACAACAGCCTCCCCCACCAGCCCCTTCCCTCTCTGTCTAATAGCCCCTGGCTCTGAACAAGCCCCTGTATTACACACTCCCCCCTTTCAGCAGTGCTGAATCCCTCTGAATTGCCCCCGATTCCCTCCCTCTGCGTTCCTGGGCCTTCGCTGCTTGTGAACAGCAAACCCGTGATCTGGCCCGTCCCCCACGAGAGAGCCGAGAGAGAGAGAGATAAGAGGCAGAGAGAAGCAGAGAGATATAGAGATGGAGTTAGAGAGAATGCTGCTGTAATTCAGACAGAATGATTCACAGAGAGGGAAGCAGAGATCAGAGCGATGGAGATGGGGAGGATGCGACTGTAATTCAGACTGATTCACAGAGAAGGAAGCAGATGGAGAGAGGGAAGCAGATGGAGAGAGGGAAGCAGATGGAGAGAGGGAAGCAGATGGAGAGATAGATAAGAGACAGATAAAAGCAGAGTTAAAGTTAAAATTTTATTTGTTAATCACAAGTAGGCTTACATTAACACTGCAATGAAGTTATTGTGAAAAGATACAGAGATGGGGAGAGGGAGAGAATGCTGCTGTACTTCAGACAGAATGAGTCACAGAGAGGGAGCAGAGATCGACAGAGGGGGGAGCAGAGAGAGAGACGGAGAGGAGGCTGCTGTGATTGATAAAATGATCCACAAAGAGAGAGAGGGAGAGATGTCTAGAGAGGCTGAGATACAAAGTGAGATGTCGAGATAAATAGAAAGTGGGGCTTTGGCAAGACAGAGTGACAAAGTTTCAGAGAGAGAGTGAAAGATAGAGAGAAGGAGAGAAAAAGGGAAAGATGCTGCCATTGTGAGAGGCTGAGGTATAAAGGATGGGGAGAGACCGGGATTGGAAAGATGTGGAGAAACAGTTCTGAGGATGGGGGAGTTGCACAGACAGAGCTTCAGGGAGAGGGATTGAAATCTGTGGGATTACATTGGAGCAGGGATCACTGGGAATACCCCCCTCCCCCTGACACACAGACCACGAACCCTCAGTGTAAAAGCCCCACCAGTCTATCTGTGTATAAAAATGAACGACAAAGACACGGGGACTTTTATTAATATTTTTCTCTCTGGTTATAGCTCTTGTCCGAGGATTCCTCACGGCAAAACTATTCGCTCTCTGCATCGCCAAAGTTTCCAAAGGAATTCTCCTTGGAAGAGAGAAAGAGAAAATTAAGTGAAATTTGATTAAACACAAAACAAAAGCTGATTAAAAACAATAAAAGGCACAGCAAGATCCCAGGACTTGCTGAAATTCACAATCTCACGGGGGGGGGGGGGGGAACATTCATTTTCACCTCCTCATTATTAAACCCTGACAAAATGGGAACACGTTTCAAATGCAATGAACTTCCAACTGCCTCCTGACTGTCCCGATATTGAATTTATTAAACACATCAAAGCATTCTGGGGGCTTTACTCCAGAGACAGGCCAGTGAATAAACACAGGAGGCCCCAATGAAGTTCCCACTTCTATCAGTCACCTCTCCCCTCCCCGCCCCCCCTCTGTTTCTCCCTCTCCGTCTCTTACACACTTCCCCCAGATCGATATCTGTCCAATACCCCGTCTCTGCTCCTGTCTCTGGATAACCTGTCCTGATCTCTGCTCTGTTTCTCTATCTCAGGGTGAATCTGGATTGAAATGCTCTCTCTAAGTTTCTGTCTGACCGTTTAAAATAAAACTCACAATCAAAAGGGAAATGAGAGGGGGGCGGGAGCAGGAAAATCCACAATCCCACCCTGAAGCGGCTGCTTCACATTTTATTGAACCATTGAATTCAGCCACTTAAACCCTGTTGGGGAATTAAGCAAACGCAAAAGTGCTCCTGAGATTTAGGCCGTGAAGTGCGGCCTAGTCACAGAGGCTGCATTATTCCTCAGGTAGAAAGAACAAACCCCCCTCTCTCCCACCCCCCAGTTAAACAGAACAATCTTCTCCATCCACACCCACAAATCCCAGCGCCCTGCCTGAAAACACAAGCAGGACTCTGGGATTGAGAACAAGCCTTTCCCCCAGGCTCAGGAATTTGAATTTCAGCTCCCTCTCCCTCCCGAGTGCTTCACAGTGAGAGGGAGAGAGACTGGGAATGCTGCAATCAGGATCCCACAGGGAGTCCCACACTGCAGGAGGACACCCCCCACCCCCAGAGCCTCTGTCTCTATCCCCCTACCCCCCTCCACTGAGCCCCTGACAGTCCCCACCCCTTCTCTCTCTACCCCACCCTCCTTCCCCTCCATCTTTTCATGTTTAAAGTGTGGGGCGCTGTCACAGTGCGGGGAATATGGGGCGGGGAGGAGGGGGACAGAGCATGAGGGCACAGCAAGATCCCACACACACACACAGGCTGAGAAGGGCCAGATACAAATTTTAAACACCAAATGTGAATTGTTGTTCATTTAATTTCAGGGAGGGAAAGACAGAGAGAGAGAGAGACAGGGAGGGAAAGAGACATGGAGGGTAACAGAGGGAGATCAAAGGCAGAGGGGCAGGGAGAGGAGACACATTGGAGGGTGGGTCCTCTGCTCTGCACTCACAGCTCAGCTCCCCAGTCTCTGGGGAAAAGACCCTCACTCTCACCCTCCCAGAGGGGTGTTTTAAGTGAGGATTGGGCTAAAGTGAGTGAGCAATGAGGGAACCACACGTCTCCCTCGCTGCCCCTCTCCAGCTCTCCCCCACCCCAAATAAAAATAATGGCAAATACCTCCAGGATTGGGGCTGTTTGTACATTCGATATGAACAGGGAACCTTCCACTTCGAGCACAGTCACACCTCTCTCTCCCATTCCCTCTGTCTCTCGCTGTTTCTTTCTCTCTGCCTGTTTCTCTGCCTCTATCCCTGAACCTGTCCAGCCCCCTCTGTGTCTCTTTTGCTTTCCCCCCAGATCTATATATATATCCAATACCCCATCTCTGCCCCGGTCTCTCCTACTCTGGATAATCTGTCCTGATCTCTGCTCTGTTTCCCCGTCTGGGGATGAATGGGGATTAAAATGCTCTCTCTGATAAGTTTCTGTCTGACCGTTTAAAATAATGACGTGTTGTGGGCCACGTTTGCTATTTCTCAGTGATTTCCATGGGGAAATGGGGAGGGAAGCTCCTCCTGCAAAGCCACATCTCTCTCTCACTGCAATGTGGCAGCAGCCAGATTCCAATATCTTTATATTGGGAAAAAATCTTTTCAAACACAACAGCACAGATTCAGCCTCAGTCACACAGCCGCTGTTTCCAAATCCCACCTTCTGGGAGGGTGTGAGTGAGGGTCTTTTCCCCAGAGACTGGGGAGCTGGGCTGTGAGTGCAGAGCAGAGGACCCCCCCCCTAACCCACCCCCCCTCCAGTGTGTCTCCTCTCCCTGCCCCTCTGCCTTTGATCTCCCTCTGTTACCCTCCCTTTCTCTCTCTCCCTGATAACTCACAATCAAAGGAGAAAGATGGGAGAGAGAGAGATACAGCAGGAAAACCCACAATCACATCCCCAATCCGATGGATTAAAGCGGCTGCTGCAGGTTTTATTCGGCTGCCTTTCTCTCTCTCTCTCTCTGTCTCTGTCTTTCTCTCCTTCCCTCCCTCCCTGTTTCTCTCCTTCCCTCCCTCCCTGTCTTTCTCTGTCTCTGTCTGTCTCTCTCTTTCCCTCCCTCTCTCTCTGTCTTTCCCTCCCTGAAATTAAATGAACAACAATTCACATTGGTGTTTTCCTTCACATTTGATTGAAAGGTGAAATATAGACAGGAATGTCTGGGGAGAGAGAGAGGGGAGGGGTGCTGAGATTGGTAAGAACGCTGGAGAGACAGAGACAGGGAAATTCTACACCCCCCCCATCCAAATAGAAATTCCTGGGAAAAGAGAGAGGAGAATCTGGAGTCACACAGCACAGAAACAGGCCCTTCGGCCCACCAGGTCTACGCTGGCCATCAAATCCCAATCTATCCTCCCCCCATTCCCCAGCGCATGCTGCACAGCCTACGATGCCTCGGTGATTGAAGTGCTTGAATTTACCCGACCCCGTTTCCACTTTCTTTCCTTCGAACCCACTTTGCGGTCCCTGAGCCAGATTTTGTTCAATAAAGTGTGGTCGCTGTTGCAGTGCCGGCAAAGGCCACAGGCCCAGTGTGTGCACAGCAAGATCCCACAACAGCAGCAGCAGCAATGTGAACCTGAATCAGATGGGACACAGTCCTCCCCAACACACCCCCAACACTCTCGCCTGCTGTGAGCCCCCTTCCCCACTCACTACCCTGTGTGTGTGTCTATGTGTGTGCGCCTGTGTGTGTGTGTGTCTGTGTGTGTGTGTATCTCATCCCAAATTTTCAGAAAGGGTTGAACTCCCTCTTAAAAAGAAGCCAAACCCTTTTGAAAACAAAGTGTCTGTGGTGCTCTGGAAGATCCCAGAAGGTGCAGTTCGCTGTGTTGAGTGTGTTTTAATTTGGGAAATGTTTATACAGAGGGAGAGTGAGGCAGAGAGGGGCTGAGGCAGTGAAATCCACCCCCCCCCCCTCGCCCCGGGACCCTCGGAATTGAATCATAATGTGCAGGGCCACACGGGGGCACAGTGGTTGGCGCTGCTGCCTCACAGCTCCAGGGACCCGGGTTCAATTCCCGGCTCGGGTCACTGTGATCTTGTGTCTCTTCCCCCACCCCCTCACTGCACCCCCCACAAACCTCACCTCTTGCTGTCTTTTCCTGTTTTCCCTCACTCTCCCCCTCCCTCCCTGTGGGTCTGTCTCTCTCTCTCACACTCCCTCCATCTTTCTCTGTCTTTCTCTCTCACTCCCCCCATCTTTCTGTCTCTCTCTCACTCCCTGTCTGCCTTTCTCTCTCTCTCCCACTCCCTCCATCTTTCTCTCTCTCACTCCCCCCACCTTTCTCTGTCTTTCTCTCTCTCTCCGTCTGTCTTTCTCTCTCTCCCTCCCTCCCTCCATCATTCTCTGCCTTTCTCTCTCCACCTGTCTTTCTCTCTCTCTCTTCCACACCCTCCATCTTTCTCCCTCGCTGTCTTTGTCTGTCTGTCTCTCTCTCTCTTTCCACCCCTCCCTGTCTTTCTCTCTCTCTCCCTGTCTGTCTCTCTCCCTCCATCTTTCTCTCTCTCCTCCCCTCACACTGTTTCTCTCTCTCTTTCTCCCTGCCTGTCTCCTCTCTCTCTCTCTCTTTTTCTCCCTCCCTCCCTGTCTTTCTCTTCCTCTCTCAGAGACTGGGAATGCTGCAATCAGGATCCCACAGGGAGTCCCACACTGCAGGAGGACACCCCCCCACCCCCAGAGCCTCTGTCTCTATCCCCCTCCCCCCCTCCACTGAGCCCCAGACACTCCCCACCCCTTCTCTGTTCCTCTCTCTCTACCCCACCCTCCTTCCCCTCCATCTTTTTATGTTTAAAATGTGGGGTGCTGTCACGGTGCGGGGAATATGGGGCGGGGAGGAGGGGGACAGAGAGCATGAGGGCACAGCAAGATCCCCCACACAGCCTGTACAGGGCCAGATACAAAGTGATTTTTAAATGAGAATTGGGGTAAAGTGAGTGGGAAATGAGGGAACCACACGTCTCCCTCTCTCTCCCTCCACACGACAGACCCCCAGATCCTGTGTCTCTTCCCCCACCCCCTCACTGCACCCCCCACAAACCTCACCTCTTGCTGCCCTTGCCTGCTTTCCCTCACTCTCCCCTCTCTGTCTCTTTCTCCCTTTCTCTCTCTCTCCCTTTCTCTCTCTGCCTCTTTCTCTCTCCCCCTCTCTGTCGCTTTCTCTCTCTCCCCCTCTCTGTCTCTTTCTCTCTCTCTCCCTTTCTCTCTCTCCCCCTGTCGTCTGCCTCTTTCTCTCTCCCCCTCTCTGCCTCTCTCTCCCCCCCCTATCTGCCTCTTTCTCTCTCCCCCTCTCTGCCTCTCTCTCTCCCCCTCTCTGTCTCTTTCTCTCTCTCTCCCTTTCTCTCTCTCCCCCTGTCGTCTGCCTCTTTCTCTCTCTCCCTCTCTGCCTCTCTCTCCCCCCCTCTCTGCCTCTTTCTCTCTCTCCCTCTCTGTCTCTCTCACACACTGTCTCTCTCTAATATGGTTATGAAGCTGCATATATAGGGTTAAAGATGTGGTGTTTGACAAATGTAAATATTGAAAAGAAATGCTGAGAAAACCAAAACGAACCATCCAGCGTTGTGTCTTTAGGAAGCCTGTGTCTTTGTGCTGGGGATTTTAAACTGCAGAAAGCAGGGCTGCAGAAGACAACTTTACAACATTTGTGTCCAAAGCAGCAGCCAGAGTCCCAGCAGAGCAAAACAGGCTTTGAATTGGGTCAATGATTTTAAAACAAGCTCTCAAACACACACAACCAATTGCATTCAAATTGGGGCGTTGGTGACAGCCTCAAGCCACTCAAATTGCAGGAATACTGTGAGGAGATTCTGGGTATTTAAACCCGGGACAGGGGGAAATAACGGGGAGGGAGCGACCTTGCTGCCTCGTTAGATTGAAGGAGGGAGAGTCTGATACTGAATCCTGCAGTAATATATACAGCTTCATCACATCACCATCTAAATAGAAGCAGAAACCAACTCAGAAAGTATTCCAGACCCAAGCAGCAGAAGGAAGTTCACACTTCCAACAGACGCCTGGTGTTATATTATTTGAGGGTGACTCTATTCTGTAATGATTTATTTCATTATTCCTGAGTGAGTCTTGTCATTGGAACAGCATTCTACTGGGGAGTTTATTCAGTTTGTTCATTGTTTTAATAAGGTTGTCACCCAGTCTAAATTAAAGACCTGTTAGTTGTTCCTGATACAGAGAGTGTCAGATCCTGCTTTAATTTACCAATTGCTCCCACAGTCCAAAGCTGTGCGGGTTGGGTGGATTGGCCGTGTTAAATTGACCCGAGTGTCAGGGGGATTAGCAGGTTAAAAGTGTGGGGTTATGGGAATAGGGCCTGGTTGGGATTGTGGTCGGTACAGACTAGATGGGCCGAATGGGCTCCTTCTGCACTGTAGGGATTGAATGTCTAAAACCAGTAGCTTCCTCCTGTCTCACACACACTTACTGAAGATTACGAGGCGAGGTGTATCCCTTTAGGGGGTTACAAAATAGCGCAGAGGGAAACATCACCTCAGCGTGGTAACAATATTTACAATCCCACAATCACACACCCACCCTCCCTGAGTCAATGAATGAATGATTCAAATTACAATGAAGGTAATTCTGCACAGCAAGATCCCACTGCCAGTCCCACGATGGAAAAGGACACCCCCAGACTCTGTGTCTCTTTCCCCCTGCCCCTCCTGAGACCCTCTCACACCCCCCACCCCCTCTCTGTTTAGCTCTCCCTCCATTTCTCTATCTCTCTCTGCCTCCTCCCCCCCCCAACCCTTCTCCTTCTCCTCAATCTTTCCTGTTTAAAGTTCCGCTCACGGTCACAGTGCGAGGAATAGGGAGCCAGACCCACCTGTGTGCACAGCAAGATCCCACACACACACACAACCTGGTGAGGGCCAGATTAAATAAATGTTGTGGGTGAGGACTGCAGGAGAGTGTGTGGGAAATGGGATCCACTCCTCTCTCTCTCTCTCCCCAAATTAAATTAACAACAATTCACATTGGTGTTTTCTTAAACATTTTATTGAAAGATGAAATATAGACAGGAATGTCTGGGGAGAGAGAGAGGGGAGGGGTGCTGGGATTGGTAAGAACACTGGAGAGACAGAGACAGGGAAATTCTACACCGCCCCCATCCAAATAGAAATTCCTGGGAAAAGAGAGAAAAGAATCTGGAGTCACACAGCACAGAAACAGGCCCTTCGGCCCACCAGCTCGATGCTGGCCATCAAATCCCAATCTATCCTCCTCCCATTCCCCAGCACTTGCTCCAGAGCCTACGATGCCTCGGTGATTAAAGTGCTTGAATTTACCCGACCCCTTTTCAAGCTTTTTCCTTGAACCCACTTTGCAGTCCCTGAGCCAGATTTTGTTTAATAAAGTGTGGTCGTTGTTGCAGTGCAGGCAAAGGCCACAGGCCCAGTGTGTGCACAGCAAGATCCCACAGCAGCAGCAATGTGAACCTGAATCAGATGGGACACTGTCCTCCCCCCACCCCCCCACATTCTCGCCTGCTGTGACCCCCCTTCCCCACTCACTACCCTGTGTGTGTGTGTCTGCATCATCCCAAATCTCCAGAAAGGCTGGAACTCCCTCTTAAAAGTAACCCTTTTTAAAACTAAAATCCCTGTGGTGCACAGCAAGATCCCACAAAGTGCAGTCAGCTGTGTTGAGCGTTTTTTTATTTTGGGAATTGTTTATACAGATTGAGGGAGCCAGAGAGGGGCTGAGACAGTGAAATCCCTCTCTCAGGACCCTCAGAATTAAACTGGAGACCCTGTCCCTCACTGAAACCCCCCCTCCCTCTAACAGCCTGTGTCTCTCCCCCTGCATCTAACCCACAACTCCAGCTGTTTCCATCCCTCCCTCTTCCTCTCTCTCCCTGCCTCTCTGTCTCCATCTGTTTCTGCTCGAGAAGAGACAGGGAGAGAGAGAGAGAGACGGGGAGAGACAGAGATAAAGCGAGAGAGACAGATATTTGATAATTAATTGTGTATGGTCGCATTATTGAGTGTGGTTTAATTTGGTGATTTTTTTATACAGAGAGGCAGAGAGAGAGGTGAAGACAGTGACATTCTCTCCCTGGCACCCTCGCAAGTTCAAAGACACAAAAGCTGCGGACACTCACACACACAAACTGGGTTTGGTAAGTTTCCCAATCTCTGCAGCTTCCCATGTGGCCCAGGGTTTGAATTGAAATTTAAAAGCAGCTTGGAGACACTGCAGGATTTTTGAGTTGAGTTTCTCCCCCCCCCCCCCCCCTCACCCTGTAAATATAAAATAGAAATTCCTGGATTAAAATATTCCCTTGGACAGAGCAGAGGGAATGTGTGAGTGGTGTGTGTGTGTGTCTGAGACCTAGGCTGGATTTGGGAATATCTGCCTGCTGAAGAGGGTCAGTGAAGCCATCCTGGCTGAATATCTCATTGCTAAAGAGTCACAGAGAGAGATATCTGATCAATAAATGTGTTACTGAACCCACTCTGGATGCTCCCTCTATCTCTGTCTTTCTCACTAACTTCATTGCAGTGTTAATGTAAGCCTTGTGACACTAATAAATAAACTTTAAAATCTTTAAACTTCAAAACCTCTGTCTCTTTCTGTCTCTCTCAGTAACTGCAGCGTTAATGTGATCCTTACTTGTGACACGAATAAACAAACTTTAAAACTTTAAACATCCTCTCTGTCTCTTTATCTCTCTGTCTCTTTCTGTCTCTTTATCTATGTCTCTGTCTCTGTGTGTCTCTGCCTCTCTCTGTCTCTCTCAGTAACTTCATTGCAGTGTTAATGTAAGCCTTACTTGTGACACTAATAATCAAACTTTAAAACTTTCAGCTTTAAAAACTCTGTCTGTGTGTCTCTGTCTCAATTCAGACACTAGTTCAGTGCCAGGTTGAGAGGGGGTCAGTATTGAGCAGAATGGGAGGCAGTTTGATACAAAGTTTGCAGAAACTGCAGCGAGTGTTTGTAAACATGTTGGGTTTGTGGAAAGGTCAGTGTGTAACAAGCTGAGGGAAGGTGTTTCCACTTCACATGTGGCTACTTTTTGGCAATGGGAGTTACCTTTGCATCTACAGGGAGCTCTGAAGCCTCATGGCTTTCTGCCTGCCTCTGTTTGAACAGTTTAATATGTTTCAGCACTGAGACCTCTGGCCCTTGTTGGGAATATCAGTCTCCCAGAATACCAGTATACCTGACTGCCCACCTCCCCGCCCGCCACCCCCAGCCCCCAACCCTGTGTGTGTGTTGTCCCAAGTCTGGAGACTTCCCCACAGTCCCCTGAAAGGTTTAAACTGCCTCTGAGAAAACACCCTTTTTAAAACAAAATCCCCAGCAAGATCCCACAAGCTGCAGTCAGCTGTGTTGAGTGTTTTGTAATTTGGGAAAAGTTTATACAGAGAGAGAGTGAGGCAGAGAGGGGCTGAGACAGTGAAATCAAACCCCCCGGGACACCCAGAATGAAAATTACACAGCACAAAATCCCAGGATTGCCCCTTTCCAGGTTTTACTGAGAGATTGTCCAACTAAATATTAATTCCTGGGAAAAAGAGGGAGAGAGAGAGAATAAAGAGAGGCAGATAGAGGAAGGAAATGGAGAGAAAAGCAGAGAGAAATAGACAGAATGGGGGGAAAGCTGTGGAGAGGATGAAATGAAAATCTGAACATCTGTAAACTGAATTGTAAAGGCCTCTGTGAATTTTATTCAACAATTAGGTTCATTGCTCTGTCTCCAACCCCTGTTATTTTTGATTTAAAACAAACTTAGAGACAGTTTCATACATAATTTACTCTTTGCCACCCACCAAAGGGTTAACCTGTTTGCGACTAATTGCAAAGCCGGGATATTTTAATCCCAGGCTTTCAAACTCCAGCCCCCCCAAACACCCCACAATCGAACCAGAACTGGTTCATCCGAGGAAGCGAGATTAAAATTAAACCTGGATCAGGATAATAAAGAGACAACAACTCACTTGCAGCCTATAGAACAGGCCTCAGTCCATCCATCCTCCTCTGGAGAAAAGCCCCTTGTCCAAGGATTCCGAGTCCCATTGCAGTCTTCAAAATTCAAATTCCTGGGAAGAAGAGAGAGAGAAAATAATTAATTAAAATACAAGAAATTGTTTAAATTAAATAGCACAAGAGGCCAGGATTCCCCTTCTGAGATTTTACTGAGAGATTGTCTAACGAGATATGAATTATTGGGGAAAAGAGAGAGAAAATTAATCAAATACAAGAAACCATTTAAATTAAATCTCACCGAAACGCAGGATTCCCCCCTCTCAGTTACACAATCTCTCAGAAACATCAGAATGGCATGAACAGAGAGAGAGAAATCTGCAAACAGAATCTCCTAAAACTAAATCAAATATCCACAACCCCCCAGTCCATCCCTGTCTCCCTCTCAGACTCCAGGAACTGCTCATCTCCCTCTTTCAGTTTGGGAAGGGGCTGCTGATTCCTTCGGGACACTTTTTAAAATCGCCCTCCAGGGATTGATTTCTACAACTCCCTCCATCTCCCTTTCACTATCTCCCTCTCTTTTCTCCCTCTGCTCCTGTCTCTCTCACTCAGTGTAAAGATGGATATCCCTGTCTAGATCCTTGTCCCTGTCCCCTCTCTTTCTCACTCGTTGTCTCTGTCCGTAGCTGTTTCTTTCCCTCTCTCTCATGTACTCTGCATTGAAATGAGCGATGCCATATTCCTGTCTCCCTGTTTACAATAACACAGTTTTTGTTGATTAAAGGTTTAAAGAGACACAAAGGAAGATGGAGCCAGAGAGCGAGAGAGAGACATTCTGGAGAGTGATAGACAGATATGGAAGAATGTTCGAGAGAGAGAGATTCTGGTGAGTGATGGACAGATATGGAAGAATTCGAGAGAGAGGGAGAGAGAGATTCTGGAGAGTGATAGATATGGAAGAATGCTCGAGAGAGAGAGAGAGAGATGAATGGAAAGAAACAGGAAGGGAGAGAAAGCTGAAGATAGGGGAAAAATACTGGAGAGAGAGACAGAGAGAAAAGCAGAGAGAAATAGAATGGGGAAGAAAGCTGTAGAGGGGAAGATGAATGTAAAGGCTGAACTTCAGAAAATTGAATTGTAATGTCCTCTGTGAAACGTATTTAACATTCGGGTAAGTCAGTCTCTCCCATCCCTGTTACTTTGGATTTGCATCAAACTTTTAGAAAGTTTCATATTACAGATATTTAATTTACTCTTTGCCACCCACCAAACGAATTGCAAAGCCGGGATATTTTAACCCCAGGGTTTTAAACTCCAGCCTCCCCACACCCCACAATCGAACCAGAACTGGTTCATCCGAGGAAGCGAGATTAAAATTAAACCTGGATCAGGGTAATGAAGAGATAACAACTCACATGCGGCCTATAGAACAGGCCTCAGTCCATCCATCCTCCTCTGGAGAAAAGCCCCTTGTCCAAGGATTCCGAGTCCCATTGCAGTCTTCAAAATTCAAATTCCTGGGGAGAAGAGAGAGAAAATAATTAATTAAAGTACAAGAAAATGTTTAAATTAAATAGCACAAGAGCCCAGGATTCCCCTTTCTCAGTTACACAATCTCTCAGTAAAATCTAAACATTAATTCTTGGGTAAAGAGAAATATATTAAAATACCAGAAAATGTTTAAGTTAAATAGCACAAGAGCCCCAGGATTCCCCCTTCTCAGATTTTACTGAGAGATTGTCCAACAAAATATTATTTCCTGGGAAAAAGAGGGAGAGAGAGAGGGAATAAAAAAGAGAGACAGATAGAGGAAGGAAAGGGATGGAGAGAGAGAAAGCAGAGAGAAATAGACAGAATGGGGGAAAAGCTGCAGAGAGGACGAAATTAAATTCTGAACTTCTGAAAACTGAATTGTAAAGGCCTCTGTGAATTTTATTCAACAATTAGGAACAGCGCTCTGACTCCCATCCCTGTTATCTTGGATTTAAAACAAATTGAGACAGTTTCATATTACAGATATTTAATTTACTCTTTGCCACCCACCTAAGGGTTAATGTGTTTGTAACGAATTGCAAAGCGGGGATATTTTAACCCCAGGGTTTCAAACTCCAGCCCCCCTCACACCCCACAATCGAACCAGGACTGGTTCATCCGAGGAAGCGAGATTAAAATTAAACCTGGATCGTTTTAAAAAAAGACGACAACTCACATGCGGCCTATAGAACAGGCCTCAGTCCATCCATCCTCCTCTGGAGAAAAGCCCCTTGTCCAAGGATTCTGAGTCCCATTGCAGTCTCTCATGTATTCTGCTTTGAAATGAGCGATGCCATATTCCTGTCTCCCTGTTTACAGTAACGGAGAGTTTTTATTGATTAAAGATTTAAAGAGACACAAAGAAAGATGGAGCCAGAGAGAGAGAGACATTCTGGAGAGTGATAGACAGATATGGAAGAACGCGAGAGAGAGAGAGATGAGTGGAAAGAGACAGGAAGGGAGAGAAAGCTGAAGATGGGAAAAAGTACTGGAGGGAGAGACAGAGAGAAAAGCAGAGAGAAATAGACAGAATGGGGAAGAAAGCTGTCGAGGGGAAGATAAATGTAATGGCTGAACTTCAGAAAATTGAATTGTAATGTCCTCTGTGAAACTTATTTAACATTCGGGTAAATCACTCTCTCCCATCCCTGTTATTTTGGATTTGCATCAAACTTTTTGACAGCTTCATATTACAGATATTTAATTTACTCTTTGCCACCCACCAAAGGGTTAACGTGTTTGTGACTAATTGCAAAGCCGAGTTATTTTAACCCCAGGGTTTCAAACTCCAGCCTCCCCACTTCCCACAATCTAACTAGAACTGCTTCATCCGAGGAAGCGAGATTAAAATTAAACCTGGATTGGGGTAATAAAGAGATAACAACTCACTTGCAGCCTACAGGACAGGCCTCAGTCCATCCATCCTCCTCTGGAGAAAAGCCCCTTGTCCAAGGATTCTGAGTCCCGTTGCAGTCTTCAAAATTCAAATTCCTGGGGAGAAGAGAAAATAATTAAAATACAAGAAAATGTTTAAATTAAATAGCACAAGACCCCAGGATTCCCCCTTCTAAGATTTCACTGAGAGATTGTTTAACTAAATATGAATTCCTTGGGAAGAGATAGAATATAATTAATTTAAATACAAGAAAATGTTGAAATTAAATAGCACAAGAGCCCAGGATTCCCCTTTCTCAGTTACACAATCTCTCAGTAAAATCTAAATATTAATTCTTGGGTAAAAGAGAGAGAAATATATTAAAATACCAGAAAATGTTTAAATTAAACAGCACAAGAGCCCAAGATTCCCCCTTCTCAGATTTTACTGAGAGATTGTCCAACAAAATATGACTTCCTGGGAAAAAGGAGAGAGAGGGGGAATAAAAAAGAGAGACAGATAGAGGAAGGAAAGGGAGAGAGAGAAAGCAGAGAGAAATAGACAGAATGGGGGAAAAGCTGCAGAGAGGACACAATGAAAGTCTGAACATCTGAAAACTGAATTGTAAAGGCCTCTGTGAATTTTATTCAACAATTAGGAACAGCGCTCTGTCTCCCATCCCCTGTTATCTTGGATTTAAAACTAACTTTTAGACAGCTTCATATTACAGATATTTAATTTACTCTTTGCCACCCAGCAAAGGGTTAACCTGTTTGTGACTAATTGCAAAGCCGGGATATTTTAACCCCAGGGTTTTAAACTCCACCCCACCCCACAATCGAACCAGAACTGGTTCATCCAAGAAAGCGAGATTAAAATTAAACCTGGATCAGGATAATAAAGAGACAACAACTCACTTGCAGCCTATAGAACAGGCCTCAGTCCATCCATCCTCCTCTGGAGAAAAGCCCCTTGTCCAAGGATTCTGAGTCCCGTTGCAGTCTTCAAAATTCAAATTCCTGGGGAACAGAGAAAATAATTAATTAAAATACAAGAATTCTTTAAATTAAATAGCACAAGAGGCCAGGATTCCCCCTTCCCAGTTACACAATCTCTCAGTAAAATCTAAATATTAATTCTTGGGGAAAGAGAGAGAAAATAATTAAAATACAAGAAAATATTTAAATTAAATAGCACAGCAAAAAACCCAGGATCTCCTCTCAGTGACACAATCTCTCAGTAACACCCAAACACAACAAGTCAGTTGTAAAGCAGAGACTAAAGAGATAGGGTGGCACGGTAGCACAGTGGTTAGCACTGCTGCTTCACAGCTCCAGGGACCTGGGTTCGATTCCCGGCTCGGGTCACTGTCTGTGTGGAGTTTGCACATTCTCCTCGTGTCTGCATGGGTTTCCTCCGGGTGCTCCGGTTTCCTCCCACAGTCCAAAGATATGCGGGTTAGGTTGATTGGCCGTGCTAAACATTGCCCCTTAGTGTCCTGAGATGCCTAGGTTAGAGGGATTAGTGGGTAAATATGTAGGGATATGGGGGTAGGGCCTGGGTGGGATTGTGGTCGGTGCAGACTCGATGGGCCGAATGGCCTCTTTCTGTACTGTAGGGTTTCTATGATTCTATGAGACAGTTCCCTCCCTGTGTGTTTCTCTCTCTCTCTCTATTCCACTCTCATTCAGATCTCGCTCCCTCTGATATGAAACATTAAATCTGGATCAGGTTAATAAACAGACACAACTCACTCGGGGTGAAGCCTGAGCAACAGGCCTCAGTCAGCCCTCCCTCTGGAAGAAGCTCCTCTCCCTCGTCCTGGTCACAAACATTCCCGTCCTTTGGATCCTCGACACATCCCCAGTTTTCAAAATTCCTCAGGAGAAAAAGAGATAAAAATTGGTTAAAAAGAGAGAAAAAGAGACACGGCCATTTTAACAATAAGACACACAACATATCACAGCGAGGAGTCCAGCATTTCCATTCAAGTCCATTCAGCATCATGTCCACACAAGCAAAGCACAGGTAAAAACGCAGATTGAGACACACACACACACACTGAATCAGAGTGGGAATGTTTTCAGTGCAGGGGGATTATTGGTGTGGGGACTGAAGGCTCTCAGATTCACATTTATCCTGAGTGTGCTGGATGCAAACCCCACCCTGAGTCTCTGACATGTTTACAATGTCTGTCTCTCTATTGAGATGCTAATTCACCCCCCCCCCTCCCCCTCTCACCCCAGAGGAGTTTGTGGCAATGTCAGACTGACTCTTGATATGTTAATGCAGGGAGGCAATGGATTCTGCAAGCTCCTGCCTTTAGTTTCTTTAGTTTAGTTTCAAACTTTATTTCTTTTCCCCTGTAGGTCGTGTTCGTCCATTTCAAACACCCCCTGACCCCCCCACAGCAGCCCTGAAAATCCTTGCAGCCGCTCCCCACAACCCAGCGAGTGGAGGGGGAATGGGGATGTGTGAGTGAGTGGATTGGAGATTGTGTCAGTGTGTGTCTGTCTATCCCCCCCTCTCTGCTCACACTTCCTGCCCAGCCTGCTGAAGACAGGGAAAGAATGGGAGTTGAACAAAGCCTCCTCTCTGCCTCCAACTTCAAAGGATTTGCCCCTTTCTCACACCAGTTTTGTCCATTGAGCTGTCCCTATCAATTGGAAAAAAGTTTTATTTATCTCGCTGTGAGATATGAAGTCACTAATGACTAAATACAGGCAAAAACATCCCATTATGAGACACGGAGCTTCAATGGGATTTTAAACTGAAATCCTCGGATGTCAATTCCTTAGGTTAAAAGTTTCTAATTCATTAATTTGGATTAAATTAAAACCGGCCAGTATATTCTCACCAGCTGCTTTCTGTTAACTCTCCCCCTTATCACCGGTGGTTAGCACTGCTGCCTCACAGCGCCAGGGACCCGGGTTTGATTCTCGGCTGGGTCACTGTCTGTGCGGAGTCTGCACGTTCTCCCCGTGTCTGCGTGGGTTTCCTCCGGGTGCTCCGGTTTCCTCCCACAGTCTGAAAGACGTGCTGGTTAGGGTGCATTGGCCGTGCTAAATTCTCCCTCAGTGTAACCCGAACAGGCGCCAGAGTGTGGGCGACTAGGGGATTCTCACAGTAACTTCATTGCAGTGTTAATGTAAACCTACTTGTGACACTCGTAAATAAACTGAAACTTAACACTCCTGCACTCTCCCGCCAGCACTCACTCACTCTTGTACACTTACTCAGTCTCACACACATTACACACATACTCACTTTTACACACTCCCTCTTGCACACTTGCTCACACACACACTCACTCTCATAAACACTCACTTTAACACACTCTCATCAACACACACATGAATACTCCCTCACACACTCTCACACACACATTCACTCACTCGCACGCACTCACACACTCTCTGTCTCTCACACACACTCTCTGTCTCTCACACACACTCTCTGTCTCTCTCACAATCTCTGTCTCTCACACACACTCTCTGTCTCTCACACACACTCTCTGTCTCTCTCACAATCTCTGTCTCTCTCACACACTCTCTGTCTCTCACACACACTCTCTGTCTCTCACACACACTCTCTGTCTCTCTCACACACTCTCTGTCTCGCTCACACACACTCTCTGTCTCGCTCACACACACTCTCTGTCTCGCTCACACACACTCTCTGTCTCGCTCACACACACTCTCTGTCTCGCTCACACACACTCTCTGTCTCTCTCACACACTCTCTGTCTCTCTCTCACACTCTCTGTCTCGCTCACACACACTTTCGGTCTCTCTCACACACTCTCGGTCTCTCTCACACACTCTCTGTCTCTCTCTCACACTCTCTGTCTCTCTCTCACACTCTCTGTCTCTCTCACACACTCTCTGTCTCTCACACACTCTCTGTCTCGCTCACACACACTCTCTGTCTCTCTCACACACTCTCTGTCTCTCTCACACACTCTCTGTCTCGCTCACACACTCTCTGTCTCTCTCACACACTCTCTGTCTCTCACACACACTCTCTGTCTCTCACACACACTCTGTCTCTCACACACACTCTCTGTCTCTCACACACACTCTCTGTCTCTCAGACACACTCTCTGTCTCTCTCACACACTCTCTGTCTCTCACACACACTCTCTGTCTCGCTCACACACTCTCTGTCTCGCTCACACACTCTCTGTCTCTCTCACACACTCTCTGTCTCTCACACACTCTCTGTCTCGCTCACACACACTCTCTGTCTCGCTCACACACACTCTCTGTCTCGCTCACACACACTCTGTCTCTCACACACACACTCTGTCTCGCTCACACACTCTCTGTCTCTCTCACACTCTCTATCTCGCTCACACACTCTCTGTCTCGCTCACACACACTCTCTGTCTCGCTCACACACTCTCTGTCTCTCACACACACTCTCTGTCTCTCACACACACTCTCTGTCTCGCTCACACACACTCTCTGTCTCGCTCACACACTCTCTGTCTCTCACACACACTCTCTGTCTCTCACACACACTCTCTGTCTCGCTCACACACTCTCTGTCTCTCACACACACTTTCTGTCTCTCACACACACTCTCTGTCTCGCTCACACACTCTCTCTCTCTCACACACTCTCTGTCTCGCTCACACACTTTCTGTCTCTCACACACACTCTCTGTCTCGCTCACACACTTTCTCTCTCACACACACTCTCTGTCTCGCACACACACTGTCTCTCACACACACTCTCTGTCTCTCACACACACTCTCTGTCTCTCACACACACTCTCTGTCTCTCACACACACTCTGTCTCGCTCACACACACTCTGTCTCTCTCACACACACTCTCTGTCTCTCTCACACACACTCTCTGTCTCTCTCACACACACTCTCTGTCTCTCTCACACACACTCTCTGTCTCTCACACACACTCTCTGTCTCTCACACACACTCTGTCTCGCTCACACACACTCTCTGTCTCTCTCACACACACTCTCTGTCTCTCACACACACTCTCTGTCTCTCTCACACACACTCTCTGTCTCTCACACACACTCTGTCTCTCTCACACACACTCTCTGTCTCGCTCACACACACTCTCTGTCTCGCTCACACACACTCTCTGTCTCGCTCACACACTCTCTGTCTCGCTCACACACTCTCTGTCTCTCTCACACACTCTCTGTCTCGCTTACACACATGATGGGGACAGTGTAGAGGGAGCTTTATTCTGTACCTAACCCCATGCTGTACCTGTCCTGGGTGTGTTTGATGGGGACAGTGTGGAGGGAGCTTTACTCTGTATCTAACCCTGTGCTGTATCCCTCCTGGAAGTGTTTTATGGGGACAGTGTAGAGGGAGCTTTATTCTGTACCTAACCCCATGCTGTACCTGTCCTGGGAGTGTTTTATGGGGACAGTGTAGAGGGGGATTTACTCTGTATTGAATCCCGTGTTGTACCTGTCCTGGGAGTGTTTGATGGGAGACAGTATAGAGGGAGCTTTACTCTGTATCTAACCCCGTGCTGTACCTGTCCTGGGAGTGTTTGATGGGGACAGTGTAGAGGGAGCTTCACTCTGTATCTAAACACGTGCTGTACCTGTCCTGGGTGTGTTTGATGAGGGACAGTGCAGAGGGAGCTTTACTCTGTATCGAACCCCGTGCTGTATTTGTCCTGGGAGTGTTTGATGGGGACAGTGAACTGGGTGCTTTACTCTATATCTAACCACTTGCTGTATCTGTCCTGGGAGTGTTTGATGGGGACATTGCCGAGGGAACTTTACTCTGTATCTAATCCCGTGCTGTACCTGTCCTGGGAGTGTTTGATGGGGACAGTGCCGAGGGAACTTTACTCTGTATCTAATCCCGTGCTGTACCTGTGCTGGGCGAGATTGATGGGGACAGTGTAGAGGGAGCTTTACTCTGTATCTAACCCCGTGTTGTATCTGTCCTGGGGGTGTTTGTTGGGGATAGTGCAGAGGGAGATTTACTCTGTACCTAACCCCGTGCTGTATCTGTCCTTAGTTTGTTTGATGGGGACAGTGTGGAGGGAGCTTCACTCTGTATCTAACCCCGTGCTGTACCTGTCCTGGGAGTGTTTGATGGGGACAGTGAAGAGGGAGCTTTACTCTGTATCTAACACCGTGCTGTACCTGTCCTTGATTTGTCTGATGGGAATATTGTAGAGGGAGCTTTACTCCATATCTAACCCCCTGCTGTATCTGTTGTTGGGGTGTTTGATGGGGATAGTGCAGAGGGAGCTTTACTCTGTATCTAACCCCGTGCTGTACCTGTCCTGGGAGTGTTTGATGGGGATAGTGCAGAGGGAGCTTTACTCTGTATCTAACCCCGTGCTGTGCCTGTCCTTGGTTTGTTTGATGGGGACAGTGTAGAGAGAGCTTTACTCTGTATCTAACCCCATGCTGTACCTGTCCTGGGAGTGTTTGATGGGGGACAGTGTAGAGGGAGCTTTACTCTGTATCTAACCCCGTGCTGTACCTGTCCTGGGAGTGTTTGATGGGGACAGTGTAGAGGGAGCTTTACTCTGTATCTAACCCCGTGCTGTACCTGTCCTGGGAGTGTTTGATGGGGACAGTGTAGAGGGAGCTTTACTCTGTATCTAACCCCGTGCTGTACCTGTCCTGGGAGTGTTTGATGGGGGACAGTGTAGAGGGAGCTTTACTCTGTATCTAACCCCGTGCTGTACCTGTCCTGAGAGTGTTTGATGGGGGACAGTGTAGAGGGAGCTTTACTCTGTATCTAACCCCGTGCTGTACCTGTCCTGGGAGTGTTTGATGGGGACAGTGTAGAGGGAGCTTTACTCTGTATCTAACCCCGTGCTGTACCTGTCCTGGGAGTGTTTGATGGGGACTGTGTAGAGAGAGCTTTACTCTGTATCGAACTCTGTGCTGTACCTGTACCTTTCCTGGGAGTGTTTGATGGGAACAGTGTCGAGGGAGCTTTACTTTGCATCTAATCCCGTGATTCAGTTGCTGATAGACTGTAGAGGAAGATCAGGTCACACACACGCTCTCCTTACACACTCTCAGACACACACACACACACACACACACACATGCTCTCTCTGTCTCTCACACACACATACACTATCTCTTACGCACTCTCTCACTCACACACATGCTCTTTCTCTCTGTCACACACACTTTCTCTCTCTCACACATTCTCTCACACACACTTTCTCTCTCTCTCACACACATTCTCTCTCACACACATTCTCTCACACACACTTTCACGCTCACACACTCTCACCCATGCACTCTCTCTCACTGTCACACTCTCACACACATGCACTCAGTCTCTCACACACACATACACTCACTCTCTCACACACATACACTCACTCTCTCACACATACACTCTCTCTCAAGCATATACTCTCTCTCACACACACTCTCTCTCACACACACTCTCTCTCACACACACACTCTCTCTCTCGCACACATTCTCTCTCTCACACACTCTCTCTCTCTCTCTCACATACACACTCTCTATCACACATACACTCTCTCTCACACATACACTCTCTCTCACGCACACACTCTCTCACGCACACTCTCTCTCTCACGCACACACTCTCTCTCACGCACACACTCTCTCTCACGCACACACTCTCTCTCTCACGCACACACTCTCTCTCTCACACACACACTCTCTCTCTCACACACACACTCTCTCTCTCACACACACACTCTCTCTCTCACACACACACACTCACGCACACGCTATCTCTCTCGCACACTCTCTCTCGCACACACTCTCTCTCTCTCACACACTCTCTCTCTCGCACACACTCTCTCTCTCGCACACACACTCTCTCTCTCGCACACACACTCTCTCTCGCACACACTCTCTCTCTCGCACACACTCTCTCTCTCGCACACACTCTCTCTCTCGCACACACTCTCTCTCTCGCACACACTCTCTCTCTCTCGCACACACTCTCTCTCTCGCACACACTCTCTCTCTCGCACGCACTCTCTCTCTCTCTCACACACACACTCTCTCACACATACACTCTCTCAAACATACACTCTCTCTCACGCACACACTCTCTCTCACGCACACTCTCTCTCTCACGCAGACACTCTCTCTCTCACACACACACACTCTCTCTCTCACACACACACACTCTCTCACGCACACACTCTCTCACGCACACACTCTCTCTCGCACACACTCTCTCTCGCACACACTCTCTCTCGCACACACACTCTCTCGCACACACACTCTCTCTCGCACACACACTCTCTCTCGCACACACACTCTCTCTCGCACACACACTCTCTCGCACACACTCTCTCTCGCACACACACTCTCTCTCGCACACACACTCTCTCTCGCACACACACTCTCTCTCGCACACACTCTCTCTCGCACACACTCTCTCTCGCACACACTCTCTCTCGCACACACACTCTCTCTCGCACACACACTCTCTCGCACACACACTCTCTCTCGCACACACACTCTCTCTCGCACACACACTCTCTCTCGCACACACTCTCTCTCTTGCACACACACTCTCTCTCGCACACACTCTCTCTCACACACACACACAATTTCTCACACACTCTCTCACACACAATCTCTCTCACACACACACACTCTCTCTCTCTCACACACACACACACAATGATGGGGCAAAATGTAGAGAAAGATTTGAGCTGTATCGAACCCCGTGCTGTACCTGTCCTGGGTGTGTTTGATGTGCACAATGTGGAGGCAGCTTTTCCTTTAATCTAGCACCATGCTGTATCTGTCATTGGATTATTTGATAGTGACAGTGTATAGGGAGCTTCACTCTGTATCTAAACCCTTGCTGTACCTGTCCTGGGAGTGTTTGATGGGGGACAGTGTAGAGGGAGCTTTACTCTGTATCTAACCCCGTGCTGTACCTGTCCTGGGAGTGTTTGATGGGGACAGTGTCGAGGGAGCTATACTCTGTACCTAACCCCGTGCTGTCCCTGTCCTGGGAGTGTTTGATGGGGGACAGTGTCGAGGGTGCTTTTCTCTGTATCTAACCCCGTGCTGTACCTGTCCTGGGAGTGTTTGATGGAGACAGTGTAGAGGGAGCTTTACTCTGTATTGAACCCCGTGCTGTATTTGTCCTGGGAGTGTTTAATGGGGACAGTGTCGAGGGAGCTATACTCTGTACCTAACCCTGTGCTGTACCTGTCCTGGGAGTGTTTGATGGGGACAGGACTTGGGGGACATTGGATTTTAGACAATGTTTAGGGTTTTAGACTTTTCGGAGTGAAAGTCAGGAACACTTTGCCACACCAGCTGTGATATTTGTTTGGAACTACCTTCTATAATTCACAGTTGATGCTCAGTCGCTTATTAATGTTCAAACCTGAAGTTGATAGATGGTATTTTACACACAGGAGAAGCAATTTAAAATCAATGGGTCAATGTTGAAATACTTGCAGGAACAGAGAGACCTGGGCTTTCAGTTCATTTTTACATCTTAAAGATTCAACCTGGGGCTCAGAATCTGTCAGTTGAATCTACTTTTCCTGTCCCGAAAACGTGTCAGCAATTGTGTTGGGGAATGTGACAAAAGGTGACATTCCTGCATCCTGCACAGTGGGGTTGGGAGGTTGTTTGAAAGGAGATTCAGAAAGTGTCAATTAGATTGTGTCTCTTTGCAGAAGTTGAGTATTTCACAGGAAATGCCTTGAGATAAAGGAAAGTTTTACCAATGTCTGCGTAACTTTCAAAGTCTCCAGACGCATGAAGGGGGCAGAGATTTTGTAATATTCAGAGCAGGAGATGCCAGACAATCACAGAATTGAAGATGTGAGGCCATCTCTTGTTTCTGAATGTCAATCTGTAGCTTTTAAACTTTAGTCCTGGGCTAATCATTCCAAGTTTGCAATCCCACACTTTGCTGTTGTGAATTGTGAGTTGTGAATTTTCTGAAATTGATTCTGTAATAAAAATCCCTGCAGGATGCAATGATCCCCATTCTGTCTGCTGCTGCAAAGCCCCAGTTTGTGTCTCAGTTTCACTATTTATCAGCCATTTAAGATCCAAGAGTCCTAGAATTCCTACACTGCAGAATGAGGCCATTCAGCCCAACAAGCCTGCCCCGACAATAATCCCACCCAGGCCCGAATCCCCCTGACACTAAGGGGCAATTTAGCAAACGTGCAAACTCCACACAGACAGTCACTCGAGGCGGGGAATTGAACCCAGATCCCTGGCGCTGTGAGTCAGCAGTGCTAACCACTGTGCCACCGTGTCGCCCGGTGATGAGACAGAACGTTTGCCAAAGTGCACAGAGTTAGGCAGCATTGTCAGCATTTTAGCTGGAAGCTTCAAATGACAAAGGGATCGTAATAGTAGAGTCACAGAATCCCTGCAGTGCAGAAGGAGACCATTCAGCCCATCGAGTCTGTACTGACTCTCTGACACAGTATCTTACCAAGGTCCTTGACCCAGCCCTATCCCCGTAACCCCACACATTTACCTTAATCCACCGAACCTACACAGCTTTGGACAGGAAACGGCAATTTACTGTGTCCAATCCACAAATTTGGAAAATACTGGGATGGATTGAGAAATGGTTTCCGGGCAGAAAACAGAGCTCAGATACAAATGGGCCCTTTGGCCCAACTTTTCCCTGCCACCCAGTTTTTACCATTAAGCTCGTATCAAATGCCTTGCGTTTGGCCCAAATCCCTCCACACCAATCTTACCAGAATAACTGTCTAAATGCTTTTTAAAATATAAAACTGTGTTCGCTTCTACTACGACCTCTGGCAGCTTGTTCCAATCCCTCACCACCCTCTGTGTGAAAAGAATTGCCCTCTGGACCCTCTCCCCTCTCACCTTAAACCTGTGTCTTCTAGTTTTAGACTCCCCTCCCTTTTGGAAAAGATGTTGACGAGCTTATCAAAGAACAAAGAGAATTACAGCACAGGAACAGTCCCTTCGGCCCTCCAAGCCTGCACCAACCATGCTGCCCGACTGAACTAAAACCCCCTACCCTTCCGGGGACCATATCCCTCTATTCCCATCCTATTCATGTATTTGTCCAGACGTTCCGTAAAACTCACTATGGTATCTGCTTCCATTACCTCCCCCGGCAGCGAGTTCCAGGTACCCACCACCCTCTGTGTAAACAAACTTGCCTTGTACATCTCCTTTAAACCTTGCCCCTCACACCTTAAACCTATGCCCCCTAGATTTTGAATCTTCCACCCTGGTAAAAAGCTTCTGACTATCCACTCTGTCCATGCCCCTCATAATCTTGTAGAATTCTATCAGGTCATCCCTCAACCTCCGTCGTTCCAGTGAGAACAAACCAAGTTTCTCCAACCTCTCCTCAGAGCTAATGCCCTCCATCCTAGGAAACATCCTGGTCAATCTTTTCTGAACCCTCTCCAAATTCTCCACATCTTTCTGGTAGTGTGTCGATCAGAATTGAACACTATATTCCAAGTGCGGCCTAACTAAGGTTCTATAAAGCTGCTATATCCATGCCCTCATTATTTTAGAGACCTCTAGACGAACACCACTAAGCCAACTCAAGGGAAAAAAAGTCCCAGAGTATCCAGCCTCTCATTATAACTCAAACCATCAGGACCCCATAGCATCCCAGTAATTCTTTTCTGCACACTTTCTAGCTTAATAATCTCCTTTTTACAAGGGTGACCAGAACAATACACAGCATTCCAAGTATGGTCTTACCAATGTCCTGTACAACTTCAACAAGACATCCCAACTCCTGTATTCCATGTTCTGACCAATGAAACCAAGCATGTGGAATGCCTTCTTCACCGCTCTATCCACCTGTGACTCCACTTTCAAGGAGCTGTCAATCTGTACCCCGAGATCCCTTTGTTCTGTAACTCTCACCAACACCCTACCATTAACTGAGTAAGTCCTGTGTTGGTTCGATCCACCAAAATGTATCACCTCGCATTTATCTAAATTAAACTCCATCTGCCATTCAACAACCCACTGGCCCAATTGATCAAGATCCCATTGCAGCCCTAGATAACCTTCTTCACTGTCCACTGTGCCACAAATCTTTGTGTCAACTGCAAACTTACAAACCATGACTCCTAAATTCTGATCCAAATCATTAATATAAATGACAAATAACAGTGGACCCAGCACCGATCCCTGAGGCACCCCACTGGTCACAGGCCTCCAGTTTGACCAAAAAAACAACCCTCTACAACCACCTTCTGTCTTCTGTCATCAAGCCTATTTGTATCCATTTGGCAACCCCACCCTGGATCCCGTGAGATTTAACCAAATCCTGTCTGCTTTTGTTTTTAAAGTTGTACATTTTTAAACACTGAAACCTCTTGCCCTTCTTGGGAATATCAGTGCGGTTTGAGAAAGAAACACTCCTCCATTTTCAAATCTTTACCTTGTTTATGTAGCGTCTCGGACTCCCCTGTCACTCACTTTCCATCTGAATTAATCTCTATTCCTCACTGTCTAACTGTTACTCTCTGCATTGCCCCCTCTCCCTATCCCTCTGTTACTCTGTATCGCTCCATCTCTCTCTCTCTTCCTCTCCCTCTCTATCCCTCTCATCCACCATGTTGTTTATCGTTAAGGGGTCTAATCACGTAGAATTCAAACACTCTTTCTGTTTCTGTCTTGGCAGAATTAGCAACATGAGTGGATATTTCAAGACTGGATTTACACAATACAGACAGAACGCTGGTGAGCTCAGTACACGTGGTACCTGAATGTTACAATAAGATAGAATCTGTATTCAGACAACTGTCTCCCCACAGGGTCCAAACTTCACCGTGTTAATTTGATTTGATTTGATTTGATTTGTATTGGGATGCAGTGAAAAGTATTGTTTCTTGTGCGCTATACAGACAAAACATTCCGTACATAGAGTACACAGGGGAGAAGGAGAGGAAAGGGTGCAGAATATAGTGTTGCAGTTACCGATAGGGTGTAGAGAAAGATCAGCTCACACACACTCTCTCTCTTACACACTCTCAGACACACACATAATCACACACACACTCTCTCTCTCTTTCACACACACACAGACACACTCTCTCACACTCTCAGACACACACATACTATCACACACACACACACACACATGCTCTCTCTATCTCTCACACACACAGACACTATCTCTTACGCACTCTCACACACCCACATACTCACGCTCTTTCTCTCTCACACACACTCTTTCACGCTCACACACTCTCACCCATGCACTCTCTCACACTGACACACTCGCACACACATGCACTCAGTCTCTCTCTCACACACACACACACACACACACTCTCTCTCTCACACACACTCTCACACACACTCTCTCTCATACATTCTCTCTGTCACACACTCACCCTCTCTCAGACACACTCTGTCTCCATCACACATTGTCTCTCTTTCTCACACTCTCCCTCTCACACACACACACAAACTCATGTTCTCTCTCACACACACACATTCTCTCTCTCACACACAATGATGGGACACAGTGTAGAGGGAGATTTACGCTGTATCTAACCCTATGCTGTCCCTGTCCTGGGTGTGTTTGATGTTCACAATGTGTAGGCAGCTTTTCCCTGTATCTATCGCCATGCTGTATCTGTCATTGGAATATTTGATAGTCATGATGTGGAGATTTGATAGTGACAGTGTAGAGGGAGCTTTACTCTGTATCTAACCCCGTGCTGTACCTGTCCTGGGAGTGTTTGATGGGGACAGTGTAGAGGGAGCTTTACTCTGTATCTAACCCCGTGCTGTACCTGTCCTGGGAGTGTTTGATGGGGGACAGTGTTGAGGGAGCTTTACTCTGTATCTAACCCCGTGCTGTACCTGTCCTGGGGGTGTTTGATGGGGGACAGTGTTGAGGGAGCTTTACTCTGTATCTAACCCCGTGCTGTACCTGTCCTGGGAGTGTTTGATGGGGGACAGTGTTGAGGGAGCTTTACTCTGTATCTAACCCCGTGCTGTACCTGTCCTGGGAGTGTTTGATGGGGACAGTGTAGAGGGAGCTTTACTCTGTATCTAACCCCGTGCTGTATCTGTCCTGGGAGTGTTTGATGGGGGACAGTGTAGACGGAGCTTTACTCTGTATCTAACCCCGTGCTGTATCTGTCCTGGGAGTGTTTGATGGGGACAGTGTAGAGGGAGATTTACTCTGTGTCTAACCCCATGCTGTATCTGTCCTGGGTGTGTTTGGTGGGGACAGTGTAGAGGGAGCTTTAACTGTATCTAACCCCGTGCTGTACCTGTCCTGGATGTGTTTCATGGGGACAGTGTAGAGGGAGCTTTATCTGTATCTAACCCTGTGCTGTACCTGTCCTGTCTGTGTTTCATGGGGACAGTGTAGAGGGAGCTTTACTCTGTATCTAACCCCGTGCTGTATCTGTCCTGGGTGTGTTTCATGGGGACAGTGTAGAGGCAGCTTTACTCTGTATCGAACCCCGTGCTGTACCTGTCCTTGGTGTGTTTGGTGGGGACAGTGTAGAGGGAGCTTTACTCTGTATCTAACCCCGTGCTGTACCTGTCCTTGGTGTGTTTGGTGGGGACAGTGCAGAGGGAGCTTTAATCTGTATCGAACCCCATGCTGTATCTGTCCTGGGTGTGTTTGGTGGGGACAGTGTAGAGGGAGCTTTGCTCTGTATCTAACCCCGTGCTGTACCTGTCCTGGGAGTGTTTGATGGGGACAGTGTAGAGGGAGCTTTACTCTGTATCTAACCCCATGCTGTATCTGTCCTGGGGGTGTTTGATGGGAATAGTGCAGAGGGAGCTTTACTCAGTATCTAACCCCGTGCTGCATCTGTCCTGGGAGTGTTTGATGTGGACAGTGTAGAGGGAGCTTTAGTCTGTATCTAACCCTGTGCTGTATTTGTCCTGGGAGTGTTTGATGGGCACAGTGAAGAGGGAGCTTTACTCTGTATCTAACCCCGTGCTGCATCCGTCCTAGGACTGTTTGATTGGGACTGTGTTGAGGGAGCTTTACTCTGTATCTAACCCCGTGCTGTACCTGTCCTGGGACTGTTTGATGGGGGACAGTATAGTGGGAGCTTTACCCTGTATCTAACCCCGTGCTGCATCTGTCCTGGGAGTGTTTGATGGGGACAGTGTTGAGGGAGCTTTACTCTGTATCTAACCCCGTGCTGTACCTGTCCTGGGAGTGTTTGATGGGGACAGTGTAGCGGGAACATGACTCTGTATCTAACCCCGTGCTGCACCTGTCCTGGGACTGTTTGATGGGGACAGTGTGTGGGAGCTTTACTCTGTATCTAACCCCGTGCTGTACCTGTCCTGGGAGTGTTTGATGGGGACAGTGTAGAGGGAGCTTTACTCTGTATCTAACCCCGTGCTGTACCTGTCCTGGGAGTGTTTGATGGGGACAGTGTAGCGGGAACATGACTCTGTATCTAACCCCGTGCTGCACCTGTCCTGGGACTGTTTGATGGGGACAGTGTGTGGGAGCTTTACTCTGTATCTAACCCCGTGCCGTGCTGTACCTTTCCTGGGAGTGTTTGATGGGGGACAGTATAGATGGAGCTTTACTCTGTATCTAACCCCGTGCTGCATCTGTTCTGGGAGTGTTTGATGTGGACAGTGTAGAGGGAGCTTTAGTCTGTATCTAACCCTGTGCTGTATTTGTCCTGGGGGTGTTTGATGGGGACAGTGTAGAGGGAGCTTTACTCTGTATCTAACCCCGTGCTGTACCTGTCCTGGGAGTGTTTGATGGGGTCGGTGCAGAGGGAGTTTTACTCTGCATCTAACCCTGTGCTGTATCGGTCCTGGGTGTGTTTGATGGGGGACAGTGTAGTGGGAGCTTTACTCTGTATCTAACCCCCTGCTGTACCTGTCCTGGGACTGTTTGATTCGGGACCGGATAGAGGGAGCTGTATCTGTATCTAACCCCGTGCTGTACCTGTCCTGGGAGTGTTTGATGGGGACAGTGTAGAGGGAGCTTTACTCTGTATCTAACCCCGTGCTGTACCTGTCCTGGGAGTGTTTGATGGGGACAGTGTAGCGGGAACATGACTCTGTATCTAACCCCGTGCTGCACCTGTCCTGGGACTGTTTGATGGGGACAGTGTGTGGGAGCTTTACTCTGTATCTAACCCCGTGCCGTGCTGTACCTTTCCTGGGAGTGTTTGATGGGGGACAGTATAGATGGAGCTTTACTCTGTATCTAACCCCGTGCTGCATCTGTTCTGGGAGTGTTTGATGTGGACAGTGTAGAGGGAGCTTTAGTCTGTATCTAACCCTGTGCTGTATTTGTCCTGGGGGTGTTTGATGGGGACAGTGTAGAGGGAGCTTTACTCTGTATCTAACCCCGTGCTGTACCTGTCCTGGGAGTGTTTGATGGGGTCGGTGCAGAGGGAGTTTTACTCTGCATCTAACCCTGTGCTGTATCGGTCCTGGGTGTGTTTGATGGGGGACAGTGTAGTGGGAGCTTTACTCTGTATCTAACCCCCTGCTGTACCTGTCCTGGGACTGTTTGATTCGGGACCGGATAGAGGGAGCTGTATCTGTATCTAACCCCGTGCTGTACCTATCTCTTACGCACTCTCTCACACACATACACTGTACACAAGACTCTGGGTGTGTCTCACCGAGGCTCTGTCCAGCTGCAGTAAGACATCCTTGCTCTTCTACTCCAATCCTCTTGCAATGAAGGACAACATGGGTGTCACAGTGGTTAGCTCTGCTGCCTCACAGTGCAACGGACCCGGGTTCAATTTTGGTCTCGGGTGACTGTCTGTGTGGAGTTTGCACGTTCTCCCCGTGTCTGCGTGGGTTTCCTCCGGGTGCTCCGGTTTCCTCACACACTCCAAAGATGCGCGCGTTAGGTTGATTGGCCGTGATAAATTGCCCCTTAATGCCAGGGAGATTAGGATATTGTGAGTGAGACTGTGGGACTGTTCTCTATCTGTGTGTGTGAGACTGTGCGTGTATCTACGTGTGTGTGTGTGTGTGTGTGTGAGACTGTGCGTGTATCTTTGTGTGTGTGTGTGTGAGACTGTGCGTGTATCTATGTGTGTGTGTGTCTGTGTGTGAGACTGTGCGTGTATCTATGTGTGTGTGTGTCTGTGTGTGAGACTGTGCGTGTATCTATGTGTGTGTGTGTGTAAGACTGTGCGTGTATCTATGTGTGTGCATCACTGCGTTTGTGTGTGTTTCACTATCTTCCTGTCCCTCAGTCCCCCAGTCCCAGAATCTGCTTCTCTTTACACAGATGCTGCCTGTCCTGCTCAGTATCCCGGCATTGACTATTTCACAATCTGAGGAGTTGTGAATGCTGCGATCATCAGCGAACATCTCACCTATGGAGGGAAGGTCAGTGATGGAGCAGCTGAAGATGGTTGGGGCCTCGGACACTCACCCTGAGGAACTCCTGCAGTGATGTCCCGGGACTGAGAGGATCGGCTTTGAGATAATCGGCACATTGGGGGAAAGCTTGGAAAGCAGAGGATGCTGATTTAAGGTAAATGGCGACAGCGGCAACATGAGGCAATATCTGTGGCTTTGGAGTGATCCTTGTTGTACCCCACTATTAGCTGCTTACCCACCTGAATATCTCACTGTTACTCTCTGCATTACTATCTCATCCCTATCTCTCAGTGACTCTGCCTCTCTCCATCTCTCCGGGGAAATTATAATGGGGAGCAAAGAAATGGCAGAAGAATTGAACGTATACTTTGGTTCTGTCTTCACAAAAGAGGCACAGATAACCTGGCAGAAATGTTAGGGAACCAATGGTTTAGTGAGAGTGTGGAATTGAATTGAAGGAAATCAGTATTAGTAAGAAAATGGTGCTGGGGGAATGAATGGGGTTAAAGGCTGACAAATCCCCAGGGCCTGATAATCTACATCCCAGAGTATTAAAGGAAGCGGCGCTGGAAATATTGGATGCATTGCTGGTCATCTTCCAAAATTCTATAGACTCTGGAGCAGTTCCTACAGATTGGGGGGTGGCAAATGTAACCCCACTATTTAAAATAATCTTTTCACTTGCGTGTAATTTATCACAGAACACGGGCAGCATGGGCTTATCGAGAATGACGGGATAGTGTTGGGGTGGAGAAGTTATTCCTTCAAGTGGAAATCAGTGTAGTTTTGAAATGTGTTGAGGGTTTCTGCCTCTCCCATTCAATCCTTCCCAACCTCTCTATCGAGGCTCCTTCTCACTTTCTACCAGACAATTATTTGTGTTCGAGAGCGGGTGCAGAGGAGATTGAAATGAAACGGACAGGCAGTTAACTTCAACACTGAGAAATGTGAAGTGATGCACTTTGGACAATAAGTTGAGGAGAGAATCCATAAACCAACTGGGAACAAGTTAAATCATGTGCAGGTAAAGGGAAACCTTTTATACCTCCATCAATCTGTGTCTCTCTTTTTTTCTCACTCTCTATGTCTGTGTCTTCTGTCCATCTCTCCCTTTCTGGAAATCTGTGAAAAATATCCACAAATATCAGGCAGCCATTTGGCGTTTCTTCCCAGTGGCCATTTCGTGTGAACGCAGCACTGAGATATTTCTGACAGAGTTGTCTCTTCACCAAAGTAACGTTAGTATTTTAAATGTGACAGATACGCAGCTATGGAGACACAAACGAGGGCTGTATTCCCAGGAATTTTGGAGTGTCAGGGACAATTTGATCCAAGTTGTCAGGAGAATAATGGAAACTGATAGCACAGAGAGAGAGAAATGTTTCTTGCTGGTTATCCACCTCCTCCAGTCCCACCATCCTCCCATATCTGTTTTCCTTTCATTCTGGCTCCGTGACCATCCACAATTTGAATCGTTTCACCATTGGGAGCTGTGTCTTCATCTGCGTGGGCTCCAACTCTGGAATTCCTTCCCTGAACGTTTTACTCAAATACATCCACGGGATGTGGGCCTGGCTGGTTCTGCCAGCGTTTACTCCTCGTCCCTAATTGCTCATGAACTGAGTGGCTTGCTAGGCCATTTCAAACAGCATCTAAGAGTCAACCACATTGCTGTGAGGCTGGAGTCACAGGTAGGCCCGACCAGGTAAGGACGGCAGATTTCCTTCCATAAAGGACATTAGTGAAGCAGATTGGTTTTCTCCATTTTAACACCTCCTTTTCCTCCAATTAAAATAGTTCGTAAAAACCGTCTTTGGGACATGTGACCCGAAACTCTCCTGTGACTCGGGGTGAAATTTCTCACATTAAGGCTCCTGTGAAGCATCTTGGGATAATACTGTCCAAGGTGCTATATAAATGCAAGTTGTTGTTGTGTGTGTCTGAGTGTCAGCTTCTGTCCATGTCCAGGACACTGCAGGTAACAGAGAATGATTCACTCTGGTCTGCGGTTGTACATCTCGTGTGTGTCTCAGTGTCAGCTCTGAAACATGTACAGCACTATCCCATCCTGTTTCTGTGTCTCTCTGCCTCTGTATCTGTATCTCTCCCTCTCGCTCCATCTCTCTCCCCAGGACTGAAAGAAACTAGAGTTTAAATCCCACACTGGGATGCTGTTCAACGTGAGTTCAGTTTTCCCAGAAATAAAAATCTTCAATTAAAAATTCCTTTGACACAGCAGAGGGAACTTTTCTCAAAGTGAATTTGCGGCTGTCTTGAATTTGAACCCAAGTTTTCAATCTGGGGGTGGCACAGTGATGCAGGGGTTAGCACTGCTTCCTCACAGTGCCAGGGACCCGCCTTCGATTCCCAGCATGGGTCACTTTCTGACTGGAGTTTGAACGTCCTTCCCGTGTTTGTGTGGGTTTCCTCCGGGTGCTCCGGTTTCATCCCACACTCCAAAGATAGAACAAAGAAAATTACAGCACGGGAACTGGACTTTCGGCTCTCCAAGCCTGCACCGACCATGCTGCCTGACTGAACTAAAACCCCCTCCCCTTCCGGGGACCATATCCCTCCATTCCCATCTTATTCATGTCTTTGTCAAGACACCGTTGAAAAGTCACTATCGTATCCGTTTCCACTCCCTCCCCCGGCAACGAGTTCCAGGCACCCACCACCCTCTGTGTAAAAAAACTTTCCTCCCACATCTCCTTTAAACCTTGCCCCTCGCACCTTAAACCTCTGCCCCCGAGTAATAACTCTTCCACCCTGGGAAAAAGCTTCTGACTATCCACTCTGTTCATGCCCCTCATAATCTGGCAGACTTCTATCAGGTGTACAGGTTAGGTGGATTGGCCAAGCTAAATTGTCCCTTAGTGTAAGGAGGATTAGCTGAGGTAAATGTATGGGATTATAGGGATGGGGCCTGGGTGGGATTGTGGTCAGTGCAGACTCGATGGGCCGAATGGCCTCCTGCACTGCAGGATTCTATGAACCCTGTTCTGTATTTGGTTTGGGATTGTTTGTTGAAAAGTGTAGTTGAAGTGTTACTCTGTAATGCTGGAATTTAGGCTACGGGATGATTGGATCAAACACTTCAAGATAATAAGGGGAATGGAGAGGACTGATAAAGAACAACTTTTCCTGCTGGTTGGGGAGTCCAGGACTTGGGGACATTGTATTTCAAACAATGTTGAGGATTTTAGACTTGTAGGAGTGGAATTCAGAAACACTTTGCCACACCAGCTGTGATATTAGTTTGGAACTACCTTCTATCATTCGCAGTTGATGCTCAGTCGCTTATTAATGTTTAAATCTGAGGTTGATAGATGATATTTTTATACAGGAGAAGCAATTTAAAATCAATGGGTCAATGTTAAAATGGATGCAGGAACAGAGAGACCTGGGCTTTCAGTTCATTTTTACATCTTAAAGATTCAACCTGGTGCTCAGAATCTGTCAGTTGAATCTACTTTTCCCGCCTGATAAAGTGTCAACAATTGTGTTGGGGAATGTGACAAAAGGTGACATTCCTGCACAGTGGGGTTGGGAGGTTGTTTGAAAGGAGATTCAGATTGTATCAGAAAGCGTCAATTCGATTGTGTCTCGTTGCAGAAGGTGCATATTTCACAGGAAATGCCCCGAGATAAAGACTAGTTTCACCGATGTCTGAGTAACTTTCAAAGTCTGCAGACGCATGAAGGGGGCAGAGATATTGTAATATTCAGAGCAGGAGATGGGGGACAATCACAGAATTGAAGATGTGAGGCCATCTCCTGTTTCCGAATGTCAGTGTTTAGCTTTTAAACTTTAGTCCTGGGCTAATAATTCCAAGTTTGCAATCCCACACTTTGCTGTTGTGAATTAGAGTTGTGAATTTTCTGAAATTGGTTGTGTAATAAAACTCGGTGCAGGATTCAATGATTCCCATTCTGTCTCTGCTGCAAAGCCCCCGTATCTGTCTCAGTTTCATCGTATTTATCAATGATTTGAGATCCTGGAATCATAGAATCCCTAAAGGGCAGACCATTCGGCCCATCGAGTCTGCATCGACCACAATCCCACCCAGGCCCGATTCCCGTAACCCCATATATTTACCCTGTTAATCCCCTGACACTAAGGTCAATTTATCATGGCCAATCCACCTAACCCGCACATGTTTGGACTGTGGGAGGAAACTGGAGCACCCGGAGGAAACCCACGCAGACACTGGGAGAACTCTACACTGACAGCGAGCTGAGGCTGGAATTGAACCTGGGTTCTTGGTGCTGTGCTAACCATTGTGCCACCATGCCGTTCATCATAGAATCCCTAAAGTGCAGAAGGAGGCCCTTTGGCCCATCAAGCCTGCCCCCGACAACAAGACCACCCGGGCCTGAATCCCCCTAACACTAAGGGGCAATTGAGCACGGCCAATTAACCTCACCCGCACATCTTTGGAGTGTGGGAGGAAACCAGAACACCCGGAGAAAACCCACGCAGACACGGGGAGAACGTACAAACTCCACACAGACAGTCACCCGAGGCTGGAATTGAACGTGGGTCCTTGGTGCTGTGGGGGAGCAGTGCTAACCACTGTGCCGTCATGTCGCCGGTGATGAGACAGAAAGTTTGCTACATTTCACAGAAATAGGCAGCATTTTAAGTCTTATAGCCAGAAGCTTCAAATGGCAAAGAGGTATTCCACAGCATAAGAGGCCATTCAGCTCATTGAGTCTGCACAGACTTGATGACAGAGTATCTTACCCAGGCCCTCACCCCAGCCCTATCCCCATAACCCCATTGCTAATCCATCTCATCTATATATCTTGCGAGTGTGGAAGCTAACCAGAGCACCCGGAGGAAACCCACGCAGACACGGGGAGAATGTGCAAACTCCACACAGTCACCCGAGGCTGGAATTGAACCCGGGTCCCTGGCGCTGTGAGGCAGCAGTACGAACCACTGTGCCACCGTGCTGCCCTAAAGTAAAATGTCTTAACTGAATGGAGTGTCTCTCTCTCTGTGTCTCTCTCTCTGTGTCTCTCTCTCTGTGTCTCTCTCTCTGTGTCTCTCTCTCTGTGTCTCTCTCTCTGTGTCTCTCTCTCTGTGTCTCTCTCTCTGTGTCTCTCTCTGTGTGTGTCTCTCTCTGTGTGTGTCTCTCTCTGTGTGTGTCTCTCTCTGTGTGTGTCTCTCTCTGTGTGTGTCTCTCTCTGTGTCTGTCTCTCTCTGTGTCTGTCTCTCTCTGTGTGTCTCTCTCTCTGTGTGTCTCTCTCTCTGTGTGTCTCTCTCTCTGTGTCTCTCTCGCTCTGTGTCTCTCTCGCTCTGTGTCTCTCTCGCTCTGTGTCTCTCTCGCTCTGTGTCTCTCTCTCTCTGTGTCTCTCTCTCTGTGTCTCTCAGTGTCTTATGTCTCTCTGTATTTCTCTCTGTGTGTCTCTCTCTGTGTCTCTGTCTCTGTGTGTCACTCTCTCTCAGTGTCTCTGTCTCTCTCTCTGTATCTCTGTGTCTCTCTCGCTCTGTGTCTCTCCCTCGCTCTATGTCTCTCTCTCTCTCGCTCTCTGTCTCTCTCTCTGTCTCTCTCGCTCTCTCTGTCTCTCTCTCTTTGTGTCTCTCTCTCTCTCTGTGTCTCTCTCTCTTTGTGTCCCTCTCTCTCTGTCTCTCTCTCTCTCTCTGTCTCTCTCTCTCTGTCTCTCTCTCTCTCTCTCTCTGTGTCTCTCTCTCTGTGTGTCTCTCTCTCTGTGTCTCTCTCTCTGTGTGTGTGTCTCTCTCTCTCTGTCTCTCTCTCTCTGTCTCTCTCTCCCTGTGTCTCTCTCCCTGTGTCTCTCTCTCTGTGTCTCTCTCTCTGTGTCTCTCTGTGTGTGTGTGTGTCTCTCTCTCTGTCTCTCCCTCTCTGTCTCTCTCTTTCTCTCTGTGTCTCTCTCTCTCTCTGTCTCTCTCTCTCTCTGTCTCTCTCTCTCTCTTTCTGTCTCTCTTTCTGTCGCCCTCTCTCTGTCTCTCTCCCTCTCTTTCTGTCTCTCTCTCTCTGTCTCTCTCTCTCTCTGTCTCTCTCTCCCTGTGTCTCTCTCTGTGTCTGTGTCTCTCTCTCTGTGTCTCTCTCTCTGTGTCTCTCTGTGTGTGTGTGTGTCTCTCTCTCTGTCTCTCTCTCTATGTCTCTCTCTTTCTCTCTGTGTCTCTCTCTCTCTCTGTCTCTCTCTCTCTCTTTCTGTCTCTCTTTCTGTCGCTCTCTTTCTCTGTCTCTCTCCCTCTCTTTCTCTCTCTCTCTGTCTCTCTCTTTCTCTGTCTCTCTCTCTCTTTCTGTCTCCCTCTCTCAGTCTCTCTCTGCCTCTCTGTCTCTCTCTCTCTGTCTCTCTCTCTCTCTCTATCTCTGTCCCTCTCTGTGTCCCACTCTCTGTCCCTCTCTCTGTCTCTCACTCTCTCTCTATCTGTGTGTGTGTGCGTGTGTGTCTCTCGCTCTCTCATACACTGTGTCTGTCTGTCTCTCTCTCTGTGTCTCTCAGTGTCTTGTGTCTCTCTGTATTTCTCTCTGTGTGTCTCTCTCTCTGTGTCTCTGTCTCTGTGTGTCACTCTCTCTCAGTGTCTCTATCTCTCTCTGTATCTCTGTGTCTCTCTCGCTGTGTCTCTCTCTCGCTCTCTCTCTCTCTCTCTGTCTCTCTCGCTCTCTCTGTCTCTCTCACTCTGTCTCTCTCTCTTTGTGTGTGTCACTCTCTCTCTGTGTCTCTCTCCCTCTGTGTCTCTTTCCCCGTGTGTCTGTCTCTCTCTCTCTGTCTCACTGTGTGTGTGTCTCTCTGTGTGTCTCTCTCTGTGTGTCTCTGTGTGTGTGTGTGTCTCTCTCTGTCTCCCTCTCTCTCTCTGTGTCTCTCTCTCTCTGTGTCTCTCTCTCTCTCTCTGTGTGTCTCTCTCTCTGTGTGTCTCTCTCTGTGTGTGTCTCTCTCTCTGTTTCTCTCTCTCTCTCTGTGTGTCTCTCTCTCTGTGTATCTCTCTCTCTCTGTGTGTCTCTCTCTCTCTCTGTGTGTCTCTCTCTCTGTCTCTCTCTGTGTGTCTCTCTCTCTCTCTCTCTGTGTCTCTCTCTCTGTCTCTCTCTCTCTCTCTCTGTCTCTCTCTCTCTCTCTGTCTCTCTCTGTGTGTCTCCCTCGCTTCGTCTCTCTCTCTCTTTGTGTCTCTCTCTCTCTCGCTCTGTGTCTCTCTCTCTCTGTGTCTCTCTCTCTCTGTGTCTCTCTCTGTCTCTCTCTATCTCTCACTCTGTGTGTGTCTCTCTCTCTCTGTGTCTCTCTGTCTCTCTCACTCTCTCTGTCTCTCTCTCTCTCTTTGTCTCTCACTCTGTGTGTGTGTCTCTCTCTGTATCTGTGTGTCAGGGGAGCCTGAAACACTACAGAAACAGGGAAAGGTTTGAAAATGGAGGAGTGTTTCTTATCCATCTATAAAAGTAATCCCACTCTGACAGCAGTTCCATTTCACACTCTCTGCTCAGTCCTGTGTTGGGGGGGTGTTTAGTGTGGGATCAGTGTTTGCTTTTCTCAAACCGCAGTGATATTCCCAACAAGGGCAAGAGGTTTCAGTGTTTAAAAATGTAAAGATTACAAAACAAAACCAGACAGAGAGTGATGAGGCCTCACACCTTCAATGTAGTGATTCCCCCAATCTTTCCTTTTGTAAATTGCTTCCTTCGTCTGTCTGAAGTATTGGAGACGTCGACATCACTGAAACAATACAATCTCTCGGGACAATCACTGTAAACAGCTTCTGGAAACAAATTGACACTTTAATCACCCAAAAAGCTGAATGTCCATTCAAACACCTCCCTCCCCATATCTTTGTAAATGCAAAGATAACTCCCATTTCCCCAAAGCAGGAAGATATGAAATGGAATCATCTTAACCTCTCTATCAAAGATAGAAAGTTTCTTTTCTGTAAAGTTTATTTATTAGTGTCACAAGTAGGCTTACATTAACAATGCAATGAAGTTAGTGTGAAAATCCCCTCGTCGCCGCACTCCGGGGCCTGTTCGGGTACACTGAGGGAGGATTTAGCACGGCCAATGCACCCAACCAACACGTCTTTCAGACTGTGGGAGGAAACCAGAGCACTCGGAGGAAACCCACGCAGACACGGGGAGAATGTGCAGACTCCACACAGACAGTGACCCAAGCCGGGAATCGAACCCGGGACCCTGGCGCTGTGTGGTAATTGTGCTAACCACTGTGCCACCGTGCCAGCATCTATACATAGACACACAGAGATATATGGAGACACACACACAGATATGCTGCGATATATACAGAGGCAGATATTCTCAGATACTCAGAAATATATAGAAAGGCACAGAGACAGGCACACACAAATACACAGGGAGAGGGAGAGAGAGAAACACAGTAAGACAGATAGATACATAGAAAGACTCACACACACATATAGATGTACAGACCAACATACAGAGAGAGGTGGTGATGGAGGGTGAGGAGAGAAGGTAGAGAGACAGAGGGAGGGAGAGGGTAAGTGACTAGAACATAGAACAGTACAGCACAGAACAGGCCCTTCGGCCCACGATGTTGTGCCGAGCTTTATCTGAAACCAAGATCAAGCTATCCCACTCCCTATCATCCTGGTGTGCTCCATGTGCCTATCCAATAACCGCTTAAATGTTTCTAAAGTGTCTGACTCCACTATCACTGCAGGCAGTCCATTCCACACCCCAACCACTCTCTGCGTAAAGAACCTACCTCTGATATCCGTCCTGTATCTCCCACCACGAACCCTATAGTTATGCCCCCTTGTAATAGCTCCATCCACCCGAGGAAATAGTCTTTGAACGTTCACTCTATCTATCCCCTTCATCATTTTATACACCTCTATTAAGTCTCCCCTCAGCCTCCTCCGCTCCAGAGAGAATAGCCCTAGCTCCCTC
The DNA here is from genome assembly GCF_964213995.1 of Mustelus asterias. Classification (NCBI taxonomy): domain Eukaryota; kingdom Metazoa; phylum Chordata; class Chondrichthyes; order Carcharhiniformes; family Triakidae; genus Mustelus; species Mustelus asterias. The sequence continues at coordinate 626,891 of NW_027590146.1, forward strand.
AACCTTTCCTCATATGACCTACCCTCCAAACCAGGCAGCATCCTGGTAAATCTCCTCTGCACTCCTTCCAGCGCTTCCACATCCTTCCTATAGTGAGGTGACCAGAACTGCACACAATATTCCAAATGTGGTCTCACCAAGGTCCTGTACAGTTGCAGCATAACCCCACGGCTCTTAAACTCCAACCCCCTGTTAATAAAAGCTAACACACTACAGGCCTTCTTCACAGCTCTATCCACTTGAGTGGCAACCTTTAGAGATCTGTGGATATGGACCCCAAGATCTCTCTGTTCCTCCACAGTCTTCAGAACCCTACCTTTGACCCTGTAATCCACATTTAAATTTGTCCTACCAAAATGAATCACCTCACATTTATCAGGGTTAAACTCCATTTGCCATTTTTCAGCCCAGCTTTGCATCCTATCTATGTCTCTTTGCAGCCTACAACAGCCCTCCACCTCATCCACTACTCCACCAATCTTGGTGTCATCAGCAAATTTACTGATCCACCCTTCAGCCCCCTCCTCTAAGTCATTAATAAAAATCACAAAGAGCAGAGGACCAAGCACTGATCCCTGCGGCACACCGCTAGCAACCTGCCTCCAATCCGAAAATTTTCCATCGACCACCACCCTCTGTCTTCGGTCAGACAGCCAGTTGCCTATCCAATCGGCCAACTTTCCCTCTATCCCACACCTCACTTTCATCATAAGCCGACCATGGGGGACCTTATCAAACGCCTTACTAAAATCCATGTATATGACATCAACTGCCCTACCTTCATCAACACACTTAGTTACCTCCTCAAAAAATTCTATCAAATTTGTGAGGCACGACTTGCCCTTCACGAATCCGTGCTGACTATCTCGGATTAATCCGCATCTTTCTAAATGGTCGTAAATCCCATCCCTAAGGACCCTTTCCATCAATTTACCAACCACCGAAGTAAGACTAACCGGTCTATAATTACCAGGGTCATTTCTATTCCCTTTCTTAAACAGAGGAACAACATTCGCCATTCTCCAGTCCTCTGGCACCATCCCCGTGGACAGCGAGGACCCAAAGATCAATGCCAAAGGCTCTGCAATCTCATCCCTCGCCTCCCAAAGAATCCTAGGATACATTTCATCAGGCCCAGGGGACTTATCGACCTTCAGTTTATTCAAAACTGCCAAGACATCCTCCCTCCGAACATCTATTTCCTCCAGCCTATTAGCCTGTAACACCTTCTCTTCCTCAAAAACATGGCCCCTCTCCTTGGTGAACACTGAAGAAAAGTATTCATTCATCACCTCGCCTATCTCTACTGACTCCATACACAAGTTCCCACTACTGTCCTTGACCGGCCCTAACCTCACCCTGGTCATTCTTTTATTCCTCACATAAGAGTAAAAAGCCTTGGGGTTTTCCTTGATCCGACCCGCCAAGGACTTCTCATGTCCCCTCCTAGCTCTCCTAAGCCCCTTTTTCAGCTCATTCCTTGCTAACTTGTAACCCTCAATCGAGCCATCTGAACCTTGTTTCCTCATCCCGACATAAGCTTCCCTCTTCCTTTTCACAAGACATTCCACCTCTTTTGTGAACCATGGTTCCCTCACTCGGCCATTTCCTCCCTGCCTGACAGGAACATACCTATCAAGGACATCCAGTATTTGTTCCTTGAAAAAATTCCACTTTTCATTAGTTCCTTTCTCTGACAGTTTCTGTTCCCAACTTATGCCCCCTAATTCTTGCCTAATCGCATCATAATTACCCCTCCCCCAATTGTAAACCTTGCCCTGCCGTACGGCCCTATCCCTCTCCATTGCAATAACAAAAGGCACCGAATTGTGGTCACTATCTCCAAATTGCTCTCCCACAACCAAATCTAACACTTGGCCCGGTTCATTTCCCAGTACCAAATCCAATGTGGCCTCACCTCTAGTCGGCCCATCCACATATTGTGTCAGGAAACCCTCCCGCACACACTGCACAAAAACTGCCCCATCCAAACTATTTGACCTACAAAGGTTCCAATCAATATTTGGAAAGTTAAAGTCCCCCATGACAACTACCCTGTGACCCCCACACATATCCATAATCTGCTTAGCAATTTCTTCCTCCACATCTCTATTACTATTTGGGGGCCTATAGTAAACTCCTAGCAACGTGACCGCTCCTTTCCTATTTCTAACTTCAGCCCATATTACCTCAGTGTGCAGATCCCCCACGAAGTGCCTTTCCGCAGCCGTTAAACTATCCTTGATTAACAATGCCACTCCTCCACCTCTTTTACCAGCTTCCCTACACTTCGTGAAACATCTATACCCCGGAACGTCCAACAACCATTCCTGTCCTTGTTCTACCCACGTCTCCGTAATGGCCACAACATCGTAGTCCCAAGTACCAATCCACGCCCCAAGTTCATCTACCTTGTTCCGGATGCTCCTTGCATTGAAGTAGACACACTTCAACCCACCTTCCTGTCTACCAGTACCCACCCTTGACCCTGATACCTTCCCCAATACCTCACCACCCTCACTGACTTCTGGACTACAACTCCCTTTCCCACTCCCCTGACAAATTAGTTTAAACCCCCCTGAAGAGCCGTAACAAATTTCCCTCCGAGGATATTGGTGCCCCTCTGGTTCAGGTGCACCCCGTCCTGTTTGTACAGGTCCCACCTTCCCCAGAACGTGTTCCAATTATCCACGTATCTGAAACCCTCCCTCCTACACCATCCCTGCAACCACATATTTAACTGCACTCTCTCCCTGTTCCTCAACTCGCTATCACGTGGTACCGGCAACGTACCAGAGATGACCACATGTTTCGTCTTGGCTCTCAGCTTCCAGCCCAGCTCCAGAAATTCCTGCTTTAAATCCCCGTCCCTTCTCTTACCTATGTCATTGGTACCAATGTGCACCACGACTTGTGACTGTTTCCCCTCCCCCTTCAGAATCTGGAAAACACGGTCTGAGACATCACGGACCTTGGCATCCGGTAGGCAACATACCATCCGTGAGTCTCTTTTGCTGCCACAGAACCTCCTATCTATCCCTCTAACTAACGAGTCCCCAATAACTATCGCCCTCCCGCTCTCCCCCTTTCCCTCCCGAGCCACAGAGACGGACACAGTGCTGGAGATCCTCTCACTGCGGCTCCCCACTGGTATGTCATCCCCCTCAACCATATCCAAAGCGGAATACTTGTTGCTAAGGGGAACGACCACCGGGGATCCCTGCACGGACTGCTTCCTCCCAGCCCCTCTCACCGTCACCCATCTGTTTTCAATCCTCGGAGTAACTGTATTCCTAAAGCTTGTGTCTATGGCCATCTCTGCGTCCCTGATGATCCTAAGTTCCTCCAACTCCAGCTCCAGTTCCCTAACACGGTTTTGGAGGAGCTGCAGATGGGTGCACTTCCCACAGGTGTAATCAGCAGGGACACTGTCGTCGTCCCTCACCTCAAACATAGTGCAAGAGGAACATTGCACTGCCTGCACACCCATCCCCTCGAGATACCTTGCCAGTACCAGGTAGAAAGTGCAAAAATGAATTCAACTCACCCCTGCTCGCCCTTTCTGCCTAAGCCCTGTGAGCCAAAGTCTTATAGCTCACACTCTGCTTCCCACACACTCAAGCCCTGTGAGCCAAAGTCTTATAGCTCACACTCTGCTTCCCACACACTCAAGCCCTGTGAGCCAAAGTCTTATAGCTCACACTCTGCTTCCCACACACTCAAGCCCTGTGAGCCAAAGTCTTATAGCTCACACTCTGCTTCCCACACACTCAAGCCCTGTGAGCCAAAGTCTTATAGCTCACACTCTGCTTCCCACACACTCCACTGCCCGCTCCCGATGCTGCCCGCTGTATACTGCAGCCTACCTTTTATACTTCACGTGCTTAAAAAACCCTTCCCAGACTCCTTTGCTGCCCACTTCTAGTTTTCACTTTAAACTTGAAAAACTGCTGTTAAAGTAAAGGCCAAAAAAATACACACACTAGCTGACTAATTAAATAAATAAACAATTCAATTAATCCAATTAATCTCTTACCAGCACTGCTGCTTTTCAATCACCCCTCTCAGCTTGCTCCAGTGGATCAACTAAGTGAGAGAGACAGCAAAACACATGCACAGATATATTCAGAGAGAGAGTGAGCGACAGAGAGACACACACAGATCTATTCAGAGAGAGTCAGAGAGCGTCAGAGAGATAGAGAGACATACATGAAGATACAAAGAGATATAAAGAGAGAGAGACAGGATGATGTGTAGGTTAGGTGGATTGCCATGCTAAATTGCCCCTTAGATTGCAAAAATGTGAAGCTTTGGTCATGCTAAATCATCCCTTAGTGTCCAAATATCTGCATGTTAGTTGGTTTGGCCATGCTAAATTGCCCCTTAGTATTCAACGGTGTGCATGTTGGGTGGATTGGCCATGTTAAATTGTTCCTCCGAGTCCAATGATGAGTAGGTCAGGTGGATTGCCCATGGTAAATTGCCCCTTAGTGTCCAAAAATGTGAAGATTTGGTGAATTGACCATGCTACGTTGCCACTTAGTGCCCAAAGATGAATAGGTTAGGTGGATTGGCCGTGCTAAATTGACACCAACTGTGGAAGTTTCCCATCCCGCCCACCTTGGGAATTGTAACAGGCAGGGCAGGACCATGCAAAGGTCTCTCATAGAATCCCTACAGTGCAGAAGGAGGCCATTCCGCCCATCGATTCTGCACTGACTCTCCGAAAGAGCAGCCTATCCAGGCCCTTCCCTCCACCCTATCCTGTCCCCTCCACCCTATCCCCATAACCCTGTGTATTCACCATGACTAAATCACCTCAGCCACGCTCGCCCCAAGACTGGAAAATCCCGCCCCTAGTGTCCAAAGATGCGAAGGTTAGGTGGATTGGCCATGCCAAAATGATCTCTTCCTGTCCAAAGGTGGGCTATGTGTTCCCGTATTTAGTAAGGGTTTAAGATGATGAGATAGAAAGTTTGCCACAGTGCACACAAACAGGCAGCATTGGCAGCATTGTAGCTGGAAGCTTCAAATGACAAACAAATCTTCATGTCTGAAGTCAATGGATCAAAGAGTGAACGATGGATTTCATTGGAGACAATTGTGTGGTCACCCATTTTAAAAAGGATAGAACAGATTGCTTTATGAATGGGGAAAGGCTGGAAAGAGTGGAGGCCCAGAGAGACTTGGGGCGGTCACATCAACATAGAAAATAGGAGGAGGCCATTCAGCCCTTCGAGCCTGACCCACCATTCAACACTATCATGGCCGATCCTCTGTCTCAATGCCATACACCAGCGCTCTCCCCATACACCTCGACACCTTTAGAGTCTAGAAGTCTATCTATTTCCTTCTTAAATATATTCAGTGACTTGATGTCCACAGCTTTCTGTGGGAGAGAATTCCACAGGTTCACCACCCTCTGAGTGAAGAGGTTTCCCCTCATCTCAGTCCCAAATGGCCTCCCCCGTATCCTGAGACTGTGACCCCTTGTTCCAGACACCCCCAGCCGGAGGAAACAATATCCCTGTATCCAGCCGGTCCAGCACTGTCAGAATTTTATACCTTTCAATTAGATCCCCACTCACTCTTCTACATTCCAGTGAATACAGGCCCAGCCGACCCAATCTCCCCTCAGACATCAATGCTGCCATCCCAGGAATCAGTCTGGTGAACATTCACTGCTCTCCCTCTGTGGCAAGTACATCCTTTCTCAGATAAGGAGAGGAACACTGTACACAAGACTCCAGGTGTGGTCTCACCGAGGCTCTGTCCAGCTGCAGTAAGACATCCTTGCTCTTCTACTCCAATCCTCTTGCAATGAAGGCCAACATGGGTGTCACAGTGGTTAGCTCTGCTGCCTCACAGTGCAACGGACCTGGGTTCAATTTTGGTCTCGGGTCACTGTATGTGTGGAGTTTGCACGTTCTCCCCGTGTCTGCGTGGGTTTCCTCCGGGTGCTCCGGTTTCCTCCCACACTCCAAAGATGCGTGCGTTAGGTTGATTGGCCATGACAAATTGCCCCTTAATGCCAGGGGGATTAGGATATTGTGAGTGAGACTGTGGGACTGTTCTCTATATGTGTGTGTGTGTCTGCGTGTGAGACTGTGCGTGTACCTGTGTGTGTGTGAGACTGTGCGTGTATCTATGTGTGTGCATCACTGCGTTTGTGTGTGTTTCACTATCTTCCTGTCTCTCAGTCCCCCCAGTCCCAGAATCTGCTTCTCTTTACACAAATGCTGCCTGTCCTGCTCAGTATTTCTGCATTGACTATTTCACAATCTGAGGAGTTGTGAATGCTGCGATCATCAGCGAACATCTCACCTATGGAGGGAAGGTCAGTGATGGAGCAGCTGAAGATGGTTGGGGCCTCGGACACTCACCCTGAGGAACTCCTGCAGTGATGTCCCGGGACTGAGAGGATCGGCTTTGAGATAATCGGCACATTGGGGGAAAGCTTGGAAAGCAGAGGATGCTGATTTAAGGTAAATGGCGACAGCGGCAACATGAGGCAATATCTGTGGCTTTGGAGTGATCCTTGTTGTACCCCACTATTAGCTGCTTACCCACCTGAATACCTCACTGTTACTCTCTGCATTACTATCTCATCCCTATCTCTCAGTGACTCTGCCTCTCTCCATCTCTCCGGGGAAATTATAATGGGGAGCAAAGAAATGGCAGAAGAATTGAACGTATACTTTGGTTCTGTCTTCACAAAAGAGGCACAGATAACCTGGCAGAAATGTTAGGGAACCAATGGTTTAGTGAGAGTGTGGAATTGAATTGAAGGAAATCAGTATTAGTAAGAAAATGGTGCTGGGGGAATGAATGGGGTTAAAGGCTGACAAATCCCCAGGGCCTGATAATCTACATCCCAGAGTATTAAAGGAAGCGGCGCTGGAAATATTGGATGCATTGCTGGTCATCTTCCAAAATTCTATAGACTCTGGAGCAGTTCCTACAGATTGGGGGGTGGCAAATGTAACCCCACTATTTAAAATAATCTTTTCACTTGCGTGTAATTTATCACAGAACACGGGCAGCATGGGCTTATCGAGAATGACGGGATAGTGTTGGGGTGGAGAAGTTATTCCTTCAAGTGGAAATCAGTGTAGTTTTGAAATGTGTTGAGGGTTTCTGCCTCTCCCCATTCAATCCTTCCCAACCTCTCTATCGAGGCTCCTTCTCACTTTCTACCAGACAATTATTTGTGTTCAAGAGCGGGTGCAGAGGAGATTGAAATGAAACGGACAGACAGTTAACTTCAACACTGAGAAATGTGAAGTGATGCACTTTGGACAATAAGTTGAGGAGAGAATCCATAAACCAACTGGGAACAAGTTAAATCGTGTGCAGTTAAAGGGAAACCTTTTATACCTCCATCAATCTGTGTCTCTCTCTTTTTCTCACTCTCTGTGTCTGTATCTTCTGTCCATCTCTCCCTTTCTGGGAATCTGTGAAAAATATCCACAAATATCAGGCAGCCATTTGGCGTTTCTTCCCAGTGGCCATTTTGTGTGAACGCAGCACTGAGATATTTCTGACAGAGTTGTCTCTTCACCAAAGTAACGTTAGTATTTTAAATGTGACAGATACGCAGCTATGGAGACACAAACGAGGGCTGTATTCCCGGGAATTTTGGAGTGTCAGGGACAATTTGATCCAAGTTGTCAGGAGAATAATGGAAACTGATAGCACAGAGAGAGAGAAATGTTTCTTGCTGGTTATCCACCTCCTCCAGTCCCACCATCCTCCCATATCTGTTTTCCTTTCATTCTGGCTCCGTGACCATCCACAATTTGAATCGTTTCACCATTGGGAGCTGTGTCTTCATCTGCGTGGGCTCCAACTCTGGAATTCCTTCCCTGAACGTTTTACTCAAATACATCCATGGGATGTGGGCCTGGCTGGTTCTGCCAGCGTTTACTCCTCGTCCCTAATTGCTCATGAACTGAGTGGCTTGCTAGGCCATTTCAAACAGCATCTAAGAGTCAACCACATTGCTGTGAGGCTGGAGTCACATGTAGGCCCGACCAGGTAAGGACGGCAGATTTCCTTCCATAAAGGACATGAGTGAAGCAGATTGGTTTTCTCCATTTTAACACCTCCT